>NC_143486.1:94722945-95414195 GCF_027475165.1 Benincasa hispida
CAGTTCTAATAGTAAATTGTTGTTATAAAGAAAAGTGGCTATTTCAAGGTTCGATTTTATGCAAACTCATTGCATAGGGATGCCCCCACTCACATGTCTCTAGATGAATGATTTTGGGATCACATCATTTGTATCGGTATACAAAATGGGTCGCATCCAATAGTGTCATCAGGATGAGGTCCCCAATCTCATCCATATACTTATAGACCGTTTTGGCTATTTATTAAAAACTTGATCCTCCTTTATGTTGCAACATAAAATTTAAAGTATTCATATTTATAGCCATGAATTCGTTTATTGGATTTTTATAACAGAATGCAATATCAATAACAATTTATTGAATAAAATACTCAATAAACAATACTTTTATTGATAAATAGAATATGTTAATAATATTTACGAACTACAGGTTTTAGAACATTCCCAACATAAAATACCCCTAAAAATACACAATAATAGAAATATACCTCAATTTCAATTAAAAAAGAAAAAAGAAAAAAGAAAACTCACAAAATCAATGACATTTAACAACGACAAAAAAAAATCAGAATCAGGTTAATTTAAAATATATCTAATTGATTTATAAAAGTGAGTAAAAATTAAAATAAGTTTTAGACCTAACAAGCTCATAATTCAATGAACATGAATACATGATATTCACGCGCAATTGAAAAAATAAATCATAATCGTAAGACGTGTCAAATCTCCACATGTCATATTAAAAAACCACGACAAAACCACTCATCTTAAAGATTAAGGTTAACAACATAAATGACCAAGTTTAAAAGCACGTTTTGAAAAATGTCTTTTTTATAGAATAAATGGTTAAACAAAAAAAATAATAAATATTAAGTTAAATTTGATAAAGGACTAAAATAGCCCCTAACAATACTGACGACCTAAAATTCCTAAAGTACAAAACTATTTAAAATTTTTTGTTATAAAATCTAAATATTTTTTAGATTTATCTATTTATAAAAATTTCTCAATATATAAAACTCATCGAAACAAACCCAAATTTAAAAAATAGGGGCTTATCTGATTGGGTTCGAAATGGGCTAACCCATGATTGTCTGGCCCAGCCCTTTCTGAAATACTATAGTTTATTACTCAATTTAGCCCAAGGGCTAAAATAGGGCCTACTTTGAAAAATAGCTAAACTATTTTCTGTTTTAGGAAAAATGTCAAAATTTAAGCCAAAATTCGAAATTCATATTGAACTAAAATACCCTCAATTTCAAATATTCAATCTATGGAAAACTATGATGGTAAATCTATAAGATATAACAATTATACTTTAAATATATTATTACAGCTTAGAGATTTACATGCCACAAGATCCACAATCTCATCTTCTAGTTTTTCTTTTTCTTTTTTGGCTTTTTCATCAAGCTCGAATTTCAGAATTAATTAAATTATATTTTTTAGACAACAAAATAAATAAATTCTCAAAATCCAATTACTCCTTCGCTTCCTCATCATGGATGAGAGGAAGAACACAAACAAGAAAGATATCTTTCTATAATAAAGAACAATTTTGAGAAGATGTTAAAGCTACAATAGTATGAATAATTTTGTTCTCCTTTCTAGAGATGTGATAAAAAAAAAAAAAAAAAAAAAAAACAATATAGTAATAAAATTTACAATAAATATAATGTCAACAATAAGATCAGAATACTTATAATTTGTATGTACTTAAATTTTCCATTTACTAAGCCGTGTTTTTAGGTTTATACAATTCTTATAAACTTAAAAATTTTCCATTTATTCGAATTGGGTGAAATGCAAAGCACGTAAGCTTGAGCATATTTTTGCATAAAACTCTCATTGAAATACAAAAAGGCACAAATTCAACTAAACTACGCAACTCATCACAAATTCAACTAAGCCACGCAACTGCATATGCCCTTCTTTTTGCTAACGAGCACTTTATCTATTTAATGGATAAGTCAATTTTTAACGAATTATACTGGTTAAAGTATCAAAAATATTCTTAAACATTTGTCGGGTTTTTTTTTGGTTAAATTTATAAATGGAAATTTATGTGAGTAAATTATCTAAACACATATTGAAGAAAATAATAAAATAAAATCACGCAACATATTTATGAACCATAACTCTTGTTGTCTTCTTCCTTTCAACTCTACGCTCCTTATTTTTTATTTTTTCGTTTATGATTTTTTTAGTAGTTGCAAAATGGACAAAACAAGTTATAAATATTGGAGCCAAGATACCTAATTAGATTTAAATAATAGTAATTGTAAAAAGGGCAAAAAACAAGTCCAACCCACGATTTTAAACAATAAATGTACGAAATGTTCAAATACACCTGATATACTTGATATACATTTGATACCGCTTGATACACTTGAGACACTTGATATCACTAGACACACTTGATACTATGATACACCACTAGTATGCACTTAATACATCTCACTGATGTACATTGGATATACTTGATACCTTCTTCTTCAACTTCGATTGTGGAATGTCTCTCACAACTACAACAACTTTTATTTGATAACTTGTTTAACCCATTTTGCAACTCGAAAATTTTAAAACTCATTCATAAGTTCATGTTAATAATAAATTACTTTTCAATAATAATTAAAAAAAGAGAGAGAGAGAGAATAAGATTTTAGGTGCCATAAAGTAGGTGGTATAATCTAAAAAGGGAGGAAGTTAGATTCTTGTTTGTGGCTTTATGAATTTGCAAGTCTGATAGACACCCATAGATTTTTATGAATTCTATCGGTGTCTGTAGAAATCTATTAGTATTTATCAGCCTCTATCGTTAATAGTTCTAAAATTTTACTTATTTTGTAAATATTTTAATTTATTTTTCTATATTTAAAAATACCCTAAACTCAAAATTTTAAAACCCATTCATATGCAAAAATTACAACATAAGTAAAATTCAGGTTATCAAAACTCTTGTAATAATAAAATATATATACAATAATTGGAGTTTTATTTTTTTTTAGGAGTTTTTTAATTAATTAATATAGTATTTTTTTTAACTTATAATATATATTATAATTATAAACTGAATCATCATAATTATCTCTTAAATGACGCAGATACAAAATAGAGTAAAAAAGAGATTGGCTTAAGAATCAATTCCTTTAAAAATATATATATATGTTATATTTTGCAATTTATTTCATTTTTTTCAAAGTTAAATTCGATTTTAATTTAGTATTAATTATACAATCTTAAATTTAATTGTTAAACGTTAACGTTTGAATCTATTTGGAATGGAACAGACGTAAATTTAAAAGTTCATTGACTAAATTTATTATTTGATTAAAAATTCTATTAATTATTTAAACATATAACTAAAAAAATTGAACTTAGAAAACTCAAAATGTAAGTTTGTAATTTAACCAAAATTAATATTTAATTATATCTAAATTTCTTAAAAAATGAAATAAATGGCAATATAATATATTTTCGAAGAGTTGAAATATTATAATATACAATTGGCTAAAAAAAATTGTAATATTCAATTAGTTTAAAATAATTGTAGTTACGTTATTTGAAAATGATAAATAATAATAATAATAATTTTTTTAAAAAAATACACTACAATAAAATATGTCTATTGCGGCGGTCTTTTTTTAGTGGTTTGGTATTTATTGCAACATTTTGTATTTATCATTGTCTTTTGCAACTATTTAGTTCGACATTAATAGAGTACATTTGAAAAGTTATTTTGCAACTATCTTTTTGCAGCAAGCTATAATATTTGTGAATGGAGTTTTGAAATTATTGAAATTGTTAATTATAAATTTAATTCATAAACTTTCAAATTTATATTAGACAAAACTATAAATTTTAAAATGTTTATAAGAGATCCTAAAATTTTTACTTTTGTGTCTATTAGGTTCATGAACTTAAAACAAAATCCAGTAAACTACCTCAACTTTGATTTTGTATTAATAAATTTATATTAAAACTTTTGTATTATAATTATTTTCTAATATCATATAGTATGTAATATTATATATTATAAAATATATATTCTAATTTTAGAAAAATAATTGAGTTTGTAACATGAAATATTATATTTTTCAACTTTTTTTTTATCCTTTTTAACATAATTCTGTAATTTACAATTTTAAATTCAAAATCTGATATATAGATAAAATAAAAATATTGTTTTCAAAATTTATACGGTTTAAATCACAAAATTCGAAAACAATTTTCGAAAGTAGAATTTAGACTATTTACTAAATTCATATTAATTGAACTACTAGATTTGAAGACGTGAAACAAAAGTTATTATTATTATTTGCTAGTAAAAGGTATTTGTTAGTGGAATTGCATGTTAAACTTCATTTGTCTAAATTGTTTTTTGCGGAAGGCTAATTTTTGGAAATGTTGTCATTTAAAAAAAAAAACATCAAGATGAATCCACTAATGGGATTTAATATTGGTTTTACTTAAATCTTAGATTTAAATTAATTACTATCTAATTATTGCTCTTAACTCTTTAAGTTAATAGTTCTGGTTTGAGTTATTTTACTCATTTAGTAAATCCAATTTAACAACAAAATATTTTCATTTTGTAATTTTTACAATAGCAAAGATGTTTCACTATTTTTTAAAATACATAAATTAAATTTGATCATTTATCTCTCTATCCTCATTTTTTAGCTTGATTGAGTAGTTTTATGAAATGTAGATTTATTTCAATAATATTCATCATATTGAATCTGAAGCTATGCTTATAAAAATTTAAAAGGAAAAAAAAAAAATTTAGATTAAGTTTGAGATTTTTTTTTTCTTTTTTTCCTCCCTCTCTAAGGATTGCTTTTGCAAAAAAGATTAGGGTGGTGGAATTTAAGACAACTTTTTAGAGTGTAGAACAAAAACACTTTTTATATATTTGATTAAAAATCACTTTTCATCTATAGAACTAAAATTTAGATAAGAGCTTAAATCGATAACAATTTAATTTTTATATTTTTAAATTTATAACAATTTAATTCTAGAATTTTAATAAGTAATATCAATAATTTGTAAGATTTAATGAAATTTCTTATTTACGTAGATTGGTAAATTAATTAAAGGTAAAATTTGTTTAAAAATTATAAATATTACATCCTTACATAATAAATCTGTTAGTTATGTTTGATAAATTTTTTCATGATAGAGAATTAGTTATTAAATATATTAAAATAAAATTATATATAATTTTTTTAAAAAAAAAAAACCAACCGTTCTGAGAGGATAAAGACCACTCTTGACGGAGAAAAGATGATGTCTACGAATAATTTATTCTTAATCAAAATATAGAAACCGTGTAACAAATACGATTTTAACTTGTTTGTTTCAGTTTCCATCAGAAAAATTACAACTAGACAATTCCTAATTCTAGAGGATCTTACATGTGAGTTTTTTTTGTTAATTTGAACATGCCTAGTTTTGATACGTTTTCTTCTCCATAGGATCATATTTATCTTTCAACCTAACATTATAAGTCTTTTGTTTATTTTTTAACTCAATAACACGTAATATATAAGTATTTTAAGTTAGTTAGGTGAGAGTTGGGTCTACGATATACTAAATAAGCTTTAAAGTGTTTAAGAGCAATATATATTTTAGATTAACAATTATACTATATATGTTTGGTCTAAAACTCAAAGAGAAAAGCTTATATGTAAAATGAAATAAATTAAATGTTGTAATTTTCTTTCCTTTTTTTATCCCTACACAATTGTACTTGTTCATTCTAGTTGTTAATTATATTTTATAGTAACCTTTTCTCTAAACTTTACATATAATTTGGTTGTGTCCTCACCACTAAAAGTATGAATTACATTTAATAAGAAAATATTGTAGGTTTATCATGTATCATAAATTCGTTAAGCAACACATCTTGAATCCATTAATATATAGTTCGAAAGATATAAATTATTAATTATTGTATTAAGGAAAGATAACTCATTCTTCTATATTGTTGAACTAAAAAAACTAATAGTTGTATCAACGCGAACTTAAATGGTATATTTATGAAAGTTTAAGAATAAAAATAAAGTATAAAATAACAATTTTACAACAATGGGAGAGATTTGAATGAAAAAAAATATATAAAAAATAAAAATAAAAATAGCAATTACTCATGCTGAGAAAGTAAAAAGAAAATCACAAGCCTATATATTAATTTTAGTCTTACTTTGTTTGTTATTATTATTTTTCTTGATAAATCACAAATTTAGTTGATGGGCTTTCAACTTTATATTTAATTCATCTCCAAACTTTTAAACATTTTAATATATCCAAATTTTTAATTTTGGTGTAATAAATCCTTAAATTTTTAAAAAATTTATCTAAAAGGTTCTTGAAATTTTAAATTTTATGTTCGATAGATTTCTAAATTTTCTAATAGGTTATTGACCTATTCAACATTTTTTAAATTCATAGATGTAGTAGACATAAAATTAAAAGTTTAAAAGTCTTTCATTATACATAAAATTTAATTCTATATCTATTAGGTAAATTCAATTTAATTTTTTTAAAGCATATTCAAAACTCATTAAATTGAAAGTCAAGAAATTAAAAAAAACACAATTGTGATTTGTGTTTTCATAAATGTTTGTAGAAATTAAATTCTAATTTAAAAATTATTTTTAAACATGTTTGATACTATTTTTATAAACCGCAAAACTATTGGTAATTACAAAGTAACTATAAATTATTAATTAATTTACGAACATGTTTTTTATTAATATTTTTTTATAATTATTATTTTATAATATTGTATAATTTATAATACATTATAAAATATATATTTTAATTTTTTTTTTTTTAATAAAATGAGTTTATAGCATAATAAACCATATTTCTAAACTTTTTTTCTTTATTTAATAATTTTGCACTTTAAGATTTACTATTCAAAATTTGGATATACATTGAAAATATAAAAGTATTGTTTTTTTTTTTTTTTTTTTCTTTTTAAGCTTTTGCTAATACTTTTCAAACAATATTTATCCCCATGTTTTTAAACCTCTTATATATTCTAAAGTATCAATTTCATATTTTAAAAGATCAATTCAATCCTTGTATTTGTTGGGGGTGGGTGAGAGAACAACATATTCAAGTAGTAAGCCTTACTCAAATCAAATTCTTTGAAGTTTTGTTATTTGACCTAATATAGAATATAGAATAAACTTACTTTTTTTAAATGATTTATTCTCGGTGTTGTTGTTGTTATTTTTATTATTCTTTTGACAATATTCTCAGTGTTATTTTCAATACATGCATTAAATTTGAAATTTTAAGTCTGCTTAGAAATTGGCTTTAACGTAAAAATAATTGTTGACAAATTTACTTTAAAAATCAACTATAATATAAAGTAAATTTCACTTCAAAAACAAATACGTAAGCAGTAGATCATATTAAATTTCAAATTTATTTAAATTATATATGATTTAAGTTACAAATTATTTTGTTGAGTACTCGAAATTAGTTGATAAAAGACTAAGAAAAAGTATTTTCTACGAAAGATGATGAAACGGTCAAATTTCTATTTCATTTAAAATTAACAAAAAGTTTAAGCAGGAAGGAATAAATATATAAGAAACATGGTAGGCAAAAATCTCCGCAAGGTCAGGTTTCCGTTCGGATCGGAACAGGGAATCCTTGATTTGACCGAAAATGAGATCAAATTGGGAATTATAACGGGGTCCTTAGTCGGGACGGGAGGGTATCCCCGCCCTGTCCCCAACCCCGATTAATTTATATATGTATATATACACACACATTAATTTTACAAATAAATAAATATAATACATGCTTATAAATACCTTATAAATATATATTAATTTTACAAATATTTATATAATTATATATATTACATTTTAAAAAAATGGAGATGGGTCTTTGCGATGACCCGTTTCTCTTGGCGGGAATGGAGAAATACCTTCGCGGGAGGCCTCTCCATTGCCAACCCTAATAAAAAAAATGATATAATTGGATTTATTTTAAATTTGGTTTGAAAATGATGTAGACTTTTTGCCCATTAAAGTAAATGAGGAAATAATTTTATATAAATAATTAGTTTTTCTCAAACACGAAAGAATTAAATTTCTCCAATTAGTGATTAACTATCATAACAATTCAATTTAGTAATTATTTCAGCTTTTAGTTTTTAGTTTCTTTATTTTCTATTTTTGTTTTAAGTTTTTAATTTTCTAAAAACAAAAACCATTTATGCTTGGTAACTGTCAAACTAAAAACAAAAACCATTTATGCTTGGTAACTGTCTTTTTTTATTATTATTTTCTTTTTCTAAACAACAAAAAAATTACACATTATTTGGTAACTATATTTTGTTTTCAATTTTTTAAATAAAAATAAAAATAAAGATGTATATATATTTTTTTTTCATAAAAATAAAAAAAACCATGAATTTTAAACTTTCAATTGGATCAAAACCAAGTGTTGAAATGGTTAAACTCGATTAATAGTAAGAGATATGTTAGAAAAATGAGAACCTTTTTTGAAAAAATGTGGCCATAGAATATTAGAAGAAATTTAAAAGAGACGTTAGAGACATGTCTAAGAAATAAAAGCTTAATGAAATTCCGAAAAAAGGTATGAAGAAAGATTTTTTGGGAAAAGTAAGATTCGTAGGGAGAGGAATCAGAAAGGATGGTTTGGGGTTTGTCAATTCCAAATAAGATAAAAAAAAATACTTATTTGGAAGATGTTCCACCGGATTGTCCCTACAAATCTCTACCTATTTTGCTTCCCTTTGAGATGAGAGTGAGACCATCTATTATGTTAGACTTTCATTTTTTTTTGAAAAATCTAATTTAGACTATGACTTGAGTAAGTTCTCGCTTCAGATTAATAATGATAGATATAAATATGTGATTGTCAACCAACAAAATCTCAATTCTTTCTTTTTATACATTAAGGACTTTTAGATCATCTTGTCATTTGTTAAAAAGAGCTTGATAAAAAGAATAAGCAGACACATGTTTGGTAGCATCATTAACATTTTCTAAATATTTATCATACTTGAAAATCTCACATGACGAAGTGTTAGATTTGTTACTAATAAGTGTCTTGACATCTTCCTCTGAGTCATTGTTGTCTTCAGATTCATCATCAGACAAAATTAAGACAACTTTTACTTTGCTTCTTCAAGAAATCAAGACATTCAGCTTGAAAGTGTCCATACCCTTCACACTCTCTATATTTGAAAGACTTTTCTTTTTGAAAATTAAAAGCCACTGACTTGTCGGTTTCCTTCTTACTATTTTGAATTTTGAATTGTTTGAGAGGAAAAGAGCCACTGGGTTTATTGGTTTTAGGATTAAAAGTGCCAAACTTCTTTCTAAATCATTTGAGAATACAATTGAATTGTTTTGAAAGCAATGAAATAGATTTATCAAGAGAATCCTCATACGCTTTGTCAGGATCATCATGCTCATCTTCAAATAAGAATAGTAAAGCAATTCCCTTATTTTTTCTTCTCGGGCTTTCCATCCAGAGACATCTAAAAGTGAGCAATGAGCCAAATAATTCATCTACTCTTACCCGATATTATGTCTTGAGCTTCCTCAATAGCAGTAATTTTCATGTCAATTTTTTTTGTGAAAGCCCAATCACCTTCCGGACAAGTCTTTCTTCTGAAATTTTCTCTCCCATAGTAAACAACTCATCTGCAATGTCAGTGACTGAACATTGAATTTAGTAATTGATTCATCATCTTGCATTTTAATATTCTCAACTTCAAAACTAACAATTGCAACCTTGACATATTAACTTTTGAAGTTCCTTCATGAGTAATGGATAAGATATCCACTAGAGACACACATATTAATCAACCTGAATATGTTGTGATCAACACTATTAAATATGGTGTTCAATGCTTGAGAATTTTCTAACGATGTTTCGTTTTCAGCCTCAGACCACTGTAATTCAGGTTTTAATATTTTCTTTCCATCATTAGTTATTGTCAATTAACTTAAAAAACTAGTCATTCGAACTTTCCAAAATGAATAGTTTGTTCCATCTAGATTATGAGGACGAGTGGTGAAGCCATCTTCTTGAAGGGTTTCAAATACCCATAGCGAAAGCATGCGAATACAATTGAGTTCCAATTTACATTTTACAGAATCAAATACAGTAGAGAACGAAAAAATGATAAACAAATTTATCAAGCATGCTTTTACAACTATGGTTTACAGAGGAAAAAGGGAATCGAGAACACACCCTTGAAGATTCAATATTTTCGCTTCCTCTCTACTGCAAAATCTTGAACTGATGGAGATGACGATCAAAATTCTCTACTTCTCCCAAAAATAGGAACACAACAACCTTTGCTTCTTGGACATTACTAAGGAAATCTTCCTTGTTATACTTAAAGAGAAAACCATAAGAGAGAAGTGAGCTTCCTTGTGATTTTGGTGAGGGAATGTTATGTTCTTAGTTGGAGAGAATTTTTTTTCAAGAGTCAATCATGGAAGAGGATGAAGAAAGTCTTTGTGAAAAATAATTTTTCACGTTAACTCACAACCAACCTTCATCCTCCTTTCTTACTTTTTTTTTCTTAGAGATTTTTAGAGAATAACTCCCTTGACCAAAAAAAACTCCCTACGGAGTTATAATAAGAATTTTAAATTCAAAAAATGAATTTAAAATATATATTAACAGTTTTAATATATATATATATATATACCTATAGTTTATATTATATCACATATAATATAACCAATATTTTATAATCTCTCATATGATGTATAGTATCAATATGAATCATATCCATATTAATTTTACCCTATAGTTTCTATATGAATCATATTCATATAGTTTAATATTTGAATCATATTCAAATGACAACTTCTCTCATCCTACTATATAGTTTTAATATGAATCATATTCATATTAATTTCAACCCAAAGTTCTTATATGAATCATGTTCATATAATCAATATTTGAATCATATTCAAATATTTGATTCTCTTAATAAACTTTATATTATAATGTATCATATATATTATATTTTATAATAATGTATAAATATACGTTATATTAATTGTATCTCATACAATTAATTTCCTTTAATTAATTTGAACAATTCAAATTAAACCAAAAATTAATTTGTTTCTCATTTGATTCTTATTGAGCTAACAAGAGGACCTTATGGACCTACAGATTGAAGTTCCAATGATACGAGATTAATTGATTAAATTCTTTAATCAAATTAGTTAACATTCATTAATTGTCGGTCACTCCACTAAAAATCGATAGTTGCACTCTTCGCACTATAGATATATTTATGTGTCCATTAGATATAACCAATCAATAGTTCATTGAACCTTCACAAAATTACGGTTTTACCCCTATAGTTACATCTAACTTCTTAAGTAACACCGATCCCTCTAATGAACAATTAGTCACAGCCCAACTATAACTAGACCTTTATTTGGCCAGTGAGAAGGTGAGTGATAGGAAAAACAAACATAGAAAATGGAAGTTAACAGAATCAATAAGCACTCTAGTTACACTTGATTTGAGTTTAAAAGCATGCTAAAAACAGTTTCAATAGAAAGAGGGTTTTATATGATGTATACCTTTAAAAAATCCCTCTTGATCCTTGCTGTACTCCACAAATTTGACCTTCAAATTAGTAGTAGACCACCAAAAGAGTCTTTTCTACTATTTTTAGCCTTGGATTGAGTGGTGGAAACTCTCAATTGAGAGGGAATTGAAAGGGAAGGAGAGGGACGAAGAGAATTTCACAAATTCTCTGATTTTTTTTAGAAAAATCAACATGCAAAACTTAAGTCCAATATGAAATTGAAGTCTTTTATCAAGTTAAAACATGCAAGTACTTAGTCTTTGAACTAATGGACACCTCAATTAGCACTAAGTGAGTGGACGAGGTGTCAAAATGTGGAAAATTCCACTACCAACTTCAAATTGGATTTTTCCACTTAGAATAAAAAAATCAAATTTTAATTTATATAAATTTAAATCTAATTAATTTTTCTTTAACATTCATTTAGATAAAATTAAAATTAAATTCTAAAAATTTAATTTTCATAAATTAAAATTGATTTATTAATTAAATAAAAATAATAATTTAAAATCAAATATTAAATTAGTAAAACACCTAATTCAAACATGAATCTTTTTCATGTAATTAATATTTAAATCGATATTTAAATATTTTAAACTCTCCAATTATGTTTAATTTCGATAAATTTAAACGTCTAATTATATCAAATATAATTATACAAACCCTAAATTGAATTTGAACATTTCAAATTCAACCCAAATTTCAAATTTTGAAAACTTTAAATTTGCTCAATTTTCTAATCCAAGGTGTAACGTTTTACGAGCTAGTAAAGGGACCTTATGGACCTATAGATCATGAGCTCCAACTATTTGAGATTAATCGATTAAACTTTTTAACCTAAGTTAATCAATATTCGTTAGCCACCAAGACATACCACTATAGCTCAATGGTTACACTCTCCTCACTATAGATATATTTCTATCCACTTGATTTAACCATTCCGTAAGTCGATCCTTCACAGATCGTTCGCATTTACAATTGGGTAAAAATTACCGTTGTACCCCTATAAATACATCTTGCTCCTTAAGCTCCCACTGATCCTCTATTGAACAATTGGTTTATAGTCCAACTAATAAACCTATCCCTCCTAGCTGAGAGGGCGGGGCCCATTTGTTCAACCTCAGAAATTAGTACTTAAGGGAACAACCTATATGCTAACCCTAAAACGGGTAGGAGTGAGTTTCATCTTGCCGGACTATGTCCCTAGCTATATATCCGATTGTATCCTCAATATGGGAGGCTTGTTGAGCAGTGTTGTTGATGTTGGGAATGGTGCCCTAAACTCTCATGTCCTATAGTGTGTAAACACAGTTTTGAACAAACGCTTGTGATGTATAATATATGATATTTTCTTCACTACTTGTCTTTAAACATTGAATGTTTTACTTGCTTTACCATAAACCAAATAAACTAAAATCCCTGTTGTCATTATGTAACTTAAGCATGTATGTGGAGACATACAAGTGGATCATGTCTTAAGTGATAACCAAAATGGTTTGTAGTATATGGATATAGGAGGGAAGCCTTATTCTGGTAATGCTATGGATGCGGCCCGCTTTGTAGAATAGTTACAAGTATTGTGACTTGCTACAGATGGTCTGATCCTGATCATTCATGTGGGGACATGCGAATGGGGGTGTTCTATACAGAGAGTTTGTATAAGACCTGACCACGAAGTATTATAGTCTCGTTATATAATGTCGTTCATGACAGAGACTTCATTTCACTAAGATGACCATAGGTAACATGACCTCAATCCTGAGTGAGTTGAGAACTCCCGCCTTTAAGGGCGGTCCTTTGATTTGTATGGGTGCGAGTGGCCAGATTGTCGACTGAAACCTACCACTTTGGGGATTCATCTGATTTGGGAGCTGGGAATTTAGTTACACAAGATGAAATTCACTCCTTCAGTTGAACTACTATCATCTATGCAGATTAAAGGATAATCCTAAATAAATAGGACTTTATAGTTAGCTCAAGATTAAGATCAAGTTACCCTAGGTCATCGAATTGAAATAGTCAATTTTAACAGTAAATATTCGTTATAAAGAAAAAATGATTATTTCGTGGTCTGGTCTTATGCAAAACTCTTTTGAATAGGATGCCCTTACTCGCATATCTTCACATGAACTATTTCAGGATTACGTCGTTTGTATCAATATACAAAGTAAGCCGCATCTATAGTATCTGCAGGATGAGGTACCCAATCTCATCCATATACTTATAGACCTTTTTGGCTATATACTATAACTTGATCCTCTTTTATGTCTCTACATAAAGTTACAGTATTCATATAATAGCCATAGATTCGTTTTTTAGATTTTTGTTACATAATGCAACTTCAATAACATTTTGATTGAATAAAAAACTTCAACAATACTTTTAATGATAAATAGAATATGTTTCCATGATTTACAAACTGCGAGTTTTAGGACATTCCCAACAATGAGGACCCTCATTGTTTGGAATCAACCCTTAAGGGAGCAATTCATCTACTTATCTTAATAAAAAGAAAAGAGTGAATTTCATCTTGTGTAGTTTAGTTCCTAACTCCTTGATAGCACCGAAAATGTGTTATCTCCCTCTTCTTAATTCGGAATCGTTAGGCTATTTAATGTGTTTAATTGATGATTTTGTAGGTCTCTAGTGTACAAGAGGTCGAATGAAGTGTTGGGACAAAAAGACGATAAAATGGCCAAGATAGGGCTCAATTTCACAAAAGAGGAAAGAAATCCAAAGAATTACGAATCATCCCTAACCGAAGCATTGCAATGCTCAAATGGAGTGTTGCGCAATGCTGAGGGACAAAAGCTATCTATTTTGTGAAGAAACAGGGCAGCATTGCAACGCTATATGTAGTGTTGCAACGCTACAAAGTCAAAGGCGGAAGCGTGTGCTGCATTGCACAACATTGCAACACCCTCGTGTAGTGTTGCAACACTATGACAGTTGCTACATAGCAAAAAAATTTCTGAAGCGTAGGTCATACACCATTTTCCATTTTTAGCTCGATTTTCTTTCTCTTTTCCTCTGATTTCTATAATACTTTGCCACTTTTAGCATTATTGAAGGAGATCACTAAATTTAGAGCATGATTTATGGCTAAGAGGTAAAAACTTGGCTTGATTTTGTAGTTTATTTCTATTCCTACTTGATTCTTGAGATTTGGTTGTATTTTGCTGAGGATTGTTCTAGTTTATTGAGATGTTATCTTGTAATCATTCTTCAATCTATCTTTCATAAATAATCTGACATATTAGCTATGATGGTTTGATTGATTGCTTTGATTGGCCATAATTTGTAATCTTTAGATAGTTAATCACCTAGAGACAAAGGTTAAGTAAGTTTGTGAAGTTAAATTAGGATCCCATTTAATAAACATTACTTTCTAACCTAGATTGATCTCGCTCAAATAATTGGTTAGAAAATGGAAATCAATTGTTTGGCTTAGCGTTTCCCTTAATCTTAATGCTTGTTGATTTGTTGATTAGTAGAGGATTCTCGCTAATTCTTTGAATTAACTCGTTCTAAGGACTACCCGTTACGATTCTAAATGAGTAGGCTAACTTTTAATTGAAAGTTCTAACATTGATCTTTCGAATAAATTCATGATAGAATTGAAAAGGAATGAAATAAATGAAGTTGACCCAAGCTAGGTGTTTTGTTCGATTGGTTGTTTTTACAAAAAATTCACTCAACTCACTCCGCACAGTTTAATTCACTCGCACACTTTAATTTTCATGCAAATACATAGATTATTTTCACAAACCCCCCTGGTTACTTCCTATAAGGGTTTATAAGCGACGATAGACCTCGAGCTTTGATCAAATTTGGCGCTGTTTCCGAGGAGCCAACTGATTTCTTAATTTTTTAGGCTTATAGTGTCTTTCTTGCTAATCGATTTTCTCTTTTGATGCATGACTGATACACCCGAAGGCTCTAGATTGTTCTATTTTGCAGAAATTTATCAGAAGGAGTGGAGAATCAGGAGAAAAAGAAGACAGCAAGCTGCGCTTAAAAGAAATATCTCTATTGAAGACACACCAAAAGAAGAGTATGAAGAAGAAGGTGTACCTGAAAATGCACCGATAATCATGGCTGAACGTGAGAAAATGCTTAGGAAGCTCACAACATTTGACTTCACTCAACAACCACTTTGCATTGCCTATCCAGAAATGATAGATAATTTCGAACTTAAGTCTAGATTAATTCACTTACTCTCTTCCTTTTCTGGTCTACCATGTGAGACTCGCACAAGCACTTGAAGGAGTTTTATGTGGTGTGTGATGGGAAACCCGGATCTCGATTTCCCTACTTAAGCAAGTAATTATGGGAATTAACAAAATATAAGTTAAATCCTATATTAAAGAGAAGGAAATTTCTAAGTGTCGAATAGATTTTCCTTAAGTAGCTTTGAGTTATGCCTTAATTAGTGAAATTTGGCTAAGTATAAAGTCAAAAGAAACCATGCATGTGGTGTTAGGAAACATTAAACGCATGAGATGAGGTTGAGTTAATAGAGGTTTAAAAGAGATTAAGCATTGAAGCCAAGGGGCAACCATGCGTTGAGTTGTGAGGTTGGACGCACGTTGGCCGAAGTATTGGTAAGAGGCATTGCCAAGGGCTGCTCATGCATTGAGGCGGCATGAGCGAGAGCAAGAACGAGAGAGCTAAAGTGCATGGTGTTGGGCAGACGATCGTATAGCTATGGGCGGCGCTAAACGATGCGCTAGACGATTGTGTAACTGTGTGCGGCGTTAAACGATGTGAAGTGACACGCTAGACAATAAAGCTACACGATAGACGATAAGCACTACATGATCAACATAGGTGCTAGACGATAAGCATAGAAGTTAAACGATAGCGCTAGACGATAGCACTAAATGATAGCATTAAACGATGAGCGGGCACTAGACGATAAGCATAAACGCTAGGCGATGCGTTAGGTGCGGACGCTGAGCGATAGCACTACACGATAGGCAGAGCGTTAGATGATGGACGTTGCGTGATAGACGCAGAAGCTAGGCAATGGCGCTACACGATAAGTAGACGTGTTAAATGATGAGCATGATGCGTTAGATGATAAGCGTGACGCTACACGATGGAGCTAAACGATAGATGCAGCAGCTATGCGATAGGCTATGTGCGAGATCGTTGAGAACGAGATTGTTGAGAGTGAGCGAGATCGTTGAGAGCGAGATTGTTGAGAGTGAAATCGTTGAGAGCAAGAGATCACTAAACGATTGAGCTACACGATGGGGTGTTAGTGCTATGCAATTGGCGCAAACACTAAACGATTACAGCGAGAGGCAGCGAGGGGGCTAAATGTTAAGCGACAGCGAGAGATGTTGGGGTTGATGCCCTAAAGTCTCGTGTCCTATAGTTTGTAAACAGTTTGTACGAACACTTGTGTTGTATAATATATGATATTTACTTCACATCTAAGCATGTATGTGGTGACATATAAGTGGATCATATTTTGAGTGATAACCAAAATGGTCTGTAGTATATGGATATAGGAGGGAAACCTTATCCTGGTAACGCTACGGATGTGGTCCGCTTTGTGGAATAGTTACAAGTGTTGTGACTTGCTACAGATGGTCTGATCTTGATCGTTCATGTGGGGACATGTGAGCGAGGGCGTCCTATAAAAAGAGTTTGTATAAGACCTGACCAAGAAGTGTTAATGTCTCGTTATATAACACCGTTCATAACAGAAAGTTCACTTCACTAGGATGACCATAGGTAACATGACCTCAATCCAAAGTGAGTTGGGAATTTTTGCCATTGAGGGCGGTTCTTTGATTTGTATGGGTGCGAGTGGCCAGGTCTCCGATTCAAACCTACCATTTTGGGGATTCGTCTGATTTGGGAGCTAGGAACTCAGCTACACAAGATGGAATTCACTCATTCCCCGACGCAGGGGTAAGTAGATAGATAGCTCCCTTAAGGGCTGATTCTAGGGCTTGAATGATGTGGCGCTATACACTTTCTCTTAGCCCGAGAGGTGTTCACACATCGTTGAACTTGTTGTATTGTTCATTAGAGGAATCAGTGGTACTTAAGAAGTGAGATGTAACTAAGGGGCAAAACAATAAATTGACCCAATTGTACTTATGAGCATCTGTGAAGAGTCATCGTACTCATGGTTGGTTATATCTGATGGCTACAGAAATATATTTGTGGTAAGAAGATTTTAGCTGTCGGTTTTTAGTAGAACGCCTGATAGTTAACGGATGGTGGATCTTGTGGCTAAAATGTTTAGTCAGCTATTCACGAACCGTTGGAGCTTCGAGCCACAGATCCATTAGGTTCCTTGGGTAGCTTGGATAAAGTCGAGAATCAGTATTTGAGTCAGTTTGAAATGTTCAAATTGACAAGAGAGAGTTCGATTATATATGATATAATTGGGCTGATTAATTATAAATGATATAATTGACTAAATGTATGAGATACATTAAGAGGAAATTAGATATAAATATGATTTATATCAAGTGGAGGAGAAATTACTATAGTAGATATGTGATATCAAACTATAGGGTAAGAATATAATATGATTATATTCATTAATTATTAAATTGGTTAATTATATGATAATTGGCTGAAAACCTCTCCTCGGTCGTGCGTTAGTGGGAGAATCCAAAGTCGGTTATTGTAACCAAAGAATAAAATGAAAATTTGTTTCATTTTGCAAAAAGTTCGAAAATTCGCAATCGGTGTGGAAACGTAACAGTCGCCTAGCTTAAGAGCCTATACGATAGTAGCTCATGTTTAAACGATCACACACCAGTGCCTAAACGATTGCACACCTGTCCTTAAACGATCGCCTAGCTTTCCTAAACGATCGCATAGCGTGCCACATTTTCTAAACGATCGATTATCTTTTATTAAACGATCGCTTAGTAAAACCTACACGATCGTATAACTTCATCTAAACGATAAGCACCCTTGCTATACGATAGCTTTTTTTCTCCCACTTGCTTATCGTCTACACAATATGTCTTTTCTCCTACCTCTACTAAATTCACCAAAGACCACACTTTGGATTTTCACTCTGAGAATACTAAGGGCTCCAACTGGTGGTGTTGTCCCCGCTGCTTTCTTGTTCGTGATTGTTCGTGTTGCTGTCGTTCGTGTAGACGATCGTGCTGTTGCAACCAACTGATTTGCCGGGCAATAGAGTTCACGTAGAGGTTCTTCCACTACTTCTGAGTTCGAAGTTTGAAGAGAGTCTTCAACTATTATGAGAATTATTTCCCTTGTATTTTATTGTTCGAAGTATGCCATTAATTAGTGTTAATTTGCATAACTGTCTGTTGGAATGTATTTGTTGTATTTCGATCATGATGAAATCGAAAAGATCTGAACGCGCTCATGGATGCTCTTCGTTAAGAATTGCTTCAAGAGATTCATTAGACGATGAAGCTAAGCGATGTGGAGCGGTGCTGAGGCTTGCGTTATGCAAGGCTAGTGAGCTCATCCGGACAAATGACTATATCGAGAGAAGGTTGAAACTGGACGAATATAGTTTCATGCAAATAAGTTTTATGCATGAAGATGACAACTCAAGCAGGTGAGTGGCATAAGAGTAGGTGAATGGCGAGGAAAAAGGTGGTGGCAAATCATAGTGCAAACACTCCAAAGTAGGAGGTGTCTTGCGTTGAGGGTTAGAAAAGATGAGAAGGATCGGTTCATTTGGCCTATAAATACCACCACAAGGTGTTTCTTCAATTCATAACTTGGAATCCTCTTCAAAGAACGTAAGGAAGAGTGTTAAAAGGTAGATTGGGAGGAGATCATGCGTTGATCATGAAGGGCATGCGTTGGTAGCAAGACCATGTGCTGATCATGAAGTTCCAAGAGAAGGAGATGCTGTCAGACAATGAAGTCTGGAAGTAGCATCAACTTGGGACGAGAAGTTCTCCCAGAATACTCGTGCTGTTTGAGTGATTTCCAAGCCATCTGAAAGCTCTAAGAGTCTATTTTTCAAGGTAGGGATTCCGGAGAAGAAACTCCTAGGAAATGGGCTGGAGAGTGATGAAAATAAACAAAGGTCAAGCTCTTGGGTAAGCTTAAGCCAGTCTTGATGATTTGAAAATTCCAGCCAAAAAACGAGAAGTTCTAAGCTAAGATTTTAAGGTAAGTTTCCTGAGACATTTTAGAACATGTTTATAGAAGAACATATCTCGAAATAAGCTTAAAACTATAAGTAATCTAAGCTTGAAATTGAATCTGGATTTTAGGGTTCAAAAGGGAGACAAGGTAACCAAAAAAACTTCTAGAAAGAAAGGTTCCTATCTTACCAAGGTGAGTGGTACTTTCCTTAGTCTTAAAGAATATCTTTTAGAGTAGAATGTATATGCTTATGTTATGAATGAGTATCTAGCATGAGAATAATATTATGTGATCGAGATAGTCATGGGGTTAATATGAAGACTTAGTTCCTAAGCCCTGAGTGGAACCTCATGGGATGGTCAGGGAACCGAGAGGTCTAGTTCCTGAACCTGTGGGAGAAACCTCGTATGAGATGGTCAGAGGATCGATAGGACTAGCTTCTGAGCCCATAAGCGGGGAGCTATGTGCACATAGGAAACAAATGGGAACGCAAAAGAGTAAGCGTTTATGATTAGTAACAGTTAACTATATACCGTGTGTGTAGGTAGTGAATAGACTCATTCTAAGTAGTTATCAGTTTAGTTATCTATCGTGCGTGTAGATAGAGGTTGAGATTAGATTCATTCAGGGTTGAAGTTTGAGTATTAACCTCGTATATATGATATGCTTGTTTTTATGAGTTGAAATAAACTCTAGAAGTTGCTTACCACTCACTGAGCTATGTGAAACTCATCCTTTTCTTTGTTGTTTTTCTTCTCAGGTAGCGAAAGGTGAGGAGTTCTAGGGTGCTGCTAAGGTCAAGGTCTGCCACAGCCACAATCACAATTCCGGGGTTTTATAGTTGTTGTAAACTTTATAGTTAAGTCTTGGAATTGTATAAACGTTACACTGTTGTGATAAAATGGGTCTAATCAATCAGTTGTTTATCTCCTTGACTTAAAGTTTACTGAGAGTAAAGAGGTTCAGATGGGCAATAGATATCACAAAAGGGTGGTATCTGCGATCTCTCACGCCTCTCCTCGGGCCCAGGAGGCGGGCTCGAGGCAGGGTGTGACAGTGACTCAGAAGAAAATTAATATGAGGGCATTCCTCTTCTCATTAAAGAAAGATACCAAGTGAAGGATCTCTTACCAAAGAGTTCCATGAGCGCGTTCGGATCGCTCCGATCTCACTGTGACCGAAATACACATTATACATTCAAAACATACAGTAATGCAAACAAACAGTAATTATCGGCATGCTAAGAATAATATATAACAAGGGAGAGAGTTCCATACCAGTTGAAAACAGTCTTCGAAACTACAGAACTCACCGCAGCGGAAACCTCTACCCAATTGTCAACGTAGTAGCACGCACAACCGCAACGGGGACGACACCACCAAAAAAGAGCCCCAGGTATTCTCGGAGTGAGAACCCAAAGCGTGGTTTTTGATGAATTTGGTAGAGAAAGGAGGAAACACGGATCGTGTAGGCGATAAGCAAGTGGGAGGAAAAAAGACGCTATCGCATAGCAAAATGCTTATCGTCTAGGATAAGCTACACAATTGTGTAGGTTTTATTGAACGATCATTTAGGAAATGGTATACGATCGTTTAGCAAACTCGACACACTATACGATCGTTTAGAGAAGCTATGCGATTGTGTAGAAACTAGTGTGCGATCGTTTAGGCGCGAGGTGGACGATCATCTAGGCGAAGAGCGACTATCGTATAGGCTATTGATTTACTTAAGCAATCATTTTTCTTTTCACCAACGCGCGCTCTCTGATTTCTTTTGAACGACGACGACTGACGAATAAAGAATGAAACATTTTCATTTTTATTTCATTGGTTACAATAACTGACAAATTCCCACTAACCCACGTCCAAACGTGATTTTTGGGTTAATTATCATATAATTAACCAATTAAAATAATAATAAATATAATCATATTATATTTTTATCCTATAGTTTGATATCACATATCTATTATAATATTTTCTCCTCTACTTGATATAAATCATATTTATATCTAATTTCCTCCAAAATAATGTATCTCATACATTTAGCCAATTATATCATATATAATTAATCAGTTCAATTATATCATATATAATCGAACTTCCTCTTGTCAATTTGAACATTTCAAATTAACCCAAACATTGGTTCTCGACTTTATCCAAGCTACCCAGGGGACCTAATGGACCTGTGGCTTGAAGTTCCAACGGTCTGTGAATAGCTGGCTAAACTCTTTAACCACGAGATCCATCATCCGTTAACTATCAGGCATTCCACTAAGACCAACCGTTGAACTCTTTTTACCACAGATATATTTCTGTGTCCATCGGATATAACCAATCATGAGTACGATGACCCTTCACAGATGCTCGTAAGTACAGTTGGGCCAAATTACCGTTTTGCCCCTGTAGTTACATCTCACTTCTTAAGTACCACTGATTCCTCTAATGAACAATACAACATAGTCCAACTATGTGTGAACACTTTTTGGGCCAAGAGAAGGTGTGTGGCACCACATTGTTCAAGCCCCAGAATCAGCCCTTAAGAGACCTATCTATCTACTTACTCTTGTCTCGGGGAAGGAGTGAATTCCATCTTGTGTATCTGAGTTTCCAGCTTCCAAATCAGGCGAATCCCCAAAATGGTAGATTTGAATTGGCGACTTGGCCACTCGAACCCATACAAATCAAAGGACCGCCCTCAATGGTAAGAGATCCCAACTCACTCAGGATTGAGGTCATGTTACCTATAGTCATCCTAGTGAAGTGAAGTCTCTGTCATGAACAGCGGTATATAACGAGATGTTAACACTTCTTGGTCAGGTCTTATACAAACTCTTTGTATAGGACGCCTCTGCTCGCATGTCCCCAACACGAATAATCAGGATCAGACCAAGTCACAACACTTGTGACCATTCCACAAAGCGGGTTGCATTCGTAGCGTTACCAGGATAAGGTTTCCCTATTATATCCATATACTACATACCATTTTGGTTATCACTCAAGACATGATCCACTTGTATGTCACCACATATATGCTTAAGTCACATACAGATAACCAGGGATTTTATGTTTATTGGTTTGTGGTAAAGCAAATAAAACAAGGAAATGAGTAGAATACAAGATGTGAAATAAATATCATATATTAACAACACAAGCGTTCGTACAAATTGTTTACAAACTACAGGACACGAGACTTTAGGGCATAAAACCCCAACACCAAGGAGTGGCTCTACATCCTTCCATCAATGAGTATCACATCTTGGGAGGAGTTGCAGAGGCAACTTTTGAAAAATTTCTTCCCAGCATCTCGAGCTATCAGTATCATAAAGAAGATCTATAGTATTATGCAGTTCGATGGGGAGACACTTCACGAGTATTGGGAACGATTCAAGAAGACTTGTGCAAAATTCCCCCCACCATCAAATCTCAGTCCAGCTGTTGATCCAATACTTTTATGAAAGGCTGATGTAGATTGACAATAGTAGTATAGATGTAGTTGCAGAAGAAACCTTAGTCAATAAAACCCCAACTGTGTCGATGAAATTGATAGCAACCATGGTGGCCAACTCTCAACAGTTTGGCACAAGAGCTTCAGTCAGCGTAAAATCACCCAATGAGGTAAATGAACTACGGAAAGAGATATCTGACCTGGTTTCTGTTGTGAAGCAGTTAGCAAAGATGGAAAAGAATCAGAATGTTGTTGTTTGCCAAGTGTGCCATGGAATAGAACACACAACTGACATTTGTCCGAGCGCACCACAAAGGGAAATGCCTGAGGTAAATGCTATTAAAGGCTATAATTTAAATGGGCAAAACAGATGGCGAGTCATATTCAGTCAAACATACAATCCTGGGTGGCGGAATCACCCGAACATCAAATGGGGCAGACAGAGCGAGCAAGTTCAGCCTAGTCGTGGATCTTCATCTAGCTCAGGTATGTCCGTGGAAGATATTGTGAAAAGTCCAGCTGACCATTCTCTTGGATTTCAATAGGACACAAAGAACGCTTGACTTTTTGGGGACCTAAGTCTCTCGATTAGGTACCTCAGTAAGCAAGTTGAAGAGAAAGTTTGTAAAGCTCCCATCTCAACCATAATCAAACTCGAGGGAGAATGTGAGTGCAATAACGCTAAGGAGTGGCAAGGATTTGGAGCCAAATGTTGAACAAAAAAAGCTAAAGTAAAAGGGCAAGAAAGCATTTCTTCAGATTCTATAATAAAAACACTACAAGATAAGAAAAAAGGAGTATCAGTATCCTCTAACCCTCTTCCTCCATTAAATTCTTATGTGCCTAAAGCACCTTTTCCTTCCAGGCTTGCAAGACCAAATGAGCCCATGGGAGACGAGGATAAGGAGCTACTAGAGACATTCAGGAAAGTGGAGATCAACATACCTCTTCTTGATGTTGTGAATCAAATTCCCAAATATGGCAAGTTTATCAAAGAATTGTGCACGAGGAAGAGGCAAGGAAAATAGAAGGAGAGGATGGTGGTAAGTCAATTTATGTCTTCGATCCTTTAGAAGAACTTGCCTGAAACACAAAATGATCCAGGTATGTTCTCCCCACCTTGTGGTATTGGAAAGAAAAAAAAATTGAAAGAGCTATGTTAGACCTTAGTGCATCCATAAATGTTATGCCATATTCCATTTACCAAGAACTAAAATTAAAAGACTTGACTGAAACTGGTGTTGTAATTCAATTAGCTGATAGGTCTTTCATTCATCCATTAGGAATCATGGAATATTTCCCAGTGCAAGTTAATGATCTTCTTTTCCCTGCTGGTTTTTACATTCTTAAAATAGAAGAACCCATGTTGATTTCATCTACATCGATCTTGCTTGGCCGACCTTTCATGAAAATAGCCAAAACCAAGACCGATATGGATGAAGGTACTTTGTCTATTGAGTTTGACGGGGAAGTAGTTAAATTTAACATTTTTGATGCTATGAAGTCTCCCACCTTTGGGCATGTACAGTCTTTGTGCCAGCTTGATCTGTTTGATTGTCTTGAGTAGGAAGTAGTTTGGGACGTCTATGATGATGACAAGGATGATTCAGGCGAATTGATCTCACTAGAGGAGCTTCCCACTTTATTTATGATAGAACCGGTAAGTATGGCTTCTTGTTCTAAGAATGATTCATCTGAAAAGGTGCTTCCTTCTGTCATGCAGGCACCTAAAGTGGAGCTGAAGGAGCTTCGTAACCATATGAAGTATGCCTATTTGGGAGAAGCTGAAACATTGTCCGTGATTATTTTCAAGAACTTGACTGATGAGTAAGAGGAACAATTGGTGGACGTCTTGAAAAAGTACAAGCTGGCCATTGGGTGGACGCTAGCCGACATCAAAGGTATTAGCCCTGCCATGTGTATGCATCAGATTTTTCTTGAAGAGGAAACTAAGCTTTACCAACAACCCCAGCAGCGTTTGAACCCTATTCTGAAGAAGGTTGTCATGAAAGAGGTCTTTAAACTTCTCGATGCAGGTATTATCTACCCTATTACTGATAGTGAATGGGTTAGTCTTATACATGTAGTACCTAAGAAAATAGATGTTACTGTAGAAAAATGAAGAGGATAGTTTAATTCCAGTAAAAGTTCAAAATGGATGGAGAATGTATATAGACTTTAGAAAGTTAAATGCTGTCACTAGAAAGGACTATTTCCCATTCCATTCATAGATTAGATGCTTGAGACGCTAGTTGGAAAGCCCTTCTTCTGTTTTCTTGATGATTTTTTTAAGGATTCTATTAGATCTCGATTAACCAGGAAGATCAACAGAAGACGACCTTTACATGCCCCTATGATACCTTTACTTTCAGAAGGATGCCGTTCAGGCTATGTAACGCTCATGGCACTTTCCAGCGTTGCATGATGAGTATCTTTTCTGAATTTACTGAAAATTGCATGGAGGTTTTTATGGGTGATTTCACTATTTATGGAGATTCATTTCATGATTGCTTGTCAAATTTTTCTAGAGTGCTGGAACGATGTATTGAGTCAAACCTTGTGCTTAATTTTGAAAAATGTCATTTTATGGCCTCGCATGGAATTTTACTAGAACATATTATTTCTGAGCATGGTATAGAGGTTGATCTTGCCAAAGTTAATGTTATTGCTAAGCTTCCTTACCCCACAAATGTGAGAGAGGTTTGACCTTTTTTTGGACATGCAGGTTTCTATGCAAGTTTATCAAGGATTTCAGTATAATTGCTCAGCCGATAACTTCTCTTCATAAAGACGTGGCCTTTGAATTTGGTGATGAATGCAAGGCAAGCTTTGACGTGCTGAAGAATGCCTTGTTGTATTCTCTAGTTATTCAAGCCTTTCGTTTGGATATCCCCTTCGAGATCATGTACGACACGAGAGACCATGTTATTGGAGCCATTTTGGGCTAGAAGGTTGATAAGAAACATCACGTGATCTACTACACCTCAAAGACCCTGAATTCGGCCTAATGCAGCCACACCACAATAGAAAAGAAGTTTTTAACTGTAGTATTTGCTCTTGAAAAATTTCATTCCTATATTGTTGGAGCTGAAGTAGTTGTCTTTTCTGATCATACAGTTTTGCACTATCTGATGTCGAAAAAGGAGTCCAAGCCCAGATTGTTGAGCTGATTTCTCCTCCTCCAAGGGTTTAACTTGAAGCTTCAAGATAGAAAATGATGTGAAAATATTGTCGCCGATCACTTGAGCAAGCTTGTGGGTGAAGGTGGTTGTCTCAGATCTGATGGAGACTTCCTTGACCATACACTGATGCAGGCAGATGGCATCCTCATGACTCCCTGATATGCCGACCTCATTAATTATTTGACCACTGGATTCCTGAAGTCTAGCATTTTATGTAGGTATAGCTTCCCCAAAGCAATCTTCAGCGGCCAATGATTACATTTATGTAATTGAGTCAATGTTTCCTTACTGAGAAAATGTGGAGTACAGTATTGTATTACCACGCCCTACCACCCTTAGACGTGGGCAGGGGGAGGTGTGAAATAGGGAGGTGAAGACTATTTTAGAGAAAGTGGTCAACCCAATAAGGAAGGATTGGAGCCTCTCTTGACGATGCTCTGTGAGCTTATAAAACAACCTTCAAAACCCCTATTGGGATGTCTCCTTATAGGATGGTCTACAGAAAAGCTTGCCATCTTCCAGTTGAGATTTAGCATAAGGCGTATTGGGCAATTTAGTAGTGCAACTGGGATTCTGAGGCAGCTGGTGAGGCCAGACTTTTACTACTCCAAGAATTGGAAGAGCTCAGGTTAGAATCCTTTGACAACTCTTTGATCTACAAGGAAAGAATGAAATAATTTCACAACCGTATGATTGCACCAAAATAGTTCAAGGTAGGGCAAAAAGTTCATTTATACAATTCACGTTTGAAATTTATGCCTGGAAAACTCTGATCCAAGTGGCTTGGGCCATTTAGCTTTCCTTACGTTTACCCTTATGGTGCAGTAGACATTATTAATCTTGAGACAAAAAAAGTTTTGAACGTGAACGGGCATAGGCTAGAGGTCTTTCACGATGGCAAGTCTTTAGATTGCTTTGACATCACCTATTGGTTGGACTTGCCGATTTAATTTAACAATGAGCTTCCACGATCAAACAATCGACCCTAAAAATTTGCATTTCCTAGAGGCAGTCATACTTTAAATTTATTCGCTTTCCTAGATTAGATTTCATTTTTGCAGTTTTTCCTTTACTATTGAGCCTAATATTTTCTATCATTCTTGAATTGCTCTGAATTGTTGATGGAGAAGAGCTAATTTGAGGGTCCTAGATCCTCCCTTCACTTGTTCAGGAGAGTATTTGGATTCCCTCGTGCTTTACCTTCAATCATATTAGAAACAATGTGTGATTTAAAAGTTGGGGGTGGGGTGTTTTTGATTTTGGGTGATGATACTATTTAGGGTCCTTGAGCGTTGTGCTCGGACTATACTTATATTATGAGCTTGTTTGTTGTTGTTTGCCTTGTTGTTTTGTTCCTTACTATGATCGGCCTATGACACACTCATATGAATTGTGTTTTGCATGATAATAGGTGAGATGAAAGAATTCATGATTTTTTTGGCACTTTTGAAAATTTTGTTTGATTTTCTTTTTCATGCATCTTCAAGCTCTTTGCATATCTATCTTAACCCTTGCATTCTTAGAATCGAATTATGAGGCCATTAGTTTGTTGTCACTTCAAAAGGCCTTAGTAACGAACATTAGTTTTTCCAATGTTCAATTTAGTAATGCATGTCTTGAAATGTAGTCAATTGACATCACTATTCACCCTAAAAAATGAAAGAAGTAGAAATAAGTAAGAGTTTACTCCTATTCTTGAAGGGTATGATTAATCCGGGGCGACTATGGCACCCGTAATTTCCCTCCGAGCTAAAGATCCCCAAAGGAATGAGTAAGCTTAGGCACTTTTGAAGGGAAGTCGGCCCGTAGTTGGATTTTTTCACATAACTCGTGTGGGAAAGCCAAAATGAAAACCACCTTCATTGATAAAGTTTTCCCTCCAGGAGAGATGATGAACAAAACAAAAGAGAAAAGAAAAGAAGATATGTAATAAGGGGTGAAGAGTGGATTGATTTTGACTATTTCAATTTATTGACATTGCCACTTTGAGCTTAGGGAACCTAATTTCGTATCTTTCGAGCCAGAGTAGAGGAAAACAAACTGAGGGTTCATAAAGCTATTCTGGGTCTACTCATGTTCAAAATAGATAATCTTGTGCTTATGTATGCATGACTAAAACTTGAAACGAATTTCCAAATTTGTCTTGAAATAGTTGAACCTACTGGATTGCACACATGATTCTAGTTGACTGTTGAAGCTTGAGTAGGGAACATTGTAGTGTGGTGAACTGATTATTTTTGTATGATTGCTTGTTCTACATTACTCAAGGACGATCAAGAGCTAAGTTGGGGATGTATGATAGCACAAAAATATCTTATCTCCTTCTTCTCAATTCAGGATCGTTAGACTATTTAATATGTTTATTTGATGATTTTGTAGGTCTCGACTGTACAAGAGGTCAAATGAAGAGTTTGGAAAGAAAAGACGATAAAACAACCAAGATAGGAGCTAAATTGCACAAAAGGGGAAAGAAGGCCAAGGAATTAGGAATCTACCCAAGTCGGAGCATTGCAATACTCAAATGGAGCATGCGCAATGTTGAGGGACAAAAGCTACCTATTTCGTGAAGAAAAAGGGCAACATTGCGAAGCTATATGTTGTGTTGCATCGCTAAGAAGTCGAAGCGGAAGCACGCACTGCGTCGTGTAGTGTTGCAACGCCCTCATGCAGAACGTTGCGGCAGTTGCTATATATCAGAATTTCGTCCGAATCGTAGGTCATAATGTCGTTTTCCATTTTTAGCTCAATTTTCCTTCTTTTTTCCTCCGATTCTTGTAATACTTTGTCACTTTTAGAATTATTAAAGGAGATTACTGAATTTAAAGGATGATTTGTGGATTTGAGGTAAGAAACTTAGCTTGAGTTTGTAGTTTATTTCCATTCCTACTTGATTCTTGTGATTTGTTTTGCAAAGGATTGTTCTTATTTATTGAGATTTTATTTTATAATCATTCTTCAATCTATCTTTCATGGATAATCTAACAAATTAGCTATGATGGTTTGATTGATTACTTTGATTGGCCCTAATTTGTAATCGTTTAGTAGTTAATCACCTAGAGGCAAAGGTTAAGTAAGTTTGTGAAATTAAATTGGGATCCCATTTAATAAACATTACTTTCTAACCTAGATTGATCTCGCTCAAATAATTGATTAGACGATGGAAACTGATTGTTTGGCTTAGCGTTTCCCTTAATCTTAACGCTTGTTGATTTTTTGATTAATAGAGGATTCTTTCTAATTCTTTGAATTAACTCGTTCTTAAGGACTACTGATTAGGATTCTAATCGAGTAGGCTAAGTTTTAATTGGAAATTCTCACATTGATCTTTTGAATAAATCCATGATAAAATCGAAAGGGAATGGAATAAATGAAGTCGACCCAAGTTAGGTGTTTTGTTCAATTGATTGTTTTTACACAAAATTCACTCAACTCACTCCACACATTTTAATTCACTCGCACACTTTAATTTTTATGCAAATACGTAGATATCTTCACAAACCCCCCCTGGTTACTTCCTATAATTTTCTAAATTAAGAAATCTAAACCGACTCTCTGTGGATTGACCCCGAACTTTCTCTTATACTACTAGTTAGTATGAGTTGATCGTTCAAAGATTTATAAACCTTGAGCTTCGATCACTCCCTACTCAGACAAATCCCCAAAATGGTAGACATATTGAGTCGGTGAATCTAGCAACTCTCACCATACAAATCAAATGACTGCCTTCATAGGCAGAAGTTCGCAACTTACTCCAAATTAAGGTTAAGTCAACTATGATCATCCTAGTGAAATGTAAGTATCTTCTAGCAACGCTGTTATAAAGAGATACTAATCATTTCGTGGTCCGATCTTATACAAACTCTTTGTATAGGATACCTCCGTTCACATCTCTCTACATGAATAATCAGGATCAGATTCATGTAACACTTTATAGCAATTGTAACAATTACAGAACGGGTCACATCCGTAGTGTCACAAGGATAAGGTACCTAATCTTATCTATCTACTACAGACCATTCAGGTGATTACTTAAACATGATCCACCTGTATGTCTCCACATACATGTTTAAGTTACATAAAATAACCGAGGATCTTAGTTTATTAGATTGAGTAAGTCCACATAAAATAATAATTATTTTATTGATAGCAATTTGTTTACAGATATTTACAAACTACGAGAATACAAGAGGTTTAGGACACAATCTCAACATTTATTTGATTCTATTCATGATCGAAGCACCTAAGATAAAGGTGACCCACTTTTACACCAATTGAAAAAGCTATAAGATGACTCGTCACTCGAAGCATGGATGTTAACAGAAAGCACAGATAAACAATATAACAATAAAAAAAAGTTAACCATAAGAAACAAGTACAGACACACAGAAGTTGGTAACTCAGTTTGATAAAATCCACCTTCATTTGAAGTGTAATGTATCCAGGAAAGATAATCCACTAATATTAAAGAGTCAAACAATTATAACATAGTATTTATTTATAATTCAACTGATACTACAGTGACTCACATAAAACTCAACTCACAGATTACCTAGGCTCCCCCTAGACGTGACATTCCCTCTCTATTGAACTTAGGCTCCCCTTAAATGTGTTAATATTAGTGTTGAACACTTCGAATTCTGATAGTGTGTGAGACTTCTCTCCTCTTGATTATCTTTCGCTTGCTTAGTGAACTCCCTACACTAACGAATCTTAGGTTCTCTCTAAGATAGAGAACTCATTCTCGAGAACGAAGTCTTAGGCCCCCCTAAGACTGAAAATCTCTTCTCAACAACAATACCTTAGGCAGAAATTATCATCGAGGAATTGCAATTTTCAATCAATGCAATCGCAGCGGTATATGAGTATAGATTTTTTTTAAAAAAACTTCGATGTTGCACAAATCGGCCACGGAGAACAAAAGCACTTTTAGACCATAAACAATTGCGTAAGCCCTAAAGAGCACCATTATTCTCCTTTTAAAATCAAGACCAAGAAAGAAAAGAAACTCCCCAATCGAAAATAATAAGTAACACTTAATTAAGGAAAATATCGGGCAAAATAAATTTGCAGATAAGGAAAGAAAATATAGTGCAGGAAATAATATTGTCTGTGACTGAAGTTAAGACTACATTTGTGACAACAACAAAAACCATCACAACTGTCTTAGAAAAAATATAGAGTCAATCAACAAATCTCTAATAATGCTAATATTTAATTTACAACCTGACACTTAATTATGGGCTTCAAATTTGCCCTTAAAATTTGTAACTGGACTGCCACTATCAGTATGTTTCTGTTTGCTATTGGATCAATAATTTTTCTGATTATCTAACCTAGATTGTTGGGACTGAAAAGAATGGGACTGGACTTTTGGTTTTTACGTAATTGTTGTATTTTTGTCTAGTTAAAAATATCAGGGAGATAAATATATGCTAGAGATAGAATATTAGTTAAAGAAAGAAAATTTTTTTTTAGAACAAATTAGTATGAGGAAGCACATTTCTCATTGTAAGACGAATATATCTTACTATGTAAAAGGGACTATGAGAGATAAATTTCTGATTTTTCTTCTTTTGCCCCTTTAAGATGATGGTCATAGGATTATCTTAGATAATTTGATATTTAAATCAATTTTATCTCTAATTAATATCTATTTCACGTTAAATAAATGAAAATTTTTTAATCACATTTTATCTCTAATTAATATTCGTTCCACGTTAAGTGAAAGCAAAAGTGTTTTTTTTTTTTTTTTAAAAAAAGAATAGTCTTTTTTAATAGAATAGTAGGTATTAATATATTAGAAATAGGTTTTTTTTTATTTATAATTAAAGTTGTTAGCCTTTATTTTAAAGTTTTCTTATTATAAATGCAAATATTATTAATTTATTTGTTATCTTACCATCAAAGATTTTAACTTAGAGATGAAAATTTTAATTTGAAAACTTAGAAAAAACACTTTTCAAAAAATATAATAATTCAAATATTTTTTGAGTAATATGAAATTAGTTTTTTAAAAAGTATATATTTGATAGTATGAGATTTCATTTCAAAATCAATTAGTAATGTAAGAAATAATCCATCTATTTTATAAGAAGTTTGAGGTCTGGTTTTACCAATGTGGGATTCTCAACTATATATATATATATAAATATAAATGATTAGACTTTTATTTCAACTTTTATACTTACATTTCATTTTTAAAATTATAAAATACATGCCATACATGTAGTTTCAACTAATATATTTAAAAGAGAATATAAGTAGAACTATTTCTTAAAAAAAAGTATATTTCTCTCTCTACTAAATTTTAGAGAGAAATTAATTTATGATTAAGAGTATAAAGTTGTTAATTACATATTGTTTTTTTTAAAAAAAAATTACAAATTGTTTTTTTTATTAAAAATAAAATAATCTATTAAAATTATTAACATAAAAATTGAGTGTGAATTATGAAAACAGGTTGCTTATGAGAGTGAGACAATCTAATTAAACAAAATTTTAAAATAAATAAATAAAATAAAATAAAATAAAACATGACATGAGTCGTGACTCATGAGCACCGTCCTCCCCGGCTCATGGTCCCTTTCATGTTTTAAAAACCAAAAATAGTTTTCACAGACCAAGAAATAATGTTTTCAAAATTTCTTTCATAAAGTTTCAAAACGTTTTTTTCAATTAAAAAAAACGAAACAGTGATCACAAATGTTTTTAAAAAGTCATAAAAAATCTCAACCATGAAGATATCCAACTTTACTATCACAACTTTTTAAAACGAGTTCCACATTATAATTCGTTTGATCTAAATCAAATTTTTAAGTTTTAGATAGACATAAAAATTGAAAACGATACTTTAATTAACTTCCACACAATATCAAATTTGATATTGATCTCACAAAAATATGTGATTTAATAACGAGTAGGACCATGCAATTCAATAAAAATCTAATAAGTAATAATTAAGGCCCATTTGATAACTATTTTTATTTTTATTTTAGAAAATTAAGTCTATTTCATCCACATTTCTTACAATAATTTTACATCTTTTTAAGTAAAGGGTTGATTTATTAACTAAATTTCAAAACAAAAAATAATGTCTTGAAAGTTATTTTTTTTGTTCTCAAAATTTGGGTTGGTTTTTAAAACCATCAGTGAAAGGTAGATAACAAATGAAGAAACTTGAAGGTGGAAGTAGTATCCATAGGCTTAATTTTCAAAAACAAAAACAAAAAATAAAATAGTTACCAAACGAAATTTATATAATTGAAAATTAAAATTAAAATTAAAATGAGGGCTACTAAATAAGTCCTTAATTAAAAAAAACACTTGGATGTATTTGAGTTGCATTTTTTTTTTGTCTATCTCAGCCACATGATAAAATAATTTAAAAATAATTCTTTAAAAGAAAAAGAAAAGAAAAGCTTGCCACAAGACAAACTATGATCGGATAACTAGATGAGATTGCACTCAAGTAATTTTTTTAGGAAAATATCAATTTATACCTCATAAATTTTGGAAGTTGTATTAATTAAAACTCTGAACTAATAAATATCATATCAATTTAAATTCTAAACTTTCATTAATATATTAATCTACACCTTATTATTTAGATTTTGTTAGAAAAAAGTTGTGTGATATAATAATTATTTCAATAAATTTATAAATGATTGTAAACGAGAATTTAAAACTTTTTTTAAGATTGTCTTTGACAATAACAAAGGCATCAATTCTTATATTCAAGTGTTAGTTGAACGTTTAGAATTAACGTATAGTCGATTATGAAAAGAAAATTTGATTATTCAAATTTAAATGGATATAATTTCTGAAATTGAGGGGTATATATATATATATATTGTATATTATTGTTAACAAAGAAGAGATTAGTGAGTGAAATCATGAGTCGGTGGAAGGGGACAAGGCAATTGCATTACAACCAAGAATTTGAAAAAGAGTCATTGCTTCATCCGCCAGATATTGCTCTTTTAACTTGGACACAATTCATTTGCCAACTCGGATCTGAGCTGTCTTTTCTTCTATTCCGACGTGGCTCCCTATCATCTCCAACTAACTTCCCCTTTTGTGATTATCATCATTTTATTAAAAAAAAAGAAAGAAAATATCAATCTATCTGTCTCTCTCTCTCTCCCCTAAAATACTCAGTCCCCACCTTTTTCAAGAACACCGTTTTCCCTGGCCCTTTGCGAGTCAAAATCTTCTACCTACCAACCTATTTGTTTTATTTTACTGTTTTGTCCCTCGATTTTTTAACTTTTAGGTTTTAGGTCCATTTCAATTTATTTTATAAATTTCAAAATCTTACCATTTTACTTTTATTTAAAGATTTCCTTTTAACTTAAATATTTTATTAAATACTCAGTTTTAGTCTATTAAAATAATTATAATATTTATAAATTAAGAAAATTTTTCATTCATACAAAAATGTCAAACTATTTACATAAACAGTAAAAAAAATACTGATAGACTTTTGTCGGCATCTATCAATAATAAACTTCTATCGCTTTCTATTACGGATAGACACTGATAGACTTCTATCCATTTCTATCCATCTCTATAAAAAAAATTTTAAAATTTTAGTATTTTGTCTAAATAATTTCCCTTGTTTTTCTATATTTGAAAATCCCCTATTAATTACTTAAGTTTCATTGTTCTTTAAACACAGTTTAAAATTTTAATTTGTAATTATTTTAAATTAATTAATAAATACTAACGTTCAAGACTCAAGTGAGTATTTAGTGAAAGATCGAGATTACATCTTGAAATCTATGGATCAAATTGAAACAAAACACAAACCTCAAAGTAAAACCGCAAGCATTTTTTTAAGGCAAAGTCTAAACATTTTGAAACCTAAATAGTGGAAACTAAATCCAAAATATTGAGACCCATTATTTACTTTATTTATTTTCGTCATCTTTACCTTTAAAAATATTGTTTCAAGTCCCATTGGATCATTTTTAAACTCATTTTAATTATATATATACATATATATATATATATATACATATATATATATATATATACATATATATATATATATATACATATATATATATATATAGTTTCTTTGAAAATTATTCATATTTTCTTATCCATAGTAATAAGATAATACTTTAGTTTTTTATATGATTTGTCTACAACAATTTTCATTTTTTTAACTAAATCAAGAAAAAAAACTTTTAAAAACTACTATTTTTTCCCCCTTTTTGAAACTCGATCAAAGCGACTTTAAAATGACCAAAATAGACAGAAGTAATTAAAATATAAGTTAAAAATTCAAAATATCATCCAATCTTGTACATTGAGTTACATTTTAGTATTTAATTTTTGAACTGTCCAAATTTAATAGGATAAAAACAGAAACAAAAAACGCTCACGTGGTTTTGACCCTAGTGGATAGTTTTCACCCATCTAAGAGGAGCCAGGTCAGGTTCAAGTTGAACCAATATTTAGATATTTGTTTTGTTAGGTTTCCGGTGATACGCCCATTCTTCAAACCAAAATATTGAACCACGTGAACACAAATTTAAATAATAATAATAATAATAAAACAAATAAATAATAATTTTCCCTACAAAAACCAACGGTTGTGATTCATTTGATCTCCACCAGCACAGCAACTCACATGGAAATCCCCAGTCCGTGAACATGCCTCTGTTCTAGTTCTTCTTCTTCCCCGAAAAGCTCATTAGGGTTTTTGTTTTTTTTGTTTTTTTAAATTTAATTTAATTTAATCTTTTGTTATTTTTCCCAACTACCATCGCACGCCTTTTTGCTTCCCCTTTCTTCTTCAACAGATTTCCTTCATTTCTGCTATAAATACTCCATTTATGTCGTCTTTACTACAACACCTTCGTTTTCCTTCACCCCTTTTTCCCTTTTCCCATTCCTCTCTGTTACTCCGTTTCTCTCTATCCTCTCTACGTTCTTCTTCTTCTTCTTCTTCTTCTTCTTGTTATTGTTCGTTTTCGCCGGAGTTGCTTCCAGTTGCGGCGGCGGTGGTTAGGAAGAGATTACAAGAGAATAACAAGAACACCACCATGACGGTTGGTGCTGGAATTACTTTATCCGATGCGAATTTGACAGTGTTGGGAAATCGCGTTTTGTCTGATGTTCATAATAACATTACTCTCACGGCGGCGCCGGGCAGCGGCGTGATGAATGGCGCCTTCATTGGAGTTCAATCTGATCAGATCGGTAGCCGTCGAGTTTTTCCTGTTGGGAAATTGATGTATGTTTTTTCGTTTTTGTTCTTGCAATTGATTTTAGGTTAAATCTGGGGGGAAACTAAATCAGGTGTTTGATTTTGCAGAGGATTGAGATTCTTGTGTGCTTTTCGATTCAAATTGTGGTGGATGACTCAAAGAATGGGGTCTTCTGGCCAAGAAATTCCATTCGAGACTCAATTTCTGGTGGTGGAAGCACGTGACGGCTCTAACATTGCCGGAAATGAAGAGGAGGGCGCCGCCGTGTATACTGTGTTTCTTCCTATTCTTGAAGGCGATTTCAGAGCTGTTCTTCAGGGGAATGAAAATAATGAACTCGAAATCTGTTTGGAAAGTGGTGAGAATTAAGAAATAAGAAATTCATCCTCAACCAAATCGGAAAAAACTTCGAATCAAGAAATTTAAACGAAATGGAATTAAATGGATTTAATAATATGGCCCTGAACATTGAACTGGATTATGGATCATCTTCAACTATATGCAACTCAAATATGAGATTGGCAATTGAATCTATGGACTGTATGATTAAACGATGTTGATTCATATCAATAGTAAAGTTAAAACTGGTTATTGACTCCAAAATTAAATGAACAAAAAGAAAAAGGGTTGAATTGAATGATTGGTTGGTTGCAGGAGATCCAAGTGTAGATGGATTTGAGGGTAGCCATCTGGTGTTTGTGGGTGCTGGATCAGATCCCTTTGAAACTATTACATATGCAGTCAAGTAAGTTTTAATACTTTCAATTTTCGTTTCCATTGGATTTATGTTTCTTTCAATTAGTTTAACTGTTGAATATAGTTAGATTAACCCATTTGATAATTTCTCGTTCCTCATTTCTTTTACCTGCTCGTATCTTCTTATATGAATATGCTAAATGACTATTTTTCTTTCTTATTTCTTTTTAGAAATATCAAAATCAAAATTTATTTGATTTCTATTTCTTATTTTAAGTGTTTTTTTAATCTTTTTATAATTTAAATATAATCTAATTATATATTAAAAAAACATAATATGCATCGAGATGTATTAATAAGAACTTATCAAAAGTTGTTTATATTGTCTTATATAAATAAGTCCATGCAATTAACTGCAGTTAAGAGCAATAATGGAATTATTTTTCCTTTAAATGTTACTAAAATTTGATATGCAATGTTATTGTTATCTTTCATTCTAGTAATTTTTTTATAGAAAATAACTTAGATCCAACTCAATTGTACTGCTCTGTATATATTGTTGTTGAAAATATTAAAATATACATATAGCAAAATTTAAGTTTAAAATCAAAATAAAAATGAGTATGATTCAATTGACATAAAGTTTGTATTAATAGCCTAGATTTAGAGTTTTGATTCTTTTAGGAAAAAACAAAATCAAAATGTATATAGATATTGTAAAATTTAAATTTTATAGCTCATAATGAAAATATAAAATTTTAAAATTAGAATAATATGTAAGTATAGATGTCAAAATTAAGAAATAAATTAAGCTAATGGATAAATATATATATTATAAAGCTAAAAAAAATAAAGTAATAAGTAGAAAGTAAAAAGATAGAAATTATATAAAAAAATAAAGTAATGTTTAATAAAGCTATAGGTTTTGGGCCAGGGCCAGCCAGCACGCCCATAGGACAGTTGCCAAAATTGTCACGGAGTAGCAACATCATAAAAATTAAAAAAGGAGCAAGTTTCTAGAATCGTTTTTAAACACCCCCCCCCCAAAAAAAAAAAAAAAAAAAAACTTTTAGAAATATTTTTCTAAATCTTAGGAGACGAAAAATAGAAGTAGTTATCAAACAACAATGTATGATTTTTTGCCGATTGGGTTTTGGTTTTCATTTTTTTTTAAATTTCTTTTCTTTCTCTTGGTTTTCTGTTTTCTTTTTCTTTTTTTTTTAAAAATTTTTAAATTCAAAAGATGTTAAGAAATTTCCAAAAAAGAAAGTTTCCAAAAACCGTTTTTGAAAACTCGCACATATATTTTACAAACTTTGATGGCTAATGATAACATTTGGTTGTGGTCTAATGGTTAGCATACCAAAATTTCACTCTCCAAGCTTAAATATTTTTTTAATTAATTTCAAAATCAAAGTTAAAATGGCTGGAAAGTATAAATAAAATTGAGTTTTTTTTTTAAAAAAATAAAAATAAAAAACCACAACCATTCATGAGAGTGAGGTTTTTTTTTTCCGTAAATGACATCATCTTAATAAAATGATGTCTTTTTTTTTTTAAAGATGTAACTATTTGAATTGTTGCAAGTAATCAATAAATATGCAATTTTCTTATTCTTTTAAAAGCATTTAAATGACTTGTAAAATTGTTTATTTGAAATGCATCGAGTACTCTATAAATATGTAATTTTTTTTGTTGATTTAAAAACATATTAAAGTATAAAGAATTGTTCCTCTATTTTATAAACAATTTCTCACACATTGTAGTATTGCATATTAGTAATCCATCATATCTTGAGAGAGAATTGTTCATGACACCTTTAGAATCATAGAGAAAATAAAATTATTTTAAAGAAACAACATGGATTCATTGGGTTCAAATTAATTGTTTTATCCTTATTCTCCTATAATTTGGTCTTACAAAAATGAAACAATTTTCTTATTATTTCTCAATATGTTTATTGTTTTTTTTTCTACGTTTAATTTGTGATTAATTAGGGCTTAAATATTGACATGTGGTTTTTTTTTAGAAAAAAAATTAAAGATAAGTATGGTTACGAATATTATATGGAAAAATATTACAAAAATAGTTTGCTTTTATTTTTTATTAAAAGAATAAACTAAAAATGTCATTAAAATTTATTTTTATTTGTAAAAAATAGAAAAAAAGCATAATTATAAAACATATATATATTTTTTTGTTTTCCATGGTTACAAAATAGAAAACCAAAACTAATTACAAAATATGTTTTTGGCTTTTTTTTTTGTTTTTAAAAAACAGAAAACGAAACGGATATGGTATTGTTTTTTAAAATCTGAAAACCAAAAACCATAATGTTATCATATGGGACCTTGGAGTAGATTAATTTTTCAGTGGCTAAAGTTTTGTTTCGTTTCGTTTCATTATATAGGTCTGTTGAGAAGCATTTACAGACTTTTGCTCATCGTGAGAGGAAGAAGGTACTTCCATCATCCCCCAATGAAACACATTTCCTTCATTCAAGCTTTCGATCACTTATGGATCAATATTGTTTAACAATTGTATGTTTAACGGTTGCCAGATGCCTGATATTTTGAACTGGTTCGGCTGGTGCACGTGGGATGCTTTCTACACTGATGTCAATTCAGATGGGGTGAAGAAGGGCCTTGAGAGGTATTTTCAACAAGACAACATATTCCTCAACTCTTTAAATTTAATCTTGGCAAACAATTTATTGATACTTGAATTTTACAGCTTTGAGAGTGGGGGAATTCCTCCCAAGTTTGTCATCATCGATGATGGATGGCAATCAGTTGCCAAGGATTCTACTAGTGCCGATTGCAAAGCTGATAACACCGCCAAGTAAGTTGTTAATCTTGAATGATGTTCGATTTTCTTTGTTAGTCAGAAGCTAGTCGAGCTAACCCCATCGTTCTTTATTCAGCTTTGCAAACAGGTTAACAAACATAAAAGAGAATTACAAATTTCAGAAAGATGGCAAAGAGGGTGAAAGAATTGAGAACCCTGCGCTTGGTCTTCAGCATATTGTGTCCTACATGAAAGAGAAGCACGCAGCGAAGTACGCCTTCCGAAAGCGATTTCTTTTGTAGTTTACATTGGTTGCATAATGAGATTCTCACGTGTTTCTTGATTATTCTCTGCTAGGTATGTGTATGTTTGGCATGCGATAACTGGCTACTGGGGTGGTGTGAGTTCTGGAGTTAAAGAGATGGAACAATATGAGTCTAAGATTGAATTCCCCGTTGCATCTCCCGGGGTTGAATCGAACGAGCCATGTGATGCTTTGAATAGCATCACGAAAACTGGACTTGGCCTTGTGAACCCTGAAAAAGTTTTCAACTTCTACAATGAACAACACTCGTATCTTGCATCTGCTGGTGTCGATGGAGTTAAGGTTGATGTTCAAAACATTCTCGAGACGCTTGGGGCAGGCCATGGTGGAAGAGTTAAACTTGCTAGAAAATACCACCAGGCTCTCGAGGCATCAATTGCACGAAATTTTCATGATAACGGAATCATTTCGTGCATGAGTCATAATACTGATGGTTTATACAGGTGACCTTCATCTTTCATATTTGATAATCATGTATAGATGTGCGTGTTTCAAAGCCTCAATGGTTTGATGTTTACAATTTCCTCAGTTCAAAGCGGAATGCTGTTATTCGAGCATCGGACGATTTTTGGCCAAGAGATCCAGCGTCTCACACGATTCATATAGCATCAGTTGCTTACAACTCCTTATTTCTTGGGGAGTTTATGCAACCAGACTGGGATATGTTCCATGTAAGGACAAGTTATTGTTGTTTTTTCAGCATCAATTTTGTTGATGACTTGTCGGATTCTAACTTGAAAACATTATTAATTTCAGAGTCTTCATCCTATGGCCGAATATCACGGAGCAGCTCGTGCCGTGGGAGGATGTGCTATATATGTCAGGTATGATTTGCAAACCATCTGATGACTTCAAGCAAATAATTCTTATACTCTGATTTTAACGAACGTTATTGTACAGTGACAAGCCTGGTCAACATGACTTCAATCTTTTGAAGAAGCTTGTGCTCTCAGATGGTTCTATTCTAAGAGCTAAGCTACCCGGAAGACCAACAAAGGACTGCCTATTTACGGATCCGGCTAGAGATGGAAAAAGGTTTGTCTAAAGTCTATTATCGACACGTCGATATAAACAGGTCACTAGATTTCATTGCAGAGCTGTATTCTAAAGCAGTTCTAATTTTGCAGTCTATTGAAGATTTGGAATTTGAATGATCTTTCGGGTGTCGTTGGGGTCTTTAACTGCCAAGGAGCAGGATGGTGTAAGGTTGGAAAGAAGAACCTCATTCACGAAGAAAATCCCGGCACGATCACGGGGGTTATTCGGTCAAAAGATGTTAGTTATCTATGGAAAATAGCAGGCGAGTCTTGGACAGGGGATGCAGTGATATTCTCCCATCTTGCTGGTGAGTCTTTGTTTGCATAGATGGCCCTTTAATCAGATATACTCGACTCAATTCATCGTTAGATCGTAAATTTACATTGTATGATCTCGCATTGCAGGAGAAGTTGTTTACCTGCCACAGGATGCATCGATGCCCATAACGTTGAAACCTCGGGAATACGATGTCTTCACGGTTGTTCCTGTCAAGGAACTGGTTAATGACATCAAGTTTGCTCCCATAGGTTTAATCAAGATGTTCAACTCTGGAGGAGCTGTGAAAGAATTGAACCATCAGCCTGGAAGTTCAAATGTATCATTGAAAGTTCGTGGTTCCGGGCCATTCGGGGCGTATTCCTCTAGCAAACCGAAGCGAGTAGCAGTCGACTCGGAGGAGGTAGAGTTCATATATGATGATGAGAGTGGTTTGATCACCATTGACTTGAGGGTGCCAGAGAAAGAGTTGTATCTTTGGGACATAAGCATTGAACTATAGAACAAAATTAAGAACAGTGATTCTTTTCTTGAATATTTCTCAGGGGTGAGAGGGGATTTTGTGTTTGCTGAGAGATGGAAATATTCTTTTTTTTTGGATTTTTTTTTCTTATGTAACCCCTTTTGTAAACCCATTTAATAATGGGAATAATTCTAATTTTAATAAGATTAAAGAACTATATTGGTTCTTCGACATTTTTTCTTTGTGTCATGAACTTAATTTCTATTTAATTCCTTAAGATCTTAAATCGATGCTTGACAAGTTCTTTGTATATTTGTTTAATGCATAACTTACATGCTTTCATAGACACTCTTGAGGTTATTTAGGGTTGTTTGGATTAAGACAGTAAAAATAGTTACCAAAAATTCAAATAGCCAACCCTCCAAAGGGGTGTTTTTCGTTATTTAAAAAAAAAGTATTTGGACTAAGTTAGTTATTATAGTTAATGGTTACTATAATTCATATGTTATAATAATTTGTAGGTTGTAATAGTCTGTATTTAGAGTACAGACCATCTCAATCTGGGTATGAAATACTTAACCTATCTATCAATTATTTTTAATAGTTTGTTTTCCAGATATGTCACAATCCGAGCCATTTAGACCAATTGGAAGTCGATGAAAAGCAATAGATTTGGTACATTTTTTTAATGATTTTAAATTTGATTATTTTATCAACTTAGGTAGGTTTTATTTTATTATTATTTTGGTTGGTTTGTTTTTGTGATTTGGTTGTTTTTACTCTTTTCTTTTTAATGATTTATAATTGTACTATATTTCTAAGGTTGATTAATTTTCTCAAAACTCAATCCAACGGCAAGTTTATTTCAATCGAGAATGTATCAATAAAATTGATGGTATAATAAAAAAACAAGATAGAGTCCAAGATTCCTCCAAGATCCTCGTGGGTGAGGTCTCTAAGCTAGGTGATCTCTGGGTTTGGTTACTCTACGATGGAGGAGATCGAGTCAGATATGGAGAACCCAAATCCATACGAAGAGGAAAAAATCAAGATGGTTTAGATCAGGGAACAACAACAAGAGTCAATGGTCTTCTTGACCACGGCCGAATTAGAAAACTACAATCTCCCAAAATAATATCGGTAAATGCTATCAGAAATCTTGGATAATTTAATTAATTTTCTTATTTTATTTTATTTTATTTTATCTTAATTATTTTATTTTAAAACGATGAGAAAATGTCTTCTTTTACTTCCCTATTTTAAGGACAATTTAATGATACATGGATGAAGTTAGACCTTTTAATCTTCTTCTTCCTTCCATAAGATAGATATAGTTTTACTGTATGATTTTTCACTATACGTTTCTAAAGGTTTTATGAGCTACAAATTTAAAGAAATCCGTAAGATCGCTTAGTTACACATAAGCGTTCTTCTATCGTGGGAGTGGAATGCTGAATCACTTAGTGCTAGTGGGGCACGTCTTCTCTAAGAAAGTATCGACGTGCCTCAACCCAATTTCACAAGCTTTCTCAAACCCTTAATTTTCTGATTAAATATTTTGATTGATTGTTAGTTTGGCGTGCTAGAAATTCTGTTATGTTCTTTTTGTTGAGTCATGACCTCTTTTGAGTCGGAATATCATTCTTGCAAACCTGAAAAATTGGACAAAATTTCAAATGTTAGCAGCAGCAGATAAATTTTGGTTCAGTACCTTACCCTTGTAATTTCTTTAGCTGAAAAAGAAAAAGAAAAGGAAAAAAATTAGGGAAGACAACACTTCTAACCCAAGCGTGCCAACTAAAACTATGGTTCATAAAGGTCTAGAAGAAAAAGATATTTTATGTCATGGAAATATTCTTATTCGTTGTCAAATAGTGTCTACAAAATTTTCTGTACAACTAAAAAGTTTATAGAACTATGGGAAGCCCTAGACAAGAAGTACGGTCAGGAAAATTGAGAAAGACATGCAGTAGAAAAATGGGAATGTGACACTTGTAATAAGGGAAGGAGAAGTTCGGTTAAAACTATCTTCTGGTGCATGTTCCAGAAATTTCTAAGAATTTAGTCGGATTATTCTTGTTAGTAGAGCAGAGGTTTAAATTTTTTTTTGAGTCCAATAGAGTTGTTATCAGTAGCCATGGTGATTTTATTGGTAAAAGATATTTAAAAGATGAATTGTTTGAACTGGATGTGGTGAATGTCATGCTGATATTTATGAATTTTTATCTTCATTTGTTGTGGTCAATGTTGAATGTTCTGATATATGGCATAGTTGTCACGTGAATTTCAATTCAATAAAAAGAATGACGAATATGCATTTAATTCCTAAATCATACTTAATTAATAAAAATAAATATGAAATTTATGTGCAAGCTAAACAACCCAGAAAACCATTTAAATCAGTAAAAAGAAACTCATTATGCTAGAATTAATTCATAGTGATGTTTGTGATTACAATAATACCTTGACTCGTGGTGGAAAATGATATTTTATAACTTTTATAGACGATTGTTCAAAATATTGTTATGTTTACTTAATTCCAAAGATGAAGTATTTAATACTTTTAAAATCTACAAAACTGAGATAGAAAATCAGTTGGGAAAGAAAATTAAAGTTCTAAGATCTAGTAGGAGTGGAGAGTAGATGATATGAATGAGTTTTGCAGTATGTATGGCTTAATTCATTGAGTTACTCCTCTTATGCACCTCAATCAAATGGTGTGACTGAAAGAAAAAATAGAAATATGATCATTGTTATGCCGTTCAGTTCGGCAATGCCTACTAATTTTTGGGGTGAAGCTTTATATTCTGCCTATTTTATTTGGAATGGAGTTCTAATGTAACTTAATTCTTGGAGAAAATCTTGAAGTAGAGTATTATTGATTGTATTAGAATTGTAGTCAATGATCCCTTTAAATAGACCCAAAGGGAAAGAGTTGTTTCACACCTAACTAACTAACTAATTCTAATCCTAAAACCCTTTAAATAGACCCAAAGGGGAAGGGTGTTTTTACACCTAAACTAAAAAAAAAAAAAAATTACAAATTAATACAAATGAAAATTACAGAATATTCCTAAAATGTTCCTACTTCAATTCGACCCCCTGAGAATTAAACTCGTCCTCGAGTTTATGATGAAAGTTGAAACTCATCAGGTGCGTAGTAGGAAAAAATATCAGCAACGTTGAATGTGTTGCTAATGTTCATAAATGTAGGTAGATCTATCCAGAAGGCATTTTCTCTAAATTTTTTTAGTATTGTGAATGGACCGAACTTTCTGATGATTAGTTTAGAAGAACTTCCAGCTGGTAGTCTTAATTTTTTGATGTACACCATGACTAGATCTCCAGGTTGAAAAGTTTGTTTCCTTCGGTGAGCATCAACTTTGTCCTTATATTTAGTATTGACAGCTGTTAGGTTCTTCACAACTTCTTCATGTATCTTTTGAATTCTATCTACCATGTAATCTGCCTCAAGGTTGCTGTCAACAAAAGAAGGTAAATTAGTGAGGTCAAAAGTTAGTCTAAAAGGATGCGTTGAAGTAGATTCCCCAATGTTCTGTTTGTCATCTTAGTTTGGCCATCTGTTTGTGGATGGCTTGTTGAGCTGAACTTTAAGTGAGTTCTTCCAAAGGCTTTTCCAAAAAAAAAAAAAAAAAAAAAAATAATCATAATGAATTTAACATCTCTGTCAGATACTATTGATTTGGGAATTCCATGTAAGCGTACGATTTCTTTGAAAAAAATTTGAGCAATATTTAAAGCATCTGAGGTTTTCTTGCAAGGGATAAAATGAGCCATCGTACTAAATCTATCATCAATAACGAAAATAGAATCAAACCCTCCTTGTGTGCGTAGAAGATCGAGGATGAAGTCCATAGAGAGATCCTCCCGAATGTTTTGGGGAATTGGGAGAGGGGTATAAAGTCTTATATTTTGAGATTGGCCTTTTGTTGTTTGGCACACAAAGCATCGTTTTACAAAATTATTTACATCTTTTCTAAGCTGTGGCCAAAAGAATTTTTTAGACAACATTATATAGGTCTTATCTCGACCGAAATGACCAACTAAACACTAGAATGAGCTTCATGTCTGATGGCTTCTCTTAGGGACCATTGAGGTATACATAACGAATTTCCTTTGAAGAGATAATTGTCAAACAAATGATAATCATTAGGTGCAGAATGTGTATTACATTGCTACCAAATTGTTTGAAAGTCAAGGTCTAGTTCATACAAAAAGGGTAGATGATCAAAAGCTATGATAGTGCCTTGGAGAAGAGTTAGTAGAGATGACTTTCTACTTAAAGCATCAGCTACTTTATTGGTGCTACCTGAGGTATGTTTTATTACAAAATCAAATATTTGGATAAATATTATCCATCTAGCATGCATTCTACTAATATGTTTTTGTGAGTGAAGAAACTTGAGAGAAGAATGGTCGGTAAGTAGAATGAATTCTTTACCTATAAGGTAATGTTCCTAATATTGTAAGGCTCTTACTAAGGCGTATAATTCTTGTTCATAATAAAGAAACTCTTATATAAGAGTACCTATGAGCGAAAGCAGATCTTTCCAATTCATTGGGACAAAATTTCCACATATACATTCACACGTACAGATATGCATTAACACTATTAAATTACCGGTAAGCTAATAGATAAACAAACAAGAGGCAGCGTAAAAATACCAGTTGAAGACTCACTTCACTTGAAATCTCGCTCTCTCCACGAACGGCCTTCTTGCGCTTTCGCTAGAACAACAAGCAATCGTCCAGCAACACCCCGGTCGTATACTACGAATGGCTTTGCACGAACAACAGGAAATGGGGACAAAACCACCACTCAAAACCCTTAGTATTCTCGGAGTGAGAATCCAGAGGGTGGGCTCTATTCAGATTTGGTAGAGGTAAGGAGGAAAAGAAATTGTGTAGAACGATCAAGCAAGTGGGAGAAGACAACGACTATCGTATAGTCAAGATGTTTGATCATTTAGGCGAGGTACACGATCGTGTAGGAAAAGTTAGGCGTTCGTCTATACGATCGTGTAGGAAAAGCTAGGCGTTCGTCTATACGATCGTTTAGTAAAGCACAGGCACTAAGTGATCGTTTAGGAAAAGGAAAGCGATCGTTTAGAGAAGCGCGCGCGTGAGTGAGGATCGTTTAGTAAGATGTGAGCTTCTATCGTATAGGCCCTCAATTCACTAAGCAATAGGATGCTAACCAATGAACCACATTTTCAAATTAGCGTGTTCTTTGCAAAATGAAAAAAAAAATCATTTTATTCTTCAGTTACGAAATTCGAATTGAACTTCCCACTAATGTATGGTTACAGAGAAAACGCCGGCCAATTATCCCATAACTGTCCATTTAATCATATTATATTCATAACCTATGGTTTGATATCATATATCAACCAGTGTTTTCTTCACTTGATATAAATCATATTTATATCCAATATTATTTAAACTAATGTATCTCATACATTTAGTCAATTATATCATATATAGTTAACTAGTTCAATTATATCATATATAATCGAACACCCTATTGTCAATTTGAACATTTCAAACTAACCCAAAAACTGATTCTCAACTTGTATCCAAGCTACCAAGGGGATCTTATAGATTTATGGCTCGAAACTCCAACCGTACGTGAATAGCTGACTAAACTCTTTAGCTATGAGATCCACCATCCGTTAACTGCAAGACATTCCACTAAAGACTGACAGTTGAACTCTTCTTACCGCAGATATATTTCTGTGTCCATTGGATATAACCAATCATGAGTATGATAACTCTTCACAGATGCTCGTAAGTACAATTGGGTCAATTTACTGTTTTGCTTTTGTAGTTACATCTTACTCCTTAAGTACCATTGATCCCTCTAATGAATAATACAACATAGTCCTACTATTGTGAACACCTCTCGAGCCATGAGAAGATGTGTAAAGCCACATCGTTCAAGCCCCGGGATCAACCCTTAAGGGAGCAATCTATCTGCTTACCCCTGCTTCAGGGAAGGAGTGAATTCCATCTTGCGTAGCTGAGTTCCCAGCTCCCAAATCAGACGAATCCTCAAAGTGGTACGTTTGCGTCGGCGACCTGGCCACTCATATCCATGCAAATTAAAGGACTGCCCTCAATGGCAGGAGTTCCCAACTCACTCAGGATTGAGGTCATGTTATCTATGGTCATCCTAGTGAAGTGAAGTCTCTGTCATGAACATCGTTATATAACGAGATGTTAACACTTCTTGGTCAGGTCTTATACAAACTCTTTGTATAGGACGCCTCCGCTCGCATGTCCCCACACGAATGATCAGGATCAGACCATCTATAGCAAGTCACAACACTTGTAACTATTCCATAAAGTGGGCCACATCCGTAGTGTTACCAGGATAAGGTTTCCCTCCTATATCCATATACTACAGACCATTTTGGTTATCACTTAAGACATGATCCACTTGTATGTCACTACATACATACTTAAGTTACATAATGACAACCATGGATTTTAGTTTATTGGTTTGTGGTAAAGCAAATAAATCATCCAATGTGCAAAGTCAAAAAGTGAAGAAAATATCATATATTATAGATCATCATCATTCCCAATAATCTCCCACTTGTCCTAAAGCGAGCGGGGTGTACAAAAAACAGTACAAAACAATAAACTAGGGCATTAAGGCCCAGTACAATAAAATCTCCCACTTGCTCTAATCCAGTCGCGGGCGGTCTCGTAGACCCATGCTCTGATGGTGACCCTCAAACACTATAGCCATGAGAGCCTTCGTAAACGGGTCAGCAACGTTGTGCTCCGAAGCGATCTTCGTGATGATCACGTCCCCTCGATGCACTATCTCGCGGATCAAGTGATACTTCTGCTCTATGTTTTTGCTGCGCCTGTGACTTCTGGGCTCCTTGGAGTTTGCCACAGTAACACTATTGTCACAATAGAGGGAGATGGGCCTAGACATATCTGGAACCACTTCCAGCTCTGTCAGGAACTTCCTGAGCCAGACGGCCTCCTTAGCAGCTTCGCAAGCCTAGGCGATGCACCCCTACTTAGTGCTTCGCCACACTACAACTCCTCTGTTAAGAGTAAAAACTGACCCTGAAGTGGACTTGTGAGAGTCCCTATCAGTCTGAAAGTCAGAATCCGTGTATCCAGTAAGGATCAAATCCCTAGATCCATACACGAGCATGTAGTCCCTCATTCTCAGAAGATACTTGAGGATGTTCTACACTGCAATCCAGTGACCCTGGCCTGGGTTAGATTTATACCTACTGACTATTCTCATAGCGTAGTAGATGTCTGGCCTAGTACAGAGCATTGCATACATCAAACTGCCAACGACAGATGCATATGGGATCCATCTCATCTCCTCAACTTCTTGAGGCATCTTAGGACACATGTCCTCAGACAAAGTGACCCCATGCCTGAACGATAGTAGGCCCCTTTTGGAGTCCTGCATCGAGTACTTGAGTAACATCTTGTCAATGTATGATGTCTGAGACAGTGCTAGCACTTTGTTCTTATGATCCCGAAAGATCTGTATATCCATAACAAACTGAGTCTCTCCCAAATCTTTCATTTGGAATTGGGTCGTTAACCAGTTCTTAACTGCAGTCAGTAGACTTACATCATTCCTAATGAGTAGGATATCGTCTACATACAATGCTAAAAAACTACTGAACCGTTGGTGATCTACTTGTAGACACAAAGTTCATCAACGTTTTGGTCAAAGCCATACGATTTGATCGCAGATTAAATCGTATGTTCCAAGATTGAGATGTCTGTTTCAGCCCATAAATGGACCGATTCATTTTGCAAACCTTTTGCTCTTGACCTTGGGCAATGAATCCCTCGGGTTGCACTATGTAAATGGTCTTCTCAAGATTGCCATTCATAAAGGCCGTCTTGACGTTCATTTTCCAAATCTCATAACTATAATAAGCTGTAATGTATAGGAGGATGCAAATCGACTTGAACATGGCAACAGACGAGAAAATCTCCTTATAATCGACTTCCTCTACTTGGGTATAACCCTTTGCCACAAGTCGAGCCTTGAAGGTTTGTACCTTCTCATCAGTACCCCGTTTGCGCTTGTAGATCCATTTACAATCTATAGGTCTCACCCCATCAGGCTAATTTACAAGATCCCATACTGAGTTGAAGTACATCGACTCCATCTCGAGATCCATGGCTTTGACCCATTCATCCTGGTCTATATCCTCCATTGCCTTCTGTTAAGACAACGGATCCTCAACATCGCCATCTGCTACCATAGCGAGGATTTCCGTGAAACCCAGATAGAAAACGGACGGGTTCGCAACCCTCCCAGTGCGTCAAGGTTCCCTCAACTCTTGAGATGGAACCGACCTACTAGATGAACTATCATCAATAACTCTTGCTGATAAAGCAGGCCCTTCAACAACTCTTGTTGATGTTTCAGTAGTTTCGTTGGGAAGCTCACGTAACATGACTTTACTACGTGGACTATGCTCCCTAATATGATCCTGCTCTTAGAAAGTAGCATTCGTGGAAACAAACATCCTATTTTCCGACAGATCATAAAAATAACCCCCTCGTGTACCTTTGGGGTAGCCTACAAACAGGCATAACCTCGACCATAGTTCCAACTTCTTGGGATTTGCCTCAAGCACATGTGCTAGGCAACCTCAAATACGGAAGTGACGTAAACTAGCTTTACGCCCGTTCCATAACTCCAGAGGCGTTCTCGCAACACTCTTGGAAGGAACATAGTTGAGTATGTATATCGCAGTTTCCACTGCGAAGCCCCAAACGAGTCCGGTAAGGAAGCGTAACCCATCAACGAACAAACTATGTTCAACAAGGTTATGTTTTTCCTCTCCGCTACACCATTCTTCTGAGGTGTACCCGGCGCTGAGAGTTGGGTAACAATTCCATTTTCTATCAAATAGTCCTGGAGCCCAGAATCCAAAAACTCTCCACCTCAATCTGATTGAAGTGTTTTAATCCGTCTATCCAATGCATTTTCAACTTCAGCCTTGAACTCTTTGAATTTTTCAGAGGATTCAGACTTCCGTTGTATCAGATAGACATACCCATACCTAGAGTAATCATCAGTAAAACTGATAAAATACTCATAGCCACCTCGGGCTCGCACATTCATAGAACCACAAAGGTCAAAATGTACTAACTCAAGAGGCTCTTTGACTCGATAACCTTTTCCAGTAAAAGGTCTTTTAGTCATCTTACCCTCAAGGAAAAATTCGCACATCAGTAAAAAAATTTTCTTCTAACTCATTTAGAAGGCCATTCTTCACCAATCTCTCAATCCTATTGAGATTGATGTGCTCTAATCAAAGGTGCCAAAGTTGGGCATTTTCTTTTGGAGAAATTTGTTGACGTTTAGATTGAGTTACGATAGATTTAAACAACTCTGTGTTATGGAGGGAACTTAAGGCTAACGGTCTTAACACATATAAGTTGTTTCCTAGTTTAGCTGTACAAATTTCAACACCATCTTTATGAATAAACATTTTATCCACATTAAATGAAAGCGTATATTTACATTTAACAGATACTTTACAGAAATAAGGTTTCTTTTTAGTTCAGGAACTACAAAACACATCTTTTAAAATTAGAAACCTATTCTGTAAAGTTAACTGGATGCCTTCTACTGCCACAACTAAGACGACGTGCTCGGAGCCTACTCACATTGTCATTTCATCAGCCTCTAGCTGTCGCTAGGATCTAATCCCCCCAAAAGAAGAACAAACGTGATTAGTGGCGCCCGAATCAATTATCCAGACAGAATCATCATTCTTCACTAAGCAAGTTTCTAGGACAAGTAAATCATCATTACCTTTGTTCGCCTTGGCCTTAGCCTTTTTTTCCTTTAGCCAGCGAGGACAATTCCTCTTCCAGTGTCTATCCTGGTTGTAGTGGAAACATTTTCCTTTTTCAATCGATGGCGGATGCCTCCTTGGGGCGACAAGTGGCGGGTTAGCAGACACTTCCCCTTTCCCCTTACCCCCCTTCTTCTTTTTCCCCTTTTCAGAGTTAGAAGTAGAAGGTGCAGACTTCGTTCTTGATGTCGAATCTCGATGGAAATCGTAGAAGATGAAACAACATTGGCCTCACCCTTTTTCCTCTCCTTACTTTTTAGTAAAGATTGGTATGTCTGCAACTTGTTGAGGAGAGTTGTAAGGGTGTATTCCACTTTGTTAAGAATCGCATTGCTAACAAAGTGAAGGAAGTCCTTCACAAATCTTCTGTAAAACCTCGCGTGTCCTAAGAAACTCCTCAAATTTTTCACATTTGCGGGAGGTGGAAGTTTTTCTATAGCTTCAATTTTTGCTCTATCTACCTCTAGCCCATTCATTGAAACCTTATGCCCAAGCACAATTCCTTCTTTAACCATGAAATGACACTTTTTCCAGTTCAGCACCATATTAGTTTCTTCACATCTTTTTAGTCTTTTTTCCAAGTTTCTCAGACAAGTTTCATATGTTTTCCCATAGACTAAAAATTCGTCCATAAAGATTTCAACTGAGTCTTCAAGGTACTCGGAGAAGATTGCCATTATACACCGTTGAAATGTACTTGGCGCATTGCATAGTCCAAAAGGCATGGGACGAAAGGCAAATGTTCCATATGGACATGTGAACGTGGTCTTTTCTTAATCCTCTGGTGCGATCATAATTTGGTTATAGCCTACGTACCCATCAAGGAAGCAAGAATAGCCATTTCCTACTAGTCTGGCGAGCATTTGATCAATGAAAGGTAAGGGAAAATGATCTTTCTTTGTCGCAAAGATGAGTTTCCTGTAATCCATATAGATCCTTCAACCTGTGACAGTCCTCATGGGGATCAACTCGTTGTTTGCACTAGGGACTACTGTCATCCCACCCTTCTTGGGAACACATTGCACGGGGCTAACCCACGTGCTATCTGTGATAGGGTATATGATGCCGACATCTAACCATTTGATGATTTCTTTTTTGACAACTTCTTTCATCGCAGGGTTCAGTTTGTATTGAGGTTCTATCGAGCCTTTCTGGTTTTCTTCAAGCTAAATTAGATGATGCAATACGTCGGACTGATACCTCAAATGTCTGCAAGCGTCCATCCGATTGCTCTAATATACTTCTTTAGAACACTGAGCAATGCAATTTATTTTTCTTTAGGTAACACAGAGGATATGATGACTGGTAAGGTTTCATTCTGGCCAAGGAAAACGTACTTTAAGTGGGTTGGTAGGGTTTTTAGTTCAGGTGTAGGTGGTTGCTCTAGGGAGTGCTTCTGTGCTTTTCTTTCTTCATCCAAACTCAACATTTCTTCATTGTTCACTATCTTTGTTATTGCATGGCAGGTTTCTAAGGATGTCGTCGCATCCTCTCTTTCTTCATTTTCTTCCTCGGACTCCCAATCTTCAATGCAAATTTGTTCATCGTCGGAATCTGATAAGCCTTCGTTTTCTGGGAACTTCATTGCCTTGATAATATTAAATCTGAGCTTCTTTCCATTGATGCTCATTGTGATTTCTTCCTTGTGCACATCTATTTGAGCATGACCAGTAGACAAGAATGATCGTCCCAATATAATTGGAACATATTTATCTGCCTTATAATCTAGGATAATGAAGTCTGCAGGTAGAATGAATTTGTCTATTGTTACCAAGACATCTTTTAATTTTCCTTCAGGGTGTATTAGGGACCTATCTGTAAGTTGGAGAGTCACTGTTGTGGGTTTTAACTGTCCTACATTCAATTGTTTGAAGATTGAAAGGGGCATTAAGTTTATGCTTGCCCCAAGATCGCATAATGCTTGACCAATGTAGGTCCCTCCTATTGAGCAGGGTATTGTGAAACTGCCTAGGTCACACATCTTTGGTGGGATTATAGTATTTAATTCTTATGTTAATGCCAACGTGGCGAATTTTCCCGTGCTTCTCTTATTCGAAACAATGTCCTTAAAAAACTTGGCATACACCAACATCTGCTCTATCGCTTCTATAAATGGAATATTGATGTGTAGTTGTTTCAATATTTCCAGGAAGCGATAATACTGACCTTCATCGTTTTGTTTCTTTTTCAGTCTTTGAGGAAATGGAGGTAGCTATACTTTCACTGTTCCATGGTCTGGAGGCTTAGAGGTGATCGCATCTTCAGGTTCCATAGTTTCAGACTTCTTTGACTCAGTTTGCGGCAACGGAGGTTGCTTCTTTGACTCGGTCTCGCTAGTCTCCTTTCTGACTTCTACCGCTGCCTTTCCACTTCTTAGAGTGACTGCCTGGCAGTGTTCTTTCCCTGTATTCCCTGGATTGCATGGAAGCTCAGTTGAGCTAGGCAATGTCCCTTGGGGTATGTTCTTTAGCTCTCCCGCAATTTTTCCTATTTGAATTTTCAAATTGCGGATGGATGTAGCTTGGTTCTGAAGGACTGTTTCATTCTTTTCGATGTATTACTTTAACAAGTTTTCCATGGATGATGATGGTGGTGTTTAAGAGCTGCTAGCTTGCTGTTGCAGTTGTCTATTTGTTCTTTGGAAAAATCCTGGTGGTCCCTCTCTCTGAGCCATAGGCTGACTGCCTTGTTATTGGTTGTTTTTCTAAGAAAAATTAGGGTGATTTCGCCACCCCAAGTTGTAAATGTTTGAAAAAGGATTGTTTTTGACAAAGTAGATTGATTAAGGATTTCGTGGACACTCCTCAACAGAATGCATTCTTCACATACAACACAACTGGTGCTTGTTTGCTCTATCGCATTGACTTGCCCACTTCGAGTTCCTAAATTGTTTATTGCGATGCCTTGCAACAAATTTATCATCGCATTCAAATGATTTTGCAATGATGCGATGGCACCATTACTTGTGTTACTTCCTCTGGGTTTTGGTCTTTGATCGCTTTCTTGCCAATCTTTGTCATTTTTCGAGATGCGATCAAGAATGTTCTTTGCTTCATCATATGTTTTGTCCAGCAGACCTCCTGTTGCTGCCGCATTGGCAACTATCTGCAATGCAGAATTGAGTCCATGATAGAAAATCTTCATTTGGAGACAATCTGACAATCCATTGTGTGGGCAGTCGCGTACTAGTCTCTTGAATCTCGCCCATGCGTCACTGAGTGATTCATCTTCTTCTTGTTCAAAATTGGTGATCAATTTCCTCCTTCTGGCATTCTCTGTGACAGGGAAATACTTCTTCATAATTTTTTTCACAACTTGCTCCCATGAAGTTATCTCTCTTGGTTCGAGATAGTAAGTCCATTTTCTTGCTTTATCGCATAGTGAAAATGGAAATAACATGAGTCGAACCTCCTCTGGGAAAATATCAGATAACACAAAAGTGTTATAAATTTCAATGAAGCTTCGTAGATGGGCGTGTGGTTCTTCACCACGTCGTCCTCCGAACTGCCCTGCTGTTTATATAATTTGTAACATTATTGGCTTCATCTCGAACCTTGATCCATCCAATGTTGGTCTCATGATTCCTGGAGAGAAATCATATAGGTTTGGTGATGCATAGTCCCAGATGGGTCTATTGCGATCATTTTCCAGTAGGATAGAATTTGCCATTATGTTATTTTCATTTGCTACTCGGTCTTCAAGTTGTTCAGCCATTCTGTGAACTCTTCCTTGTCGTTTACGTCTGTTTTTCTGTCTTTTGCGAAAGGTTCTTTTGATCTCTGGGTCGTATTTGAGCTAAGGAGTGTGTTCTTCACTCATGTGACGCTTGCTTCTTTCTTTACAGATGGAATGACAATGTAACAAAGGTTGAAAGCTGCAAAGATCAAAGAAGTTTGATGTTAGCACAATCTATACCGCATTCCCGAAAACAGCGCCAAAAATTTGATGCGATGGTTTATAATGCGCTGATGTGTGGTTGCGATGATCCTACAAGTTTTCCTAACAAAGCTCAAGTATAAGCCTTCTTAGGTTCCTAGTAAGTCTAGGGTCGAACACAGGGACTACTAAATAAATATGCGACGGACTCTCTGATTCTATTACGGTGGTGATAATGAAGTAGATGGTGTTTTGATTTAGACTTTCCTATGTGATGGAGTTGAACGTTGAGAGATGAAAGCATAGTGTTATAACAAGTATGCGATGAAGGGGCTGAGAAGAGATTTAGCTAACATTTCTCAAGACTGTGTACAAGTCATGCGATCATGCTATACACAAATATTAGTACTACATTTCTCAACGAATAATGCCATATTTCCTATCTCTAGGACGCATGCGATGTGTGAGGAAAGAAACAGATAGAACTTATTTCTAAGTCTCTACTCTTGCTTATGCGATCTAATCTGACTCTCTCAAGCCTAGATTCTATCTTTAGACTACCCTCTCAAGTACTTCCAAATGATGAATGGCGCATACACAAGACAAGATGATCGCATAAAATGTATAGCTTAACTCATGCTAGCTAAGTACTTCTCAACCCATTCACAAATTTAATTACTCATGCATGGTGTGGAGAGATTGAACATAAATTGAAATGAAGTTTCCATTTTTGCAAATAAAGTGTTGAGTGCAAAACAACAAATGGATTGAAAAATAACAAGCCAGGTAAGCAATGTCTTGCTTTCCGTGGCCTTTTACACTGCTTTTTATCACTTCACTCTGTTCTGATCTATGGACTCTTGCTCTCGCAAGGGTAGGACTTCTCTCCTTTGTATTGTTTTTCGACAGTCTCTCGATCTTTCCGAAAAGCGATTTCTCTCGACTTCGCCTCACCTCCTTGCTCTCTCTATATCCTTCTTTCTCTGATAGCATTGGGTATTTATAGATTTCAAGGTGAAGCAACTTTTCTTACTAATGATTGCAAATATGGGTAGCATTAATTTCCCTACTCTATTGTGTAGTCTGAAAGACACTGGAAGTTCAATGTACTTGCAACAGTATGGTTTTTAACGGCTGTCAACTGAATTTTGAAATTGACCGTTATTAGCTTTACGTTCCATCATGATTTATTATTTGTCGCCTTTATGTGAGATCTTTATGCGATCGCTTTTGAGAAACTTCTTGTGATCGTAACTCAAGTGCGTTGTCGCATTGTGCCCTTGGATCGCAATTTCATATGCGCCATCGCATTGTACCTGCAAAGAATAGGCAAATTAACTGCTTTTATGCGATGAGCATTGGCGATCGCAATTCCTTATAGTTTGGCGCTTTCAAACATAATATTGCCTATTTTACCATCACTTTCTTCCATTATTTTAATAATTTGAGCTTTAATAACTTGTATTTCTACCAGTTATCAGGGAACAATCTATCTGCTTACCCCTGCTTCGGGGAAGGAGTGAATTCCATCTTGTGTAGCTGAGTTTCCAGCTCCCAAATCAGACGAATCCCCAAAGTGGTAGGTTTGGGTCGACGACCTGGCCACTTGCACCCATGCAAATCAAAAGACCGCCCTCAATGGCAGGAGTTCCCAACTCACTCAGGATTAAGGTCATATTATCTATGGTCATCCTAGTGAAGTGAAGTCTCTGTCATGAACGATGTTATATAACGAGACGGTAACACTTCTTGGTCAGGTCTTATACAAACTCTTTGTATAGGACGCCCCCACTCGTATGTCCCCACACAAATGATCAGGATCAGACTATCTATAGCAGGTCACAACACTTATAACTATTCCACAAAGTGAGCCGCATCCGTAGTTACCAAGATAAGGTTTTCTTCTTATATCCATATACTACAGACCATTTTGGTTATCACTTAAGAAATGGTCCATTTGTAGGTCACCACATACGCGCTTAGGTTACATAATGACAACTAGAGATTTTAGTTTAGTGGTTTGTGGTAAAGCAAATAAAACATCCAATGTGCAAAGTCAAGAAGTGAAGAAAATATCATATATTATACTTTAGGACATCATCCCCAACACATAAGTGGTCCATTTTTGTCGAGGTTCACTTAGTTTCTCATTAAAAAATTTTATAAGGTGTGATTCTTGGGATAACACTGCTCCTATTCCAACACCACTAGCATCAATAGCAACCTCAAAAGGCTTACCAAAGTTTGGTAAAGCTAAAACAGAGGGGGTGGTTAGCTTTGCTTTAATTATGTTAAAGCTATCTAATGTTTCTTGATTCCAAGTAAACTTCCCCTTTTTAGACAGTTTGTTAATGGTGTTGCTAATATGCTAAAATATTTTATGAATTTTCTGTAAAATGAAGCTAACCCTAGAAATGATTATACCTCCTTAACTGTGGATCGTATTGGCCAATTCTTTATAACTTCAACTTTGAGAGGACCGACTTGAATTACTTCTGAGCTAATAAGAAAAGAAATTTTGTTAGTTAAGAAAACACATTTCTTCATATTAATGACTAATTGATGAGTGTCAAGAGTATAGAAGACATCCTGTAAGTATGATAAATGTTCCTATGTGCTCTTACTATAAATTAAGATGTCGTCAAAGTAAATAACAACAAACTTATTTAAGAATGGTAGGAATATTTGATTCATGAGTATTATGAACGTGCTAGGTGCATTTGATAATCCAAATGGCATGACCAACCATTCAAAGAGACCTTCGTTGGTTTTGAATGCAATTTTCCATTCATCTCCTTGTTTAACTCGAATTCGGTGATAGCCATTATGGAGATCTATTTTGGAAAAAACTTGAGCACTTGCCAATTGGTCTAGGAGATCACCGATTCTAAGGATGGGAAATATGTCTTGATAATGATTTTATATATGGCTCGACTATCAATACAAAGGCGCCAATTACCATCCTTTCTTAGGGCTAATAGAGTAGGGACAACACAAGGGCTTAGGCTAGGTTAGATGTGTTGTTTCTTGTGAAGGTCTTCGATAATTTCATGAAGTGCTTTGTACTCGAATGAACTCATTTTGTAATGGGGAAGATGTGGAAGTGAGGCATCGGGTATAAAATTAATGTAATGTTGAATGTCCTTCGAAGTAGGTAAGCCCTCTGGAATTTTGGTAAGGTTGGGAAAATTGGTAAGGAGATTTTCAATCCTTCTATCTATAGGATGTGGTAAAAGGGGGGAAGTGGAGAGATCTTTAATCATTAAGGCTAAAGTAAAGGTGGGTGCTATTTATAGAGCTTCTTTTGTAGACAAATCGGAAAATATGATGCCTTTTATCTCTTCCTAAAGTGGAAGAGAAAGTTGTTGTATGATCTTGGAGAGGTAATGGAATAACCTTATTACCTAACCAATCGAACTCATATGTATTTTCATGGAATTTGTGGATAAACTTTATGTCGTATTGCCATGGTTGGTCAAGAATTAGTAGATAACAAGCATCCATTTCTATAACATCACATATGATTTGATCTTTGTAGTGGGCACCAACAGACAAAGCCATTGTGCATATTTCATTAATCACTGTTTCACCACCTTTTTAATCCATCCGACCTTATATGGATGTGGATGTGGATCAATTTTAAGTTTCAAAGCCTGAACTAGCTTTTTTGAAACCATGTTCTTACTGTTGCCACTATCGACAATAACTATGCACATTTTACCTCTTATGGTGCACTTTGTTCGAAATAATGAATGTCTCTGAGGGTTGTTTGGGATTGTTGAGGATTGTAGTATTTATTGGATAACACATGAGATTTTATCTCCAATATCTGGTTTTGTTCGAGCTATATCATCCTCTTCTTCTAGCTCATCTTCTTCCTTCGAATGTGTTTCTTGGATTGTTAGAGTTCTTCTTTTTGAGTAGTCATTTGATAGATGTCCCATTTGTCCACACTAAAACATTTACCAAGGTTAGGTCTGTGATAGTGGTTGGAATTCTTATTTGGAAGATTAGAAATACTTCCCTTTGCATCCATGTCTTGTTGTGGAAGGTTGTCCTTTGCTTTGCTTGACGAAGAGTTTCCTGTAACAGGACTTATGTTTGAAGCCAAGGTTGGTTTTCTTGAACCACCATTTATTTTTTCCCAATTGGCTTTTCTTGTTGTCCATCTTTTCTGCTTTTGGCTTTCATCTTCTTCAATGGATGTGGCCATCGAAACAGCTTCTGAGAGACTTGTCATTGGATGGAGATGTGCCTTTTCTTGAATATCTTATCGAAGTCCATTAAAAAACCGAGCTATTTGTTGATTTTCCCTCTCGGCTAGGTTGTTTCTTGCACTAAGCCTTTGGAACTCTTCCGTATACTCTTCAATGCTTCTTGACCCCTATTTGCAATGTTGGAATTGGCTATACAACAATCTTTCATAGTTAAGTGGAAGAAATCTCTTCTTAATGAGTTTAAACATTTTTTGCCAGCTTTGGATTGGTGGTTTTCCATACAATCCTATTTTCTTGGAGTTGATTCTGCCATGCGGACGCTCCACTTCTTATTTTAAATGACACAAGTTTTACCTTTTGATCCTCAAGGGTGCCCATGTAGTAAAAAAAAAAAAAACTTTCTACCTCCTTCATCTAATCGAGAAAAACTTCAATATTCATTCGTCCATTGTACGTAGGGAGTGAAGGGAAACTCAACATGAGGAGTTCTTTAAGTGGAAGCAGATCGTCCAAATTCCATTGTGATTGAACGCATATATTTACAGTCATACAAGAAGATTATGCAATCAAAATAAATTACAACATGCTTTTCAAATAAAATACAAAGGTTGAGAGATTATACATTTGAAGAACCATTCTTCAAGTTATCCCTCGATCCAATTTGTTCATGAATGCTTCGAATAATTCACGAACACTCCTCTCAAACCAGCAGCAAATAGCAACTGGATCCTCGAACCAACAGGGACACTACCACTTGGATTCCTTAGTATGCTCAGGGTGAGAACCCAGGAATGGTGGGCTCTGATTATTTTGGTTAAGAGAATATTTGTTAGTTTGGAGAAGGAAAACGATCGAAAAAGAAGCACCATCGCATAGCAAACTTCTCGATCGTTTAGGCTATCGCATAGCAAAAGTCTTCCTATAGTGCAGACTATCACATAGCCTCTCTGTTATCGCATAGACAAAGAGCCTATCGTATATGCTCTGTTTTTGTCGTGTAGATTATCGTATAGTCTCTCTTTGCGTTCTTTTTGTAATTTTAATTTCTTGGAAATCTTCTCTGAAAAGAAAAAAACTATTCCAATTGCCGTAAAATTTCAATAACTATCCACTAAGGTAGTTTTTTTAGAAAAAAAAATTATGATTCAAAATAATAAATAATATAAATAAATATGATAACTAACTTATCATATTATATTTATAACCTATAGTTTTATTATTACATCATGTACAATATAAACTATAATTCTTTTTCTCTATTTTATAGCATTTAATATAAATCATATTTATATTAGATTAACAACTATTTGAATCTCATTCAAATATTTATTCCTCCAAATAATGTATCAAATACATTATATCAGTATATCATATATAATTGAATTAATTGAATTATATCATATATAATTAAATTCCCTTTTATTAATTTGAACAATTTAAATTAACCCAAAAACTAATTTTCAACATAATTCTTTTGAGCTATCAAGAGGACCTTATGGACCTGTAGCGTACATTATATTAGTATATCATATATAATTGAATTAATTGAATTATATCACATATAATTAAATTCCCTCTTATTAATTTGAATATTTCAAATTAACCCAAAAACTAATTTTCAACATAATCCTTTTGAGCTACCAAGGGGACCTTATGGACCTATAGCTTGAAGCTCCAATGGTGCGTGAATAATTAATTAAACTCTTTAGTTACATTATCTACCATTCATTAACTGTTGGACATTCCATTAAAGACCGACAGTTGCACTCTTCGCACTACAAATATATTCATGTGTCCATTGGATATAACCAATCAACAGTGCGATGACCCTTCACAAATTGCTCGTAAGTACAACTTGGTCAAATTACTGTTTTGCCCCTGTAGTTATATCTAACTCCTTAAGTACCACTGATTCCTCTAATGAACAATAAGTCATAGTCCCACTATGACTGAGTCCTCTCTGGCTAAGAGAGGGTGTGGCCACTATGTTCAAGACCCAGAATCAACCCTTAAAGGAGTAATTTATCTACTTACCCCTGCATCAGGGAAAGAGTGAATTTCGTCTTATGAAATTGAGTTCCCAGCTCCCCAATCAGACAAATCCCCAAAATGGTAGGCTTGTTGATTTGATAATCTGGTCATTCTCACCCGTACAAATCAAAGGACTGCCTTCATGAGCAGGAGTTCACAACTCACACAGGATTCAGGTCATGTCACCTATGGTCATCCTAGTGAAATGTAAGCCTCTATTATCAATGGTGTTATATAAAGAGACTAATCATTTCGTGGTCCGGTCTTATACAAACTCTTTGTATAGGATACCTCCGCTCGCATGTCTCCACATGAATGATCAGGTTCAGATCATTTGTAGCACTTTACAACATTTGTAACACCTGCAAAGCGGGCCACATCCATAGTGTCACCAGGATAAGGTATCCAACCTTATCCATCTACTACAGACCATTTAGATTATTATTTCAACAAGATCCACCTGTATATCTCTACATACTTATTTAAATTTACATAAAATAACCTCAGATCTTAGTTATTGGATTGAGTATATGCTTATAAAATAACACTTACTTTATTAATAACAATACGTTTATACAGAGTTTACAAACTACGAGATTACAAGGAGATTTAGGACACCATTCCCAAGAATCTTCCACTTGTCCTAACGCCTAGGGAGATTAATGTACAATACAAATATAATACAAAAGGGCATACATTATACTCCAGTAACATCTCTCACTTGCCCTAGACAATGTGCCACATATCCCGTAGACCCAGACTTTCTAGATGACTCCCAAACACTTTAGCGTGAGAGCCTTTGTAAACGGATCAGCAACGTTGTGGTCCAACGTGATCTTCATGACAATCACATCACCGCGACGCACAATCTACCAGATCAAATGATATTTCCGTTCTATGTGCTTGCCTCTTCGATTACTTCTATGTTCCTTAGAATTTGCCACAGCACCACTGTTATCACAATAAAGTGTGATGGGCAAAGACGTATTTGGAACAACTTCCAAATCAGTAAGAAACTTCTTAAGCCAAACAACCTCTTTAGCAGCTTCACAAGTAGCTACGTATTTGGCTTCCATAGTGGAGTCCACGATGCATCCTTGCTTGATGCTTCGCCACACTATAGCTCCTCAATTTAGAGTAAACACTGACCCTGATGTGGATTTTCTAGAATTCCTATCAGTCTGAAAGTTAGAGTCTGTGTATCCTATAAGGATCAAATCATTATCTCCATACATGAGTATATAGTACCTCGTTCTCCGAAGATACTTAGGATCGTTTTGATCGCTGTCCAGTGATTTAATCCTGGATTGGACTGATATCGACTGACAATCCCTACTGCATAGCAAATGTCAGGTTTAGTACATAACATTGCATACATGAGGTTACCAATAGTCGATGCATAGGGAATCCGTATCATTTCTTCAACCTCTTGAAGAGTCTTAGGACACTGTTTCTTAGACAAAACAATTCTATGCCTGAAAGATAATTAACCCTTTTTGGAATTATGCATCGAATATCTAACAAGCATCTTGTCAATATACGAGGACTAAGACAAGGCCAACCTTTTGTTCTTTCGATCCCTTATGATCTGAATCCCTAGAACAAACCACGCCTCTCCAAAATCTTTCATTTGGAATTGGGCAGCTAGCCATTTCTTAACTTCAGTCAGAAAACCTACATCATTCCCAATGAGTAGGATATCATCCACATATAGCACGAGGAAAGCTACTGAGCTATTGATGATTTTCTTGTAAACACAAAGCTCATCAACATTCTGATCAAAGCCATAAGATTTGATCGCGGTATCAAATCTTATATTCCAAGATCTAGATACTTGTTTCAGTCCATAAATGGACTGATTAAGCTTACAAACATTTTTCTCTTTATCTTGGTCAATGAATCCTTTTGGTTGAACCACGTAGATGGTCTCCTCAAGATTACCATTCAAAAAGGCAGTCTTGACATCCATTTGCCATATGTCATGGTCATAATATGTAGCTATGGACAAGATAATCCTGAAAGACTTTAACATGACAACAAGTGAGAAAGTTTCTTCATAGTCCACTCCCTCAACCTAGGTATAACCCTTTGCCACAAGTCTAGTCTTAAAGGTCTGTACCTTTCGATCTACACCTATTTTTATCTTATAGATCCATTTATAACCTATAGATTTTACCCCATCAGGTTGATCTATAAGCTCCCAGACAGAATTGAAGTACATAGACTCAATTTCTAGATTCATGGCTTTAATCTATTCATTTTTGTCAACATCTTCCATTCCTTACTTATAAGATAATGGATCCTCAATACCATCATCAGATATGATGTTTTGGGCTTCTGTTAAACCCATGTAGCGTATAGGTGGGTTCACAACCCCCCCTCCCCCGAACTACATCAAGGCAATCTTAACTCTTGAGATGGTTGACTAGATGAACTGACATTAACAACTCTTGTTGATCTATCAGCCTGTTCAACAACTCTTGTTGAAGTCTCAGAAGTCTCATTAGAAATCTCATTTAAAACAAGTTTACTTCGTGGTTTATGATCTCTTATATGGTCTTCTTCCAAGAAGGTAGCGTTTGTCGATACAAACACTTTATTTTCACTTGGATCATAAAAGTATCCACCTCTCGATTTTTTGGGATAACCTACAAATAGGCATACTTTCGAACGAGGTTCCAACATTTTGGGTTTGCCATGAGCACATGGGTTGGACATCCCCAAATCCTGAAGTGGCGTAAACTACCTTTACGACCTCTTCATAACTCAAAAGGTATTTCAGAAACACTCTTTGAGGGAACATTGTTCAAAATATAAACTGCAGTCTCTATTGCATATCCCCAAAACGAGTCTGAAAGATGAGCATAACTCATCATAGACCGAACCATATCCAATAAGGTTTTGTTTCTCCTTTCTGATACACCATTCTGTTGAGGTGTACCTGGGGCTGAGAGTTTAGATTTAATTCCATGTTCTATCATATAGTTCTGAAATCCCAAGTCCATATACTCTCAAATATGATCAGATCGTAGTGTTTTTATCTTCTTATCTAACAAGTTTTCAACTTCAGTCTTATACTCCTTGAACTTTTCAAGAGATTCAGACTTATGTTGCACTAGGTATAGATACCCAAATCTAGAAAAATCATCTATGAAAGAGATGAAATATTCATATCCACCTCGTGTTCTTACATTCATCGAATCACAGAGGTCTGAATGTATAAGCTCCAAGGTTTCCTTAGCTCTATAACCTTTTCCAATAAAAGGTTGTTTGGTCATTTTGTCTTCAAGGCATGATTCACATACTGACAAAGAGTTTTCTTCTAAACCATTTAGAAGTCCATTTTTCACCAACTTCTCAATCCTATTGAGATTGATATGACCTAACCTTAGATGCCAAAGATGGGCATTTCTTTAGGAGAAACTCTTTGTCTTTTTATAGTTGTTGTTGTTTTGAACATTTCAGTATTGAGCACGATTTGTAAGACTAACGACCTTAGTACATACAAGTTATTTTCCATTGAACCAAAACCTATCTCTATTCTATTCTTAAAAATAAAAAATTTATTCTTAGAGAAGGAAGTTGAATAATTTTGTTTAATCAAACAAGAAACTAAAATTAAGTTCCTTTTGATATGAGGAACTACATAAACATTTTCCAATAACAGATACCGTTTCTTGTCCAAAAATAACTTAAGCCTGCCTATAGCAACAGCTGAAACGACTTCACCAGTACCGACTCTAAGAGTCAACTCTCCACCTTCCAATTGTTTCCAGGAACTAAATCCTTGATAGGAAGAACACACGTGGTTAGAAGCCCCTGAATCAATTATCCAGACAAAATCATCATTCTCTACTAAGCACGTCTCCAAGATAAATAAATCATATTTATCGTCTTTGGAGTTCTTCATTTTCTAAAGAGTAGTGGGATCAGTATCAGAACCTATATTATAAACTCCAAGTTTCATTTCAGAGGACGGTCCTTGTCAATGAACTTCATTAGAGTAAGCGACAATTGCTTTCTCTGTTAGTCCCTTGACATTCAATATGGACTGGAGATTATTTTGAGAACTGACACCACTGGTTTCATTGTCATCAATCCCATTTTGCTTGAATAGTGAGAACCTACGTCCAAACAATTTTTGCAATGATTCCATGATCTCATGTCCAATGGCCATGTTCTCAAACCGTTTGGCCAATGCATCAGGTATGCATGCTTAAATTGAAGTCGAGCCTTCGAATTAGCCTTCATCCATACCTCATATGCATTAATATTTCGTGGTGCATCAGGGGTTGAGACTTGAGGACAATCCTCAAACATGACAATTTCGAGGTCGTTTACCACAAAAAAATATTTTAATAGATTCTTTCCAAGTTATGTAATTAAACGGTCAAAGTAGAAAAGGCAACTAACGGAAAATCAATCATTGACATTTTGCTGAAAAAAAAGGAAACATATTGATTTACTTTAGATTTTAGCATAACTCTATTAAAATAAATCCAATCATGTTTAGCAAAATCTAAATAAACCTCATATTACATCTAGTTTTGCAATGATGCTTCAGTGATTTAGTACAAAAGCCACCGAAGGATAGTCAATTTCTCCCTTCACTAAATTGAGACACTCTCAACTAATCATTACACCAGAATAACCCTTATTCCTGTAACGATCAGTCATCATTAATTTGGTCAAGAAATCATTAACTTGCTTAAAAAATTTCCGTAAGTGTGACCTTTCATTTTAGATCCTAAATTTTCGCCCCAATTAGTCAACCGAAGGGAAAAAACTAAAATGACCCTATCCATTTCTAAAGTTTGCCTTGATATTAACCAACTGCACAAACCATCCGAAGGGGGACGCTCCTAGGGAAACTTGAGGCCATACAAGAAGGCCTCACGGTGCAAACTAATGAAAGAGACCGCAGGACATGTTGACACACATCCTTCTCCCACTTACTATAAGTACTCTCTCCATGCACCTTGATATAAACCCATGCAAAAATTATCTGAATGGGGACGCTCTCAAGGCGCCACGAGGCCAAGTATGAATCTCACGACATGAATATTAAGGTAGAAACGTGAGTAGAAAATGACATATCATATATATCTTTTCCTCCCACTGAGTATTTTAACAACCTAGGGTTTAACTTTACTTTGGAAAGTTAAACAATTTTGATTAACATTCATTAAACACTTTAATATTAATGAAAAATTGCATGCTTGTAGCAAATCTATCTAATTCACCTTTTCAGGTAGGTTCCCAAGTAGGGGGTGCTCTGTTTCTGTCAGCTTAAATACCCCAGTCTAGCCAAAACCCGCCTTAGACAAAAGATCTCTTATAGATAGATTTGTTACAAATTTAATCTTTTATTGAAATCAATTTAAGCCTATTAAACCGATTTAAAAGATTAATCTAATTTCTAATCTCATTAGAAATTTGTGAGCTTAGGTCTATCTCAATCATATTTTAAAACTATTTTAAAAAATGATTTCACCTAAGTTTGCGTACAACTTTTGGTTATTGATTTTAATTCTAATTTCATTAATTATAACTTTTATAAAGAATGAAACAATTAAAACCATTCACATTGCTAGCTAGACACACATAAGGTATTTATAAATTTTATAAATAAACCCAAGTGTCATTACTAATATATATTTTATATAACAAGTAATGAACTAAGCATACATTCCATGCTAACATACAACCGTATATTATAACATATATAATGCAGATGATGCATGGATATGCTTTAATGCATGCATATATTATAACTCTTATATTATATGATGCATGAGCATGCCTTAAGTAATTTTAATCATGCATACTAATATATTATAACTCTTATAACATAAAAATGATGCATGAAAAATGCATAACCTATGGTGGGTTTTAAAACTATATGACATACATTGTGACATATAATATAAACATGCATCACATGCATATTTAATTAAAGTTGATAGACGAGGTTAATTTGTCTCAAAATCGAAAAAAAAAACTAAACTATTACAAAAGTTGGAGTCAACCAATTCGAATAGGGGAACTGAGTCTTGAACCGCAGGCCTTAAAGCCTTGTCACTTGATCGTGTAATAAATCTTTTGATCATCGAGTAATGCATGCCAAGTGTAAACAATTGTGTAGCAATGATCACGTGGATTAGGACAATGCGATGAGCATGAAAGTCCACGCAATCGTGCAATGCGCTTCGATTAACGCATGCCATGCGATCGTGTAGCTAATGACTATGCGATGAGCATGATAGTCTACACGATCGAGTAGCAAGCGTCGAGTAGCGTATATCATGCGATCGTGTAGCTAGTGACTATGCGATGAGCATGATATCCTACACGACCGTTTAGCATGCATGCCTTGTGTTGTGTATCAAATTCTGCGTGATCGTTTACCTCCGAGCATCTACCCGATCATGTAGCCAACTCAACACAATCAAGTAAACTCTTTACATGATTGCGTAGCATTAGCTATGCGATCATTAAGCAAATACTACACGATCGAGTAGAACAATTCTACACGAACGCATAGCAAAATCTAAAAGATCATCTAGCTTAAGCTACACGATGTGACTATCATTTCGTCTTCTCTATCGAAGTGAACTGTAACTCTTTGCGTCTGAATCTTCTTCACGAATGACTAAAAAACACAAATGAATACATACTCGATTGCAAGAATAATGTCCAAAAATGTAGGGGCCCTTACAATTAACTTTTGTAATGTAAAACGAAAGCATTAAACAAAGACAACTATCCCGAAACATCCATTAATAACATCCACAAACATTTAATACTTAAATGCATTTCAAAAACTTAAAACCCACCAAAAGCTGTAAACGAAAATTCAATAAAGCAAATGAAATTTGGAAATTAGAACACAACCTGGCTCAGATACCAATTGAAGAGAAACTCAACACGAGGAGTTCCTTGAGCGGAAGTAGATCGTTCAAATTCCATTGTGATTGAACGCATACATTTACAATCATACAAGAAGATTATGCAATCAAAGAAAATTACAGCATGCTTTTCAAATAACATAGAAAGGTTGAGAGATTATAACTTTGAAGAATCATTCTTCAAGTTATCCCTCAATCCAACTTGTTCACGAACGCTTCAAACAAATCACGAACACTCCTCTCAAACAAGCAGCAAACAGCAATTCGATCCTCGAACCAATAGGGACACTACCACTTGGATTCCTTAGTATGCTCAGAGTGAGAACCCAGGAGTGGTGGACTCTGACTATTTTGGTTAAGAGGATATTTGTGAGTTTGGAGGAGGAAGACGATCGAAGAAGAATCACCATCGCATAGCAAACTTCTCGATCGTTTAGGCTATCGCATAGCAAAAGTCTTCCTATCGTGTAGACTATAGTTTTTTTTCTCTATTTATGGCATTTAATAAAATCATATTTATATTAAATTAACAACTATTTGAATCTCCTTCAAATATTTATTCTTCCAAATAATGTATCAAATACATTATATCAATTATATCATATATAATTGAATTAATTTAATTATATCATATATAATTTTATTACTACTCGATTATCTTCAACTTATTTTTAGTCATTTTAACCATTTTCTAGTTCATTTATTTCGAATTCTATTATTGTGAGCAACTTAGCATGTATACTATACTTGTTTAACGTCTAATATATATGTATAATTCATGGTCAATTGTAGGGATTGTTGTCTAAACTATATGAGGGTTGATTTGGATGAAAAATATATTTTTATCTTAGTTTTGGAGTTAAATTAGCATCAAATTCCTCTTTTATGATTTATTGGGGTTTTGTGAAAGTAATTAGGATTTTATTTTGTGTATGTACAGGTAACAAAAAGATATTATTGATTTGCACGTGTAAGAATTTTTTTTTCAATAATAAACCATGACAAACATTTAATAATGGATAGTTATCAATAAAAAGTAAGTAAAAACCGACATTAAAAATGATGTTCAATGTCGGTTGAAAACCGACATTGAAAATAATATTCAATGTCGGTTGAAAACTGACATTAAAAGTAATTGGCATTGGAATATTTGTCACCTATAATGTCGGTTTTAAATCGACATTAAAGACCTTTTATAACACGATCTTCAATGTCGGTTGTCAATTTTCAACTGACATTATACCTTTATAATGTCAGTTTTAAACTAACATTACAGTCTAGTTTTGTAGTAGTGAATCCTTAGCTTCATACACAAACATATAGTTTCTCGTTCTCCTAAGATACTTAAGAATAGTTTTAACCGCTAGCAAGTGATCAAATCCTAGACAAGATTGATACCTGCCACTCCCATTGCATGGTAAATGTCTGGCCTAAACAACATGCCATACATAAGGTCACTTACTGTAGATGCATAGGAAATCTGTTCCATTTCCTCAACTTCTTGAGATGACTTAGTACATTGTTCCTTAAACAAAAGAATTCCATGCCTAAAAGATAATAAACCTTTCTTTAAATTCTGCATTGAGTACCTGACAAGTATTTTGTCAATATACGATGCTTGAGACAATGCTAATGACTTGTTCTTACGATCCCTAATGATTTGGATATCTAGAACAAATTATGCTTCACCCAAATCTTTCATTTGAAACTGAGCAGCTACCATTCCTTAATTTGGGTCAGAAAACCTACATCATTCCCAATGAGTAGAATATCATCTACATACAACACTAAGAAAGTCAATGAACTGTTGATGATTTTCTTGTAAATATAAGGTTCATCAATATTTTGATCAAAGCCATAAGATTTAACCGCAACATCATACCTCATATTCTAAGATCGAGATGCTTGTTTCAATTCATAAATGAATCGATTTAGCTTGAAAATCTTTTGCTCTTGACTTTGTTCAATGAATCCTTCTGGCTAAGACATGTAAATTATCTCATCAGGGTGACCATTCAAAAAGGAAGTCTTGACATCCATTTGCCATATTTCATAATCATAATATGTGGCAAAGGATAAGAGAATCCGAATAGATTTAGCATAGTAATAGGCGAGAAAGTTTCCTCATAATCCACTCTCTCAACCTGGGTATAACCCTTTGCTACTAATCTTGCCTTAAAGGTTTGCTTCCATCTACACCTTTTTTTCTCTTGTAGATCCACTTACAACCGATAGGTTTAACCCCATTAGGTTTATCTACAAGTTGCCAGAAGGAATTGAAGTAAATAGACTCCATTTCTTAATTCATGACTTTAATCCACTCATCCTTGTCCACATCACCCATTGCCTGTTTGTAGGTTAATGGATCTCCAACGTCATCATCTTGTATGACATATGGAGTTTCTGTTAAACTCAAATAGCGAGTAGGTTGGGTTAAAATCCTCTCATTACATCGAGGCTTCCTCAATTCTTGAGTAGGATGTGCTTGACTAGATGGAGTAATATCAACTACCCTTGTTAAAGTAGCTCTTTCTTCAACAACTCTTGGTTTCAGTAGTTTCTTTGGCAAGTTCATTTAATATGATTTTACTTCTTGGTCTATGTTCTCTAATGTGGTCTTCCTCTAAGATGTCGCATTTTTTGATACAAACACTTTATTCTTTGGAGTAGCCTACAAAGAGGCATAATTTTGAACGTGGTTCCAATTTCTTCGGGTTTGCCACAAGCATATGTGTTGGACACCCCCAAATCTTGAGATCTCGTAAACTACTTTACGATCTCTCCATAATTCAAAATGCATTTCAAAAATACTCTTTGACAGAACTTGGTTCAAAATATACTTTGCAGTCTCCACTGCATAACCCCATAATGAGATAGGTAGAGAAGTATAACTCATCATGGAACGAACCATGTTCAACAGGATTTTATTTCTCCTTTATGATACACCATTTTGTTAAGGTCTACCAGATGTTGAGAGTTGAGATATGATTCCATGTTCTATCATATAGTTCTAGAATCCTATATCTATGTACTCTCCATCTCGATCTGTCGAAGTGTTTTCATCTTTTTGCCCAATAAATTCTCAACTTTTTCCTTATACTCCTTGAACTTTTCAAGTGTATCAGACTTAAGTTGTATCAGGTAAACATACCCATACCTAAAATAATCATATATACCTTCTTTTTCCTTCTTACTTTCGACCAAGTACTTTGGTCAGTTACATTTTCATTGCAACCAGTTCAGTGCCCATTCTAGTTGCAATGAAAACAAGTTTTTTTTGCAGCCTTGATCTTTTTGCCCTTGTGGGCAGCAGCATATGAGATAGCTTTGTTATTCCCCTTACCACCTTTCTTCTTCTGAAGAAAGTGCAGAGTTAGTCCCAAAGGTAGAACCCTTATGGAAATCTTTTGAGGAATTGACAATATTTGCCTTCCTTTGTTGTCCTTTGACTTTCATCTAGGACTTGTAAGTTTGCAACTAGTTAAGAAAGGTGATAAGATTATATTTCATCTTGTTCATGACAAAATTGCTGCGGAACTAAAGATAACTCTTCTGAAGAGTTTCCAGAATAAAGTTTACCTGGTTGGACTCGTCTATGACAGCCTTGTTCATCTCAGTGATATTGAAGTGAACCATCATGTTAAGGACATGTTCCCTAATAGACGATCCCTTGTTCATTCGGGAGTTGAAGATGAACTTCAGAGCATCATGCTTGAGATGTGTGGCCAGTTGGTCAAACATCTCATGCAATGATTCCATGATCTCACATGTAATGATCATGGGCTTATGCTTTTTAGCCAAGACTTCAGTCAAGCTTGCCAAAATATAGACCTTTGCCTTATCGTTGACCTTAGTGTTGGAGTTTGTGCCCTAAAGTCTCGTGTCTAGTAGTTTGTAAACAACCTTGTACGAACACTTATGATGTATAATATAAATGATATTTACTTCACTACTTGACTTTACACATTTAGATTTTACCACAAACCAATAAACATAAAATCCCTGGTTATCTGTATGTGTTCAAGCATGTATGTGGTGACATACAAGTGGATCATGTTTTGAGTGATAACCAAAATGGTCTGTAGTATATGGATATAGGAGAGAAACCTTATCCTGGTAACGCTACGGATGCGGCCTGCTTTGTGAAAAGGTCACAAGTGTTATGATTTGTCACAGATGGTTTGATCCTGATCATTCGTATAGGGGACATGCGAGCGGGGGCGTCCTATACAAAGAGTTTGTATAAGACCTGACCACAAGGTGTTAACGTCTCGATTTTCATGGGTGCGAGTGGTCAGAACACCGACTCAAACCTAATATTTTGGGGATTCGTCTGATTTAGGAGCTGGGAACTCAGGTACACAAGATGGAATTCACTCCTTCCCCGAGGCAGGGGTAAGTAGATAGATAGCTCCCTTAAAGGCTGATTCTAGGGCTTGAACGATGTAGCGCCACACACCTTCTCATGACCCGAGAGGTGTTAACACATAGTAGGACTATGTTGTTTTGTTCATTAAAGAGATTAGTAGTACTTAAGGAGGAAGATGTAATTACAGGGGCAAAACGATAAATTGGCCTACTGTAATTACGAGCATCTGTGAAGGGTTATCATACTGATGATTGGTTATATTCAATGGACATAGAAATATATCTATGGCAAGAAGAGTTCAACTATCAGTCTTTAGTGGAATGCCTGACAGTTAACGGATGGTGGATATCGTGACTAAAGAGTTTAGTCAGCTATTCACGTACCATTGGAACCTTGAGCTATAGGTCCATAAGATCCCCTTGGTAGCTTGGATACAAGTTGAGAGTCAGTATTGTAGGATCTAAAGGAAACAATAGTGGGGGGGAATAGGGTTGACTACCAATTTTTAAAAAATAATTTTATCTTCAAACAATGCTCAATAAAGTTAACCCACTAATTTGATTAAAGAAAATTTATGCAAGATAAAACTTAAATCATGCAAGCTATGATAACTTCAAATTTAAAGACAATTTAATCAAGGATAAATTTAAATAACACACTAGAAATTAAATCATGCAATTACGAAAGATTAAAAAAATAACTAAGACAAGAAGCAAAAAATTGAAAACAAGAAATAAAAGAAAGAGAGGAAGAGAAAACACTGGAAATAATAGTGGTTCGGCAAATTGCCTACTCCACTCTCCAAGACTCCTTCTTGAGTATTTCACTAAGTGATCCTCTTGCAGGTGAGGACCAAACCGACACACGACCCTCTTTTTTCCTAGGCAAAAAAAAAATCCAAGATCCATTTTACTGGTTTAGGATAAACCCAATTTCTTTTCTCACAACCCAAGTGTACCCACACCTTAATACAATTCCAAAAATTGAAAGAACCTCATAATATTATCTCTTTAAGGCTAAATACACAAGTTGAGCACAAAAAAAAACCTCACAAAAATAAGTCTAGGCCAATTTAGGAGCAAGGAGGACAAGAATTTGAGAGTAGAGATGATTGAGAGCTTAAGACTTGATAGCTTTTGGTGTGTCAATGGAGAGTAAAATCAAGTTGAATTTATAGGAGAGGGGGATAAATTTTGGCCATTGGATATGATTGCAAATGAAGGGTGGAGATTGAATAAAAATAGAAAAGGAAAGGATTTGAAAAGGAATTTTGAAAGATTGGAATTATTGAGATTTGGAGAATAAAAAGAATTTGAAGGATGAAAATTTAGGAAGGAAACTGGGTACCACCACTTATCATTATCTCATTCGTTCACAGTCACCACGTCACTGCCACATTATGTGCCACGTCATCGCCACGTCAGCAAAAAGTGACCGATTGGAGCGCCACATCATCCGCCACGTCAGCTGTCACATCATAAATATTGACCTTTGTGTGCGACATCAGCCGCCACGTCGGATGCCACGCCAGCAAGGTGCCACGTGTCACTGCCACGTTGGATTTCCTCTCCAGTCTTCTTTTACTTATAACTTTCTTGTTTGTACTCCGATTTGAGCGATTCAAATTCCGTTGGAATCGTCTTTTCGAGCTCTACAAGAAGTGACTCTGAAACAATGAAGATATTAGTACAAAAAATCTGAGTTTGTTATCATCAAAATACTTGGTTTGATTGAAGCCCTAAAGCTAATAAGTATTTGGATCAATTTGAAATGTTCAAATTGACAAGAGGGAGTTCGATTATATATGATATAATTGAACAAGTTAATTAAATATGATATAATTAACTTTATATATGAGATACATTAATTTGGAGGAAATTGGATATAAATATGATTTATATCTAATAGAGGAAAAATATTATAATTAATATTTGATATTAATTTATAAGTTATGAATGTGATAAGATCACATTCATTGGACGATTATAAAGGAAATGGGAAGGCACCTTTTCATTTAAAATAATGGATGAGTGCATTATAAATAGCAGACGGTGTGTTGATCTCGGTGTGTGCGGATATTGGTAAAAAGATAGTGTCATCGTTTAGAAAAATAATGCCTATATGATAGTCATTGCACGACCGCTTACATATACGATATTGCTAAGCGATCGCATACCGTTTACACCGTTGCATATTATTATCTAAACGATCGTTTACCTTTTTCTTAAGCGATCGTTTAGCTCTCGGTATTTACTAAACGATCGATCGTTTGGACGATCGCCCACCCTTTTTTTTACACAATCATTTAGACAATCGTTTACCTTTTCCTTCACGATCGTATAGACGATCGCTTACTTTTACTACACGATCGTATACTTTACCTAAACGATCAAGCATATTTTCTGTGCGATAAACGATCGCATCTCCCACTTGCTTGATCGTTGTGTACGATCGCTCTTCCTCCTTCCCTCTACCAAATCCGAACAAAGCCCACATTTTAGATTCTCAATCCAAGAATACTGAGGGCTCTGAGTGGTGTTGTCTTTTCTGCTTCCTTCTGTTCGAGGGGTGACTGTTCGAGGCAGTCGGTTGGGCTTCAGACTCGCTGTGAAGAAGAAATCTTTGTCTAGTATGATTTCTTGATCTCTTTAGCATTATGAATGTATGTTTGAATATATATATATGGTAATTCTGTCACAATGAATTGGAAAGATTCGCTTCTGCTCGTAGGTACTCTCGAATAAGAGTTCATTCAGCTAATTCAATCAAGACTCTAATTGTAGCTATTTTCATAACATGAAAATACGTGTCAAAGTAGTCAATACCTTGTTTTCGTGTATACCCTACTACTACCAATCTAGCCTTGTATTTTTCAAATGAACCATCTGGCCTTGTTTTCCTTTTGAAGATCCACTTACACTTAATATGTTTACTTCCTTTCGGAATCTACTAAGTTCCAAGTTTGATTCATGATTAGAGAATTCTGTTTACTCTTAATGGCTTCCTTCCATAAGCTAGAGTCTACAGAACTTAAGGCTTCTTGGTAAATTATAAAATCCTCATCTATTAGATACATATATTCAAACTGACAATCAATATCATTTGGCCTCTCAAGTAAAAAAGTAGTTAAAAATTCAGGACCAAGATTTTTCTCAATTCTCCATCTCTTACTTATTTTAAGTTTTATATCATACATTCTATTTGTAGTACTGACATCTATAGTTTTGGACATACTGTTAGAAGCTATATTATTTCTTGTTTCATGCATACTATTAGACGAGAAGACATGGAGCTAAATACATTCCCCTTTTTCAATGGAAAAACATGCTAAAAATTTTTTGCATCTCTATATTCATATACGAATCTATCATTCAAGCACATAAATCTGTATGCAGCACTATCTTGAGCATAACCAATAAACACACAATCAAAAGTTTTAGATTCTATTGTAGGTTTCTTGAGTGTAGTATATGGTACCTTAGCCAAACATCCCTACACCTTCAGGTAAAAGAGATTGAGTGCATAGCCTTTCAAGAGTTCGTAAGGTGTCTTATTCAATTTCTTGTGAGATACTCTGTTAAGAATAAAATAGGCAGAAAGCACAACTTTCCCCTATGTGTATCAAGCAATTCATAACTTAACAACATAGCATTCATAATCTTTTTAAGAGTTCTATTTTTACGTTATGTTATACCATTTTGTTGTGGTGAATACAGTGCATTAAATTCATGCATAATGTCATTTGATTCACAAAATTCTTTAAGTGTATTATCACTGTATTCACTACCTTTATCTGACCTTAACCTTTTAATCTTCTTATCTATTTATTTTCTACTTCTGCTTTATATTTCAAGAACATACTATTAGTTTCAACTTTTGTCTTTAAAAGATAGATTTTAGTATATCTAGAAAAAGCATCAACAAAAGAAATGTAGTAATCTTTTTCGCCTCTACTTGTGGTGTTTTTTAAATCAGATAAATCAAAGTGAATTAATTATAGTAATTCTGTACTTCTAGATGTGATAGGTTTAAAAGTTTTCTTGATCAATTTTGTTTCTACACAAACAAGACATTTACTAGTTTCATGTGTTTCAGATATATTAATTAATTTCAAATCCTTAAGCTTCTTAATCGATACAATATTCACATGACCTACTTTACCATGCTACATATCAAAAGAACTAACTATGTAAGCAGAATTAGAGGTACTTGCATTCATCAAATTTGCAATAGGGACAATATTCAATATAAAAAGACCATCAGTATCTTACCAAAAAAGTCTCCATTTTTGGTGAGAAGACGACCTTACTAGCTTTTAAGAAAACCTTAAGCCCAACCCTATTCAATAGACTCCCAGATACCAAGTTAGCATTAATTGAATTCAAATTTACAGAAATTAGCTTATCTTTTAGCCTATTGGCTTCTTCCATACGCATGTGACTGATCAACTCTTGGAGCGTCAGATACTTCTTTTTGTGTGTTTCAGATGATTTCTATAGTCGCTCCAAGATGGGAAAATTTTTCTCAAGCAATACATTTTCTTGGAAAACCTCACACATTTCATGCCTTCGGTTAGAATGTTGGCCACCAAATTTTCATATTCATGGATTTGCTCTACTACCAGTTTCTCATCCGTCATCTAAAATTATAGCCATTTATCGACGACATACTTCTTGAGGGCAACATCATCTTCTCCATATCGATAGTCCAACATACCCTAAATTACCTTTGCTAACTTTTGGGATCATGAACAAATCGAACATTGAATCTATCATATAATTCAGCAAATGGCCACATACTATTTTTTTTTTCTTTCTCGTACTTATCAGAATCAATCATGGAAGACTGCTTTGATTAATCAAAAACATCAAGGCGTTGTTTGGAGGATTCTAGATCAAAGAAGTGGTCACCTTCTCGATAAAGACAAACGCTTCTATGGCGAGGATATAATCAACCTCTAGATACCCGAAGAAGATTAATAATTTCTGAGACCAATTGTGATAGTTCGCTCCATCTAGTGGTTCGAGATTGGACAAATTGGGGAGAACCTTACCGCTCTTGATCAACATCTAGCTATTTGCTTTTAGATTGTTAAACCAATGAACAGACGTCACAAAGGGTTGTTGCATCATGGAGAAACCACTGTCCTGAAAGCAATTATGACGTGACCTCGGTGCTAATCGCTATAATAGTTGCTCCACAAGGTTAACGCAGCCTCCAAATTCATGTGTATACTTACCATAAAATGGACTAGAATCAGAAGAGAAGGTTGCTCAGTATAGAAGAAAAATTAGAGAAAATCAGAAGAGAAAGTAAGAACTTTTAGGTGTGTGTGTCCCCTCTCTCAGGTTTGATCTCTGTTAAATAATAGAGGGGAAGAGGAATCAAGGGGCAAATGAACAGACAGATGAACATTGATACAACATTCATAAACGAGAATGATTAACAAAACGTTCATAAACATGAAAAAAATGAATGATCGTTAATAATTATAATAATCGGGTTTTTTAAAACAAATAATAAAATAAATAAGTAATAAAAATTTATTATTTTTTTTTTTTTGCGCAAGCACAGTTACCTAAATCCATCCAACCAAATGGACGGCGACAGCGCGCACAGTGAAAGGGCTATACTTCCACCACCAACACACCTTGGATTCTCATCTTGAATGCCTTGATATTTATACCCTCTAGGCTATGCTAAATTTTTCTATGTGAAACAAAGCTCTCCCGCTCTCCTTAACTTTTTCTATGAGCCTAAGCCCAAAAGTCATTTCCAACATTATAAACTAATGAAAATAAACACATTATTCTTACAAACCATATAATAAACTTTTATATTATAGTATGATGCATAGACATGTTAATCATGCATTCAATCATATAATATAACATTTATATTTAATATGATGCATGTGCATGCTTAGGATATATCATGCAACTATATAAAAATTATAATAAATATGATGCATGATATAAAATGTTTATCCTATGGTGGAATTTTAAACTATATGGCATACATTATGCTATATAATAAAAATAATCATATATCACATGTAAAAATTAATTAAACAGAAAATTGGGCCGAAATTGACACTACTAAGAATTAATTAAATTAATATAACATTTATATCAAACAATTAAATTACATAAAATAAAGAAAAACGGGTAAAAAGAAAACTGTTATACTCACGTCCACCTTGAACCCATGACCTCCAAAAGGCTGGGCGCGCGTGAACGCTTCAAAGCACAACGATGTTGTTGGGGAGAGCCTCTGCTCTCTTGCTTTTGTTTGGAGCGCAATGACGCTCGATGAAAATTTATGCAGCGCCTCTTCGCTCTATGATGAGTGTTATGGAACTCTACACGATTTTTCCTGAGCATTGCAGTGCTGCGACCAGCACTGCTACGCTCGGGGCCAAAATGCTACTGATTTGCTTCATTTTTAGCTGAATTTACTCTGAATTGAAGTCTCCTTCATGGAAAACTCTTCACCACAAACGACATGGACTTACACACTCGATAGCAAGAATTTAAACACCCAAAACAACAGGCCCTTATATCTTTAAATGAATTAAAGCAATAAAACTAAGTGCCAATTTTCGAAAACATCCAACTTGCAAACTACATCCACAATGCTGTTAAAAAATCCCACCATTTCTCCGATTTTAAATTCCAAATAAAAATTCTGAGACACATAGCTTTGATATCAATTGAAGGAATCGAATTCCTGATGTGAAAGAAAATGATCAATTTTGTGTCAATGAACTTAATTTTGGAATAACTTAAAACACAGAGGAGACTAGTACAGAGGATAAACAGTAAATTAAGAATGCTTTCTTAATTCATAGATAGGAAAAGGAAAGAGATACAACATACCCTTGAAGAAACTCAATCTTCACATATTCCTCTCCGATGGTCACGATCTCTTCTCTTCCTCTTGAACTCTTCAACCATGAACATAGCAAGTACGAAGATAGTAAAGTCTCCAAAGATGAACAACACCACAAGAGACTTCCTCACTATTCTCAAGGTTAGAATCAAAGCAGAGGTGTGGGCTTGCCTTCTTAATTTTGGTGAGGGAATTGGAGTTCTTGAGAGAGATTTTACAAAGAGATAGAATGAATTGTAGAGACATACCAAAAATTGTGTTTCACGTAATCAACTCCTTACAACTCCTTTACCATTTTTTTTTTTGTATGTGAGAGATGAGGGGAGCTTCACAATGTGAAATAACTCCCAAGGGAGTTATTTACAATTTAGTTATATTACATTAATATAATTAAATAAAACTATATATTATATCATATATAATATATAACCTATAGTTTATATTATATCACATATAATACAACTAATTTTATTCTCTCATATAACCTATAGTTTTAATATGAACTATCTTCAAATTAATTTTAACATATAGTTTTTATATGAATCTTATTTATATTAGGGGTCAGCATGACAAACCAAAAAATCGATCTGATCGACCCAAACTGGCCGAAATCAAGTCGGACGGGCGATAATTCGTGAAGTTCGATCAGAGTTGGCATTATTTGAAGCGACTTCCACGTTGGTCGTCAAAGATGGTCGGTCAAGTCTCGACCGACCCGACCGATATTTGTTACTTTTTTTTTAAATCACGTCACGTCACACGTGCCTTGCCTAGGGTTTCTATCCAAAAATGAAGCCACAGCCGTCAATTGAAGTTCCACTATCGTTTTTTTTTTTCCATTTCTACTTCCAGTTTGTTTCTATCATACTAGAAATTTGCTATTTATAACGATAATGATTTATAAATAAATATAACTTTTACCTAATAGCACTAACTACTTAGTACTAACAACTAACTAGCAAAATGTAAATAATTAAATATAGCATTTTTTCTAAGTTTAACTTAGATTATTGAAAATTTATAAAACTCACTTAGACCATCTGAGTATTTAAAAAAAAATCCAAAACTGACCAAATCGATTGACCGACCGACTAGTCGGCCGGTCATGTTTTTTGCTCAGACGACGATTAGACTGGTTTGGCAAGGTTCAGAACCAATTATGCTTGATTCGACGTCGGTCTGGTCGGAAAACCGACCCCGACCGACCGATGATCACCCCTAATTCATATAATGAATATTTAAATCATATTCAAATATTTATCTCTCTCATTAGACTTTATATTATAGTGTATCCAAATACATTATATTAATTGTATCTCATACAATGTATTCCCTCTAATTAATTTGAATAATTCAAATTAAACCAAAATAATTTATTCTCATAAAACCCTTATTGAACTAGTAATAGGACCTTATGAACCTACAAATTAGAAGCTCAAATGCTATAAGATTAATTAATTAAACTCTTTAATTAAATTAATCAACATTCATTTACTGCCGATCACTCGATGATTGCACTCTTCACACTATAAATATATTATTGTGTCCATTGGATATAACCAATCAACAGTAAGTTGACCCTTCACAAATTGCTCGTAACTACAACTAGGTCAAAATTATCGTTTTACCTCTATAGTTACATCTAAGTCCTTAAGTACTACTGATCCCTCTAATGAACAATTACTCATAGTCCAACTATAACTAGACTATTCTCTAGCCAATGAGAGGGTGAGACGCCTCATTGTTCAAGACCCGAAATCAACATTTAAGGGAGCAATTTATCTACTTACCCTATGCAACGAGAAAATGTGAATTCCTTCTTGTGTAATTGTATTCTTAGCTCCCCACTCGAATGAATTCCCAAAATGATAGGCTTATTGAGTCAATGAATTTAATCACTCTCACTCATATAGATTAAAGGACTACCCTCTTAGGTAGAGGATCACAACTCACTCAGGGTTAAGGTTAAGTCACATATGGTCATCCTAGTGAAATGTAAGTCTCTTCAAGTAATGACGTTATAAAGAGAGAGACAAATAATTTCTATTGGGGTTGATGCCCTAAATCTCATGAGTCTTGTAGTTTGTAATTGTAATGTACAAACAATTTATTTATTTAATAAATAAGTATTATTTTATTTGAAATTTAGTAGCATTAACCCACAAAACCAATAAACTAAGATCCAAGGTCGTCTTCTGTAACTTAAACATATATGTGGAGACATACAGGTGGATCATGTTTAAGAGATAACCTAAACGGTCTTTAGTAGATGGATAAGACTGGGTACCTTATCCTGGTGATACTACGAATACGACCTGCTTTATAGATATTATAATTATTGTAAAGTGTTATAAATGTTATGATCCGGATCATTCATGTGGAGACATGTGAGTGGGGGTGTTCTATATAAAGAATTTGTATAAGACCAGACCAAAAAAGACTAGTCTCGTTATATAATACCATGGATAGAAAAGATTTACATTTCGTCAAGATAACCATAGGTGACTTGACCTGAATCCTTAGTGGGTTGTGAACTCCTGCCTATGAATGCGGCCCTTTGATGTGCATGGGTGAGATTGGCCAGTGCCGCCGACTCAATATGTCTACCATTTTGGGGATTCATATGATTGGAGAGCTGGGCGTATTTATACAAGAAGGAATTTACTCCTTATCTATAGTTAAAGAAAGTAGAGAAAATGTTTCCTTAAGAGCTGATTTCAGGGCTAAAGCAATGTGATGCCACACTCTCTCCTGGCCCAAGAAGGATTTAGTCATAGTTGGACCATGACTTATTGTTCATTAGAGGGATCAGTGGTATTAAGAAGTCAAATGTAACTACAGGGGTAAAATGGTAATTTTAGCCCAACTGTACTTATGAGAAATAATATCGTTGATTGGTTATATCCAATGGACAAAGAAATATATCTATAGTGCGAAGAGTGCGGCTGTTGGTCTTTAGTGAAGTGATCGGCAGTTAATGAAAGTTGGATAATTTAATTAAAGAGTTTAATTAATTAACTAAGTACCCTTGGAGCTTCAATCTATAGGTCCATAAAATCCCTTGGTAGCTCAACTGAGATTATTGAGAATCAAATTAATTTTGGATTAATTTGAATGGTTCAAATTAATTGAGGAAATTAATTATATATGATATTAATATAAATCAATTATATGTGATATAATTAATATAATGTATTTGATACATTAATATAAAGTTTTATTTGAGAGGGAATAAATATTTGAATATGATTCAAATATTAATTATATGAATTTGATTTATATAAATACTATAGATTAAATTTAATATGAATTTGATTTATAAATACTAAAGGATAAGTGAGAGAATATTAAAATATAGGTTATACTATATGTGATATAATATAAACTATAGGTTATATGTTATATTAGATATAACATATGGTTTAATATATAGTATATATAATAAGGTTGTTATTATATATATTTTTATATATTAATTTTTTTAGAAAATTTAAAATTAGTGTTAAATTTAAAAACGGATAACTCCTCCCCTTATTTCTCTCCAGTACATGGAAGTGGGAGGTTGGTGATTTGGTTTTTTCATCTTCTCCCTTCCATCCAACACAAAAGAAAATATACAATGCTCTCTCCCAAGAGTTTCGATCTGCATAAAAATCTTCCCTCTCCCTTTACAAAAATTATCACAAAGCCTACAACTCCTGTGGTTTCTCACCCCAAAGAAGAATACAAAGGTTTTCGCTTGGTAATATTCATTTTGGGTGTTCGTTGTGTTCGTACAATTTGTAGTAAAGGATATGTGAAGATTTTTGTAAATTCAAGGGTAAGTTTTTTTTTAAAAAAAAAAAAACTTATTTTCCTCTCTCTTTTTATTAAATTATGATGTGTTTTTTAATGCCTAATTAGTTTCCATCCTCTGAGTTTTTTATAATTCTGTAAAATAATGAAAATGGAATTCCATCAGGCTTTTGTATGATTTTCACACACCTACAATTGTGAGAGGTCTTATACAAACTCTTTGTATAGGATACCTTTGCTCACATGAATAATAAAATCTTTTGTAACACTTTACAACAACTGGAATAATTACAAAATGGGTCATATCCGTAGTACCATTAGGATAAGTTACCAAACCTTATCCATCTACGACAGACCTTTTAAGTTATTACTCGAACATGATTCACTTGTATGTCATCACATACATGTTTGAGTTACACTAAGTAACCTGAGATCTTAGTTTATTGGTTTTGGGTTAATGCAACTAAACGTCAAACAAAATAACACTTTATTTTATTAAATAAATAACTCGCTCGTACAAATAATTTACAAACTACGAAACCACGAGATTTAGGGAATCAACTTCTACAATATTCATATCTAGATCCACTATGGAAGTTGAGTTTATTGCCTTAGATTTAACAAGTAAGAAGGCAGAATGGTTATGTCTAATTGTTGATATTCCTATTTTCTTAACGGCTAATCCTATTGTGCCTTTTCACTGTGATAGTCAAGCTACTTTAGCTAGAGCTAGTAATAAAATATATAATGGAAAAAGTAGGTATATCAAAATTAGACATAATTATATTAGGCAATTATTATCTCATAGTGTGACCTCTCTTGATTTTGTCAGATCTAAAGAGAACCTACCAGATCTGTTCACAAAAGGCTTAGTGCGCAAGTAAATTTCTGAATCATCAAGGGGAATGGGACTAAAGTCCATAATATAGTCACCAACATGGACACTCAACCTCAAAGATTGGAGATCCCATGAAAGAGGTTCAATAGGTAACAACGAAATTGAACGGTGACTATGAGAGCACTAGTGAATAGAATAATTTTTGTCTCATTCATAAGGTGGTAGTGCTCATAATGTGACGATTAGGAAGAGTTAAACTCTAAATGAAACAAAGGCATGTATTATGCTAGGGTGTTGTCACAAACAACCTCATATTTAAACCTAGAAGGTACGAAATGCTGACATCTTATTGTTTCTTTAAAGGAAGAATTTGATATATTTTGAAAATCATAAATTATGTAGAGATTGTTGGATAATTTAATTGATTTTTCTATTTTATTTTATTTTTATCTTAATTATTTTATTTTATTTTATTTTAAAACAATGAGAAAATATCTATTTTTACTCTCCAATTTTATACATAATTTAAGGATACATGGAGGAAGTTAGGGGGAAATTGTCATAAATAACACCTTTAATTTTTCACCTTACAAAACTAGTACCTTTTTGAAAACTCGTTCAAATAACTTTTCTCAGTCCATCTCGGGTGAGATCGACCACCTAGATTTAGTTAAAAAAAAAAATTAGCGTTTTCTAAGTTATCAATTGTTTTGGCTCTTTTGGGCCTTTCTCTGTACATCTTGTAGAGATTACATTGAGACTAGTATTTTTCCGAAATATTATATATCTTCTAAATCTTATACCAAATCTTATATATTTTAAAATTTTCTCCAAATTCGATTATATTTACCAAATATTATATCAAAATATTATGTAAGTTTTTTAAATCTTTAGCCAAATTTCTAATTTACCAATCAATTTACCAATTATCCAAATGAATTTTTTGGATGGATCTCAGGTGATTGGTTTTGATTTTTAAATTTTTCGGAAAGATTACATTTTTCAAAAAATGTAAAATATAGAAAATATATAAAATCTCAGTATGAATCTCAAGAAGATTAACACCAAGATCGGTAAATTCTCAGGCAGATTAATACCGAGATTGTATATATTTTTCATATCTTATCTTTTTTTGCAAAAATTAATCTTTTCCAAAATCTAAAAATCAAAATGCAATCATCCATCTGAAAAAATCTAATTGGTAAATTCATTTATAAACTTAGAAATTCATATAATCATAGGAACATAAATTAGCCTAAATTTACATAAGAATTTAATATAATATTCGATAAAGATAACTGAATTTGGAGAAAACTTGAAAATATATAAGATTTGGTATAAGATTTAGATAGATTGTCTAATATTTGAAAAAATTACTAAAATCTTGGCATTTAATGTCTGTAAAAGGCCAAAACGGCCAAAACAATTCAAATAAAAAAAGAAAAATTTTAAACTAAATCCCGATGGTCGACTTGAGAACCACCTAGAAAAACTAGTTTAACGACTTTTTAAAAAGCGTGTTAGTTTTGAAAGATGGAAAGTTGAGGGTGCTATTTCTGACAATTTCCCAAGTTAGGACCTTTTAATCGTCTTCTTTCTTCCATAAAATAGTTACAGTTTTACAGATACAAAAAAAACTCTCTAATTTTCCAATATACGATTTCAAAAGTTTTGTGAGTTAGAAGTCTAAAGAAATTCATCTTTAACTGCACATAAGCATTTTTGAAAGGGATTGTATCGTGGGAGTGGAGTGTCTAATTATTTAGCACTAGTGAGTGTTGAATTATTAGTAGTGAGGGTACTTCTTCTCTATGGATAACGTCAATGCGTCTCAACCCAATTTCACCTTTCTCAAAGCCTTAATTTTTTTTTATTAAATATTTTGATTGTTTATTGTTTGGCTTTAGAATTTCAATTAATTTGATTCCCTGGTTGATTATATAGTTTTCTAACAAGGAAATGTTTTCTTTAATGCGTAGAGGATCAATAACAGTGTCGAAATCGAAAATCTGGTCAAAACCCTTCTTTTCAAATTTTTTAGAAGGTTCGATAAAGAATGGGTTGTGAGGAATGGTCCTTGGCTATTTGACAAAAATCTGCTAAACCCACAATTGACTTTAACCCATCTGTTCCAAGCTTAAAAAAAGGTAGCTTTCTGGATTCGATTGAGTGATGTTCCGCTGGGATTTCATAATAAGAAATGGCTAAAAGAATTGGGAATGTAATCGAAAAGTTTATGGATGTTGACAGCGATCAAGAAGACTTAATTTGTTGGGGGGAGTCCATGCAATAAGGATCCTTTTTGATATTTTCAAACCATTACGTCGAGGGAAAAAAGTTCAATGCTCGGCACAAGAAGAAGAAAAATGGGTGCCCATCAAATACAAACGATTACCAGAATTATACTTCTTTTGTGGTTGTATTGGGCACATGGCCAAAGACTGCAAATTACAGGAAAGAAATCAAGAAGGAAGGTGAGCAGGCAACTTCCAATATGAACTGGTCTGAGATATCCTGGCTTAACAAAAAATGCCAAGAACCCACATGCTGTCTCAAAAAACCCATCAAATATCGATTCTCCTAGGCCCACTCTTGACTTTTCTACAAGACTTTCTCCAGACAAAGTTCTGTAACATGTTTAAACCAATAAGTTGGAAGGAAAAATCAATGGAGAAGTGTGGAAAAGAATATGGAGTTTGAACATCCCTTCTAAAATCAAACATTTTATATGGAGAGCTTTAAAAACACCCTTCCCACAAAGCTCACTTTGAATAGAAGAGGGATGAATGTTGAACCCTTTTCTCCAGTTTACAGAACACATACTGAAAGCGTTGATCATATTATGTTCACATGCACAGAGCTAAAGCTATCTAGCCTTCCATTAATAAGTGCAGCATCATCAGTGAGAATTTCAATGACAGTTTTATCGATAGATGAGTTGCCTTAGATGCATCATGTTCTACAAAATTTCTGGAAATTTTTGCAATTACATGTTGGGCCTTATGGACTGATCGCAATAGTACAAATAAAGGAAAAGACTGTATTCCTCCCAATACTAGAAGCAATTGGATTATAAGATACTTTGAAAATTTTGGGAATGCTAATAAACACAGACCTTTATTGAAGAATGGCTTATTAGGGAGAAGAATAAAGAAACCATGTCAGCAACAACAAAGCCACATAGGCATTAAAATTGGATACAGTCGGCAGCTGAATGGATTGAGAAATTACCTAACAGAATTGGTTAGAAAATTATTCTAATTGGGTGAGAACCACCTCTTCCTTTGTGCCACTTGTAAATCTCAAATATTCCTTATTCTTTATTATTTTACCATCATTATTCTAGGGCTCTCTCTTGTATAAATCAAGTTGTTGCTGATTGAATAAAATCATCAATTCCCAGAGCATTTCCTTTTCTCTTCGTTTTCTTCTTACTCTATTTTCATTAATTTGGTATCAGAGCATTAATGGCCGACGCCAATTTCAGTAGCAGCTCTCCCTTGAACCCTAGTAGCACCATTTTGAGTAGCCTTCCTTTAAACAAGCTCCTGAACTAGATTACTTCTATAAAATTGGATTGGAGCAACTTTTTACTGTGGAAAAATCTTGCCCGACCTATTTTGAGGAGCTATAGGCATAAAGGTCACCTGACCGGCCAAAAGACATGTCCCACGATGTATCTCTGTAACATCCCCATTTTTTAGGAAAATTTAAGTTAATTATGTCAAATTGTTGAGTTTTAGTTTCCTAATTTTTGAAATTTGGAAACAAATTGTTACAGTTGAAGAAGTTGTATTGGTTAATGTGGATTCTTTGAGTATGAGTTTTAAATTAATTGGAAGGGACAATTGAATTGTTTGTATAAGAAATTTTGAGTTTTTGTGAAATTTGAAAGGGAAAAGAGGAAATTGTAGTTTTAATATTTTATCCTCTTTAATTTTGGAACTTGGATCCAAAATTTAAGTAAAAAATTAGGAAAAGATAATTAGTTTATTTGGAAGTAATTAAATCAGGTACTTAAAAAGATTTGTAAATTTTGATTCAAGTTAATTTGGAAAGATAGAATTTAATTTTGGGATTTAGAATTTTTGGAAAGAAGTGATTTAAAGTTGGTGAATTTATTTTTAGGTTTATTTAATTAACCGGAGTAGAGGTGAAAGATTTGAGTTTGATATGATATATTTATTGAGGAAATGAAATATATATATATATATATTATTTGTGTATTTGTGTGGTGGAAAATTAAAAAGAAAAGAAATATGGAATTTTCAAACCCCCACTTTCTCATTTTCTCTCTAGTTTAGACGAACTTTGGCTACCGCACTGCCGACGTCCACATCCTTTCCTCCATCAAGTTCCAACCGCACTGCTCCGACCTTCACGTCACCGGATCTGCTCGCCGTTGGTCCTCCTCTCTTCTTGTCGTCCTCTGTCAAACGCCATCGTGATGTTCGTAGTTTTAGAATAAGATCTAAATGATTTTCATGGTTTTGTTGAGGATCTTGAATGCCCAATAAATAACATGTTTAATTATCATTTCAATCGTGATTTTGAAGGTTGAATTTGAAAGTTTGAAGGAGTTTAAAAGGTTGTTAACGTGCTGTCAAGCAGAGTTAAGGTGATTTCGGCAAGAATTTTGGTAAGATTTGGATCTTTGTGACTTGTTCAGTTCGAATGTAATTTATACGAATTAAGTTATTAAGTTTTGTTGTTGATTTTGGCGTGATTAAACACTTAGGTGTGAACCTAAAGGTTAAATTTTATTTTGGTTTATGTACTAGGTTTTAATTCAAAGATTGTGGAGATTAGAAGGGGTTAATTACTCAAATATTTGGCTCGATTAAGGATTCAAGAATTTCACAAAGATTCAATTACTTTTTGGTTCAACCTAATATCAAACTAAGTAATCTTACTACCGAAATTGCCCATGGGCCAGACACTAGATATATGCCAGCATGATAGATGAATATTATGACAGAACGATAATATGATAGATGGATAGTATAGTATGACAGATATATGTTCTTGTATGAGAATCTAAAAGATTTATTTGTGCATGTAGAAACTTGAATGCTAGTAAGAGGTAATACTTGATTCACTGAGGGTGTATTTGATATGAGGATATAGAAGCATATATATGCATGTTGTATAGCCATGATTTTGAGGTGTATATTTATATTATAAAACCATATGGTAATAATTGTGATGTTGAGACTGTGATAGTGTCTTTACTAATTAGTTAGATGTCCACTAGGTATTGTGTTTCCTTCAAGATTCACCAGATTGTGTTTCCTTCAGGATTCACCAGATTGTGTTTCCTTCAGGATTCACCAGATATAGTGTTTCCTTCGGGATTCACCAAATATTGTGTTTTCTTCAGGATTCACCAGATTGTGTTTCCTTCGGGATTCACCAGAGGTAGTGGGTATACTTAACTACAGTAGGATAGAAACCAGTTTTGTATGTATGTATGTGTTCCATGAGGACTAGAGCAATTTTTATGTCCTACCAGAGGTAGGCATCTAGAGAACATAGATGCCTAGCTCGACCCCAGTAGTGGGGTTACTTACTGAGTATTTTATACTCACCCTTTCTCATGTTTATGTTTCAGGTAAGGGCAAGGACACACTGGCGAATGATAAGAGGAATCCTTGAACGAGCCACTAGGGACCAGTTTTATGCTTCCGCTCATGATATTTAGATTTTTTTCCCCATGTTTTTCAACTTTCAATTTGATGTTTGAAACTTACTATTAAGATTTGTTTTCAGACCTATTTATTATCATTTATGATTTATAGGTACCCTATCGTCTGTTTTTAATATCTAAATTTAATGAAGGTTTTTTCAGTTCAACTTATTTATTTAGCATTTATTTCACTATAAAAGGATGTCGTTTTAAGTTCCATGCATGCATGTGTTTAGTAACGGCCTAACTTGAGTCCTATGGGGTCGGGTCGTTACAGTTAGTATCAGAGCCCATGTTTTGGGTTCTGTAGACTGACTTACTATGTGAGTCCAGATTGTCCTTATGGCTCATGAACGCATTCCTCGTCATCACTAGGTACGCTCCTTCATTACATGTTTTATGGAAAATGTATTTGAAAACCTTCATGTCTAAGCTTTATGTAATGAATGATTGTCATTGCTAGTTTAATGACCTGAAAGGAGTTAATATGAGTAACTTTTACTTTTTGTATTATGGAAGGAACAAAGGATCACAATAAGGTCATTTGGCGTTGGTTAATTCATGGAAGAACTAATAGAAACAGACATATTTTTGTGTTCATAGATATTGAAACTTTGTAGGACTATGAAGTGTTATGAACTCATAATGAGAAAGAAAGTAAATGATATATTTTTCAAACCATCGAATAAGGTAGACGAGTTGGGAATTCGTTGAGAAATAGTATTATGTGTTGCATTGAGGGAATAAAAATTGGTGATGCTACAAGAAATTTTGTCACAAAGCACACAATCCTAAGTACGAGTTTTAAGTTGCTTTATAAGATACGCAAGAGGCAAGGAAGAGACGGTGGTTTATTTAGAGATTACTACATATTTGAGGTCAAAACGTTTCAAGAGAAATTTTGAAAGAATTGATAGGTCATAATCAATTTAATGGTGTCAGAGTTGATGGATTGAGTAAGGTATGGTGTTTTGGTTCTTCATGTAATGCATCTAAAAGGAAGAAGAATTACTAGTTGGAACATAAAGCAATAGTATAAGGAATTCCTTACAAGATTAAAGTGAAATAAATTGGTCAAGGAAGGTGAGGTAGTTAAAATTATAATTGGCATAAAATGAGAGAAAATAAGTTGTTGGAACGAATTGTTGATCTTAAGGTACTTTGACTTTACCTATGTCTTATTGTAATGAAGAGGCTTAAGTTTAATTAGCTATACTAAGATGAAGGACGAGAATTTGAAGTTTAAAGGCAATGTTAACTTGTGGAAAGTACCCTAATAAAAGTATGAAGATTGAAGTTGAATTGTAGGTATAAAAGGGTTGGAAGTGATCACATATTTCGGTATCGAGAGTATGTTTCACTTGGAAATTGAAAAAAAAGAACCTTTAACTTATTGATCTTACCGAAAATAAGTGGGAGGAAAATAAAATCATTTAATGAAGGTTTTATTATTTTGATAGGATAAATGAAATTAATATTTTGAGGTCAAAGGCTAAGTTGGTTTGGCTTCCTAAATTAGGAGTTCTTTGGTTGTGAGCATTTGAGATCGACTTCAATTGATTTTCCTTCGAAATTTGGAGATGTTATATGAAAAAATGTATAGAACTTTATGGACAATTAAAGTTTGAAATACTATTCACCTGGATCGATGAAGCAACTCGAAAGTGAGAGGATGAGGTGATGATTAAGTATCAAAAGCTCTTCGATGTGGCCTACTCTGTAGTGGTTCCAAGTTGTTGTAAATGTGCTACAAACAAAGTGATCCTGATTCGTTCATATATTGACATGAGGAATGGTGGTGTCCTCTGCAATGAGTTTGCATAAGATCAGACCAAGAAATAAATCACTCTTACTTTATAATGTTGTTTACTATTTAAGACTCACTATTTCGCTTAGATGACTTAGGTAACTCGATCTTAATCCTAAGCTAACTTTGAACTCCTGTTTATTCGGGATTACCCTTAGATTTTCATAGGTGAGGGTTGGCTCAACAGCGCTAACTCAATAAGCCTCCCATTTCCGGGGTAAGACCAGGTAGATAATTAGGGACATAGAGTACAAAATAAAATTAACGCCTACCCGATTTAGGGATAGGAGAAAGGTTTTTCTCTAAATTACTAAATGCAAGTCTTGAACAAAGGGTTCCACCCTCTCATTGGCTTGAGAGGGATCCGGTTTAGTGATTAGATCACAACCCAATTGTTCATTAGAGAATCAGTGAAACTTATAGAGCAAGACGTTATATCGAGAGTAAAACAGCATATTGGCCCAGTCGTTATTACGAACGACTTGTGAAGGGTCGACTTACTGGTTATAGTTAAATCATGTGGACACAAATATATCTACAGTGAAAAGAGTGCAACTATCGAGTTATAGTCACTATAGTGGTATGACTTGATAGTTAACGAATACTAATTAATCTGGTCTAAAGAGTGTTAGTCAATTAATCTTAAATCATTGGAGCTCATGATCTGTAGGTCCATAAGGTCCCTCTACTAGCTCGTAAAACATGAACACCTTGAATTAATAAATTGAGTGAATTTGGAATGATATCAATTTGAATTCTCTAATTTGAAAATGTTCAAATTGAAATTAGGGTTTGAATTTGAAAAAGTTCAAATTCAAACTAAGGTTTGTATAATTATATTTGATATAATTAATTAAACATTTAATTTGTTGAAATTAAACGAAATTAGAGAGTTTATTATATTTAAATATTGATTTAAATATTAAATTACATGAATAGGATTCATGTCTAAAATAGGTACATGATTAATTTAATATTTGATATTAAATTAATTAATTAATTAAAAATCAAATTAATTTCCAATTTCAATTCAATTTGAGAAGTTGGTTTTTGAAATTTAGAATTTGATTAATTATGAATTGATCAAAATTGGTTTTAATTAATTTAGAATTAATTAAAAATATAAATTATGTTTTTTTTTAAATATGGAAAAAATGGAATTTTTTTTAATTTTTAAAGTGGAAACACCTCGCTTCTTTGAAGTAAGAGGTGTTTCCACATTAAACACACACAATTCCCACCAAATTGGTTGAAGTTGTTGTTGGCTTTGAGCATTTTGAGAGTGCTTGTATGTACTTGAAATATAAAACTCCTTCAATTTGCTAAGATTAAATGATAGAGCTGAAGAAAATTGGTTTTCTGAACTTCATCTTCTTCTTCCTACTCAAACTCAGAAACTCTTCTTCACAAAGTCACTCAAATTCGAGTTCCACCACTAAAATTCAAGACTATGAATAGTAGAGAAGATCTCTTAGTGGTTCACTGTCGATTTCGAGTTGAATTCAAGTGAAAAGCCGTTTGGATTTAGAGAAATTCATCAAAGGTATGTTATTTGAGACCCACTTGTATTTTTCTTGCATAAAGCATGCTTTAGAACTCAAATTAAATGTAATTAGAGTGCTTATTGATTATGTTTGCTTCTGTTGCATGCTAGTATATTTCATCAATTCGTATCAAAGGGTCATTTAAGCACTCAATTAGTGTTAATTTGAGTTTTAGTGGGTGAATTTCTGATATTGCATGTTTTGGAATGATATGGATGGTTTTTCAGCTTTGGCATTAGATTTCTCTTTGATTTTCAAGTTAAATTTGTAATTGGCTCTTGTTTGATGAGCTTATATATGTGCTTGAAAGTTTTTTATTTGGAGTCATTAGAGTCCGAATTAGGTTGTAATTTGGTATTTGAAGCAAGCAAGGTCGTGGAACAGCTTCTGGAGGACAGCCTTCTGCCCAGGCAGCATTGCAACGTTGTGCTTGACACAGCCCATAGCATTGCAACGCTGCTCATACCAGCTAAGCAAAGCGCAGTTCCATCCGATTCATGTAGAAGAGGTCTGGTTCGACCAGTTCGGCCCCAATCCGGTCCAATTCAACCATTCCTGGACCGATTCAACCCTTTTTGATGCTTTGAAAGTCTGGTTCGAGTGGTTCGGGTTGGTTCCGGCGGTTCTACACCAATTTGAAGCTGTTATTGGGCCTGTTTTCTTAAAAACTAGTAATTTCTGCTTGCTTAGGATGCCAAAATTGAACCATATTAGTGTTATTTAAATAGTTATGCATATGATGTACGTGTATTTAAATTTAAACATGTTTGTGCATATAGTATGCCATTTAGATTTAAAATCCCACAAAAAAAAAAAAAAAACTTTCACTGAAGCAAGACAATCCTAACCAAATAATATATTAGAATAACTATTTATTCCTATAATCCATTTGGTTATCGTTTTCGGTCAAGATCTTTACTAACAATTAGTAATTCTTGTAAGTGCGACCCGCCATTTTTAGATCTTATAAAACGGTATGAATATGCCCTCGAGGTGGAAGACAATATCCAAGATGGAACTATAAGACCCTATTCATTTCTGAAGAATCCTATGTTACAACCTCCGTAGGGATCGCCGTGGTTAACAACTAGCTAATGCCGCCTAAAAACGACAACAGGCGCAATGTAGAAATCTCACGGTTCAAACTAATGGAGGAGACCATAGGATAATGTTGACACATTTTCTTCACCCACTTACCATGAACTACTTCCCTCATTCACCTTGTTATTGACCCATACAAACACTTTTCGAATGGAGTAGTAGCAGTAAAAACAACACGAAGCCGAGCATGGATCTCATGATGTGAGCACTTGGGGACGTGAGAGCTAATAACTATATATCAAATATATTATTAATCTCCCACTAAAGTGTTCTAGATGTTTGGTGTTTAATTACGTAGGTTAAAAACGTCTAATCTTTTTAAAAAACCTAAGTCTATGTGATTTTTATCCAAGTATAACATTTATATTTGGATATTAAACTACGATGTCTAAGTGTTTAAACCAGTTTTAAACCTCACACCGCTCACACAAGCTCATAAAAGCAGTTAACAATGCTCAACATTTCGGTCATAATCCCCAGGTAGGAGGTATTACATAAACCGTCAACTTAAATATCCTCAGTCTTAGATAAGTTTATGAACCAATTTGAGTTTGTAACCAAATTTTATAAGGTAACAATCTATTTTAGCGGTTAAAACTAGTTGTTATCCTGAGTGAGCATGTTGTTTATCTTTGTTATGGATTTTAAAGTCTAAATTCATTTTATAACAAACTTATAAATAAACATGCTTTACCATAACATGTTTCAAAGGCATTCAAAATCAATATAACAATTACATCAATTTTTAACAAACCCTAAAAACATGCATACTCTATATTATATATAATTATAACATACAATAATGCATCTAACGGCATCTAATTGGTTTACCTATGGTGGGATTTTAAATCTAAATGGCATACAATTTGCTCAAACATGTTTTAATTCAAAATTATTTACATCTCATGCATAAAATAATTAAATATTACTAATATGGTTCAACTTTGGCATTCTAAACAAACAAAATACTAAATTATTACAAAATTGTATAATAAAATAGTTTCGAATTGGGAAGAACCGCTCGAATCGACCCGAACCTCCTGAACTGAACCCAAACGATTTTAACCGGATCACTAAGGCTCCAAATCAAGTTGAACTAGACTAGTTTGAAGAAGAACCGATTGAACCGGACTCTTCAACCCACAAACTGGTGTAGAGACGCGCGAATAAATCTGCACTGGGATGAACAGCATCGTGACGCTGCATCCCAGCATTGCAACACTGTTCATCAATGAGCCCGTGCCATTGCAATGCTCTATGAACAAGGTCACGACGCTCCTAGGCAAAAACCTCAACTTCCTTTTTGCTGCTCGACCTTTCTTGCTTCAAACCTCAAATTACAACCTAATTCGGATTCTAATGACTCCAAATAAATTAGATACTCTAAAGCACACATATAAGCTCATCAATCAAGAGCCAATTACAAATTTAACTTGGAAATAAAAAAGTAATCTAATGCAAAGTTGAATTTAAACCATATCAGTCACAAACTCAAACATGCTTAGAAATTCACCCACCAAACTCGAATTAACAATAGTTAAGCGCTTAAATCATGCTCTAATACCAATTGAAGAAGTAATATAACATGCAGCGGAAGAATTCAGAATCAATAAGTATTGTAACTACATTTAATTTGAGTTTCAAATATGCTACTCATGATACATTCATAAGAGTGTTTGAACCAAACATTACCTTTGAAGATCTCTTCTACGAATTCAGCAGAATTTTCACAAGTTTGAGCTTGATTCTTCAGATAGACCACCAACAAGACCTTCTCCACTATGCTCAAGAAGGAATGTTTGGTGGAAACACTCAAATTAAGCTAAATTGAAGATGAACTAGAGTGGGTATAGTAGAGTTTTCAGTTTTGCAGCAACTCAGGTAAAATTCTCAGCATTCTTATCCAATTCCATGTATGAAACTTCCTTTTATAGACTGATTTCATGCAATAGAACAGGGTTGCATGTAGGGTAACTTCTACTTGGAATTGATTGAAGATCAAAAAGTGGAATTTTGTGATAAATCACCAAAATGTGGTTAGTGGATTTTTCCAATTTTTGGGAAAAATCCACTAACTCAAATCAATTTCTTTTTAAATTGATTTTTAATTTAACAAAACTATTTTTTAAAAATTAGTTTTATAAAATTAATTCAACACAATTAATTTAAATAAAACTAATTCCATTTTTAATTAAACCTTTTAATTAAAAATATTAATTTAATATCTTAATATTAATTTAATAAAACACCAATTCCACCAATATGATTCAATTTCATATATTTAAATCATAAATTAAATATTATTTGATTCTCCAATTTCGTTTAATTTTGACTAAATCGTTTTAATTGCACTGTATACAATCTATTGAAAACCCTAAAACCGAATTTGAACATTTCAAATTCATAACCCTAAATAAAATTCATCCAATCAAAACTCAATTTATTATTCCAATTTATAAGCTAGTAGAGGGACCTAATGGACTTACAGATCATGAGTTCCAACGATTTGTAATTAATTGGTTAAACTCTTTAAACCAAATTAATTACTATTCGTTAACTATCAAGGCACACCACTATAGCTCGATAGTTGCACTCTCCTCACTGTAGATGTATTTCTGTCCATGTTAACCATAATCAGTAAGTCGATCCTTCATAGGTCGTTCGTATTTACAGCTGGGTTAAAATTACTGTTTTACCCCTGTAAAAGCATCTTGTTCCTTAAGCTCCCATTAACCCTCTAATGAATAACTGATTCATAATATCACTTATGAATTATGTCTCTCTCTATCACGAGAGGGTAGGGTCGCGTTTATTCAAGACCAGGAATCAACACTTAAGAGAACAACCTATTTTCTAACCCTAAGATGGACAGGAGTGAATTTCCTCTTGCAAAGCTATGTCCCCAACTATCTATCCGGTCTTATCCAAAAATGGGAGGCTTATTGAGTAATTCTGTTGGGCTACTCTCACCCATGCAGATCAAAGAGCAATCTCAAATAAACAGGAGTTCATAATTAGCTTAGGATTAAGATCGAGTTATCTTAGGTTACTTTAATATGAAATAGTCAGTTTTAACAGTAAACAGTCGTTATAAAGAAAAGTGACTATTTCGGGGTCCAGTCTTTATGCAAACTCATTGCATAGGACGCCCCACTCACATATCTCTACATGAATGATCTGTGGATCACATCATTTGTATTACCATACAAAAATGGGCTGCATCCAATAGTGTTACCAGGATGAAATACTCAATTTCATCCATATACTTATAGACCATTTAGGCTATATACTATTAAATTGATCATGTTTATTTCACCACATAAAGTTAAAGTATTCATACTATAGCCATGGATATGTTTATTGGATTTTTATAATAGGATGCAATATCAACAATTTTATCGAATAAGATACTCAATAATATTTTATTGATAAATAGAATGTTTAATACGAAATTTACGAATTGCAAGTTTTCGAACATTACTAACTGATTAAATTCTTTTTTCCAAAAAAACTTTATGTCATCAATACAAAAAATCTTGAAATTCACTCAAACCAAAAAAAAATCTAAAAGAATGGTAAACCATGCAAATTACCCAACATTGCAATAATAATCAATAGAATGAAGCTTAAGCTAAGGTATATAATCTAAATTGGTAAAAGTGGCTAATGCATGAGACAAAGATGGACTTTTTTTTTTTTTTTTTCACTTTTCACATACTTTTATCTTTTCTTCTTTTTCTTTTTCTCTTTACTCTTAGCTTAGGATAGATTTACTATGTAAGTATCCTTCCATTGAATTTATCTAAAATCATTTGTCCTCTCTATAATCAAAAGAAAGGAAAATAGTTTGACAATGATAAAAGTAATTTATCGAAATCACTTCACACATGTATCAGTAATCTTGCTAATGCTAAGTGATTTTAATCCAACACGTAAATCTAAGATAGTATAACTAGTTTTCTATTACTTGTATAGTGTGAACTAATTAAAGAATTTTCTAATTGACTATAAGATAAAATTTATAACATTTAAATGGTTATCATTTTGTATATTTTTTTTTCTATCTTTTATATTTTCTAATTTTATATGGTATCTTTTTTAAGTTCATTATGCTTCTTTTACGGTTTAAATAAAGTGGAGCAGAGATCTAAACTCCAAATATTTAACACATTTATAATATCCTAATTAATTCAAAGCTATTGTCACGAAAATTATTTTTATTTTTAAAATAAAGTTTATTATGTTTGTACATTCCTAAATGTTAAGTAATGATCAATACTTCCAAGGTAAAGGTGTCATTATACATCACTAATGGGTACAACATGTACTAAACTTTATTACACTTAATCACTACACAGATCCTAATAGGACATTACATTTTATTTTACTTAAAGATAAAGCATAAAAATATATATATTTGCTAGTAGAATCCTCTCCTATTATATTTATCTCTATAGCAATTATTAATAGAACATTTTAAAAAAACTAAACCTACCTTTTCCCCTTTAATCTTTATTATTATTGTTATTATTCCTTTTTCTTTATGATAGATGGGGTTTGGACAGGCTTTATCCTCACTCTAACTAGATCCTTTCTTTTCCTCTTCCACATGGCATTTTGAGCCTAAAAAATATCAATTAGCAAATTTGTAAAGGGAAAAAATGGGGGAAAAACTTTTTTTATAGACCAAAAAAATGCATTCTTATGTACTCAAAGTTTTTAGAAGCACTAAATTGAGTACAGCTTTTTCTCTGTCTACCATATAAGCAAGCCAAGTGTTATGATAAATAAACAAGAGAGAGAGGTACTTTGAGAAAACTTTATGACAAATTAAAATGATTATTTATTGACCCCTAACCACATGATATAAAATGAGTATAAACCAAGGGAAATGAATTAACTACTATGGATCTTATTAAAAAAAAATTAAGAAAAATAGTAAATAACTTTAGGGCGTTTTGGCCTCAACTTGCCAACTTGTCTTGAGTGGAGTGGACTATTATAGCTCACTCAATGTTTGGGTCTTCCATAGTTGAAGTTTTCATTTATTATAACATACACTTATCTACAATAAAACTATTTAAAAGGTCTCAATGTTTACCGTGTTTACTATTTTGTAATCATTTTTTCTCCTCATTTGTAACTCATACTAAAATAGTTTTACCCTCAAATATAGATTATTATAACTCTAGACTAATATAGTTTACACCCTTCTTATAAATTATTATCATCTACGAACTATAATAACTAACATTGCACCCCAAATAGCTCTATGAGTTTTGAGGGGATAGGTTTGTACCAAATGGTAGCTATGTCTACTTATTAAAATATTTAAAAATTAACTCAATTGGTTAAAACAGTATAATCTTAACTAAAAAGTCAAATGTTCAAACTTCCAACTACAGTTGAACTAAAAAATATTTAAAGATTGATAAGTCGTAACGACTAAATATTTTAGAACCATGAAAGTTTTTTTTGAATGATTTTCGATCCTTCTTTACCTCATAACGGGGAATTCACAAAGTTTTTTGGGGGGACAAATCACAATTGTCCAATAAAATTATTGGGATGGTGAACTAAACATTGAAGAATTGAAAAAAAATTGAATCCATTTGTATAGGAAAGAAATGGTCCCTAGACATTGTGGTTCAACCTTAGAAACCCATATGGGAGACAAACTTATTTGTCTAACTCTTGCTTTGTCCCTTTGTTTATACAAGTAATCAAACTCAACCCAATTATTATTTTAACTTCAAAATCATTTTTTTAAGTCTTTGAAGTGAGGCTTTCCTCACCCCACAAAGGTTAAAGGAAATTCTCTTATGACCCCCCACATTCATTGGGTTTGTAAAAGCCCAAACAATCCAATATGCCATTACTTGAGTGCCTTTGGTCCACTTCTTCTCTCCTATAACCCATTAAAAAAGGACTCTTCTCTTGATCCCTCTTTAATTTTGCTTTCGTTTGGTATTAAAAGAGAGAATTCTATTGGGAGTTGTGTACTTAGAAAAATCAACATGTGGGTCAAAGATTAAAGCTATATTCTTTGAAATGGGAGCAAAGAAGTCATAGTACTATAAAATATTCTTCTTTTTTTAATATTGCTTCATAAGATCATATATCCATCTAATTCTCCACTAACTCTTATTCTTCTTCTTTTCAAGACATGTGATTCCATATTATAAAGATATATATTCCCAAAAATCTATATGCATCTAAATTGAAATTTTAACCAAACTTTTCATTTCATCCATTTAAGTTATAATTTTGAAGAAATAGTATAATTAATTGATTTTTTTCTCATATTATGGTTAGTCATGATATCATTATGTTTAAATGAACTATTTACTTTTTCGTATTATATTTTCCAATTGTGTTAGGATTTTTCTTTTTCAACTTTTTGAATTCAAGAACTTTTTGACATTTTTCATTTTATGACTAGATTTGGATATTTGTCTTTAACTAACAAATGTTTTATTAGTAACACATTTGGATTGGTTTAGTTATTTGTGTAATTAATTGGTTTATTAACAAACTTCTAAATTTAAATTATAAAAGATATCAACTTCCCTACTTATTCGAATTCACAAGTCAATTTAAATAAAATAAATGTTTATAAGATTAAATTTAACGACTTAATTAAAAAAAAATTATTGAAGTTAAACATTTATCTCTATATTCCACTCGTTTAGCTCAAGATTCAAGTCTCCTTTGAACAATAATTTTTCAAAACCTAAAGTAATGCAATGATATTTTAGCCAAAAATAAAAATACAACGAAAAAACAATATGATATGAACAATAACTTAGGTGCATCTAGTCCACTCTCAATCATGCAGCAGAAAAACTTTAAAAATATATTTTAAAAAAAAGAAAAGAAAATATTTTCCTACGATAGATTTTGATTAAGTAACTTGATGTTTCAGTGTTATGTTATTTATGTATTTATCATCTTTATGTTATTTACGTTTATGATCCTAAAGTTTAATTGTGGATGTAATCGAATAGGCTACGTCCATTTTTTTTTTTTTTTTTCATATGATTTTGGATAAGTTTGTTGGGAGGAAGGGTTTGACCTAATAATGACTACACATCATCTTTTCCAAAACACAAAAACTTGTTTTAGACATATATAAGACTTGTTGTCTCCCCTTCCCCACCAATACATCTTCATTGCTTCGCTTTAGAGCCTGACTTTAATGGCCACCACATCTCCATCATTCACATCACCATCTTCTACTTAACGCTCCAGATCATTCCACGTGTCCCCTTTCCACCACATTACCACACCCAATCCATCCCCCTCGGCCCTCCTTATATATATACACACACACACACAAATCTTCTGTGCAACGGAAAATTCATGCAAACCAAAATCAACATATAGAAGAAAATAATTAATTCACTATTTTACCCTTCAATCTCCGTCGACGATGGAGTCTCGCCGGGAAAAGAGCTCCTCCGGCGAGATCTTCTCATTCCCCAGCACTCCGGTTCAGGATCAAGATTCCGATTTCGAATTCGGATCGATTACTCCTGATTCTCCTTCCACTTTCAACAATTCTCCCGCTGATCATTTGTTCGTTAATGGCCGTCTCTTGCCTCACTCTTTCCCGCCGCAGCCGATCGGTGTTTACACCGTTGATGTTTCTCGTCAGACGAGCAGGACGAGCAGCGTCGGGAGTAAGGACTCGTTCATGTCGTCGCGGAGTAATAGCACTAATAGTAGGAGCAGTAGTAGTTGTGGTAGCAGTACTAGCGCGAGGACGAGTTCGAGCGATAATAATAATAATAATGTCGACATCAGATCCTCGAGATTCTCTTCGTATCAGAAGAAATCGCAGAAATCTTCAGTTTCCGCTCAAGTGTACGGATCGTCTCAGAGATGGCAGTTCATCGCATCGGTATCGGTGCCGGTGACGCTGAGCCGCGAGAATTCGAGAAGGAAGAAATCCGTGGAGAAAATTGGGGGAAAATCGGATTTGAGGAGGAAGAAGAGGCGAACGGAGAAAACGTCGACGGCGAGGAAGAAGAAAAAGAAGAAGAAGAAGAAGAATATGTGGTTCGGAAGGAAGGTTTTCCGGTGGATTATACTGGTTTGTAAGGAATGTCATGCGATCGAACCGTCGAGGAAGGATGAGGTTGTGAGGAAGGATGAGATTGTGAGGAAGACGAAATCGACGACGACGAAGCCGAAGAGTTAGTTGAATTAAATTATTGATTTATAATTGATTCTGGATTTTGCCTCTATTGCTGCTCGCTGATGATCTGGTTTTTCATATAATCTCTTCATTTATGGATTTTTGTTTTCTTCAATTGTTGGCGTTTTTGTTGATATGATCTGATCTCTGATGATCCTTCTCTATCTCTCTCTCTATATATATACAATGTTGAGCAGTGGAGAAAAGTTTGTTAATAATTTGTAATGATATTTATGAAGTTCTATGATGAGTTTTATGGAATATGTCATTTCAATTTTCAAGACTAATTGAGATTTGAACTTAAAACTTGTCCATCCATTCCACTTGATTCATTGCAAAAATATATATATATTTAGTTGGATCTTAAGGTCCTAAAGTTTGTCTCCCGAACTCTTCTTGCTTTTTTCTTTTTTCTAAAAATGATTTTCTTTATTGTTACTGGTTAGTGTGAAAATGCACACACAACATTGTATTTAAAATGATATGTTAAAAAATGTTGAGCACCAAATAAAAAGGTTTGTTCAAAAAATGTATATGTTGATGCAAGAATCTAATCGAGTGAAAACGTGTCAGTTTAATTTGATTTGGAATCATTTCTTTGCACTAGATGTGGTGTTGTGCCTTATCTTATAAATTTTTATTGGTCAAAATATGTACTAGGGGGCGAAATTCTACATCAATATAGTGATGTATCCTAATATGCTCCAATATTTAACTTAATAGTCCAAAATAATCTCAAATTAACAAGGGAGAGTAGCAGAGGTAATTAGTTTACCCTAGATAATTTTCGGAGAAGACACGCGACTTGGATTGGTTCAATTCGACCATTTGATTTTTCAATCTTTCTCTTGAAATGATGTCTCTTTCTCTCTCTATCACACTCTTTTTCTTAAAAATGAATCTCATTCTCTCTAACACATTTCTCTTCTCTTCTTAATTACAAAGTAATTATTTTCCACTCTCTAAAATTATCATTCTTTTTTTCTTCATAATTCGGTTTTTTCTTTAGAAAAATATTTAGGTGTTGACTAGGCTACACCTATCTTTATGGAATATCTAGGTTGCATTTAACCATTATCGATTTTTTTTTACATTAAACAACTTTCCCTTCATGTGAAGGATGAAAACTAAGTTTGTGACTAGAAAAAATAAAATTGAAAAGCTTGTGTAAATGACAAACTGCTGGCTAGTTAATTTTAATGTGGTTCATTAATTTTGAGTCAATCATGAAAAATTGACTATCAAATATATTTATAAACTATAAAGACAAAAAATCGTATTTAGATGAATTTGAAAAAAAATATTTTTTTAATTTATTTTTATTTAAATTCTTTGGATTAAAATAGGGTTTAAAATACATTTTAAAAGTGTTTTAAAAATTATTTTGGTATAAAAAAAAATTATTCAGTTTCAACGTTAAACCCTTGAAAGTTAAACTAATTGCACTCTAAATTCATTAGAGACTAATTTTTGTGCATGGAGAATGTAATAAGGGGGCTGTTTGTGTTGCTAAAGAAAGCCAATTAAAGAGTGTTTGGCTTAGTTCTTTTCCTAATTGGGTTATTGCTGTAAAGGACTTTTGCCTCATTCTACCCTTCTGGCGTAATAAAAGTAGAAGATGATATATATCATTTTTATATTAGATCTGGTTTATGGGTTAGTATTTTATCATATTAGGTTATTTTATTAATTTGGACTCTATTATGCGATTTATTTAATTAAGACTCTAGATTCCTAATTGAGTATGGCTTAATGGGTAGAAGCTTGCTACTAGTTAATTAGGGTTTAATAAGAACTCTAATTGAACTTTTATAGTATATGAAGAGAATTTAGGGCTATGACCTCCAATGTACCTAAACGATTCGCATTCAATCTCTCTATAATCTCATCTAAGGAGAGATCCCACCTAGAATATACGGAGTTTTGGTTGAGGAAGACAATAGTCACCTTGTAATTACCATCAATCTTGCAATAGAATCTGATATGTTATTTGTTCTTGACAATTTAGCATGAATGAACTAGGAATAATTTTTTTAGTATAACTTTTTTAGGAATTTTATCTAACATTTTAATAGAATCTTTCATAGTAAGCACTAAATTACTACGAAATAAATACAAGTGGAAGTGTGTGGATTAAATTTTGCTTTGTGAATGTTCAGTAAAAAAAATAATTTAAAAATTAACTATGTTGTTTTTGTCATACACCCCTCCTAGAAACCCTTCCTATCGTAGGAGAAAATGTGAAGACAGTTGATGCCAACTCTTATTTGACATCAACTATTCATCCATAACCCTCAATCTGCTCAACAGAAACTTAAGCATCTAATAAACATTATAAACATCTATCTCATACTATCCAAAACAGCATAAACAGATACCAAGCTCAACAGTAAAGACATTAACATGCTCATATACAGACCATGGCCTCGTCCCAAAACTATTTTAGGTCCCTAGTATGTACATGAAAAACAACCATTAACAAGCTAAGTTAACCTCACTTCAACCCTTGAATACTGAGTGGCAAACTAGCAGAACGGCTATCCTTTGGGATGTTGACCGCTACCTTAGAAAAAAAAAACATTGGAAAGAGTGAGCTACTAGCCTAGTGAGTGACTACTTTTAAAAGTACTATTGAGCATCAATAAAACCTCAACTTCCATAAACATCAGGGTTTAAAACAATTATTCTCATATACAAGAAAACACGTAAAACATTCAAACCTTAAAAACTCATCATCAATATTTTTATTGAAAATCCTCTTCATTAAATCTTAGTTGAGAGAGAACTGCTCAATCTCTCAACGTCAACCCTTAGCTGATGTAGAGTAATCTCAATACATTCAGCGTCGATAGTAACTTACATACGTGCATGTGGTAATATCCTGAATAACGTCATACCTTAAGTATCAGGGTCCCAAATATCTTCATACCTTCAATATCGGGTTTCCTCATGGTAACACCATAACTCATCTTTTGGAAAATTAAACTCAACCTTTGAAAAATCAAGCATTTCATTAAAATAAGTCTTAAATGCATACATCATGAAATACTATCATAAGTTAAGGAATGCTAGTTAACGTATGCTTCATAAATCTCATTGTTCAAGAAAGCGTCCACACATCAACCTTCATACAAGCGCATGCATTGGAGTAGTACTTTTAAGAAATCATGCTATGTGTTGGACAACTCATCGCATGGCTAATCGTTCATGCATGGAACTTTGTTAAGAAAACATCATGAAAACTAGCTCAATAGTAAATCATGCGTTAAAAACTCGTCTAAGAAAACATTCATAAACTTGTCACTTACTGTCTTAGGCTACTTCCTCAAAGGATGATAGGCTTCTCTGATTTGCATTTGTCCTGTAACATCAATAAATATCTTTAGTTAAAACTATTAACTCCCTCATAATATTAACTTACATTCTTAAATTTAACATTACCCTTTGGACAACCTTCATGATTTCCATCGTATATAAAGCTTCATCGCATAGCCTACTTCATCGTAATATGATAAATATACAAGTTACCTTGTGCTCAGCTCGTAAGTAACAATGCGCTCACTTAGGCTCTAGGACACGCCCATGGTGCTTATGCGTTAAACACTTGCTAGCACTTCTCTTAGCGCACCCAGTCGATATCCTTCTTTCTGTTGCAACTTGGCGCTCACCTTGTGCGCACACTCCTAAGCCAACGTTTGTGTTCAATCGCACACAACCTCACTTGTCAGCTGCGTGCTTATCCCTCAGATATAGTTGCCTTCTTATTCAAACATCAAATTTTCATATTCAACTTCTAGCCTTAATAACTTGAATTCTAGATGTTATTTCATAGAAATTCCTTCTAAGAACTTGTTCTTAAACATCTTAACTTCCTTACCTTAAAATTTGAGCCTCTAATTCCTCTTGTCAAGCTCAAAATTTATCAAATTTCTCTTGTAAGAGTGTATCAACATGCAGCCGAAGCAACAAGGATTAATAAGCATTCAAATTCATTAATTTTGGCAGAAACTAAAGCATGTTCATGTAATAGAAGAAGGTTTGTAGTCATACCTTTGTAGGACTCTTCAAGATCTTAATCGACAGCGGTTGTCTTCTCCAAAATGCACTGTGAACCACCTCAAGATCTTCCCCACTATCCTCTTGGAGCTTTAAAACGAGTTGTGGGACTCAAGAAAAACTTGAAGCAATGGATAAACAAGGAGAAGCTCACTGCACCACACTGCTTGAAGAACTTTTCTTCAACCCGAAATTTTATCTAAAATTTCTTTAGAATGCATGTCTCAAATTCACTCCAATCTTCTTTATTTATTGCATGTGAACATACAAAGAAGATCACTACATGAGTTGCAGCTCATGCTTGGAGAAAATAAAGAGAAAGGAAATGGTGTTTGTGTGAGTAAGTAAAAGATGGTAATGGAAAAACTGTTTTTCCATTTGTGCATGTTTCCAATTTTCTATTTTCATCAAAACCGATTTCAAAATCAATTTTGATTTTAAAACTGAAAATTTTATTAATTCTATAAAATTAATTTTTGCACAAATCCATCTTCATATATTTAAATCATATTTAAATATAAATTCTCCTATTCCGTTTAATTCTAATTTGAACATTTCAAATTAACTTATCAAACTACTCTAAAGCTTATCCATTTACGAGCTAGTAGGGAGACCTCGCAGACCTACAGATTTTGGGCTCCAATGATCCGAGATTAATCGGCTAAACTCATTAGACCGAACTAACCCCCACTCGTTAACTAATGGGTCACTCCACTATAGCCCATAGTTGAACTCTCCTCACTATAGATATATTATGTCCACTTTATATAACCATAATTAGTAAGTCGATCCTTCACAGGTTGTTCATAATCACAGTTGGGTCAAGATAACTGTTTTATTTCTGTGAATACATCTTGTTCCTTAAGTTCCCACTGACCCTTTAATGAACAATATTGATTCATAACACCTATGAATCAAATCCTTTCTCTATCATAAGAAGGCGGGGCCCCGATTGTTTAAAACCTGGAATCAGTACTTAAGAGAACAACCTATGTGCTAACCCTAAATCGGGTAGGAGTGAATTCCATCTTGCAGGGTTATGTCCCCAACTATTCATCCGGTATTATCCCCAAAATGGGAGGCCTATTGAGCAATGTTGTTGGACTACTCTCACCGTTTGTAGATCAAAGGATAATCCCGAACAAACAGAAGTTCATAGCTACCTCAGTATTAAGATTGAGTTAACCTAGGTTACTTAATAAATGAAATAGTCAGTTTTAACAATAAACGGTCGTTATAAAGAAAAATGACTATTTTCATGGTCCAGTCTATATGTAAACTCATTGCATAGGATGCCCACACTCACATGTCTCAACATGAACGATCTGTGGATCACATCGTTTGTAGCACTTTACAACTTCTCGTAACAACTACAAAGTGGGTCGCATCCAATAGTGTTACCAAGATGAGATACCCAATTTCATCCATATACTTATTAGACCATTTAGGCTATATACCGTTAACTTGATCCTGTTTATGTCACTACATAAAGTTACAGTATTCAGACTATACATGGATATGTTTATTGGATTTTCATAATAGAATGCAAAAAATTAACAACTTATCATTACTGATAAATAGAATGTTTAACACGAACTGCAAGTTCTAGGGCATTCCCAACATATCCATCTACCCGAGGAATTTTAAAGTTGAACACTTAGGAAAATCTTCAAACTTCAGCTCAAATTCGTGGGAAACTCCTTCTGGCAGTCCTGGAATGCCTTCAACATTACATATGGGAATCTCCTTCTGGCAGCCCTAGAAAATCTCCAATCTTTCAAAAGCTTGGGTTTATAGTTTTAATATCTAATATAAGAGATTTTTTAAAAATATTGGCTCCAGATTATTTTAATGGTGCTAAAACAAGTAGAGCTCAGCTGACATATGATAGTATATTATTGACTACAAGATCTATAGTTCAATTCTCCTTATCCTATTATATCAAAGAAATTGTTTTAAATGAAATAAGTATTTTTCTTTGTCCCTTTTGAGACATTCGATAAAATTGGAATGATACAAAGAAGATTCGCATGGACCTTGTGCAAGAATGACATGCACACGTCTAAATGTATAATATATCAAAAGGTGAGGATGTGGGAAAACTTTTTTGGACACTTTTGTCCATTCTCCAATTTACTAATTCACAAAATATGCAATTAAAGATTAATTATAATTAGTAAATAAATAATTAATTAATTTTTAGAAATAAAATAAAAAATCAAATGGTTATCAAACAGAGCCTTTAGAATTCAAAAAGTTTGTAACTCTCCACGTCTAATATCTATAAAAATAAGTTTTTCTTGATCACCATTTTTCAAAACCCAAAGGTTCTTTCTATCTATTTTGTTATCTCAATGCATTTTTCCTCAAGTCTCTTCCATCTTCAAAGTATCTCAAGATGTTACATTCAAGTAGCAAAGAAGACATATCTCACATATCTATATTTCGAATCTTAAGATTGTAGTGTGACGCCTCAATTTTGATGAAGTTGAATTAGACTGTTTGTCTACCCATTGTTATTAAGAAAAAAGTGTATAGCTAAAATGTTTTTTGTTGATGTTTTTTTATATAATCGTTCTATTGTTTAAATATTTGTTGAAAAAAAAAAAAGAAACATTTTTCTATCTATTTTAAGGAATATGTATGGATTTTGTTTGCTACTTTTTGAGTTTTCTTAATTTGTATATTATTATTTTATTTAAAATGATTATGAGAAACAAAATAGATCAACCTATTACATGCTCATATTCCTTTTGTTAACTAAAAAATCATGTATCTTGTGTCTAAAATTTTTTAATCAATTATAAATAATAGTAAATTAATTATCAACAATTTGTTAAAAATAAAAATGTTGTAATTATTAAAAATAAAAATAAAAGGAAGGCCACAAAAAGTTTTACTCCTTCCTTCACAAAGAATTCCAAGAAAGTTTCTTTAATTATAATAAGCAACTTTTAAATAATATTTTAAATACCTATTTTATTTTTATTTTTTTAACAATAAAAATGTATATGTCTTTGTATGTGGTAAAACACTAGTAATATTAAATGCTCAAATCAAATTATTGGGAATGACTAACATAGCAAAAGAAAAAACATGAATTAATTGTTGTTGATTATTCCAATAATTAATTTCAATTAATTCTAAAACCGTTAAAAAATTAATTTCAAAATAGATTTCTATTTTCAGAAACAGATATCTTTTATTTAATAGCTCTTAATTTTGAAAAGAAAGATATAGAGCAATTCTTATCTTTCCTATTCATATGTTTTCCTCTAGATATATCATTTTCTAAGCATAGTTTTCATTGATTTCAATCTATTTTAGGGTAACTACACGCCTGAAATTGGAAATTATGTTGACCTTGGGAGCAATCGGCATAACAATTAGCACTGAGGACGCAACGTATATGCTTTCAAGGCGATGGTTCTTCCACGGCGCAGCAACTTTTCGACATCTGTTTCTAGCAATCTGAAAGCAATTATCGTTTTTATTTTTTTCTTCAAATGTTTATCAGACCTGAAAAGTGCAAAGACCCACACACCAGAGACATTTCGTCGATGGGAGACTTAGATATGCTTGTTTAGACGAGTTCAACACCAAACGAAAAAGACCACAACCATTTGGGTTTCCGTTTGCTCTTCATTTTCTAAGTATAAATTTGAATATTTCATAAGGAAACATATCTGAACGAGGTGAGAAGCGGTGAGCGGCAGAGATCTAGGCAAAACTAAGATGTTGCAATTGGATCAGAACGATGGTAAACTGCAGATTTACAGCCTAAAAATCAACAGATCTGAACAATAAAGGCGTTCAGCGACGCAGTGGAACTGAGATCTTGGACAAAAAGAGAGATCCACGTGCGAAGATACCATGATGGTAGATCTGATACCACTGGAGGAAGACGAACATGGAACAATTGCAGATCTAGTTTGTAGAAGGGGTGGAAGACAATCGATCAGAGCCAACACTAGGTACCAGCGGCGGAAGACGAGAAAATTGGGGAGGCAATAGTGACTGTGCAAAGAATTTGTTGGGTTTTATACCCTAAAACTCGTAGATAGTAAGTACTATTAATTGACTACCATCAATAAAGACTTATAGATGTTAATTCAATGAATGTAATTATTGAAGGAACTCAAATGAGAGAACCTTGAGAGGAAGCGGATCGACCAAATTCCATAATTTATTGAATAAAAAGTTTATAGTAAACAAGAAAAAGAATATGCATTGAAATCTAAATTATAGCATGCTTTATAAGAAAAGGGTTTCAAGAAACATCACAACCTTTTCTTCACATTTCTCCCTCTAACAAAGTCTCGAACTTCTTGAAGACCTTTTTCAAGACAACCTCGAACCAAAACCGGACACTACCACAATGGAAATCTTGGTATTCTCACATTGAGAACTCATGAGTGGTGGCTCTGACTATTTTGGTTAAGAGGGAAAGGTTAATGTGGAGGAGGAAGAAGATTGAGAACTTTTGCAGGAACACTCAAAGATAGAGAACACTTATGTCTTCTCTCAATCGTTTAACAACGTCAACGTTAAGAACAAAGAAGAAAACAATTTTCTTTTAATTCTCTTTTGTCAAATAGAATCTAACCACCACCACTAATATGGGTGGGGAGAAAATATGGGGAAGGGAGTTGACTCCCTTCCTTATTATCAAAATAATAATAATAATATAAATATAAATATGATAACTAACTTATCATATTATATATATGTTGGATTGGCATCAGCATGTAGCAGAGGCGAATAAGATCCATAAGCACTCTACTTGATTAATTTTGGTAGAAAAGAAATCATGCTAAAACAGAGTTTAATGGGTTTCAAGAACATACCTTTCAAGAACCGTTGAAATCTTGATTTCCAGCTATAAATTCCTCCAAATCTTTGTGTAGACCACTACAAGATCTTCCCTACTATTCTCTCAGTGCTTTAGATTGAGTTGTGGGACTCAAAATAAGCTGGAATCAAAAAGAATTTGAAGAAAGCTCACTGTATCAACCCATTGAAGAAAGCTCACTGTATCAACCCATTGAAAAACACATTCTTCTCAAGAATTTTTTAGGAAAAATTCAATCGGTTCATCACCTTCACTTCACTCCAATCTCTTCAATATATTGCAGACTATCATGTAAAGAGATTTGTTGTATGGGATGCAGCTCATGCATGGAGTAAATGAAGGTTGAAGGTGGTATGTTCCTAATGAGCTAGTTGAAGATGAAGATGAAAAATTTAATTTTTCATTTTTGTGTAATTTCGTTTCCAAAATTCAAAATTAATTTTAAAATCATATTTTATTTTTATTAATTTTACAAATTCATTTCATAAATTAATTTTATAATAAAATTAATAAATAATTATTTAAACAATTTAAATAATTCTAATTAATTTAATATCCAATATAAAATTAATTTTTACACAAATTTATCTTCATATATTTAAATCATATTTAAATGTATTTTCTCCAATTCCGTTTGATTCTAATTTGAATGTTTCAAATTAAATTATCACATAAAGCTAATCCATTCCCAAGCTAGTAGGGAAACCTCGTGAACCTACAGATCATGGGCTCCAACGATCCGAGATTAGTCAGCTAAACTCATTAGACTGATCTAACCCCCATTCGTTAACTAATGAGTCACTCCACTAAAGCCCATAGTTGAACTCCTCTCACTGTAGATATATTATGTCCACTCGATATAACCATGATTAGTAAGTTAACCTTTCACAGGTTGTTCATAATAACGGCTGGGTCAAATCTCTGTTTTACCCCCCAAAATTACCTCTTGTTTCTTAAGTCCCCATTGATCCCCTAATGAACAATTATTTTGTGATCCAATCAACAAAACCGAGCCCCTCTCATGCCAAATGAGAGGGCAGGAACCCATGTTCAAGCCCCAGAATCAACACTTAAGGGAACAACCTCTCTATTGTCCCTAAAAACTGGTAAGAGTGAATTCCCTTTTGCACCCTATGTCCCCAACTATCTATCCAATCTTACCCCTGAAATGGGACTCTTATTGAGTCGGCGCTGTTGAGCCAACCCTCACCTATGCAAATCTAAGAGTAATTTCAAATAAACAGGAGTTCATAGTTAGCTCAGGATTAAGGTCAAGTTACCTAGATCATCGCTTTGAAATAGTCAGTCTTAAACAGTAAACAGCGTTATAAAGTAAGAGTGACTCATTTCGTGGTCCGATCTTGTATAAACTCTTTTGCACAAGGACACCCTCACTCCTCATGTCCAACATGAACGAATTAGGATCACTTCGATTGTACCACTTTACAACTCCTTGTCACAACTATAGAGCAGACCATATCCAATAGTGTTACTAGAATAAGGTATTCAACCTTATCCATATACTATAGATCATTTTGACTATTTACTCGAACTTGATCCACCTTTATGTTTCCACATAAAGTTCAAGTACTCATCCAATAGTCAATAGACTTTTAGGTTTATTGGATTTCTATTCAAGCAATCGATCTATTCAATAATACCTTTATTGAATTTATCAGAATAAATTTCATTGTTTACATACCACGAGTTTTAGGACATAAAACCTAACAATATATATATATTAAATTATATGTTATATCAAATATAACATATAACCTATAGTTTTAATATTGTATCACAGACAATATAAATTATAGTTTATTTTCTCCATTATATGGCATTTAATATAAATCTTATTTATATTAAATTTAACAACTATGAATCTTATTCATAGAAAATATATTTGAATCTCATTCAAATATTTAATTCCTCCCATTATGCTATAATGTATCAAATATATTATGACAATTATATCACATATAATTAAATCAATTTAATTATATCATATATAATTAAATTCTTTTATTAATTTGAACAATTCAAATTAATCCAAAAACTGATTCTCAACTAAATCTTATTGAGCTACCAAGGGGACCTCATGGACCTGTAGCTTAAAGCTCCAATGTACATAAATAATTAATTAAATTCTTTAATTACATTATTCACCATCCGTTAACTATCGGGCACTCCACTAAAGACTGACAGTTGCACTCTTCACACTACATATATATTTCTGTATCCGTTGGATATAACCGACCAACAGTACGATGACCCTTCACAAATTGCTCATAAGTACAACTAGGCCAATTACCATTTTGCCCCTGTAGTTACATTTAACTCCTTAATGATCAATGATCGCTCTAATGAACAATAGATCATAATCCTACTATGACTAAATCCCAATCGGGCCAGGAGAGTGAAAGATCTCATACCGAAAGTTCCATGAGCGGGTTTAGATCGATCCGATTTCACGGTGATTGAAATACAAACGATATACATTCAACACATACAGTTATGCATATAAACCTCATTATCGGCATGCTCAGAATACAATAAGTAACAAGGAAAGGGTTCATACCAAATGAAGACTCTCTTCGAATGTCTAAACCTTAAGCAGCGAAAAACCTCCCATAGATCTACCAGCACCTGGCGAGTATGTCGACTGCAACAGCACGATCAGAACGTACACGAACAATGCAGCGGCGACGACACCACCACAAGAGAAACCTGGGTATCCTCGGCGTCAAAAACCCAAAGAGTGGGCTTTGGTGAGTTTGGTAGAGGACGGAGGAGAACGCGTCGTGTAAACGATAAGCAAGTGGGAGACGAAAATCTGCTATCGTATAGCGGAAATGCTTATCATATAGTAGAGCTACATGATCGTGTATGAAAGACTGAACGATCATTTAGGAAAAACGTATACGATCATTTAGAGAAAACGTGAGGCAGACAATCATTTCGACGAACGAGCTTCTATCGTATAGGCTCTCGCAATTGCTTTCACGGATTCTTTTAGGTGCGGATGATAATACAAAAACACAATCGATAAAAATGAAAACGATTTTCATTTTTAATACGCCGGTTACCATAACCATCGAGCCCACTTCTCACGTCCAAACGTGGATAAATTCGCTAATTATTAGATAATTAATCAATTAATTTAATTAATAAATATAATCATATTATATTTATATCCTATAGTTTGATATCATATATCTACTCTAGTATTTTCTCCTCTACTTGATATAAATCATATTTGTATCTAATTTCCTACAAAATAATGTATCTCATACATTTAGCTAATTATATCATAATTAACCAGTCCAATTATATCATATATAATTGAACTTCCTCTTGTCAATTTGAACATTTCAAATTAACCCAAATACTGGTTCTCGACTTTATCCAAGCTACCTAGGTGACCTAATGGACCTGTGGCTCGAAGCTCACACGGTATGTGAATAGCTGACTAAACTCTTTAGCCACAAGATCCACCATCTGTTAACTATCAGTGATTCCACTAAAGACCAACAGCTGAATTCTTCTTACCACAGATATATTTTTGTGTCCATCGGATATAATCAATCATGATTACGATGACCCTTCACAAATGCTCGTAAGTACAGCTAGGCCAATTTACCGTTTTCCCTCTGCAGTTACATCTCACTCCTTAAGTACCACTGATTCCTCTAATGAACAATACAACATAGTCCAACTATGTGTGAACACCTCTTGGGCCAAGAGAAGATGTGTGGCGCCACATCGTTCAAGCCCCAAAATCAGCCCTTAAGGGAGCCATCTATCTGCTTACCCCTGCCTTGGGGAAGGAGTGAACTCCATCTTGTGTAGTTGAGTTCCCAACTCCCAAATCACACAAATCCCCAAAATAGTAGGTTTGAATCGGCGACCTGGCCACTCGTACCCATATAAATCAAAGGATCGCCCTCAATGGCAAGAGTTCCCAACTCACTCAGAATTGAGGTCATGATACTTATGGTCATCCTAGTAAAGTGAAGTCTCTGTCATGAACGGTGTTATATAACGAGACATTAACACTTGTGACCATTCTACAAAGCGGGTCGCGTCCGTAACATTACCAGGATAAGGTTTCCCTTCTTTATCCATTTACTACAGACCATTTTGGTTATCACTCAAGACATGATCCACTTGTATGTCACCACATACATGCTTGAGTCACATACAGATAACCAGGAATTTTATGTTTATTGGTTTGTGGTAAAGAAAATAAAACAATTAACTGAGCAAAATACAAGATGTGAAGTAAATATCATATATTAACATCACAGGTGTTCGTATATACTGTTTACAAACTATAGGACAAGAGATTTTAGGGCATCTACCCCAACAATCTCCCACTTGTCCTCAAGCGATGTGGGGTGTACAAAAACTTAGTACAAAACAATAAACTAGAGCACATAAAAGCACAGTACAATAAAATCTCCCATTTGCCCTAATTCAGCCGCGGGCGATCCTATAGACCCATGCTCTGTAGTTGACCCTCAAACACTGTAGCCATGAGAGACTTCGTAAACGGGTCATCAACATTCTGCTCGAAGCGATCTGCGTGACGATCACGTCCTCTCATTGCACTACCTCGCGGATCAGATGATACTTCCGCTTTTTGTGTTTGTCGCGTCGGTGATCCTTGGCTCCTTGGAGTTCGCCACTGCCCCTCTATTATCAAAATAGAGGGTAATGGGCCTAGACATATCTGGAACAACTTTCAGGTCTGTGAAGAACTTCCTGAGCCAGACGACCTTCTTAGCAGCTTCGCAAGCTGCTATGTACTCCGCCTCCATAGTGGAGTCAGCGATGCACCCCTGCTTAGTGCTTCACCACACTATAGCTTCTCCATTAAGAGTAAAGACTGACCCTGGTGTGGACTTGCGAGAGTCCTTATCAGTCTGAAAGTAAGAATCTGTGTATCCTGTAAGGATCAAATCCATCGAACCATACACGAGCATGTAGTCTCTCGTTCTCCGAAGATACTTGAGGATGTTCTTCACTGTGGTCCAGTGACCCTGGCCTAGGTTAGACTGATACCTACTGACTATGCCCATAGCGTAGCAAATGTCTGAACGAGTACAGAGCCTCGCGTACATCAAACTGCCAATGGCAAACGCATATGGGACCCATCTCATCTCTTCAAGTTCATGAGGCATCTTAGGACACATTTCCTTAGACAAAGTGACTTCATGCCAGAACGGCAGTAGGCCCCTCTTGGAGTCCTGCATCGAGTACTTAAGCAACATCTTGTCAATATACGATGCCTGAAACATTGCTAGCACTTTGTTCAAGCGATCCCAAAAGATCTATATACCTAAAACAAACTAAGCCTCTCCCAAATCTTTCATTTGGAATTTGGTCGCTAACCAGTTCTTAGCAGCAGTCAGTAGACCTACATCATTCCCAATGAGTAGGATATCGTCTACATACAAGATATCGTCTACATATAATACTAAGAAGACTACTGAAGCGTTGATGATCTTTTTGTAGACACAAGGTTCATCAACGTTTTGCAAAGCCATACGACTTGATCGCAATATCAAATCGTATGTTCCAAGATCGAGACGCCTGTTTCAGTCCATAAATGGACCAATTCAGTTTGCAAACCTTTTGCTCTTGACCTTGAGCTATGAATCCCTCGGGCTGCACCATATAAATAATCTCCTCAAGATTTTCATTCAGAAAGGTCGCCTTGACATCAATTTGCCAGATCTCATAATTATAATAACTGCAATGGACAGGAGGATGCGGATCGACTTTAACATAGCAACAGACGAGAAAGTCTCCTCATAGTCAACTTTCTCTAACTAGGTATAACCCTTTGCCACAAGTCGATCCTTGAAGGTCTATACCTTCCCATCAGCACCCTGTTTGCGCTTGTAGATCCATTTACAACTTATAGAGCGAACCTCATCAGGCGGATCTATAAGATCCCATACTTAGTTGAAGTACATCAACTCCATCTCGAGATCCATGGCCTTGACCCATTCATCCTTGTCAACATCCTCCATTTCCTTCTTATAAGACACGGATCCTCAACGTCGCCATCTTCTACCATAGCAAGGATTTTCGTGAAACCCAGATAGTGAACGGGTGGTTTCGAAACCCTCCCACTACGTCGAGGTTCCATCAACTCTTGAGGTGGAACCGACCTACTGGATGAACTCCCATCAACAACTCTTCTTGATGTAGTAGGCTCTTCAACAACTCTTGTTGCAGTTTAAGTAGTTTCATTGGAAAGCTCACGCAACACAACTTTGCTTCGTGGACTGTGCTCCCTTATATGATCCTCCTCAAGGAAAGTAGCGTTTGTTGAAACAAACACCCTATTTTTCGTTGGATCATAAAAATAACCGCCTTGTGTACCTTTGGGGTAGCCTACAAAGAGGCATAACCTCGACCGTGGTTCCAAATTATTGGGATTAGCCTCAAACACATGTGCAAGGCAACCTCAAATGCGGAAATGACGTAAACTAGCTTTACGCCCGTTCCACAACTCTAGAGGTGATCTTGCAACACTCTTGGAGGGAACACAGTTGAGTATCTACAACGCAGTCTCCACTACGAAACCCCAAAACGAGTTCGGTAAGGAAGCGTAACTCATCATCGAGCGAACCATGTCTAACAAGGTCCTATTTCTTCTCTCCGCTACACCATTCTACTGAGGTTTACCCGGCGTTAAGAGTTGGGAAACGATTCCATGTTTTATTAAATAGTCCTGGAATACGGAGTCCAAAAACTCTTCACCTCGATCTGAACGAATTGTTTTAATCCGTCTATCTAATGCATTTTTAACTTCAGCCTTGAACTCTTTGAACTTTTCAAAGGATTCAGACTTCCGTTGTAAAAGATAACCATACCCGTACCTGGAGTAATCATCAATAAACTAATGAAATACTCATAGTCACCTCGGGCTCGCACATTCATAAGACCACAAAGGTCAGAATGTACTAACTTAAGAGGCTCCTTGGCTCTAGAACCTTTTCCAGTAAAAGGCCGTTTAGTCATCTGACCTCAAAGCAAGATTCGCACACTGGCAAAGAACTTTTCTCTAACTCACTTAGAAGTCCATTCTTCACCAATCTCTCAATCCTATTGAGATTGATATGCTCTAAACGTAGATGCCAAGTTTGGGCATTTTATTTTGGAGAAATTCGTCGACGTTTTGATTGAGTTACGACAGTTCTGAACATTTCAGTATTATGGAGGGAATTAATGGCTAACGGCCTTAGCACATATAAATTCGATTCTAGATTTGTTGTGCAAATAAAAACATCATCTTTATGAATAAACGCTTTACTCAAATTAAAAGAAACGATGTATTTACATTGCAATAAACACTTTACAGAAATAAGGTTCCTTTTTATTTTAAGAACTATATATACATCATTTAAAATTAGAAACCTATTCTGTAAAGCTAATTGGAGTCCTCCCACTGCCATAGCTGAACGTGCCTCGTGCCTACTCGCATCATCCTCTCACCAGCCTCCAGCTGTCGCCAAGATCTAATCCATGAAAGGAAGAACAAACATGGTTAGTGGCGCCTAAATCAATTATCCAGGCAGAATCATCATTCTCTACTAAACAAGTTTCGAGCACAAGTAAAACACATTTACCTTTATCCGCCTTGGCCTTAGCCTTGGCTTCTTTCTTCTTCTTCAAATATCGAGGATAGTTTCTCTTCCAATATCCATCTTGGTTGCAATGGAAACACTTTCCCTAAGAACTGGTGGATGCCTACTCGGTGCGACGGGCGGTGGGTTAACGGGTGCCTTCCCTTTTCCCTTACCACCCTTCTTCTTCTTCCCCTTTGCAAAGTTAGAAGTAGAAGGTGCAAACTTCGTTCCTGAGGTCGCATCTCTATGCAACGTCCTTGAGGATTAAGCAACATTTGCCTCATCCTTCTGCCTCTCCTTACTTTTCAGTAAAGATTGGTATGTCTGCAACTCGTTGATGAGAGTTGTAAGGTTATATTTCACTTTGTTAAGAATCACATTGCTAACAAAGTGCAAGAAGCTCTCCGGCAAAGAATGTAGGAGTATGCTAACATGCGTGCCCTCATCGATGGTAGACCCATTCAACTCCACCACATTGAAGTGGACCATCCTGTTTAGCACATGTTCACAAACAGATGTGCCTTCTTGCATTTTGGAGTTGAATATGTATTTAAGAGTCTCATGCATAAGCTATTCAGATGGTTGTCCAAACATCCCCCGTAGAGACTTCATGATCTCACGGGCTGAGACCATAGGCTCATGCTTCTTGGCCAAGACTTCAAAAAGACTTGCCAAGATGTAGGCTCGAGCCTTTTCATTCACCCTTGTCCATCGTTCGTATGTCCATGAGAGCGAACATGAGATCGTCGTGATCATGTGTTTCCATGTTGAAAAATTGTCGCCAGTTAATTTTTCGACGCTTAACAACGATAAGGTGGCTGTAGCCATTTGAAAAAGTTGCTGAAAAACGAACAAATCTTTATTAGATTTTGCTAAACCACTTTTAAACCAATTAGTTTTGCAAAACAGTTTCAAGTACCCTAAGTTATAGACTTCTATTTTGCAATGATGCCCCAGTGAGTCAGGACAAACGCCACCGGTAGGGTAATCAGTTGCCCCTTCACTGGGATGAGACATTCTCAATCATTAGGCAGAACCAACTCTTGGAACTGAACCTAACAGCCACCATTTTTTCGGTCCAGAATCGTTAATCTTTAACTATTCCATGTAAGTGTAACCCCTCGTTTTCGGTACCAGAGTCTCGCGTGTAACCCCTCATTTTTTGTGCTAGAGTCTCGCCCTAATGCGCTTACCGTAGGGAAAAGACAGATTAGGACAAGAGACTAAGTTACCTTTTACTCTTATAAGAGATCAAATAAAGAAACGCGCAAAACTGCCATCCTTTAGAGAACACTCCTAGGGTGCCTCGAGGCGATACGCAGTAACTTTATTCAACCTAACGGCGGAGACCGAGGGATATGCTACAATTCCCGCTCCTACTTACTATGAACATCTCTCCATCCACCTTGATATTGACCTACCCAAACACCATCCGATGGGGGGACACCCCAAAGGTGCCACGAGGCCGAGGATAGATCTCATGGTTTGAACTATTTAGAAGAAAAGTGAAAGCTTTAAGTGAAGCATCTTTTGCCCCAAATACCTCCTACTGAATGTTCTACCTAGGGATTCATTAACCTAGACAATCCGGCTACTGATTTTAGTCTAAGTCTTCTTTTTAAAGTCTGCTCATAAACAACGTTTGCTTATGAAATATAAACAAGTTCAAGTAGTCACATTTAAACACTTTAATGGACTGTCCTTAACTTGCATGCATGCATCAAATCTATCTAATTCACCTTTCCAAGTAAGTTCCCAGGTAGGGGTGTTATGTTTCCGTCAAATTAAATACTCCAGCCTAGACCAGAACCCGCCTTAGACAAAAGGTCCCTTATAGATAGATTTGCTACACTTTAACCTTTTATTAGCCAATTTAATCCTATTAAACTGATTAAAAGATTAAAGCCTTAGGGTTGCTAATCATATTAGAACCGTGATCTTAGGTCTATGTGATCCAAGCTTTAAACACTTTAAAACCATGAATTAAACCTAAGTGAGCATGCATGTCTTTGTTATTTCTTTTAGTTCTAATTTCTCCTTAACTCTTAAAAAGAAACAACTAAAAAAATATTACGCATAACGAGGCATTTATAACATTTATAAAGTAATCTATGTATCATGCTTCATGCAATGTCCAGTCAATTTTTCTATATAACTTTTATATAACGAATAATAACAAAGAAAACATGCTATCATTCACCCTTATACTATAACAATTATAATATAAAGATGATGCTATCATTCACCCTTTTTATGCATGCATAAATATAACTCTTATATGATGCATGAGCTTACACTTACATAATTAAAAAATCATGCTTCTCTAAATTGTAACAATTACAATAAAGAGATGATGTATGATCAATGCAAAACCTAAGGTGGGATTTACTATATGTGCATACTATATGACATATAAAACATACATCGCATGTATTAAACAAAGAGATTAATGGACCGGGATGAGCTTTTAAACCAAAAAATCAAAATGAAAAACCTGATCTATTACATTTTTCATCGAGAAAATCGGTTCACAGGCAAACCATGTCTTGAACTGCTAGGAGGTCTTCATCGTTTAGAAAACTCTAGCAGGTAGATGATCGTTCAGCACACATTAGACAATAAGAACATTAGAAAATGATCGCGTAGATGACAATGAGGCTGCGAAGCCTAATCGTCCATGCGATCGTGTAGCACGATGATAGGTAAACGATTTACCTTGAGTTACTAAGCGATCGTTTAGTCAGTAACTAAACGATGAAGCTTGTTGACCTAAACGATCGTCTAACGTGCTTTAAATAATACGCGAGCATCTCATCGTCTAATCGATACGTGCAACTTGGTAAACGATTTACCTTGCGATGCTAAGCAATCGTTTAGTCAGTTACTAAGCGATGAAGCTTGATGACCTAAACGATCGTCTAGCGCGTGCGCATTAAACGATACTCAGTGATCGCGTGCCCGATCGTCAATCCGATATGACCAACTCTTGATCGCATACCCCATCGTTTAACCGATGCGTTCAACCACGATAACATACTTCTTCATCTTCACGATGCGATGGACAGCGTTCACATAGAACCTCTTTTGCACGATGCGATCAACCCTAGATCATCTCCTTCCTCGAAGAGCCGCAGCCTTTGCCCAGAACTTTGACGAACGACTCAAGACTTTAAACATTTTGAATAAGACTCGATTACGATTATTTATGCCCAAAAACGTAGGGGCCTTTATAAAAAACCGCAAATGTAAAAGGAAGTAAACAAACCGAGGCAATTCATCCCAAAAACATCCATTAATCTGGCACATCCACAGTAGAATTAACATTTAAAACATCATAGAAATGCACCCACCATGAATGTATACGTTATTTCATTGCAACAGATAAAATCAGAGTATCAGAAACCTGGCTCTGATAACAGATGAAATCAAGAGTTCCATAAGCGGGTTTAGATCGCTCCGATTTCACAGTGACCGAAACATAAACGATATACATTCAACACATACAGTTATGCATATAAATCTCATTATCGGCATGCTCAGACAATAATTAAAAAGGAAAGGGCTCATACCAGATGAAGACTCTCTTCGAATGTCTGAACCCTAAGCAACGGAAAACCTCCCACAGATCTACCAGCACCCGACGAGTATGTCGATTGCAACAGCATGATCAGAACGACACAAACAATACAGTGGGGACGACACCACCACAAGATAAACCCGGGTATCCTCGACATCAAAAACCCAAAGAGTGGGCTTTGGTGAGTTTGGTAGAGGACAGAGGAGAACGCGTCGTGTAGACGATAAGCAAGTGGGAGACGAAACTCTTCTATCATATAGCGAAAATGTTTATCGTATAGTAGAGCTACACAATCGTGTATGAAAGACTGAACGATCGTTTAGAGAAAACGTGAGGCAGACGATCGTTTAGACGGACGAGCTTCTATCGTATAGGCTCTCGCGATCACTTTCACGAATTCTTTTGGGCGCAGACGATAATACAAAAGCACGATCGATAAAAATGAAAACAAATTTCATTTTTAATCCGCCGGTTACCATAACCATCGCAGCCCACTTCCCACGTCCAAACGTGGATAAATTCGCTAATTATTAGATAATTAATCAATTAATTTAATTAATAAATATAATTATATTATATTTATATCCTATAGTTTGATATCATATATCTACTATAGTATTTTCTCCTTTACTTGATATAAATCATATATATATCTAATTTCCTCCAAAATAATGTATCTAATACATTATATCATAATTAACCAGTCCAATTATATCATATATAATTGAACTTTCTCTTGTCAATTTGAACATTTCAAATTAACCCAAACACTGATTCTCGACTTTATCCAAGCTACCCAGGTGACCTAATGGACCTGTGGCTCAAAGCTCCAACGGTACGTGAATAGCTGACTAAACTCTTTAGCATCGAGATCCACCATCCATTAACTGTCAGTGATTCCACTAAAGACCAACAGCTGAACTCTTCTTACCACAAATATATTTATGTGTCCATCGGATATAACCAATCATGAGTAAGATGACCTTTCACAGATGCTCGTAAGTACAACCGGGCCAATCTACCGTTTTGCCCCTGTAGTTACATCTCACTCCTTAAGTACCACTGATTTCTCTAATGAATAATACAACATAGTCCAACTATGTGTGAACACCTCTCAGGCCAAGAGAAGGTGTGTGGTGCCACATCGTTCAAGCCCCAGAATCAGCTCTTAAGGGAGCCATCTATCTACTTACCCCTGCCTCGAGGAATGAGTGAATTTCATCTTGTGTAGCTGAGTTCCCAGCTCCCAAATCAGACAAATCCCCAAAATGGTAGGTTTGAATTGGCGACCTAGCCACTCGGACCCATACAAATCAAAGAACCGTCCTCAATGGTAGGAGTTTCCAACTCACTCAGGATTAAGGTCATGTTACCTATGGTCATCCTAGTGAAGTGAAGTCTCTGTCATGAACGGTGTCATATAACAAGACATTAACACTTCATGGTTAGGTCTTACAAACTCTTTGTATAGGACGCGCCCGCTTGCATGTTCCCAACACGAAAGATCAAGATCAGACCATCTGTGATAAGTCACAACACTTGTGATAATTCCACAGAGCGGGCTGTGTTCGTAGCATTACCAGGATAAGGTTTCCCTCCTTTATCCATTTACTACAGACCATTTTGGTTATCACTCAAGACATGATCTACTTGTATGTCACCACATACATGCTTGAGTCACATACGATAACCAGGGATTTTATGTTTATTGGTTATTGGTAAAGCAAATAAAACAATTAACTGAGCAAAATACAAGATGTAAAGTAAATATCATATATTAACATCACAGGTGTTCGCATATACTATTTACAAACTACAGGACACGAGACTTTAAGGCATCAACCCCAACAGAGAGGGTGTGGCGCCACATTATTCAAGACCCGGAGTCAGTCCTTAAGGGAGAAATTTATCTACTTACCCTTGCCACGGGGAAAAAATGAATTCCATCTTGTGTAGTTATGTTCCTAGCTCCCCAATCAGATGAATCCCCAAATGGTAAGCTTGTTGAGTCAGCGATCTGGTCACTCTCACCCATGTAAATCAAAGGACCACCCTCATAGGCAAGAGTTCACAACTCACTCAGGATTCAAATCATGTTACCTATGGTCATCCTGGTGAAATGTAAGTCTCTATTATGAACCATGTTATATAATGAGATTAAACATTTCATGGTACGGTCTTATATATACTCATTTGTATAGAATATCCCTGCTCGCATGTCTAATACATGAATGATCAGGATCAGATCATTTGTAGCGCTTTACAACAATTGTAACACCTACAAAGCGGATCATACTCGTAGTGTCACCAGGCTAAGGTATCCAGCCTTATCCATCTACTACAGACCATTTAGGTTATCACTTAAACATGATCCACCATATGTCTCCACTTATATGTTTAAGTTACAAAGATAACCTTGGATGTTAGTTTATTAGTTTATGGTTAATGCAACTAAAATATTGTATATTTTATAGACAATGAATAAAATATCATATATTTTATTAAATACATAATGAGTTTGTTCGACAATATTTACAAACTATAGGACCCTATGAGATTTAGGGCATCAACCTCAATTGTATTATTTTCTATTTGGTCTTAATAACCTTAAATCCAGTAAACAAACATCCAAGGCAACCTTACGAGTTTTAAACTGTATGTGGAGACTGCTGGGTTGTATGTCCTAAAACTCGCAATTTGTAATATTAAACATATTTTATTGTACAATAAAGATATTATTAGCGTTTAATCAATAAAATTGTTATTGAATATATATAAATTACACTTGTAAAGTTTAAATCCAATAAACTAAGATCCATGGCTATTACATGAATACTTGGACTTTTGTGGAGACATAAGAATGGATCAAGTTCAAATAAATAGCCAAAACGGTCTATAGTATACAAATAAGGTTGGGTGCCTTATTCTAGTAATACTATTGGATGTGCCTACTTTGTCATCGTACAAACGATGTGATCTTTAATCGTTCATATAGAGACATGCAAGTGAAGCCGTCCTATGCAATGAGATTTTGTAAGACCGGACCAAAAAACAGGTTACTCTTACTTTAGAATTATTTTACTAGTTAAGATGGACTATTTCAAAGCGATGAACTAGGTAACTCGACCTTAATCCTAAGCTAACTATGAATTCATTTTTATTCAGGATTATCCTTAGGTGAGGGTTGGCTCAACAATCAGCTCAATAAGCCTCTCATTTCAGGGATAAAACTGGGTAGATAGTTGGGGACATAGGGTGCAAGACGGAATTCACTCCTACCCGCTTTTAGGGTTAGTAGAGAGGTTGTTCTCTTAAGTACTGATTCCAGATCTTGAATAATGGGACACATCCTCTCACTTGTCCGAGAGGAATTCGGTTTAGTGATTGAATCATAAATCGATTGTTCACTAGAGGATCAATGGGACTTAAGGAGCAAGATGTAATCTTGGGAGTAAAACAACATTTGACCCAATCGTTATTACGAACAAACCTATGAAGGATCAACTTACTGAATATGGTTATATCGAGCAGACAGAAATATATTTACAGTGAGGGGAGTGCAACTACTGGGCTTTAGTGGAGTGACCCGGTAGTTAACGAATGTTGATTAATTCGGTTTAAAGAGTTTAGCCAATTGATCTCAGAGCGTTGGACCCCATGATCTGTAGGTCCATTAGGTCTCGTACTAGCTCACAAACGGATTAAATCTTAGAATAGCATGATGAGTAAATTTGAAGCGTTTAGATTCAAATTAAGGGAATTAGTAATTATATATGATATAATTATACATTTAATTATCGTGTTAAACGAAATTGGAGAATTGGATATATTTAAATTTGATTTAAATATTAAACGCATAAATAAATATTTATGTATTTGGAATTGGTGGTATAATAATTTAATATTAGATATTAAATTATTTTAATTAAATTGTTATTTAAAATTAATTTTATGAATGAATTTTATTTAAAAATTGAATTTTTGAATTTAATATAAATTCAAAATTTTAAATCAATTTTATGTTTTAATTTGATTTTTTGAAAATTAAATTAAAATTGAAAACTTGATCAAATATGTGATTAAGTGGGATCCTCCTACTCACTCCACCAATGTTTTCACTAAATATTAATAGTTTTGGTGTCAAGTTTTGGCAAAATTGAGTGCCATGAATTTTTAGTTAAAAACAAAACTTCATTTCAGTTGGATGATGATGCAATTTGGTGATTTTTCCTGGAAAATCAGATGAAGAAAGGTTCTTCATCAATTGAATACCAAAACCAGAAATTCTCCTAAATCCTCCCTAAATTCAGCTCATTTTGAATCTCACAATTCAATCTAAGGTCCTAGAGAATAGTAGGGAAGATCAAGTGGTGGTCAACAAATGATTGCTGAGAAGATTCAAGTTAATTTCATGGATTGAAAAAGTTCTTCAAAGTTAATTTCTGAAACCCTCTTTTTCATTTTATGTAAATGCTTACTTAGATGTTAAAGTTGATGAATTAGAGTGTTCAATAATCTTGATTTCTTCCGTCGATTGCATGCTAACTCCAACAGATATATACAGGTAGAGATGTCCATGGGGCGGGGCGGGGACGAGGAAGCCTTCCCCATCCCCGCCCCCCTATTCCATTCTCCGTCCTCCCGCAGGGAAAAATTTTCCGCCTTTATTTTTCTCTAACATTTTTTTTATTTCAATTAAATATTTTTTTTTACAATTCTTTAAACATTTTCAATGGAATTTTCATTTAAATTAAATATTATCAATTTTACTAATTAAAACAGTAATACACATGCAATTTAAAAAATATAATTAAAATGCTAAAATCTCATAATCTGTAAAAATTAAAATTACCGCAGGGAAAAATTTCCCGCCTTTATTTTTCTCTAATATTTTTTTATTTCAATTAAATTTTTTTTTTTACAATTCTTTAAACATTTTCAATGGAATTTTCATTTAAATTAAATATTATCAATTTTATTAATTAAAACAGTAATACACATGCAATTTAAAAAATATAATTAAAATGCTAAAATCTCATAATCTGTAAAAATTAAAATTCAATTTAGAGCATACTAACTTAAATATTACAACATCTAAAGAATTAAAGTAATAAAAATCTTGAACTTAAATAATTAAAACATCCATAATTATCTTAATAAAGTCTACAATATTAATATGAAATATATATATATATAAATTTATAATTTATATACAAAGTCGGGACAGAGCAGTAGGGTCGGGGTCGGGGAATATATTCCCCGTCCCTGGCCTTGAATTGTAAATGGGAAAAAAAATCCCCACTCCCTCCCCCATTCCCCGTGTATTTGGGGATTCCCCGCCCCATTCGGAGCGGTTCCCCGCGAGCCCTGACCCCGCAGATATTTTGGACATCTCTACATACAGAGATCAATGTTGAAGATACAACTTAAAGGGTCTATAGTATAGGAATAAGGCCGAGTACCTTATCCTGATGACACTATGGATACGTCCCACTTTGTATTTGATACAAATGCAATTATCCAACGCATTTGTATAAGTGACACGCAAGTGGGGGTACCCTATGCAATGAGTTTGCATAAGACTGGGCCACGAAATAGTGACCACTAATGCAACATCATTAACTAGTTATGTTCCTGTTTCAATAGGATGACCTAGGCACCTTAGTCTTAATCCTAAGTATATTATATTATGAACTCCTATTCACGAGGGATTGTCCTTTGATTTGTATGGGTGATGGTGATCAGTTCGCTGACTCAATATACTTACCATTTTGGCGACAAGATCGAGTTGGGAGCTGGAAACATAATAATACAAGATGGAATTCATTTCTTCCCGTCTTTAGGGTAAGTAGATGAGTGTTCCCTTAAGTGGTGTCTCAGAGACTTGAACAAATGGTTCTACCGTCTTGTTGGCCTTTCTATTTATTGGTTGGACCGTAAACAAATTGTTCATTAGAGAAGCACTAGTACTTAAGGAGTCAGAGGTAACCCAAGGGTAAAACGGTAATTTCATCTAGTTGGAATTATGAACACTCGTGAAGGACTAACTTGCTATTATTGGTCTATATACATGGACACATAAATATATCTGTAATGAGAAGAGTGCAGTTGTGAATCTTTTTTGGAGTGTGCCAACAGTTAGCATATATTGATTAACTTGGTTAATGAATTTAGCCAACTAATCTCATATTGTTGGAGGTTTTGATCTAGAAGTCCACTATGTCCTTTCGTTAGCTCACTAAAAGATATTAAAGAGAGATGATTTTAGTTGATCAAATAAATTTGAGGAAATTTTATATTAATATGATTAATATGTAATTGATTATGGATATGATCTATAATTCAAATTAAATTGGAAAGAAACATTTGAATAAGATTCAAATAATTAACTCAAGTAAATTAGATTCACAAAGAATTAATTAATAGAGAGACATTTCACATATACATATGATGTTTATGATAATTAAGTATATATACGTTAAATTGGATTTAATGTATAAATAGTTATTTAATTAATGTACTAATTAATTAAATAAATGTTATTTAATTAATTGTGCACAAGGGAAAAATTGAAAAAGACTAAGAGAAGAGGTTGACCGTTCTCTATATAATATCTTCCTTATGGCTCTTTTGGGAACACACGAACACACAGAACATAGCAGAATTGCAAGCATTCATTGTGCAATTTTTTCCCCAAGCCACAAAAGAAATTTTCTCTACTCTCCCAAAAAAAATTTCTCCTCACCCTCTTCCAATAGTTGGATACCACCTATCCTTCTATTGGAATCTTTGAGAATAACAAAGTTACTCTCATGATCATGTTCAAGATTTTTCAAGGAAACGCTCGTGTTTGAGATTGTTAGAGGAATCGTTCGTTGGAACATTGAGAGGACCGTTATAGAAGCTTGGGAATCTACAAAGATAAAAATAATTCTATCATTTCCCTACAGCACACTATTTACATGTTTGTTCTACGTATATTCACTTTTAGTTTACTGTTTTTGTTTGTGTAAAAATCGATTTATGAGATGCAAGACGTTCACAACGCTTTCACTGTGGGATCCGATCCCTTCAAGATCTACTTGAGAACATTCATCCTCTCACTCTTAAGGATTTTGGATTGATTCTATATATAGAGTTTAATTGTGGAAATTGCTTTGGTTTTGGAATCGTGGTTATTCAAGCTTAGTTGGGTTTTACTGTTATTTGATTTTCAATGGCAACTAAAGTTAAAATGAGTTAAGTTGGTGAATTGCAAGGCCAGCAGAGGATAAGATCTATGGAAGGAGAGTTGTGTTCCATTCCTCCAATAAATTTGAAGGGTGAAGTTTGCTGGAAGTGTTGAAAAATTAAATTGGTCAGAAACATTATTCTCGGTCTCTTCACCTTCTCTTGCGCCATCACTTGATATAATTGAGATTCTTAGGCATTCATTTCTTTCATACCAAATATTTGATTTTATCTTTTCATTTTTTGTGCATATTTGATTTAATTTGATCATGGTATTTTATTATTGATGATGGAAAGAAAATTGGATAGAGATTATAATTTCAACTTTTGAGATTGCTAAAACATTTTCATTCAAAATTGGGAAGTAAAATTAATAAAATTGGAAAATAGTTATTGGGTAGATTAAATTAAAAAAATAATGAGCCCAAATAAATTATCATATATGTGCTTGTCACAAAAAGTCATATCGTTTGGGTGGTTTACAAACGTTTCCAAATTTTAATTTTTAAATTAGTCATAATTTTAGTGATCATGATTGTCAATTTGATTCGGTGGTTTCCTTGATTCAAATCTTGATCCAAATCTAAACTCAACTTTCACACATACGTTGAAGATAATATTATTGGTAATTTTCTCTACAAATATAATTTAAATTATTGAGATTTCTCTAGCTAATTTGAAGAAACTTTAATGTAGGTTGGCTTTCCTATATTTTTAAGTTCGATGATATTTAAATTTTTATGTGTGGTATGAGAAGTTTGACAATTTTATTTAATTATTATATTTAAGTATGATATTCAATATAATGAGTAACAAATTATCTCATGACAAGTGCAATAAGAAAATAATATTGTTATTATATTGATTTGAGATACTATTGAATCTATTTGAGCATGTCTAATTAGCATGTTAGCATGAATAGGAATAATATTCATGTTATATTGACAAATTTTATGCATGATTTATGTCATAAATTGTTATGTTCGGCCTTTAATTTCCATGAAATATTATTATTACTTTTAAATTAAGTTTGGTCTTATAACATTATTTTAACTATCATCTAACTTGCTTGTAGTATGAATATATGTAAATTCCATCATTTTATGTGGAAGCTTATAGGATTGATGGTAGTTTGAAATATTGTCTAGCTATAAAATGTGTAATATTTTATAAGGTTTTTTTTTTTCAAGATCTCGGTAGGTATATAAACGAGGATAATTATCTTCATTGGTATTGAGTCTTTTGGGGTGGAACCAAAAGTAAAGTCATGAGTGCTTATGCCCAAAGTAGAGAATATCATACCACTATAGAGTCATACTCCTAGTTTAGCTATGTTGGTATAATCCTCGGTTGTCGAACAAAGATGTAGTGGAGCCTTGAAAGTAGTCATAGTGTAATTTATATTTGAACTCCATCATATAGGCAGTATGTTCTAGTGAAGATGAGTTAGCCAATATCAGTGTTAAACGGATGAATGACTATTTGAAGGGAGACTCGGTGAACCTTTGTTCGAGGGGAGAAATATTGAGAATGCAACCAAAGTCTCACATTGGTTAGATAAGGAGATTGTAATGGGTACATAGGTGTACATATATATAATTTCAATTGATTGAAAGTATAAAGTCTTTATTTTATTAAGCATATTTAGAATCTTGAAAAGAGAAAATGAAAACTTCATGAATTTAGTAGAATTTGTTAAAGGAAATAAATCGGTTAGGTTTAAATGGATCTTCAAATATTTTGATGCATATTCTCATATGACTAAAATATTTAAAATAGCTACTGCAAAGCCTTGTTAGTATTTGTATAATACATCACATGAATATGAAAAAAATCATTTACTCAAGTTGTTTGAGTTGATTATGTAAATATTTGTTAATATCCTTTGATACATATGTTTACTCAAATTTATTTGAGCTAATTGTATGATTATCTGTTTATATGTTGATGATCTACCGATCTTTGATACACACATAGATGTAAGTAATGATATTAAGTTATTTATGTCCCCACAATTTGAAATGAAAGATTTATGTGAGGCTAATGTGATGCTTAGTGTGTAAGAGTTTATAAAGCACATCCGGAAGTAATCGAAGAGTCTAAGCACTCTAACTAAACTAGGCCTCATTTGGTAATTATTTTGTTTTTTGTTTTTGTTTTTAAAAGTATACCTATAGACATTACTTCCACCTCCAGATTTTCTCATTTGTTATCTACTTCCTACCAATGGTTTAAAAAACCAAGTCATATTTTAGAAACTAAAAAAAAAAGTAGTTTTTAATTACTTGTTTCTGTTTTTGAAATTTTGCTAAGAATTCAACTATTCTACTTAAAAAATGATGTAAATAGGGTAATAAATGGGAAGGAAGTAGGCTTAATTTTAAAAAAAATAAATAAAAATAAAAAACAAAATGGTTATAAAATGGGACCTTAATTCTAGGATTAAAGCAAGCATGTTCATAACTTGGAGAAATAGCGTTTTGAGAGACAACCTTTGAAGAACCTCCAAATTTCAGCAATCCCTTGCTTGAATCTGATTACGAACTCGTCATGGACCACCATTAGAGTCATCCCCACTATTTTCTGACCTCATAACCAATTGTGGGATCTAATTTGATATGAGATTGAAAGGAATTTTTAGAGTTTGAGAGTGCTTTTGGAGAACAATTCTTCTCCAAAATGAAATTGCATAAACCCTTTTCCATTTAATTTTTCTTCAAATTCAAGAACCAAGGGAACCTTTCCTTAATCAAAAAATCTTCTGTTTATAGAAGGATTATATGCCATGTGAATCAACATCAAGATGGCACCCAATTAAACATGCAAGAGTGGAAATAATGAGGTTTTTTCTCAAAGTAGGGAATGTAGGATAGTCCCACTAACCCTTCATTTGAGTTTCAAAAATTCAAATAAGAATTTTTCATTTAATTTAGAATTTCACCTCTTCTCATTAAAATGAAATTTAATTTTAAATTTTGAATTTCATATATTCAAATTTTAATAAAATTAATTCAAATCATTATTTTTAAATCAAATTAATTTCTTTTAAAATAATTTTAAATAAAATTAATTCTAATAATTATTTTTAAATAATTAATTAATCAAATATTAAATTAATAAAACACCAATCCCAAATGTGAATCCTCATTCATATGTCCAATATTTAAAACAAATTTAAATATTTACAACTCTTCAAGTTCGTTTAATTCAATAATTAAACTATATAATTGTGTTAATTATATTGCATATAATGAACTATAATTTCCTAAGCCAAATTTGAACGTTTCAAATTCTCTCATCACATTGTCCTAAGGTTTAGTACGATATGAATTAGCAAGGAGTCCTAATGGACCTATAGATCATGAGCTCCAACGATCCAAGATTAATCGCCCAAACTCTTTAACCTAATTAACCAACATTCGTTAACTACTGAGATACTCCACTAAAGCTCAGTAGTCACTGTAGATATATTTCTGTCCACTTGATTTAACCACGATTAGTAAGTCGATCCTTCACAGATTGTTCGTAGTTACAGCTAGATCAAAATTACTGTTTTACCCCTATAATTACATCTTGCTCTTAAGTCCCACTGATACTGTAATGAACAATTGGTTTGTGGTTCAACCACCAAAGCAAATCCCTTTCAGGCCAATAAGAGGGTAGAGCCCATTTTCAAGACCCGGAGTCAGCACTTAAGAGAACAATCTATCTACTGTCCCTAGAGTCGAGTAGGAGCGAATTCCATCTTGCAGGACTATGTCCCCAGCTATCTACCTAGTTTTATCCCTATAATGGGAGGCTTATTGAGTTGGCGATGTTGAGTCACTCTCACCTATGAGATGTTCATAGTTACCTCATGATTAAGATCGAGTCACCTAGGACATCGAATTGAAATAGTCAGTCTTATCAGTAAACAGCGTTATAAAGTAAAAGTGACTATTTCATGGTCTGGTCTTATGCAAACTCATTGCATAAGGCGCCTCCACTCGCATGTCTCCACATAAACAATTCAGGATCACATCATTTGTATCAAATACAAAATGGGTCGCATCCATAGTGTCTCCAGGTTAAGGTACCCAGCCTTATCCCTATACTATAGATAATTTTGACTATTACTCGAACTTGATCCACTTTTATGTCTCCACATAAAGTTCAAGTATCCATGTTATAGCCAAGGGTTCTTAGTTTATTGGATTTAGGATTTAAAAGGTGCAATTCACATATTCAATAACAATTTTACTGAATAACCTCAATACCAACTTTATTGTAAAATATAATATATTTAATGTTTACAAACCATGAGTTTTAGGACATACAAACCAATGGATTTTCTGTATGTCAAATATATATTGAAAACTATTAAAGAGATTTGATAGTTTGATGACGCTCCAGTAAGACTACCTTATGATACTAGTATGAGTCTTAAGAAAAATAAGGAAGATTAGTGTTTCTTGATCTGAATATGGAAAGATTATATGAAATGTTGTGTTTTTTATGAACTATACTAGACCTATTATTGCATATGTTGTGAGAAGCTTCAATAGATACACATATAATTCTGGTAAAGAACATTTGATTGCTCTTCATCATTTATTAAGGTACCTTAATGGTATAGTAGATTATTGTTTGCATTTTATTAAGGTACCATATTAGAAAGGTAGTGTATGCAAATTGGGTAACTTAGAATGATGAAGTAAGCTTTACCAGTGGATATGTGTTCTTATTGGGTAAAGGAATTACTTCATGGAAGTGTGAATTTATTGTTCTAGAATTAGTATGACATCAGTATGAATGACTTTGAAGCCTACTGGGAGATGTAACATTGGGGGGCATCAGTACTAGTCTCTTTTGTACTGTGATTCACAAGCAGCTATAGGAATTGTCAAGAATAATGTGTATAATGACAAAACACCTTAGACATGGAGTTGTGAAACATTTGTTGGAAGAAGGAATTATCTTTTTGAAGTTTGTGAGGTTTAAGAGGAACTCGGCGAATCCTCTAACCAAAGGTATAACAAGAAGAGTAATTTTAGAATTTTCAATAAGTATGGGACTTAAACCTGAAGGAACTCTTTTTCCAAAGAACCTATGAGCGGAAGTGGATCGCCCAAATCCCATTTCGATTGAACACATACATTTACAGTCATACAAGAACAAATTATGCATAAAACTTAAATTACAACATGCTTTTGAAATAAAAACAAAGTTTAGAGAATAAACCTTTGAAGAATCGTTCTTCAAGATAATCCCTCGATCGTACTCGTTCACGAACGCATCGATCTAGAGGAGAACAAGAGAGGTCAACTGGAGTGGAAGCCAAACGACGAGCCTTTTTTTTTAGGATACCCAGGAACAACTCCTATGTCAATTAAGGATCAAATGTTGGAACCTCATCACGAACTCCTCGAACAGAACAAACAGCAACGCGATCTTCGAACCAAAAGGGATAGTGGACTCTACCACTTAGTGACCTTGGTATTCTTAGTATGAGAATTCATAAGTGGTGGGCTCTGGCTAATTTTGGTTAGAGAGAAAGTTTGGAGTTTGAAGAGGAAGACGATCGAGTAGAAGCAAGGTTGTTGTGTAGACAAATAAGTCTATCGTATAGACTATCTTACTCTGTTTAGTCTCTCAAGAATCGTGTAGTAGTTTACAAAAAATGTGTAACATTCTTCTATGGAATAATAAAACTTATATTCAGTTATCCCACTTTTGCCATAAAACCAAATAACTACCCACTAAGGGTGGTTAGAGAGAAAAATCGTTAATTATCAAATAATTAATAAATTATAAATAAATATGATAACTAACTTATCATATTATATTTATAACATATAGTTTTAATATTGCATCATATACAATATATAAATCATAGTTCTTTTTATCTATTTTATGGCATTTAATATAAATCATATTTATATTAAATTTAATAACTATGAATCTTATTTATAAAAAATATTTTTGAATCATATTCAAATATTTATTCCTCCAATTTAACAATAATGTATTAAATACATTATATCAATTATACCATATATAATTGAAATCTCTTATTAATTTGAACATTTCAAATTAACCCAAAAACTGATTCTCAATTTAAATCCATTTAGCTACCAATGGGACCTTATGGACCTATAGCTTGAAGGTCCAACAGTACATGAATAACTGATTAAACTCTATAATCACATTATCCACCATCCGTTAACTGTCGAGCACTCTACTAAAGACTGACAGCTGCACTCTTCGCATTATAGATATATTTTTGTGTCCATTGGATATAACCAATCAACATTACGATGACCCTTCACAAATCGCTCGTAATTATAGCTGAACCAAATTACCGTTTTCCCCTGTAGTTACATCTAACTCTTTAAGTACCACGGATCCCTCTAATGAACAATAGAACATAATTCCACTATGACTAAACCCCTCTTGGGCCAATAGAGGGTGTGGCGCCACATTGTTCAAGACCGGAATCAGTCCTTAAGGGAGCAATTTATCTACTTTCTTCTGCTTTAGGGAATGAGTGAATTCCATCTTGTGTAGCTAAGTTCCCAGCTCCCCAATCAGACGAATCCCCAAAATGGTAGGCTTGTTGAGTCAACGATCTGGCCACTCTCACCCATACAAATCAAAAGACAGTCCACATAGGCAGGAGTTCACAACTCACTCAGGATTAAGGTCATGTTACCCATGGTCATCCTAGTGAAATGAAAGTCTCTATTATGAACAGCGTTATATAACGAGACTAAACATTTCGTGGTCTGGTCTTATACAAATTCGTTTATATAGAATATCCCCACTAACATGTCTAATATATGAATGATCAGAATTAAATCATTTGTAGCACATTTGTAACACCTAAAAAGCGGGTCATACTTGTAGTATCACCAGGATAAGATATCCAGCCTTATCCATATACTACAGACCATTTAGGTTATCACTTAAACATGATCCACTTGTATGTCTCCACATATATGTTTAAGTTACAACAATAACCGTAGATCTTAGTTTATTGTTTGTGGTTAATGCAACTAAAATATCATATATTTCATAGACAAAATGAATAAACATCAAATATTATTAATCACTAAAATGTTTGTTCATACAAGGTTTACAAACTACAGGATCCTACAAGATTTAGGGCATCAACCCCAACAAAACCCTTATACTGGTCCATAGCCCTTTATCTGGGTGGTCTATTATGATAGACTTGATGGTCCTTAGCCCTTTATTTGGGTGGTCCTAGTACAGACTTAATGGATAGAACTAAAACCTTTCAACTCCATAGTTCTTTCTTTAGGTCGTCTTTGTATGGTCTTGATGAATAGTTGTAAAATCTTCATAGCTCGATTTTTTGGTGGTCTATTGTGATAGACCTGATAAAGCAATTAATGTGATTGTGAAGGTGTGGGCGCCTTCTATGAAAAAGTTTAAGGGTCTTTTTCTAGAGCTTTCAAGTTGACTCGAGGTTCTATGTGCATGGCCTTAAATAGCATGCTTTTATCGTGGAATCAATGAAAAATTAAGAAGTAAAACATGTTGCAGTGGTCTCAACCATAGGTATTGAAAGTTCAAGAGGTAACTCACTCTCTCTAACAAGGTTGTTGCCTCATTTCACTATGCATCGATTCAAATCATCAAGATATTGATGTTTAAGTTTGGTTTCCTAACTTTGCTTGGAAAACAAGTTTTAAAAAAATAAAACAAAAATAAAATATTGTTTTATTTGCTATAACAGTCATTCATGGTGAATTGTTGGGAATGACTGGCATAACAAAAGAAAAAACACGAATTAATTGTTGGTGATTAATTTCAAGAATAATTTTAATTAATTCTAAAACCGTTTTTTAAATTAATTTCAAAAGGATTTTTTGTTTTAGAAACCAATCTTACCTTTCTTTTAAATAGCTCAAAGATTTGAAAAGAAGATATAGAGTAATTTTTACCTTTTCTATTCGTATGTTTTTTCTATAGATCTATTGTTTTCTAAGCATAATTCACATTGATTTCAATTTTTTAGCAAGTACATGCCTGAAATTGGAAGTTGTGTTAATATTGGGGAGCAACCGATACAACGATTAGCACCAAGGTGGTGTCATAATTGCTTTCAAGACAATGGTTCTTCAACGGCGTAATAACTTTTCAACATCTATTTCTAACACAAATTTGTAAGCTTAGATTTTAGTTTCCATCAAGGGAAAATCTCAAATAATCTTTAAAAAAGAATATTTTAGAAATGTTTATATCAAATTAAGTATTTAATCAAAGGGTAATTTGAATTAGATAAATTAAATTTAAGATAATTACTATTTCATTTTTAAAATTCCTTAACTTTTTTTAGTTGGAGTAATAAAAAAATTTCAAGTATAAAAAAAATAATAAGTATATTAAATTTTTAAAAAATAGAATAAAAAAATAAAAAGAGCATTCTAATTCTTGTGACATATTATTTAATTAATGTATTTTAAAATTAATTAAAAATATAAAAGGTCATTATATTAATCATCCAAAATTTCTTTTTTGTAGCAAATGAAAGTATACACCGAATTTGTAATTACGATTCAACTTATCCCTTAAATAGATAAGTAAACAACATCATAAGAAATCATTCTATTCATTCATTTTTATTACCAATGTACCTAATTTCCATTACATTCTTAATTGTCAAGAAGTTTGGGCCATAATTACCAAATCAACCTCACCCAAAAAAAATTTAATATTACTATCAATGAAGTCTTTTGGGATAATGGGTTAGTTATTATAATTTTAGGTTATTATAGTTAGGTTATGATAGTTTGCATATGGGATGTAGATTATTTTAGTTTTGGTTATAATAGTATGTGTTTGAGGTATAAACTATTTTAATTTAAAAAGGAAATAGTAAACATTATAACAAATAATAAAAAAGTGATAAATATAAAATAGTAAAAACTGTAGTAAATACTATAGTATATGAAGTTTTGAAATAATGTTGGCGATAGCTAATTGAAAGTTTTAAAATAGTTTTTAGTATGGCAAGAGGTGGTTATTATATTTTGATGACAGTCATTGTCTCAAACTCCGTTTGAAACTTAAAAAGTAAAATTTTAAAAATTAAAAATTAAAAAACAAAAAACTTTATCCTTGAACTTGTAGGAGAAGCTTCTATGAGAGAGGGCTATTAGTAGAGTAGTAGCTAGGTTTAGGACCATAATTTATTTATTTTTTTTTTCTTTTTTTAATTACAAGGACAGAACATCTAGAGAATAGCTTATAAGGACAAGAACACACTAGAGCTATGAAACCTCATCATCTCCCTATCCTTTTTTTTCATCTTTATACAAAGAACCAAATTTCTTGGGAGCAAAATAAAAAATTCAAAATATCTTTTCAGTCTTTGCTTTACTTTTTCAACTCTGTCTATATAAAATTATAATTTTTTTTCCTATTAACTGCCTAAAAATAAAACCTAATGATTTTGTCATTCAAGGTGAAGCAGTCTTTGAAATATATATAAGATCAAATTAAGGTTCATAAGAGAAAAAAAGATATATTTTTTCTTTTACCATCTTAGGCTATCTATATATTTATTGTTTATTCTAAAGTTTTCATTTTATTGAATTGAGTGTTCATGTGGATAAGTGGTGGTTGAATTACAAGTTTAGTTATATCAAATAGTTTTTTAAATTTTAAAATGTCTAATAATTTTTTAAATTTTCACTTTTATATCACGTCAACTCTATAAAGTTTCTACTAACTTTTTAAGGTCTCATTCGATAACCATTTCGTTTTTTTTCTCTTTATTTTTGAAAATTAAGTTTATTCCCTCCTCATTTTTTACAATGATTTACATATTTCTTATGTATAATGGTTAAATTCTTAGTCAAATTTAAAAACAAAGCCAGATTTTAAAAACTAAAAAAATAGCTTTTAAAAACTGGCTTTGTTTTTTACACCATTGATAAAAAGTAGATTAAAAAAATGAAGGTAGAAGTAGTATTGATAGGTTTAATTTTCAAAAACCAAAAACAAAAAACGAAATGGTTACCAAACATGACCTAAACTTTTGATTTTGTATCTAATAAATTCACAAGTTTTAATTTTGTGTCTAATATATTATTGACATATTTGACTTCTTATAAAATTCACAAATCTAGTAGCCGTAAAATTGAAAGTTTAATATCCTATTAGATATAAAATTGAATTTTTATATCTAATTGATTCGTTAGTTTAAATAAATGTTGAATGTGCCAAAGATTTTGTAACATATCTGATGGACACCGAATTGAAATTTGAGTTATTACCTATATAACATTTTTTAAGTTAGGACTTTTGACTTTTTAAGATCATTTTTAAAATTTTAGATTTTAATGATCTATTAGAGAAATATGGAGATTGAAATTCTATGGTTGTTTATCTCTTTGTGTTTGCTATAGGCTATAGGTAACTGATCCATTTTTATCTTTCCACCAAAATTTGATAAGATACCTAAAAGGTGTTTTATTATAAGGTGGAAAAGAAAAATAGACCTATTTTTTCTTTTTTTTGCTAAATGAGGACCAAAAATTGTTGTCAAATCAAATGAAATCTAATGTTTTGGAAAATTGGCCCCAAAAAAAGGTATTTTTCAAAAGCAGAAAAAATAATTAAAAATCAGGCAAATTTTTAAAATCAGAACTAATTATTGTCATAAGAGATTTACTTCCGAATAAAATTATTATCTATCTAACTTTTCGAAATTTAATGTATATGGACTATATTTTATTTAGCTATGCTTAATTGAAAAGACAAGTTTGACATAAAAGTTCGATAAAAAATTGGAGACATGTTCCTTCTTATATGCTATAGCTTTGACCAAGTGAAACTTTGAAGAGAGGCAACCACTTTTATTTTCCCTATAATTTTATTTTCTAAATTAGAAAAATATTCCAATTTTACCATCTTAAAACTTCGATTGAATTATACTCATACCAACAAGAGAAACATATGTATCGACAAATATAATCTTAAATTATACTAAGTCAAATTTATCCCATTTGGGGGTAACTTAGAAATATGCAATATCAAAACCCCATTTGACAAATTTAAAAGTGATTGTGCTAGAGAAACTTTTTTTTTTTTTTCTTCCTATTATACTAGTGAGGAATTGTGAGAAAGACATGTATATAGATGGAACTACAAAGAAAAGAACATTCAAGTTCATGAAGAAACTAACTGAAATTGAAAAGCAATAGCAGGAACAACTGGACAGAATGAGGTGCGGCAGATAATAAAAGGAAACCATAAAGCTTTGCCTAAATACAAACTTATAACTCTTATGTTTCTACTAAACTAGCAGCCCTTTTCTCCCCTCTTCATTCCAAGTATGTCTCCATCACATCCGAGTACATGCCCGCCTGCTCTGAGTTTCGATATTCGACTGCTTGATGTGGATGATGGTCGAGTGAAGTCGAAGATGACGACGAAGCCATTCTTGCAGGCAAGGTAAAGCTTCTCTTGAACTTATTTTCCATCTTCCTAGCACTCTCAGATTGGCTGTCTAGGCTCAAGAACTCGTTCGAGTTACCTCCATTCATGTTGTGCATAGCTGCAGGATCTGAGTTTGGATTTGCATTCTTCGGTTCGAGGATTAGAGGGAGGTGAGTTTGATCGGGTTTGGTTCCTAAGCTCTCTGGGTTGAACAAAAGCTTGGCATCATCGGCACGTCCTGTTAGGGCATTGAACAAAGACAACCCATTAGGCCATTTGATATCATTCTCATGATCCCCCATCACGTCTTCCATTCGAGCTTCAGACGAATGTGGCATCAGAAACATGTGTGTCTCGTCTTTTGATTGTGGGAAACCGAGCCTATTGGAGGTGTGGAAATTGGGTGAAGGAAGCAGAGAAGTTGGAGCAGATGGAATTGGCCTTTGTGCCCAATTAAGGAGGTTGGGAGGAGGGTGGATAGGAATGGCAGATTGTTTTGAAGCCATTGGGGAAGAGGATGAGTTTCTATTTGAAGAAAAGAGTTGAGTCAAATAAAAACCAGATTGATACCCAAGAGATTCAAAAGTATGCCTCATTCTCAGCACAAAATGCAGATCTTCTGGTATCTGAATACAAATATAAACAAATATCCTCAGCAGCATTCACATCAATTTCCTTGAGGATTGCCATTAACTCATATCTAATATATTCTCAACTCTCTCAAACGTGTGTGACAGAATGCACAAATACTAATACGATGGTCAACCGTTTCAGAAACAGCAACCAAAAAATAAAAGCTACGGGAGAAAATAAGGGAAAAAGAACTAACAATTTTGCAAGAACCAAGTTGAAGGAGGCCATGTCCAGCTTGAATAACAGCAATGGTCTGATCCAAAACAAGGGAGTTTTTCAGAGGAATAAGCAAAATGGGAAAGATAGAGCAGATAAAAACACCATTAAGATTGGCCAAGAACTCACCTGAATTCCTGAATCAAACTGATCAGTCCACTCAGGAGGAAGCTGCATGTTAGCAATCAAAGAAAAAGAAAGACAAACCCATCAAACTTCTGACATCAATGGTGAATAACAAATCAAAATCAATGCAAAAACTCAAAACAAAATAGTTGGATTATCAAAAAATTTCAGAAGTAGCTTTGTTTTTTCTCTTTTTTTTTTCATTTCCATACAGCATCAAATGAACTTTGCCAGTAATTTGAAATGTTTGGCTCGCATTCTGTAGGTTCTTTGAAAACCCATTTATGGCACTTATCTGATGCAACTTTCCCCATCAGCCTGTCCGAATCAATCCAATCACAAAAACAAAACATGAGCACAAAAAGCCTAAAGAAGAATCCTATAGAGAGAGTGAAAAGAAAAGAAAAAACAAACAAACAAAAAAATGGAAAATCCACAACAACAAAACAAACAAACACCTACCCAGTACCCACCCTTCTCCATAATTATATAACTGAATCGACATCTTGCTGAAGGCTTTTCTAACAGGATCATCCCCATCAATCTCCTCCAAGCACTCTGAAACTCTCCCTCGGCAAAACCCATCTTCCCACATTAACATCCTTCACAAAATCCAGTGTAACAAGCAATCATGAATAATCCCACAATTTCAACATAAATACACAAAAGGGTTTGATTATTTAGTACTTACAAGCTGCCATTGTCATCCCCAACTTTGCATCCATTTCCTCCCCTGACTCTTCTATTGAAAATGGAAGAGACCCATTACAGAAAAATGGCTCAAGAACGAAATAGAAAGGAAAAAAAGAGAGAGAAAGGAACATACGGACGAGGGCGAATGGTCCAGAAAACAGAGTAAGTCCAGTCTGAATTGAGACAGACGCTTCTGAGGGCCTCATGAAGGGCCATCATCCCTACAGCTTCTTTGCTCCTGTCTGATGCTCCTGAGCCCACCATTTCTGTCTCTCTGTCTCTCCCTCACACACACACTATGGCCCTTTCTTTTCTCTTTTTTTAAGCTTTCTTTCTCTTACAAATTACACTCTACAAGACCCCTCTGGAAAACACTCTGAATGAAACTAAGCTATGTTGGGTTTATGGGCTGAGAGATTTCCCAGTTTTTGTTTTTTCCCACCACACAAGAAACTAGTAGAATACTTCTTCATCATCCATTGATTTGAACTAGTAAGTGTTCTTCTTCCTACTCTGCTCTGCTATTGTTTGTCCCAAATAAGCAGGTTTTGTAATGTTTAGCAGACAGAGACTGATGAGGTGAAAGAAAATAAAAGGGAAGGGGGAGAGAGAGAGAGAAGTAGAGAAGGAAAGGAAAAGGGGGTTTGGCTTGGTCTTTGTATGATTGTAACTAAACTATGCAAAATAGTAGTGGGACAGCTTTTTCCTCTTTTGAAGCCCCCTCCTCTCTCCCTCAAAACCATTACAGAGATTGTTGTGATTGTGATGAGAGAGGAGTGGAAATTTTGCTTTGTTCTTTGTGGAAATAACCCCCCAAAAAAATCAATTTTTACACCAAAATTTGTCAAAAACTGTAATTTTACCCTCAACTTGACATCAAAGTTGCAATTTTTCGATGAGTATTGAAATTTCTTTTTACGTATAGGTTATAAAGTAAAATTCAACCTTTTAACTTTAAAAAATAATAATATAAATACTCAACTATACTCAAATGTACTCTCAAATAATTTTTTTTGGTTGATATTTGCAGATTTTCGCATGGTTATTCAATGCATTGATCACATTTTGTTTTGTGTCAAATTTTATTTTATTAATATTAGTGGTCTATGCAAGTTGTTTGTTTTCTTTTTCTTTTTTTTCTTTTTCTCTTTTATTAATTGGTAGGTGAAATTAGATGGTAAAACTTTCTAACCCTTAAAAGGACATTTGGGACAAGTGGTTGGTTATTATAGGTTTGTGTTTGGAGTATAGATCATTTTAGTTTATGTTATAATAGTATGTGTTTGATGTGTAAATTATTTTAGTTCGAGAAGAAAATAATAAACACTGTAGCAAAAACTAACAAAATTGATAAATGTAAAATAGTAAATATTGCAGTAAATGAGAGTTTTGAAATAGTATTGACTATAGTTAATTGAGGTTTTGAAATAGAATTTACTGTAACAGGATGTGGTTATTATAGTATTGGAATAATCATTGTTTCAAACGGCGAATATTTGAGGCAAGGAATTAGTTATTATAGTCGTAAGTTATTATAATTGGGTTATAATAGTTTGTGTTTAGGGTGTAGATTATTTTATTTTGGGTCATAATAGTATGTATTTGATGTGTAAATTATTTTAGTTTGAGAATAAAATAGTAAATGTTGTATCAAAGAATGAAAAAAATAATGAAGGTAAAATAGTAAATACTGAAACAGATAAGGATTTTGAAATAGTATTGACTATAATTAATTAGTGAATACAAAATAGTATTTACTCTAATTGATGTTCGTTTTCCTTCGGTTTATTTCCCCTTTTGGTAACATTTGGGTATTTCCCTTTTTTTTTTTTTTCCCTACTTTCAAAACCTTGTCTCTTTTTTTAAGAATCCCACTTTGGCTACAAGGATGAAAGTACATGTAGGCTACAAAATTGTTGGGTGGTTTTTTGAATAGTGCTTTGTCTTGGATTATTTTTAAGAGTAACTCACTCATTATTTAAAGAAAATAATAATACTATTATTTCTTGTACTATTATTAATTTACAAGAAAGTTTGTTGACCAATCAAAGAATCGCCATATACTCTATAGTAAGATAGCAACCAACTAAGAAAATAAGAAAAAAAGAAATAAGCATAGTTATTTCTTATAATAACAATGAGCTAAATTGTGTCACTGAATTTGAAATCCACAAAATATGAAAAAAAAAAATTAAACGTTATAAGACTTGGCAATAGCATCAAAAATATTAACTGATCATGCGAAAAAACATATATTTAGACTTTATATGTCTACGATTCTTCCCTTCTAAAATCAAAGAAAAATCAAATGTTTTATTATGTGCTTTTTGAACCACGTCATTGAAAGGAAGACGGTTATTTTAAATGAATCGAAGGAAAAACAATAAGTATTGTGTTTTGATGAATGGGTTGTTACCATTTTTATAATATGATGAAGATGGGGAAGAAAGTGAAGAAGATTAGTAGTAATGGGTAAGTATTAATTTTGTCTGAAATATTTGGAAGTGCATGATCACTCAATATTCTTATTGAAAATGAGCAGAAAATGGTATGGAATTGGAAGATTCAGTACAAAAGTTGTTTTTGCCTGCTTTATTTAGCTTCAAGCAAGTAATGCCTCAACCAAAACTGTACCTCAAAGTAGAACCTTGCAAGAAAGTAGCCCTATTCTTTTGCCACTTGAGTGAAATATTATAAGCTATCCTCCTTTCCTTTTTCTTTTTTCTTTTTTTTTTTTTCAACTTTTACTTACAACTTGGAACCAAATAGAAATTACAATAATTATAATAATAAAACATTATTCTTGTATATCTTACACATCTTTTCTCAATTTTACTTTAAATGAGTAGTTTAACTTAGTCCTACTTTTATTATTAGAATGTTTTGAATCTGTCATCTTATGTTCCGAATGACTAAGCATGGGATCTCAATATAAATTCTATTCTCTAACCCTAATTTGAAATCTGATATTTTTTCCTCTAATAATAAATCTGCTCTCTCGATCTACTCGTTGACATTGACGTAGCTAGTACAATATTAATGAATTACGTAAATCTTTATGTCGATCTTCTATTGTTTATGGTTTTTTTTTTTTTATGGTCGATTTTATATGACTTGTTACATTTATCTAAGGGTATATATATAAATACAAAAGCACAAATAGAAACTAGAAGATTTCAAAATTTAGATAAGAATAACAAAATCAACTCAACTTTGTTATTAGACAGTCTACATAGCTAATCAAATTTAATGTTGTCGCTTTCTTTTTAGAGTAATTACAAATCACACCCTACTTATTTACCATTCAGACTTCAGATAGTTTACATATTTACAAATATACCCTTTAATTTCATTGATTACTAGAAGTAGAAATCAATAGCATTGTTTAACTATACAAAAGGTAGTAGAGTGGGGTTGTATTTAATATTTTATATGCATGATTAATACTCCTTTAATTTTTCTCTAGTTTAAGATTTAAATCTCTAATCTTTCTAATATAGTGAATTATGTTTATATTGATATTAATAATATTTTTATTAATAGATTTGAAAAGCTAACACAAAAATTTAACTAAAAGAATGTGATGTCTCTTATCTTAATAATAAAATATTTAATTTTGATAAAGTTTAAAGATATACGGTGATGGATTTTTAGGTATATATTTATATTATATAAGTAAATGACAAGTTTGATATATATAATCTTCAATATCCCAATAAAAACATTAATATTATATTTCACATGCCAACATAGAATTAAAATTTTCAACCATAATTTTTTAAGGCTCCGTTTGATAATCATTTGATTTTTTGTTTTCTTAAAAAATTAAACTTATTTCATCTACATTTCTTAAGAAAAAATTGCATATTTCTTAAGTACAGTTGTTGAATTGTTAGCCAAATTCTAAAAACAAAAACAACTTTTTGATTTTTTTTTTTTTTTTTAGTTTTCAAATTATGACTTGGTTTTTTAGACCATTGGTGGAAATAGATAACAAACGAAGAAACTGAGGGGTGGAACTAATGTCCATAGGCTTGATTTTCAAAAACAAAAATAAAAAATCAAATGGTTACTAAATGAAGCCTAAATGTTTGAATTTCAATACTATAAAACGTGTCCTTCAATTTTAATATTACAGAACATAGTCTAAATACATAAATCTTCATTTTAAATACAACATACATATATATAAATTAAATTAATAAATAAGAAAATAAACCGACGACAGAAATGTGTAGATAATATAATATTTATTTGAGGAGAAAATTCTCTTTGAGCAATCTTATATTCCACATGTGTAAATGGAGATTTTTCATCCTGTCTTGGGCGAGTCCCAGGCAAGAATAAATAAAAGCACGTTGGACTAGAAAATATTATCTCGTGATAAAAAATATCGTAAAAATGGCACAAATTTAAGAATTAATTCGCACATTCGTTGAAGTAAATTAGCAATATCAAAGAGTCAATTAGCATATGAGATGTGTTAGCGACCGTGAGGTTCATGATTCGAATCCCGTTGCATTCAAAAAAGGAAAAAAAAAAAAACCAATATAAAAACAATATATTTGTGATACACTTTATACTAGTATATCGACCATATATTTTATTAGTATATATATAGTATTTCAATTACAGTGCTATACTAATGATACGCAAGAGAAAAAATAATGGTCATATCTATAATTTATTTTTATCGTGTGTTAATTAATAATCTTGTCAATTTAGTATTAAAAAATAATTTTGCAAATTTAACCAATTTCATTGCTAAGTAAATTTAGTTAGAATAGTCTATCAATGATAGAATAAAAAAGTAAAGAAAAATTTTTAGAAATAGAAAAATTCCAAAAATATTTACACTTTATAGCAAAAAGTCTAAAAGTATTTTGTACTATTAGAGCTTTTTGCTATAAAATGTAAATATTTTCAAATATTTTTTATATTTAAAAATGTCCCATAAATAAATAATAACATTTTATTATATTCGTAAATATTACTACCAGTGAATTTTCAGAAAATGTTGATAACTTTTGAATGAAATATCCAACATTTATTATGAGTCAACTTGATATATAACATATACGTAGTAGTACGCACAACCATATTCCCTTTGCTTTTTTGCTTTGTTCTTTCTTTGACAATTTGTATCTTAAGAGTATTTAACCTTTGAAGTTAATAGTACAAGTATTTTGTCAGTTGAATATTGTTTATTTTGGTACCATGATTTATTTGTTATATTATAAATTTATCTTTATAAATATTAATAGATCTTATATCAATGTCATTAGATTCTATTCTATTTTCAAAAAGCGCGTTAACGTTGCACAAAATAAGTGAGAGAGTATAGAAAAAAAAAAAACCATACTCTCGAAATATGGGAAAAATTTTGGTTGGTTATAGAAATACATGAAAATCTCTCTCAAGGACAAGATAGAGAGTGGAAATTGTTTAAGAGAGGAAAATTAATCTAATGAATTATAAGTTTATGATTTAATTTATATGAATTTGTATTATCAATCTCCACTTTTGATTTGAGATTTTGTAAAAAAAAATGTTCAAAGAAATGTTTAAAGGGAGGGAAATTAATTCCAATTCCCAATCAAAGCAACCAAACACCGCCTCAAGAGATTAATTATTTATTTTTATTTATTTGTCTTTCTTTTTTGTTTAATAATTATTTATAATACAAACCCGAAAAAATAAAGAAAAAAAGGGATTTGGCACACAGAATCTTTGCAGTCAAAAGGCAAGGAGGGTGGGATTCTCAAATTCTGAATTCCTACATTTTCTTAGAGATTATTAATTTATTATCATATTTTTATTATGTCAATTTTTTCTTTTTCTTTTTTCTTTTTAATCTTATAACTTGTACGAACTCACAGGGGTAATTATGTCATATTTGTACGGCTTTTATTCATTCAAGTACTCCACACTTCCTCCACTCTCCCGCCTCCTTTCTCATCATTGATATGTGAAAACCCAACTCTACCCTTTTTAGTTAAAATATGTAGAATTTGGTTGCGTTACTTTATTAATGTTTTAAGATAAGATTGACATTTTTTTTTTGAAAAACTTGGTAATGTATAAAGCAGGTTCAATTATTAAAAAAAAATCTCCTTTGAAAGTTTATGATAAATCTATTTAGTTTCTCAATTTTATTGAATAAACTTCTTTTGGACTTCCGACATTGAATCTAACAAGTCATTATCCTCAACTTCGATGATTTATACTTTTTATGACATGATTACTATATTAATTTTAGTAATTATATGATGTGACATGACGATTAAAGGATGCTAATTGGACTAATGAAGCGTGTTAACAAATTAAAAGACATTTTCTATGTAAAAAAAAAAAAAAGTTGTATTCACTTCAAATTATACTTTATCAAAAGCAATGATGAACATATTTACCAAACTAATTATTTATGAAAATGCCCCAACGTCTTGCATGTCAAAAGGTTTTCACTTGATATAACGAAGGATGAGATTCCCCAATGTCAAATCATGTCCTATTAAAAATAAAAAGAAATTGTAACTTCACTCAATATCCTCAAATTTATTCTACTTTAATCAATCAATCATTGCATGTATTTTTTCACATATCAAAAAATCACGATTTATCAATTAAATCACTATTGTTTTTTTTATAGCAATCTTGATGTAATTATATGAAATGATAATCTTAAAGATACAGATTGTTTTGGAGTCTCATTACAATAATTGAATTGGGGACTAAGATAAATATGATTAAGCAAATAAAGTTTTCATTCATTTCCCAAATCCAAAGCTTTGATTTGTGAAATCATAAGCTAAATCAGAATGATAGGATAACTTTATACCCATTTTTTTTTTCAAAAAAAGGTGGGGGTAATACGGTAATTTTGCTCCAAGGTGGAGAGGATTGGGGGTGCGCTTATCAAAAAGAAAAGTGGGTAAAGTTGGCAGAAAACACATTAGGGGTAAATTATTACTGAAAAACCTTAATTAATTAATTAATTAATTAAAAATGGTTGGGGAAAAAACGAATCACGTGCGCACGTGCCGTGGCAGTGAGTCGGTGCATCGTTTGTAATAAAGAAAAATTGAAGCGCACGAATTGCGGGGCAATGCATCCGCTACTTACGATCACTCGCTCCCTTCAAAGCCACAATCCACGCGCCCCCACCTAGTCCATTGCTTACTTTTATTATATATTAAAATAAAAATATCAACAAAATATCACTTGTGTAGATATAATATTTATTACAAACCAAGCTTAGCTCAACAAAACATCGGAGCATGCAATAATTATTCAACTCTTAAATATTCATTTTTTTTTATTTAAAGTAGAAGGTTGAAGCTTTAATTTCTTAGATCAAAGTATATGTCAATATCATTCAATTAAGTTCACTTTCATAAATACATACATAATTATTATACTCAACAAAAAAATGTGAATATAATAAGCAGTAAGCATGTAATATGCAGTATGATGTATGAGCATTTGAAATTGTGTCTAACATAACTTGAACTTTGAGATATATTTGATAGATATTTATACTTTTATTTTCATGTCTAATAGATTCTCAAACATTAAAAAGTGACTTATAAGCTTTTCAATGAAAGGTCTAACAGATGAATGGCTTAATAAACACAAAATTGAAGGTTGAGGTCTCGTTTGGTAACCATTTGTTTTTTTATTCTTGTTTTCGGAAATTAAGTCTATTTCATCCACATTTCTTACAATGATTTTGCATATTTCTTAAGTACAATTGATGAATTATTAACCAAATTTTAAAAACAATACAACTTTTTGAAAGCTACTTTTTTTAATTATCAAAACTTGGTTTGGTTTTTTAAACCATTAGTGAAAATAGATAACAAATAAAAAAATTTGGAGGTGAAAATAGTGTCCATAGGCTTAATTTTTAAAACAAAATGTATATCAAACGGAGCCTAAATAAATTATTAAATACTTTTAAAAACTCAATTACCTTTTTAGATACAAGATCGGAAGTTTAGAAACTACTTATCAATTAAATCAACCGAACCTTTTTCCAAACAAAAAAAAAATCATCATCACTTATGGTTAGATTGTAAACTTTGAATATGTGACTCTCGTCTGTATCTCTTCAGTTATCTTTACTATTCTAATTCACATGCTTTCTTCTTACAATTCCTCTTGGTTAGGAGGAACTCTTCCTTGAGGTTATTTTGGACCATTTCATTCTTTGAGATATTTTCTTATGAGTTGCTTTGTCGGGATTATAACTTGTTATGTTGTTTTTCTCAATATGACTATTATTCTATGTCTTAGCTTCTTTTATAATATATACATCTTGAGGAAAGAAATGTAAAAACTTTTACATGTTGGATGAGTTAAGACATTGTATTCTCAATTAAGAGTTCAAACTTTCACCCATCCACTTTGCTGAGCTAAGAAAACTTGAGTAGCTAATTCAAACATGGCCCTGTAGCAATTGGAATATTATACTTTTGATTAAATATCATACATTCAAACTATGACCACACGTTCTCATAGGAGGGAGAGAGAGAGAAAAAAAAAATCAAAAAGAAAAAAAACGACAAAACAAAAACAAAAACAAAAGTGAAACAAAAGATCTTGTGCTATACGAATTGGTCTGTCCCTCTCATTTCCTTCCGCGCGTGGGGGTTGGAAATGACAAATTACTTTAATATTTTTATATAATAATAATAGATCTTAAGCTCTGGGCTGAGCCTCCCGCATTGACCGGCCCATGGCCCACTTCATCTCAAGGGGAAAAAGGAGAAAAAAAACCAAAAAAAAAAAAAAGGGGGACCGTATCTTTCGCGGGACCCACATCCGAATCTCCAAAATGAAACCCTTAATTAATTATTTTGACTAATCCTTAATTATAACGTTTACCCTTAAAATTATTATCATGACCAACCTTCAGCAGAGAATAATTATAATAAATTAAGTTTTATCGTATTTTTTAGCCTATTGTTCTTTTAAAGAAATTGTCAGTGTTCCTTTTTACTATTTTTTCATGGATGTGACTCTTTTTCTTTAAAAGAAAAAAAAAAATCTAAAATTGAATAGTTAGTAAACTTTAATTAGGAATCAGTTGATAATTTGCACAAAATTTATTGATTATGCACCTTAAATGGAACAAAAGATATCTAATCTGTTTTAAAAAAATGATAATATCGTTAGAAATCCAACTATATGAAATGGTAGTAACATGGAATTTTTTAATCCAATATTTTTAAGATATGTGAACTAAGCCTGATATATAACCATAATAATGTTTCCTTAGAGTTAACTTATAAAAGTATCTATTTCATTAAAAAAAAAATTATAGAAGTATTTATGAATTTTGTCCTTCGTTTAAAAAATATCTTTACTATTTTAAAAATTTCAATATTATTCTTGAACTTTTGTAAATATTTTAAAACTATCGTTAAAGTATAAATTTTGTTTTTAGAGTTTTAAACGAAAGAGGAACTTGAAATTGTGTGGTTGCATTGATCTAAAGTGATAGGTTGAATCATCGAACTATTTTAAGTCAGTTGTCATATCGTTCTTGGTTAGATTTTTGTTTGAAATTTTTTTTAAAAAAAAAATAAATGAAAGACAAAGTGATAAGTTTTTCTAATAATTCAATATTTATTTAATGTGAACAGTTATAATATCTAAAATTGAATATATTATAAATATTTAAAATCATATCGAGGAAAAATGGTATATAAGAAAATGCTAAAAAGATTATTCGAAAGGACTATCGATAGAATTGACTATATCATATGTACTTTATCCGGCTATACAATTTGTCGCCACTCTAACTTTTTTTTTTTTTTTTTAAAAAAAAAAGGGTCTGTGTTTATTTTGTCCTTCTCGTTGAAAATTAAATTTTAAAAAATATATATATATATATATATATATATAAAAACATGATGTCATTTCAATTGATTTTTTCAAAGGAAAAAAAATGCAAGAGAACAGAACCAGCTGTAAATTATTTAATTATAAAACAAAAAACGGGCTAGATTTTTTTAAAAAATAATATTATTTATATAGTCTAAAAGATACTCTGCGAAGATTTAGTGTACTGTTGAAATTAAATTTGAGATTTAAAGTAGTTTTAGAAATTATTTTCACAATCACTATGTTTGTTGCTTTCCTATGGGCTACGTGACACTGACATAAACATGCGAAAAAAGATCAATAATATGATTTCTCTTATCATACTCTCTCAATATATATTTTTTCTCTTTTTTTCTCATCAAATTTCTTTATTTTTATATTCCTTTTCACTATTAGTATTATTATTATTCACGGTAATGATCACAAATTTCGTAATAATTTTCTAATTTTGTTACGTATAACTTAAAGTTAAGACGTAAGTACATGGAAGGAAAGTTTCATATTAAAGTAAAAAATCCAAAATAGAGAATGATTCTTTTTTTTTTTGTAACTTTATTTATATTGGTGGGATTGGGTACAGAAACAAAATATTACATCTTTGATACCTATAGGAATTATGAATATATTTGTTAATTATAATTTAGATCAGTTTAAAATAATTTATAAGCCAACAATAACTTAGATCAACTGGCATCTATACGTACTGAATATTAAGAGACTTGTGGTTCTCTCCCGTGTGTACTAAAATAAAATTCATAAGGTTCTAAACTTTTTTAAAAAAAAATGTAAGTAACATACTTGTAATTTGACATTGAACTCCCGTAATATATAGTTTATAAACTTAGATGGCACTAGTAGAAACAAAATTTAAGTGGGAATGGATATGAATAGGAATCAAGTACACAAGAAAAAGACTAGACAATATACATAGAAAGATGGTTAGTCCTATTTTTGTCATTGTTCATTTGCTGATTTTTTTGTTCATAAACTTTCAAACAATTTATTTTGGTTCTTGATATTTTTAATTTTTGTTTAATTTGATCATTATATTTTCAAGTTTTTTTTATTGTATCCTAAAAATAATAATTTTTATTATTCTTATTTGCAAAATCATACTATAGATTAATCTATTCAACAAAATTTTCAATACAAAATCATGGCTATGATGCAAAAGCGAACATACCTCAATTGGTATACGAGTGCATTACTAACCATGGTTCGATTTTCTCTACTCCTAGTTCTACTAGAAAAAATAATGGTTGTGATCTAAGAAAAGAGTATACTGAGTATAATGGTTTCTGCTAAAATTGTGATAGAATAAAGTGAGATATCAAATAAGAAATTGAATGGATGAATAGATTTTTTTTTCTAAAAACATATATTTACATTAAAACCACCATCGCAAAAAGTACATACATATATTCAAATGAATAAAAATTAAAAATACAAAGACGTGGATGAGCGTTTTAAAAGTACATGGATCCAAATACACCCCTAGAAGTATGATTCTTTTGCCAATATGTTATTTGAGTTAATTATTATTTTTCATTTTTTTTCCTTGAAAATATGAATTAAATCTTATACATTAAAAAACTATTGCATAAAATTCCAAAAAATGATTGAAGTAAATGGTTGAAAATTTGGCCATAATAGGAAACTTGAATGATATAATGATGACTAATTGAATGGCATCGCCTGTTTTGTAGAGCTGCTTATGAACTGGCATCGAACGAGAGATTTGGATTAAGGAGTCAACCAACAATTAATTTAATTTATTAATTAAACGATAATTAATATTGATGATTACACTTGAATTTATTTTCCAAAAAAGATTATTATTGGTTGGGAGAGAGATGACGTGGCATTTCAAACAAAAGTAAATAGAGAAAAGGGTACAATAAAGAGTAAATAATTTAAATCTCATACCTCTTACAATGGGTTAAGTTTAACTTTTCAAGCGTTGAAAATAAGTCATTTCGGACAAAATTTGAGTATTTGACAATCACTCAAATAGCTATTGGAACTTTTTTAAAGTGTATTTTAAACATTTTTTTTTATCAAAAGAGTTTTTAAAATATATTTTTTGTCGGAAAAGACTTTTTCTTTAGTCAATCAAAACATGCTCTTAGTTGCTAACGCATGATGCAAGTTGAACTATGCTCGCTTTCGTGTATGTTTAATAGATAATAATGCAAGGGGCATATTTCAAATAAAGATAGATTTTGATTGGTAATTTGCAAATCTACGAAAGGAAAAAAAAAAAAACAAAAAATTAATGATTCAATATAATAGTTCTTAAATTAGATGGATTAAATAATTGAAATTAGCTTTTGATATTACTTTTATTTCAGGAGTTAGTGTTTTGTATTGCATGAATAAGACAACGCAAGATCGAGTATCCAATCCTTCTTTTTGATTCTTGGAGATTTCTAGTCTCTATCATATTATTAAGAATATAAATTTTTTATCGAGAAAAATACTCATTTCATGATGGAGGATGAAGCTTTGGAAAAAAAAAAAGAGAAGCATAATTTTTAATTAAATATTAACGAATTATTTGCAATTATTGAGAACAAGTAATAACTATTTATACTGAAACTAATAGCTATCTTCATTCATTAGAAATTGGACAAATAAGAAAATTTCTCATTGAGTTACGTACTTACGTAAAAATGAATAAACTTCAATCTCAAGAAGTAAAATCTTCCAAAAAACATTCACCAATGAAAAAAAAAAGTCTTTTTGAAAGAAATTATTCGAGAATGGTGAAACTTTTTCTACTTCCAAACCAAGTTTAAAAGAAAACTAGTAAAGTATACATCAATTTTAGAAACTTGGAATAATTTCATTCTTATTTTTTTCAAATAAGTTATTAAGAAAAAAAAATAAAAGAACCACAAATTTACCTCTTATGAATCTAAAATTTGAATATCGACTATCACATTTATGTAGATGTCTTTTAAGAAAATAAATAAAAAGAAATGTGGTTGATACAAATATGTTTGAATGTTTATTTAATCCAATGAAAAACATATGGACTAAATACTTTTCAATTTTTGGTGCTTCGAAACCCACACCATATGTATAAAAATTTACTTTAAGGAAAAAAAATGCATGATTTGAATGGAGACATTATAGACTAGTTGGGGCAACTTAGGTAAAATTGTATTTGAAATCAAATATATGAACAAATTTCCAATTTGTGTTGTATCTTTTGGTCAACCTTTGGCTTGTGGACACATGTTTAAACCCCAAATTTAAATTACTTTGTTTTGGTTTGACCATTTGTATGTTGGACAATTTCTCAATGTCACCTTTCCCTTTTTGTTTTATTTTCAATATTCCTTTCCTTGCTTAACTTGAATAAATATTAACCATCTTTTTGTTTTGTATCTTAGCCAATAATTGTTGCTAGGTGACTCATTGCGCATGAAACATCCAACTTCCAAGTGTTTTAGATGTTATAGGATTAACTTAGAGCTTGTTTTGTAATTAATTTGTTTTTGGTTTTTGGTTTTTGGTTTTTTAAAAACAAATTTATTTGATAACTAATTCATTTTTACAATTTAAAAAATATTTGGGGAAATGTGAGGAAATTTTGAAAACTGGAAAAAAAAAAAAAAAAAAAAAAGCTTCTGAAATATCGTTTTTGTTTTCTATTACAGGCGTGCGGCTGGCTCAGTGGTGCAGAGTGAGGACTTTCATCTCCTCCAAATCTTGGGCTTAATCCCTAGTCGTGCTAAATTTTATATTTTACAATTGTTAATAACACTTTTGAACGTTTGTACAAATTTGATTTGTGGTGGACTGGTTAGCTAATAAGTAGCCCTTTTTTTTTTTTTTTTTTTTTTTTTTTTTTCTCTTTTTTATTTTTTCTCTCTCTTGAGGTTTTCAGTTCAAATTTTAGGTGATACATCTCTAAACGATTTTTATATGAAACTAAATGGAAAATAATTTTCAAAGTATTTTCTTGTTATACACTTCACTTCTATATCAATTTTTCATTTTATTTTTCAACAATAATATTTATTTATTTTTTCAAAACTATTTCAAAATTCATAGTGTGGTTGAAACATATAAATAAAATTACTGTTACTATTATTATTATTAAAAATTATTACTTTAAAATTTAGAAAACCACGGCTCTCCAGGAAAAAATTGTATGTTTTTAGGTGTGGACTTATCTTAAGGAAGATGTGTATTTTCTAAAAAAAGAAAGTAATTTATTTGAATGGCTCCTAATAGTTTTTAAATATGTAACTTTCTTATTAATTTGGAAACATGTAAAAACAAAAATATTGTAACCCCAATTTTTTTTTTTTAAGCCTTTAGCAGACAAAATATATTAATTAGAAAGACCATCCTTATCAGCCCCGACAAGAGAAAGTCAATAAAGAAGCAAATTATTGTCCTGACTTTAAATTGAGATTGGAAAAAATCAAATTTATTTTACAGAAGTCTATCAGTGTCTATTACCATCTATCACTGATAGTACTAAAATTTTACTATATTTTATAAATATTTTGGTTCATTTTTCTATATTTAAAAATGACCCAAAAATATATAGTTTTTAAAATCTCATTTTTATTTTTCAAATTTAACTAAGAGTTTAAATTTTACTTATGAAATATGAAGTCCAATGTTAAAAAACCATGAGAAAACAAACATGTTTTTTATTTTAAAAAAATTAAATGGTTATCGAATACATCCTTAAAATAAATTTTAAAGTTTAAAAATCTATTGCAAATAAAATTAAAAGTTTAGCCTTATTAATAAATTTGAAAGTTCATAAACCACATAAAAACACAAACCTCAATTTATTATGGATTAATTTTGTAATTTAATCCACGATATAATTTTTTTTAACATGATTAGACTTAACAATTAAGTTAGGGTCCAGTTAGAAAGAAATTACTTTTACCCAATATAACTTTGGGTCAAAGCTCAATAATGACCTATTTGGGAGGTTTAAAGACTTAGTTTAAGATTGTTCGGCTTTAAAAACAATTGATTGCAATGATACTTTTAGAAAGAAAAAAAATAGTTGCAATAGAAAATAAATTAGGAAAACTGCAAATCACATCTCTTGATGCGGCAATCCAGGAAATCCTCTCTGAAGAAAAAAGGCTTAGGACGGTCTCCTCTCTATCATCAAGGTTGCTCTTGCAACCACTCATTTGTGCTCTTTCACTAAGTCCTCTTTCTGCAAAACTGCAAATCACATGGTCATAAGTTTGTTAATTGTCCTTCGTTGAGTGTAGGTATTGCCACAAACGTGGTCACATCTTGGACAGTTGTCCGACCAGACTGCCTCGCCCCCCGATTATACTACTAAGTAAAAAGAATCTTCCAAGTCTAGCCTTCCACCTGTTGTTGCTGCTGCAATGTCTTCCACCCCTCCAAGCCTCTAGATTAGTGACCTCCAAGATTTTCTCAAACAGGTGTTATCTACTAGTGCACCTGCGCTTGCTGTCACACCAGGTACGTCTTAGCTCATTAATTTGACTTGTTGTAATCATATGACCTTCAATATTTCTCTGTTATCTACCTCTACTTCTATCAAATCACTTCCTCTCATTCACTCTGTTGACGATAACCACAGGACCGTTTCTAGAATTAATATTGTTAATACACCAACTATAACCCTCTTCGACACTTATCATGTCCCTAATCTGACCTCTAACCTTTCTTCTGTTGGTCGGTTGTGTGACCTCAGATTTACTGTTTTCTTTTCCCCTCATGGGTATCAGGTTCAGGATCCATGGACGGGTCAGATAGTTGGTACGGGTCGTAAGGTGGGAAGACTATTTGAGCTCACAGTCTTTCAGCCACCAGTTCCCCTACCTCTTTCTGTCGTTGTCACTGACACTGGTACATTTCAATGGCATATGCGTCTTAATCATGCATTTTCTGACAAGATTTGTAATTTAATTTTTGTCGGTAGTTTGAATAATGTTTCGCGATTCAGTTCTTTTGACTGTTAACATTGCAAACTTGTAAAGTAACCTACTCTGTCTTTTTCTGCTTCTAACTCACTATGTGATACTCCATTTGGTCTATTTTATTCTAATATATGGGGCCCTGCACCTACTCCTACAATCAATAGTTTTCGATATTTTGTGTTGTTTATTGATGACTATTTCTGTTTTACCTAGATTTACTTTTTAAAACATCCTTCTTCCTTATCCCAAGTCTATATTGAGTTTGAAAAATGCTTCGCACTCAGTTTTCACACACTATCAAAATTATTTGCATCGATAATGCAATGGAGTATAAGGGTGCCCAGTACTTTCTTTTCTCACCCAACAAAATACTCTTGTCCAATGTTCATGTCCTTATACTTTCCAACAAAATGGTCAAGTTGAGCGAAAACATCGCCATATCCTAGATTATATCTGTGCTCGACTTCTCTCTGCGTCTTTCCCTAATAAGTTTTCGGGTGAGGTTGCACTTACATCTGTTTATGTTATCAGTCGTCTGCCCTTCGTGGTTGTTCACAATCTGACTTCTTTTGAACGGTTGTATGGTACCTCTCCCTCTTATTCTCATCTTAAAGTCTTTCGGTGTGCGTGTTTTTTCCCTCTCCATCCTCATGAACATACCAAACTCAAAGCTCGCCTATGTTGTTTTCTTGGTTATGGGACTGAGTATAAAGGGTTCCATTATTGGGATCCTATTTCTAAAAGGCTTCACATCTCTTGTCACGTCACATTTTGAGAACATCGTATGTTCTCTAGTATATCTTCATTTCATAGTTCCCTCACTGGCCCCCACCCATTTTTTATTGATCTATTTACTGATCTCTTCCTTGTCTGTGATTCTTCCCTGACTCTTTCCTCCTGATTGTTCCTGAGCCTGATTCATCTTCTTCCATCGAAGCACTCCAGGATATGCCTTTTCCCCTGATGCGGAATCAGAACCTGCACTTGTTCGTCGATCTACTAGAGTAAGAGAAACTCCTCATCATCTCAGAGACTACCGCTATTTTTCCACTGTCATGTCTTTGGTTGAACCTTTCTCTTATCAGGAAGTCTGCACTAGCCCTTTTTGGCAGTAAGCGATGCATAAGGAACTTCAGGCTTTGGAGAAAACACACAACTGGGATTTTGTTGACTTACCTCCGGCAAGATGCCTATCAGGTGTAAGTGGATTTATAAGATCAAGACTCGTTCCGATAGGTCCATTGAGTGGTATAAAGCTCGCCTGGTAGCCAAATGGTATTCTTAGGGGTATGGTATCGACTATGAGGCAACTTTTGCTCCCATTGCTCAAATGACGTATGTTCGAAGCTTGTAGTTGTAGCTGCTGCCAAACAGTGGCCCATTCTTTAAATAGATTTAATAATGCTTTCTTGAATAACACTTTATCTAAAGAAGTTTATATGAAACCACCGCTTGGTATTGCTTTACCATCTCATAAAGTCTATCTTCTTCGTCATGCTTTGTATGCATTCAAACAAGCACTTCGTGCCTGGTTTGCAACCTTTAGTGCCTGGCTTGCAACCTTCAGTGCCATTATCACCCAACTTGGATTTGTCTCTAATGCTCATAACTCAGCTCTCTTTATTCGCAAGACTCCGCATGGCGTTGTTCTTCTGCTATTGTATATGGATGACATGATTATCACTAGTGATGATTCACATGCTATAGCAGATTTACAACACTACTTAGGAGAACACTTTGAGATGAAAAATTTGGGCCCTCTTAGTTATTTCCTTGAGGTCTCGTCGTGTTCTAAAGGATATTATTTATCTCAGGCAAAATATGTGTTTGACCTTGTGACACGTTCTAGTATCGTTGATGGTGTTATTGCACCAACACCATTGGACTCCAATGTCCACCTAACCTATTTTGATGGCATTCCTCTTGAGGTTCCCACTATGTATCGACAACTTGTTGACAATCTCATCTACTTAACCATAACACGTCTAGACATTGCTTATGTAGTCCATGTGGTCAGTCAACCCATGTATGCTCCCCCACACTATTCATTTCACTGTTGTTCTTCGTATTTTGTGATATGTTAAGGACACCCTAGGACATGGGCTTCGGTTCTCTTCTCAGTCTTCCTTAGTTCTCTCCGGCTGTACTGATGCTGACTGGGCTACTGATCGACGATCCACCATAGGTTACTGTTTTTATTTGAGTAATTCTCTTATCTCATTGCAAAATAAGAAGCAAACTGTTGTATCTCGCTCCAACACATAGTCAGAATGCCGGACACTTGCTGATGCTACTTCTAAAGTCCAGTGGCTTCGTTGGCTTCTAGCTGATATGGGAGCTCCCCATGCCTTTGCTACTATTTTGCAATCGTAGTGCTATACAGATTGCTCATAATGACGTGTTTCATGAACGAACGAAGCATATCAAGACTAACCGACTTTGTCCATCATCATCTTCAAAGCTCCACTCTGCATCTTCAAGCCATATTTACGACTTAACAACCAACTGATATATTGACTAAAACACTCTCTTCGGCCAGTTATCTTGCAAACTCAAGTTGGTTTCTACTCTACCCCATTGAGTTTGGGGGATGTTAATCTGTTATAAGAATTGTTAATTTGTTTTAAGAACTGTTGAGTATTTGTTGTAAGAGTTGTTGGAGATTTTGCCTATCCTTAGATCGTTCTTTGGGTATAAATACCCATGTATTTCACCATTCAAATATACAAAAAGAAATACAGTAACATACCAAATATTCCTATAAAACACTTGAAAATATATTTCAAACACACACTAAGGTCTACCATTAAAATTTACTAACTTTTTTTTTTTATAATCTACAAATTTTAAAATAATGGTTCAAAATATTATATTTTGTTTGCTCTAGATTAAAGTTGAGCATTAAATGAAATAACTTTAATTTTCTTAAAAAGAATCAATAGGGTATGAATTAAAATAAAATAGTAGCATTCTACCTTAAAATTATAAGATGGACTTCGGTTTATGTAATTCTGTATATATATAAAACAAATCTTAATTTAATACAATTAACCATTAAAAATCGAAAAATTACTAAAATGTGGCCTCTGATTCACTCGGAGTCTAGAAGCTACGGAAAAAAATTGATTCTAAAGATTGTGCAAAATAAACATGTGTTTTAGAAGTTGTTTAATATATTTGTGAACCGTTTCCCTAAATATGAAAAGATTTTGTTAAAAGTACTTTTAACCATTCCAAAATCAACTCCAAATATACCAATTTTTTTTCGTAAATTTGAATGGTTCGTCGATTTAATTTGACATATGATGGTTTAGTTGACTATAAATTCATTAATAATAGTTGATGATGAGAAGTATTGAGAAAAAATGCCAAATAAATCGAAACTAATTAGAAGAGAAGATTAAAAAATATATATATATAAAAACATATGATAAAAGTTCAAAATCTACCAAGCTTATATGATCAAGGCATGAAAATAAAATATATGCATTGAAAATCATGAGATTCAGTTTTAGAAAACAAATGACAAAAAATTTAGATGGTCAAGCTAACACTGCAAAGGCCAATTGAAAAAACTGTGTAATTACAAGAGGGGAAAATAATATATTTATTTGCTATTTTTCAGTTTGAGCACTCCAATTTCCTACAGTGGCCCATTTCTTGATCGGACCTAAGCTATACTATACCGAAAATGAATTTAGTGGGCCTACTTAAGCCCATTAACATTCTTATCCCAAAACTTTTTCAATTTCCTAATTGGGCTATTGGGTCGAGTCAAGTTAGTTGGATCGAAATATTTTTTCTAATCAAATCCAATTGTTCGGATTGTAAGTTTCTGTAACCCAAATAAATTTTAATAAATAATAAAAGGACGATTGGACAAATGACCAAAACAAAATGGTGTTTTAGAAAAATTGCCATTCAAAGGGTGAATTTTTTTAAGGAAAAAAATAAAAAAAACAATCAACATTGTAGTTTTAATTAAATTTAAATCCTATCTAATAATTAAAAATCAAATCTCAACAAAATGAAGTTAAAAAAATGTCATGGATTTTGCTAAAATAGTGGGAAAATATATGTCGTATTTGATTGGAAAGAAACCATGGAAACCTTAGATTCGCGAGGATATAATCGAGAAATTTAAGGGTTTTTTTTCCCCATAAATCATCCAATTCAAAAAGTGACCATATTTTCACTTGGTATAATTTTTTTTAATTATTTCTATATATTTAATTAAGATTAGTAACTCATTTCCAACTTATATTCTGAATTTTTTCTTTATAGAGTGTTAAAAAATTATTTTTAGGAGTGGTTGGAGAATAGTTATCTAAATAAAATATGAAATTAAATAAATTTAAAATAAATATATGTATATATAACTGTATCATTAATTAAAAAAATTATATATATATATATATAAGTTTGAGTTAATTCGGATTATTCTAGATAAAATCATGAAAGAACTTATCCTATAAGATTTTTATATATTTGAACCAAATATAATTCCGAATTTTTTTTCTGAAATATCCCTACTCTTCAATCTTCAATCTTCAATCATGAATCTCAACCTTGGCAACTATGAATTGCAGTAAATAAATGCGTCTAAGTATTTTAATTTTAATAAACGTTACGCTTTTATTTTCTTCTAAATGTAATTGCAAATAATAAACTCCTATAAAAAGTTTATTTTCTTCTAAATATAATTGCAAATAATACATCTATAATTTATCTAAGACGATCATTATTTTTTAATGCCAAATCTACCCTTTTTTTTTTTTTTTTAATTACCATATTAAAAGTAGGTATAATGTAACTGATAATAAAATAATAGCTTTGAGGCTTAAGGTTGAATATATCATACAAAGGTGAGTAGCACGGTAAACCTCTGTATAGAGTCAAAATAAAATAAACTCCTATAAAAAGTTTGCACTATTGATCTAAAAATAATAGAAGGCAACTTTGGTTTATAAAATTATGATTAGCCTTTTATTAGATGGTATAAAATCCTAATTTGATTTCAATTCATTTTTTGTTTTTATTTTTAATATCTAGAAAGCTAATACTTAGATTTCGTTTTATTTTTTTAGGTCTTTTTTGGTAACTTTTTGTTTTTATTTTAAAAAATACTATGGACACTATTTCCACTACTAAATTTATTCATTTGTTATCTACTTTTTATCAATAGCATAAAAACCACTTTTCAGAAGTTACTTTGTTTTTGGAATTTGGCTAATAAGTCAACATCGTAAAGATGCAAATCATGGTAAGAAATGTGAATGATGTAGACTTAATTTTAAAAAACACAACAAAAAGACAAAATGGTTACCCGACAGGATCTTAGTTTTTGTATTTTTTAAATTTAAGTTATTATGTTTTCACATTCTTTAAGAAATATGATAACTTGTAAAAATACAAGTTATTGTGGCTCATAAGTTGGAACAATTAGTAATGATAAAAATCTCATCATTTTTAGAGAAAACGCATGAAATTACTCGAACACTATCAAACTCATGCAAAAGAATGTTTATTGCTAAAGTACTGCGGCACTAACACATGATATTACAGGATCTCAACAAGAGGCTAACACATGATTAAGAAAAGTGTCGCAGGCAAAGTCTAACGCATGGGGCATGCGTCGGATGGATTCAATGCAAGGAAGATTCATTGATTCAGGCTGTTTGTGTCAAATCACCACTTGCAAGCATGGACACCTGCAGCGGGCAGTGTCTGAAAAGCATCTGAGTGTCAGGTGGCAGACCAGGATATGGAATTCAATGTTGTCCATCATCAAGTTGGAGAAGACCAACGCCTATAAATAGAAGAAATCCCACCGAGTTCGAAGTTAGATGTGCCAAGTTCTCAACTCTTGGTTTTTAGTCTCAGTTTTAGCTTAGGTTACTTTTAGATCTTTAGAGCTGTACTGTGGTGCCAAGAAGAACAAGAGGGAAGAGAACCACCACCATCGCCGATCAAGGAGCGGAGAAAGCCGAGTTCGAGAGAGACACTTCTTCCAATTCTTTCACAAGTGGTTGTACACGACTAGAATTGAGCCAAAGAGGACAAGAGATTGTACTCTGCGGCTTGACTCCTTCCATTGCATCTTACTTATCGCTTTCATCTTTTCATTTGATTAAGTATTGGTTTTGTAAAGACAATCAGTTTTTTTTTTTTTATAAATTCACATAGTTGATCTATCATACTTTGTCATTGTTTATTTCTTGTTTATGTTGGATACATCTATACTTCATGCAAAATTCCATTTCGAATGCTTAAGCCAACTAAATCAATTGGTAAAAACATCTTTAGCTTAAACTATTCGAGAGAATAAGTAAGCCAGCATCAAGTTAGAACACCTAGTATATCTAGATATAGACGCACTGGTGTTTTATTGCATCCTGTGTTTGACGCATACATCCTAGAGATATGTATTATATGATATTCGCATTGAGAACTGTCGAATAGAGTCTAACGCATAAACGGAGATAAACAAGTCATCTCATTCACATCATATTATTGTTCGTGTACATCCAACTTAAATCAATGCATATCACTTGCATCAAACTCCATTTTCACACGACCCATCATTCTCTACTCGACCCTTTTGTATCTTCTTGCACACACAGCACCTTAGTGTAAATAACTCATTTCTCCATACATTTAGGATATCCTTACAACAGTTACAATGCAAGGTCTGCGTTAGCTTTAATCTGAATCCCTGAGTTCGACCTTGGACTTACCAGGAACCTACGTTGAATTTATACTTGGATCTGATTTAGGAAAACTTGAACGTCAATAGAGGAGTGTTATACGTCCTGTTGCACATCTCTAGCGCATCAACGCATCAACACATCAGTCATACTTATACTTATTTTTTCAATTATTTTATACAATACACTCCTAAGCTCGAATCACGAAATCAACGAACAAAATACTTGAATTCTTAATTAAGTTTAAAGAACAAAAACAAGTTTTTGAAAATCAAGCTTACAAACACTTCTTCAACTCATAGATCTCTATGATTTGTTATCCACTTTTTATTTATATTTTCAAAACTCAATCCAGAATTTGAAAACTTAGACCCAATTTAGTAACCGTATCGTTTTTTTTTTCAATTTTGAAAATTATACTTGTTTTCTCACAATTTATTTAGAACAATTGAAGGCAAAGGGATTCTAATACAAATTTCGTGGTTTTTAGTACATTTGTATGCCGATTGAGTTATGTTCGGTTTGGCATTTGTTACAATTTTTTACACATGGTTTTCCTATTTCATGTATAAACATTTACATAATTAGTTAATTTAATAACAAAAAAACAATATTTTGAAAATTAGTTTTTTTTTTTTAAAAAAAAAAATCAAAATTTGGCTTCAATTTTGAAAATGAGAATTTTCAAAAATTATATATATATTTTTTTGCACGAATAGCAAAATTTATTTATTTTCTTCTACTCCATCTTCAGACTTCTTCTTCTTCTTCTCTATTTATAGTTTTGTTGCTAGCTCAAAAATGTTAATTAGAGTAACAATGATAGACAATGGAAGGTCAAATTATAGAACAAACTGATAGTAGTTTTTTTTGTAGTTTTGTTGCTAGTTCCAAAATAGTAATTAGAATGATAATCATAGACAATGGAAGACCAAGTGATAGAACACTATAATTATCCATCATTGATAGACACTGATAGTTGACTATCATTGTCTATCCATGATATACAGCTAGTATCAATTGCCTATCAATAGATACAATTATGTTGTTGCTAGTTGAATGTAGTTTTTTTTTTGTTTCTTCCTTTTAGATAGTTTATGATACATACACAAGACATTGTTATTGAAAATTTTATTGATTTTAGATAGTTGTGATAGATATTTTTATCAATGGCTATCATAATCAACGCTGACAGAAGTCTATTACGCCTATAAGTGATAAAAACCGATACGAGTCTATCACTAGTAAACGTTGATTAAAGTGTATCGGTGTATATTAGTAAGAACTAATAGAAGTCTATAATTGATAGAGACTGATAGAATTCTATCGGTGTCTATTAGTAGGAACTAATATAAGTCTATCAGTGTCATCAGCTATAGAAAAAGTCTATCATTGATGCTATCGGTGATAGAAACTGATACAAGTCGATCATTGATGGAGGTTAATAAAAGTATATTAGTGTTTGTCAGTTTATATATATATATATATAAACAGTTTGTTATTTTTCTATCTTTGAAAATAAAATAAATAAACTTGTAAACAAAAATGATGTCTATAACCTTAATTTTAAAAAGCCAAAAATCAAAAACCAAATTGTTATTAGAGAGATCTCAAATAGTAGTTTTGTTTTAACATTTTGACTATAGGTTCAAGTGTAGAGATGTCCATGAGGCAGGGCGGGCCTGAGAATGTCATTCCTCGTCCCCATCTCCTCTCCCATTTCATTCTGAAATTTTTCACGGGGATCGAGACGGGATCGGGTTCCTCGCGGGAAGTCTTTTCTATATATATATTTTTTAAATCAATTAATTTAACTTACTAATATGGGCAAATTTTTATTAAATAATTAACTCTATCATTAAATTGTTTATTAGGATTAGTTTTACATGAAAATTTGAATTTAAAGATAAATTATTCAAAATTTTGCCTAAAAAACTAATCAACTTTTAGTATAAATAAATAAATAAAAATCAAATTATTCATATATATAATCTAAATTTAAATATTCGATTTAAATATATTCATTATCTTCTCTAATAAACAATCAAACTTGAAATTTAAATGTAATATTTATACAAAACAATAACATAACATTAAATGATTATACTGAATAGATAAACAGAGGCTAACCGGGGCGGGGGCGAGGATGAAGAGAAGGTCGGGGAATGCATTCCCTATGCTCGTTTAGCTCATGGAAAAAAATTTTCCGCACTCTTTCCCCATTATCCGCCTAATCGGATAATGAGTGGAGCAAAAAATTGGACATCTCTATTCAAGTATTTATAATAAATGTATATTGTAATATGAAAATCAATACACAAAAATTAAAAGCATAAAAAGAAGAAAAAAAAAAGACCGAATATTATGAATAGGTGTTAGATGCTCATGCATAGTATCCTCAACCACCATTGTGTAAGTGTACCACATTCTACTTGCCACTTTGCCTATAAATAATGACATTTGGTGGATCTTGAAAGAACACACATGGGTGAGAAAATCCAATTCAAAATTTCATATTATCCAATTTCACTTTTTTATTTTATATTTTATTTATTTATTTATTTATTATTATTATATCATTTTTTTTTCATATTTATGTTCTTGTTGTATTTCTTAATTTCACAACACTTATCAGCACAAGCTCCTATCGCTTCTCTCGCTGAAGAAACATTCATTCTCATTTATTAGGTGGTTAAAAAATGAGCAAAGAATATCTATGTCTAGCCAACAATGCAACTACGCACACAATACTTACAAATAAAAAAATACTTTTCCAAATTGACAATGCTAAAAGCAAAAGTAAATACAATATCCAAACTTGATTAAAGGTTTGGAAAAACAAATATTATTTTGCCTAGAAGGATAAAATTCACAATTCATAATGTATTTTTCTTTAGTCAATCAAAGATAAATCTTCTAAGTCTTAAAGATATACGTTGTAATAGTTTTCATAATGAGATTGATAAGCAAGAATAATGTGGAGTATCTATATATTAACTCTACTGTCTCAAATGAAAAAAGTATATTGGAATAGTTATCTGCTTTATCTTATCAATTGTATTATACTCATATATGAGTAATTGAAACATATGCAATAATGAACCTGAAGTTCATGAATCCAGATATATTTGTTATTTGGCATGATAGACTGGGTCATATTGGGTCTATAATGACAAGAAAAATTATTGAGAATTCAAATAGATACCCATTGAAGAGCATTATCAATTTAATGAATTATCATGTGATGCTTGCTCTCTTAGCAATTAATTATTAAACTATTCACCCGTTAAAGTGGGAATTGAATCACCTGCATTTTTATAATGAATTCATGGTGATATATATGGACATATTAACCCACCAAGTGAACCATTTAAATATTTTATGATATTAATAAACGCATATAGCAGATGGTCACAAGTATGTTTATTATCAAGTTGAAATCTTGCATTTGCAAGATTATTTGTTCAAATAATTAAGTTAAAAGCACAAATTTTTTTATTATTCGACTAAGATCATTCGTTTTGATAACGCCGATGAAGTTATATCCCAAGTTTTTGACAATTATTGTATGTCAGTTGGGACAAGTATTGTATATCATCTAGCTCATATTCATACACAAAGTGGTTTAGCATAATTATCTATAAAACGTTTGCAATTAATTGCAAGACCATTAGCCAAGCTTCCTACATCTATATGGTGACATGTTATTTTGCATGTAGCGACTTGTATGCATTAGACCAGTAGCTTATCATAAGTACTCCCAATTACAATTAGCCTATGGCCATGAGCCAAATATTTCTCATCTGAGAATTTTTGGATGTGCAGTATATGTTTCAACTATCCCACCACAATGCATAAGATAGGTTCTCAAAAGAGATTAGGAATATATGTTGGATATTATTCCTCATCAATTATTAAATATCTTGAACCCATGACGAGTAATGTATTTACTGTACAATTTGTTGATTATCATTTTATTGAGACAAATTTTCCAATATTAGGGGAGGAATTAAGAATTTGGAGAACGAAATTACATGAAATGTATCGTTATTATCTCATTTAGATCATTGTACAGATCAATGTGAACTTAAAGTTCATAAAAAAATTCATTTGCAAAATATAACAAATAAATTACCAGATGCATTTATAAATGCAAATAAAGTAACTAAGTCACATATACCATGTAATGACCCGAGTTCAGGAGAGGTACATTAATGAACCGATATCACATCCGAATGAGAAGGATCTTGAGGATATGAAAGTATGGTTAGGAAAGGTTTAAAAGAATTGTTACTACCTATACCAACAAGGTGCACCTTATTTTTCAGTGACCCAACCATAGGAACTTTAAAGTTAAGCATGTTTAGCTTGAAGCAATCCTATGTTGGATGACCTCCTGGGAATTTTCCTATGGTGCATGTAAGTGAGACAAAGTATGCTGAAAGGGCTCGTGTTGATTTGTAGGGACAACTTTCACTTCTAACAATATTTAAGACATGCAAGGACGATATAGTTGTTAGAGTTGACATTCAACATGTAGAAGGAATTAAGAATTTAAGCACTCTAACTATATCAATTTTAGTTAATAAACATGCACGTACAAGGTTTTAGTATATTAGGGATTCAAGTAAATACCTTTGATGGTTCTCCCAAATTGACTGAATTCACCACGAAATTCTTCTCGAATCACTATAGTAGACCACCACAAGTGTCTTCTCTACTAATAGAGTTAGAGTGAAGAGGAAAAATTCCATAATTTTTCTCTTTAAAATTTCAGATTGCATGCCCTAAAAAATGAATTCAAAACCTCATATTATAGTTTTTTAGCATGCAAATCAGACTTCATATGAAATTGGCACTTCATTTTCCATTCAAATAAATGCATGAGGTGTTTTTTATAATGGAAAATGGGGGATTTTTCCACTTTCCTCTTAATCTAAATATTAATATTGAAATTGGAATAATTTGAAAATAAAGAACTTGTTTAAAAATCGAATTTCTCAAATTCAATATTAATTAAATAAATTTTATAATGTTGAATTTCATAAATTTAAAATTTAATAAACTAATTTCATAAATTCAAAATTTAATAAACCAATTTGGATAATTTCTCAATCACAGTATTCTAAGGATCTTATTAAAATATCTCAATCACAGTTAAAATTTAATAAACTAATTTCATAAATTCAAAATTTAATAAACCAATTTAAAATTTAATAAACTAATATCAAATATTATATTAATATAACATCTTATTAAAATATCTCAATCACAGTTAAATATTGTCAACTCTCTAAAACTGTAACGTTTAATTCGATAATTAAACATCAATTATAACAATCCAAACTCTAAATTGAGCTTGGAAATTTCAAATTCCGTCAACACACTATTCTAAGGTTTAATTCTTTTATGAGCTAGTAGATGGACCTAATGGACCTAAAAACCATGAGCTTAAACAATTTGAGATCAATTGTTAAACTCTTTAAACCGAATTAATCAATCTTGTTAACTACCGAGACATACCACTATAGCTTTGTAGTTGCACTCTCCTCACTGTAGATGTATTTTTGTCCACTTGATTTAACCATAATCAGTAAGTCGATCATTCACAGGTTGTTCGTATTAATAGCTAAATCAAAATTACCATTTTACCTGTGTAATACATCTTGCTCCTTAAGTCTCCAGTGATCCTCTAATAAAAAAATGGTTTATGGTTCTACCAATAAACGGAGTCCCTCTCAGCCACTGAGAGGGTAGAATCCCTTATTCAAAACCAGGAGTCCGTACTGAAGGAAATCACACTCGAGATTTCCATGAGTAGCGAAAATAAGAACATTCCAAATTACAATCATGAGTGAACAATACATTTACAATCGACTTTAAACAAGCGGTTATACAATTAATACATAAATTACAGCATGAATAACTCAAAAGAACAAAGAGAAAACTCTACGAACATTTGAAGATCCGTCTCCACACTCCTTTACGCACGATCGCTCGAACAACAGCAACCTCAAACGCTCGATCTACACAACCCAACACAACACAAACACTTTGCACTCGTCCTCAATGATTGCCTTGGTCACGACCTCCTCAGCAGCACAAATGGCCTCTACAGCACCTCGACAGTGTCGAGTTGAGTATGACACTAGCAACAAGGCTACCTTGGTATTCTCGGTGTGAAAATTCAGAGGGTGTGCTCTATTCGGACTTGGTATGAGGCAAATGAAAGAGGAAACACCGATCGTATACATGACTAGTCAAGTGGGAGATGGGGGAGACCTATCGTATAGGTTGATGCCCAATTGTTTAGCTAAAGCTAAGTGATCATCTAGCAAAAGCTATGCAATTGTTTAATAAATATTGTACAATCATTTAGCTTGCCACTGCACGATCGTTTATGTAACATCCTGATTTATTTTGTAATTAAGTTTTTTTTTTTTTTTTTTTTTTTTTTAATGTTGACTACTTGGATAAATTATATGAGATATATTTTTGGCTAAGCTAAAATATGATTTAATATTTGGAATTAATTGAGTTTTATTTTGGCATATATTTTGGGAGATTTGATTATCTATGGAGATAATTAAATGTGTTTATTAGATTCTTTTTTAAAAGGAAGAGGAAAAAATATATATAAGTATATATATATTTTGGGAGATAATTAAGGAATTTGTTTTTTTAAAGGAAAAGGAAAGAGTTTAATTTGGTTATATATATTTATGGAAAGGGTTAAAGAAAAGAAAAAAGGAAAAAAAAGAAAAAAAAAAGAAAAGAGAAAAGTAAACTTTTTTCTCTCTCTCTCCCTTCAACCACGCACACAACAGCCCCCTCCCCCCCCCCTCTTTTTTTTTTTCTTCTTCTTCTTTTTCTTCTAGCCCTAGCCGTCGCCATCACCTCACCGTTCGCCTTCTAGCTGTCACCAACTTCGCCGCCGCAAGCCTCACTGCACCTTGTCGTCACGAGCAGCGCCGCGTCCTTGCCGTTCTGTCGCCCCACAACAATGCCGTCGCTCGCCTTGCCGACATCAGCCCCGTTGTCCAGTTTTGCTTCTCCCACTATTCACCGCCATTATTTTTTTTTAGATTGGGATTTGGATTTTTGAAGATTTCGGGGCGTTGCTATCAAAGAAAATACCATTCTTTTCATTGGAGAGTTTTAGTTTGGGTAAGTTTTGTGTAAGTTGGTTGGTTATCCTTCGGACTTGGACCCCGAGGATTTACTTAATTTTGACTCGCTTCCTAGGCTATAGTTGCTAAACTAAACTTGTGATTATGTTTTAGGGTTGATTGGAGTTTTATTCAAGGACTATTAAGGAACTATTTGTGCAGATTTTTTAGACCAAGTTGAGATAAGTGATATTATTACCGGTGCCTTCGTACTAGGCGATCTAGATTAGACCTATCAAGTTACTTGGTGGACTTTGGAGCATGATTTTGTTTGACATTATGTTTTGCTAGTTGCATGGTAGTTACAAGTATTATGAGCATGTTAAAATTTCTAATCACTACTGATATTATGTATGTGATGCATGAATAGACCAGTAGAGCGGTTTATTGTCTTGCCTTGACGCATGTTATTATTATGTTTGACGGTGTGCTTACGGGCCGCTAGACATGCGTGAACCGACAGGTTAACGTTCATGTTATTATCATGTTTAACAATGTGCCTACAGACTGCTAGACATGCGTGAGCCGATAGGTTTACGTTCATGTTACTTTTATTTTCATGTTTCATGTTTTAACGGTGTGCCTACGGGCCGCTAGACATGGGTGAACCGACAAGATAACGTTCATGTTATTATTATGTTTGATGGTGTGCCTACGGGCCACTGAACATGCGTGGGTTGACGGGTTCACATTCATGTTATTATCATGTTTGACGGTATGCCTACGGTCGCTAGACATGTGTTTCAAGGCAAGATAGTACGTCTTTTGGTTTTCCTTTCATCATAAAAAAAACGGTGTAACTGTATGAGCCACGGGCTATCTTTCTTTGCTCGTGTATGCATAGTCTGATCTCGATAATGGGATCACTTACTGAGTATTTTATACTCAACCTTTATCTTTAATTTTTTTTTCAGGTAAGGGCAAGGACACTCGGGCGACTGACAAAAGGAATCCGTGACAGTACCAAAGGAACCAAAAATTCGCTTTCGCATTTGACCATTTATATTTTCGCATGTTTTTTTTTTGTTTTGTTTATTTTATTTTATTTATTTCATTCATGGTTTTATTATAATTTAATTTAATTCTTTTTTATATATATAATTTGTTTCTTGTTAAAAAGGATGCCTGGGTTGAACGATTTAAGATTTTGAAATGATGTCAGAACATTTTCTTATATACTTAAAGCAGTTCAAAATCATGATTATTCTATTTTAATTTCCTCAATGAGAATATTTATGCATGCATGGTCCCCTTTTTAGTAGTCCTAGGGTTGTTACAGTTGATATCAGAGCCCGTGTTTTAGGGTTCTGTAGACTGACTTATTATGTAAGTCCAGATTGTTCCTTTGGCAAAACGGATTCTTCGTCTTCGCCAAGTATGTCCTTTATGAAATGTATTTAGAATAATATGCACCCGAGTTAGTAGCAGTTATGATTGCAATTGATGTGTTTTGTACTAGTAGGGAAAATAGCTAAGGGGTAGTTGTAAATAACTGTCAGGAAAATGGTTCGTGTTAGGGGAAGAGGCTGTCATTGGGTCACTGGAAGGGGGCACATTCCCGAAGAGCAGAATCCACCAGTTCAGGATCAAGATGCTCATGATGAGGATCCACAAGTTCATGATGCACAAGTTCAGGACCCTCCGGTACCAGAGGATTTCTTGCCGCCTAGGGACCCCTCAAGGTCAGGGTGGCTGCAAACCCGAACACGAAGTAGAGCTCAGCACACGGCCACGCTGCCACAGACGCAACCCTCCCCGTCGCTCCAGCAGAGGTTACCGATTGGGCAGCCACTATTGGGGAAGCAGTTACATCAGCTATGTTGGGTAAGGTGAAGGACATGTTGGATAAACGACTAGCCCAGTTTGCCCAGTTCCATCAGACACCACCACCACAGGATCAGGTGCCGCAAGTCCAGATTCAGAACATGATCCAGAACCAAAGCATGTCAGGCCTTTCGGTGGAGGCCAAGCATTTGCGAGATTTTAGGAAGTACAACTCCAACACCTTCAATGGGTCACTAAAGGACCCTACCAACGCAGAATTATGGATATCCTCGATTGAAATGATTTTTTGTTATATGAAATGCCTAGAAGATCAAAAGGTGTAGTGTGACATTTTTATGCTTACCAACAAGGCTCAGATTTGGTGGCAGTCGGCAGAAAAGATGTTGGGTGTAGGAGGGGATCTAGTGACATGGGAGCAGTTCAATGAGCGCTTTTATGTGAAGTACTTCTCTGCCAACTTAAGGTACAATAAGCAGAAGGAGTTCTTATAGCTGAGGCAAGGACACAGGTCAGTGGAGGAGTATGACCAGGAGTTTGACACCTTATCCCCTTTTGCCGTGGAGTTAGTTGCCACGGAAGCCATGAGGGCAGAAAGGTTCGTTCAAGGCCTAAAGGACAGTATACGAGGTATCGTGTGAGCATTCAAACCAACCACTCATGCTGAGGCACTTTGCTTGGCAACTGAGGTGGACCCACAGTCAGGAGATGAGTTCTCACGAGCGTTTGAGGCAGAACCTTCCTCAGGTCAAAAGAGGAAGGCAGATCAAAAGGCTTTCGAGCCTCACCCTCATCAGAAGGTTCAAGGTTCAGACAGACCGCTTCGACATTTTAGGCAGCAGGCTGCCGAGGTGGGTATGGTGGAGAGAATGCGACCGATGTGTAGCTCGTGTGGAAAACGTCACTGGGGCTGGTGTTTGGCAGGCATCGGGGTTTGTTTTCATTGCAAGCAGGAAGGACACTCGATAGATAGATGTCTTATTAGAAGCACGTTCAGTTTTCAGAACCAATTTGTAGGCTGTGATCAGAAGAGTTCGGGTAGGCCTCAATATCAGTAAGGTCGTGTTTACTCTACCACCCGACAGGAGGCCGAGAAAGCAGGTACTATTATGACAGGTGTGCTCTCAATCTTGGGGCATTTTGCGCTAGTATTGTTTGATTTAGGTTCATCCCATTCGTTTATATCATCGTTGTTTGTTAAGCATGCCATGTTAGAACTAAAGCTTTTATACTATGTGTTGTCAGATTGAAGTAGCGAGTCATACCCTGGATGTGACTTTAATAGTCTTGGACATGTGGGATTTTGATGTGATTTTGGGCATGGATTGGCTAGCTGCTAACCATGCCAGTATAGACTGCTCTTGCAAGGAGGTGATCTTTAACCCTCCCACGGGAGCCAGCTTTAAATTTAAAGGGGCGGGGGCCGTGGTCCTACCCAAAGTGATTTCTGCCATGAAAGCCCAGAGGTTGCTTAACCAGGGTACTTGGAGTATCTTGGCTAGTGTTTTCGACACTATAGAGCCTAAGGTCTTCTTGATTTTGGAGTCAGTGGTACGTGACTACTCGGATGTCTTTCCGAAGGAACTCCCAAGTCTACCGCCGCAACGGGAGATAAGACTTTACTATCGAGTTGGCGCCAGGCACAACTCCTATCTCGAAAGCTCCGTACAGAATGGCCCCAGCAGAACTGAAGGAACTCAAGGTTCAGTGGCAAGAGTTGTTAGATAAGGGTTTCAAACGCCTTAGTGTGTCCCCTTGGGATGCACCGGTGCTGTTTGTGAAAAAGAAAGATGGGTCATTATGGCTCTACATTGACTGCAGGGAACTAAACAAGGTGACTATAAAAAACAAGTATCTGTTTCCCATGATTGATGACTTGTTTGACCAGTTTCAGGGAGTTACGGTGTTTTCTAAGATTGATCTTCGGTCGGGGTATCATTAGTTGAGGATAAAGGAAAGTGATATTCCTAAGACAACTTTTTGTTCGAGGTATGGGCATTATGAGTTCGTCGTGATGTCATTTGGGTTGACGAATGCTCCTGCAGTATTCATGGACCTGATGAATAGGGTGTTTAAGGAATTTCTTGACACCTTTGTGATAGTCTTCATAGATGACATTTTGGTTTACTTCAAGACAGAGGCGGAGCACGAGGAACATTTACGAAAGGTTCTAGAGACTTTGAGGGTGCAACGGTTACATGCTAAGTTTTCCAAGTGCGAGTTATGGTTGAAGCAAGTGTCCTTTCTAGGGCATACGGTGTTTAAGGAAGGTGTATCTGTTGATCCTGCAAAGATCAGGCAGTCACGAGTTGGTTTTGTCCTACCACAATCGAAGAGGTACGTAGTTTCTTCGGGTTGGCAGGCTATTATCGTCGATTTGTGAAGGACTTTTCCCGTATAGCCACCTCTCTGGCCCGGTTGACCAGAAAAAGAGCTTCCTTTATTTGGAGTAAGGCTTGTGAGGATAGTTTCCAAGATCTCAAGCAAAGGTTGGTTATGGCCCTAGTTCTCACCGTATCAGATGGAACGGGTGGCTTTGTTATCTACAGTGACGCCTCCAAGAGAGGGTTGGTGTTGATGCAGCAATGTAAGGTAGTTGCTTATGCCTCTCCCCAGCTAAAGAACCATTAACTAAATTATCCCACACATAATTTGGAGTTGGCAGCTGTTGTTTTCGCTTTAAAAATCTGAAGGCACTACTTGTATGGCGAGAAGATGCAGATTTTCATCGACCACAAAAGTTTAAAATACTTCTTCACTCGGAAGGAGTTAAACATGAGGCAGCGTAGGTGGTTGGAGCTAGTGAAGGATTGTGATTGCAAGATTCTGTACCACCCAGGAAAGGAAAATGTAGTGTCGGATGTTCTAAGTAGGAAGGTAGCCCATTCAACAACCCTTATCACCAGACAAAGTCATTTATGTAAGGACCTTGGGCGGGCCGAGATAGCAGTGGTGGTAGGGGAGGTGTCTGCGCAGTTAGTACAATTGTCGATACAACCAAGTTTAAGGCAGAGGATCATTGTTGGTCAACGCAGTGATCCTTACTTAGTTGAAGTAGTGCAGTAGGTGAAAACAGGGTAGGGTGGTGAGTTCTCCTTGTCAGCAGATAATGGTCTTACTTTTCGAAGACGTTTATGTGTACCAGCAGATAGTGACCTCAATATCGATCTGTTATGGGAAGCTCATAACTCCCCATTTTCAATACATCCTGGCAATACCAAAATTTATCAGGACCTAAAACGTTGCTACTGGTGGAATAACATGAAAGTGAAGATAGCAGAGTTTGTCAGTAAGTGCTTGGTGTGTCAGCAGGTAAAGGCCCCATGACAAAAGCCAGTAGGTTTGTTGCAACCTTTGAGCGTACCAGAATGGAAGTGGGAGCATGTCTCGATGGACTTCATTGTAGGTTTGCCGCAAACGGCGAAGGGTTTTACAGTAATTTGGGTTATAGTGGACAAACTCACCAAGCTGGCACATTTTATTCCAGGGAAGTCTATATATTCAGTGAGTAGATGGGCCCAGTTGTTTATGAAAGAAGTGGTAAGATTGCACGGGGTACCAGTGTCCATCGTGTCTGATAGAGACCCTCTGTTTACCTCCAACTTTTGGAAGAGCCTTCAAGTAGCATTGGGTACATTTGGATTTCAATACGGCTTTTCACCCACAAACTGACACTGAGCATTTAAACCAGACACTGGAGGATATGTTACGTGCTTGTGCACTAGAGTTTGCATGGAGTTGGGACTCTCACCTGCATTTGATAGAGTTTGCCTATAATAATAGTTATTAGGTAACCATTGGCATGTCACCGTTTGAGGTCTTTTATAGGAAGAGTTGTAGGTCACCCGTGTGTTGGGATGAGGTTGGTGAGCGAAAATTACTAGGACCTGAGTTAGTATAAACCACGAACGAGGCAATACAGAAGATTAGGGCTCGAATGTTGACGACTCTTTAGCAGGCAGAAAAGTTACGATAATGTTAGGCGTAATGATCTGGAGTTTGAGGTAGGTGGAAAGATGTTTCTGAAAGTGGCACCTATGAAGGGAGTGTTGAGGTTTGGCAAGAGAGGTAAGTTGAACCCTCGTTTCATCGAGCCATTTGAGATCTTGGAGCGGGTTGGTCCTGTAGCTTACCGGCTAGCCTTGCCCCCATTTCTTTCTGCAGTTCACAATATTTTTCATGTTTCCATGTCAAGGAAGTACGTAGCAAATTCATCTCATTTTATGGATATGAACCTTTGCATTTAAATGAGAACCTGAACTACGAAGAAGAACCCATTCGAATCCTGGCCAGGGAAGTGAAAGTTTTGCACAACAAGGAGATAGCTTTGGTGAAGGTTCTTTGGTAGAATCACCAGTTCGAGGAAGCCACGTGGGAGCGCGAGGACGACATGAGGATGCATTATCCTAAGCTTTTTCAGGATTAGAACTTTCAAGGACGAAAGTTTCTTAAGGGGGGTAGAATGTAACATCCTGATTTATTTTGTAATTAAGTTTTTTATTTTTTATTTTTTATTTTTTTTTTATCTTGGCTACTTGGATAAATTATATGAGATTTATGTTTTTGGCTAAGCTAAAATATGATTAATTATTTGGAATTAATTGAGTTTTATTTTGGCATATATTTTGGGAGATTTGATTATCTATGGAGATAATTAAATGTGTTTATTAGATTCTTTTTTTTTAAAAGGAAAAGGAAAATATATATATAAGTATATATATTTTGGGAGATAATTAAGGAATTTGTTTTTTTAAAAGGAAAAGAAAAGAGTTTAATTTGGTTATATATATTTATGGAAAGGGTTAAAGAAAAGAAAAAAGAAAAAAGAAAAAAAGAAGAAAAAGAAAAGTAAACGAAAAAAGAAAAAAAGAAGAAAGAGAAAAGTAAACTTTTCTCTCTCTCTCTCCTCAACCACGCACGCAACCCCCTTTTTTTCTTCTTATTCTTCTTTTTCTTCCAGCCCTAGCCACCGCCATCACCTCACTGTTCGCCTTCCAGCCGTTGCTGCAAGCAACGCCGACATCAACCCCGCCGTCTATTTTTGTTTCTGCCACCGTTTGCCGCCACGGTTTTTTTTTTTTAGATTGGGATTTGGATTTTTGAAGATTTTGGAGCGTTGCTATCAAAGAAAAGACCATTCTTTTCATCGGAGAGTTTTAGTTTGGGTAAGTTTTGTGTAAGTTGGTTGGTTATCCTTCGGACTTGGACCCCGATAATTTACTTAATTTTGACTCACTTCCTAGGTCATAGTTGCTAAACTAAACTTGTGATATGTCTTAGGGTTGATTAGAGTTTTATTCAAGGGCTATTAAGGAGTTATTTGTGTAGACTTTTGAGACCAAGTTGAGGTAAGTGATACTATTACCGGTGCCTTCGTGCCAGGCAATCTAGATTAGACCTATCAAGTTACTTGGTGAACTCTAGAGCATGATTTTGTTTGACATTATGTTTTGCTAGTTGCATGATAGTTACAAGTATTATGAGTATGTTAAAATTTTTAATCAGTACTGATATTATGTATGTGATACATGAATAGACCAGTAGAGCGGTTTATTGTCTTGCCTTGACGCATGTTATTATTATGTTTGACGGTGTGCCTACGGGTCGCTAGACATGCATGAGCCGACAGGTTTATATTCATGTTACTTTTATTTTCATGTTTCATGTTTTGACGGTGTGCCTACGGGCTGCTAGACATGCGTGAACCGACATGTTAACGTTCATGTTATTATTATGTTTGACGGTGTGCCTATGGGCCGCTAGATATGCATGGATCAACGGGTTCACGTTCATGTTATTATCATGTTTGACGGTGTGCCTACGGACTGTTAGACATGCGTTTCAAGGCAAGATAGTACGTTTTTTGGTTTTCCTTTCATCATAAAAAAAACGGTGTAACTGTATGAGCCATGGGCTATCTTTCTTTGCTTGTGGATGCATAGTTTGATCCCGGTAATAGGATCACTTTCTAAGTATTTTATACTCGACCTTTATCTTAATTTTTTTTTTCAGGTAAGGGCAAAGACACTTGGGTGACTGACAAGAGGAATAAAAAATTCGCTTCCGCATTTGACCCTTTATATTTTCGCATGTTTTGTTTCTTTTATTTTAGTCATGGTTTTATTATAATTTAATTTAATTCTTTTTTTATAATTTGATTCTTGTTAAAAAGGATGCCCATGTTGAATGATTTCAGATTTTGAGATGATGTCAGAACATTTTTTTATATACCTAAAGCAGTTCAAAATCATGATTATTCTATTTTAATTTACTTTATCTTTCTTCGATGAGAATATTTATGCATGCATGCAGTAGCAATCCCCTTTTTAGTAGTCCTAGGAGGTGGGGTTGTTACAGTTTAGCTAGCCCAAGCTGTCGTTTAGTAAATCTGTATTTACTTGACAACTCCGTAGGATTCTTTTTGCCGAGAGAAATCTTAAAAACTTTTTTGAAAACTTTTCAATAGTTTTCAAATCTTACTAAAATTAGGAAAACCATTTTTCTTTTAACTCACGGTTACCATGAATCCAATAACTATCCGCTCAATTGGTTATTAAAGAAAAATAATTAATTATCCAATAAATAATATTATTATACATATAAATGATAACCAACTTATCATATTATATTTATAACCTATAGTTTTAATATTTCATCTCATGAAATATATAAACCATAGTTATTTTTCTATTCCATGGTACTTAATGTAAATCTCATTTACATAAATCCTCCACTAGATGTATCTCATACATCAAACCGATTATATCATATATAATCAAAATACCTCTTGTCAATTTGAACATTTCAAATCAACACCAATAACTGATCCTCAACTGAATACATTGAGCTACCAAGGTGACCTTATGGACCTGTAGCTCGAAGCTCCAACGATACGTGAATAACTGATTAAACTTTTTAGTCATGGAATCCACCATCCGTTAACTGTTAGGCACTCCACTAAAGACCGACAGCTGAACTCTCTTTACAACAGATATATTATATGTCCATCTTAACCAATCAGTAGTGAGACAACCCTTCACAGATCGCTCGTAAGTATAGCTGGGCCAATAACCGTTATTCCTCTATAGTTATATCTGTCTCCTTAAGTACCACTGATTTCTTTAATGAACATAAGTCATAGTCCTACTATGACCGAGTCTTCTCTTCTAAAGAGAAGTTGTAGCCACTATGTTCAAGCCCCGGAATCAGCCCTTAAGGGAGCAATCTCTCTACTTATTCTTGCCTCAGGAAAGGAGTGAATTCCATCTTATGGATTGAGTTCCCAGCTCCCAGATCAGACAAGTCCCCAAAAAGGTAGGCATGTTGAGTTAGAAATCTGGCCACTTTCACCCATACTAATCAAAGGACCGCCCTCAAAGGCAGGAGTTCCCAAAATACTCAGGATTGAGGTCGTGTCACCTATGGTCGTTTAGGTGAGATGCAATCTCTAGTATCAACGACATTATATATACAGAGTCTAGTTATCTCGTGGTCCAGGTCTTATACAAATTCTTTGTATAGGACACCCCCGCTCGCATGTCTCCACATGGTTAGGATTTACTATCTGTAGTAGTTTACAACACTTGCAAACCTCTACAAAACGGGCCGTATCCATAGTGTCACTAGGATCAGGTATCCCACCTTAATCCTTATACTACAGACCTATTTAGGTTATCACTTAAGGCATGATCCACTTGTATATCACATATACATGTTTAAGTTCACATAAGATAACCAATGAGCTTTGTTTATTGGATATGAGTAAATGTCATAATTAAATAACATTTATTTTATTCATTAAACAATGTGTATCTTTACAAAACAACGATACTCCAAGAGAATTAGGACACCAATCCTAACAAGTACTTAAGGGAACAACCTATCTACTAACCCTGAAACGGGTAGGAGTGAATTCTATATTGTAGAACTATGTTCCTAACTATCTATCCGATCATACCCTTAAAATGGTAGGCTTATTGAACAGCAATGTTGAACCACTCTCACCCATGCAAATTTAAAGATAATCCCGAATAAACAGGAGTTCATAGTTAGCTTAGGATTAAGATCGAGTTACCTCAGACCATCAAATTAAAATAATCAGTTTTAACAGTAAACGATCTTTATAAAGAAAAGTGACTATTTTATGGTTCGATCTTATACAAACATCTTTTGTATAGAATGCCCTCACTCGCATGTCTCAACATAAACGACTTTTGGATCACATCGTTTGTATCAATATACAAAGTGGGTCGCATCCATAGTGTCTACAGGATAAGGTACCCAACCCTATCCATATACTTATAGACCATTTAGGTTATATACTAAAACTCGATCAACTTTTATGTTTCTACACAAGTTTAAGTATTCATGTTATAGCCAATGATTAGTTTATTGGATTTAGGAATTTATAAATACAATTTACAAAATCAATAACACAATTATTGAAAGAAATCTCAAGAACATCTTTATTGTAAAATATAATTTTTTAAAAGATTACAAACTACAAGTTTTAGGATATTTCCCAACAAACTCCCACTTGGAATAAAACTCCAGTGAGTTTAATTATATACATATATACAATGTTGAGTACAAGAGAATAAATACAATAAACTCCCACTTACCCTATATTTACGAAGCTCGTAGTCCTAGTTCGACTAAGTAACCCTCGAACACTTTAGTCGTGAGCGCCTTCATAAATATATCAACTAAATTGTCTTATGAGGCTATCTGCTTGACGATCACGTCTCCTCGGTGTACTATCTCCTTGATGAGATGATACTTGCACTCGATGTTCTTTCCGTGTGTTATGGCTTCTTCTTGGTTCTTCTGAGTTGGTAACTGCTCAATTGTTGTCACAATAGAGGGTGATCGGCAAATGCATATTTGGAACCACTTTCGAATCAGTTAAGAACTTTCTAAGTCATACTGCTTCTTTAGTTGCTTCACATGCAATTACATATTCCGCTTCCATTGTGAAATAAAAAAATACAATTTTGCTTTATACTCTTCCATACTATAGCTCCTCCATTCAGAGTGAATATTGATCCCAAAGTAGATTTTCTAGAATCTACACTTGTTTAGAAATCAGAATCGTGTATCCAATAAGAATCTAGCGCCATACACGAGCATATAGTCCCTCGTTCTCCGAAGATATTTAAGGATGTTCTTAACAACAGTCCAGTGACTATATCTAGGATTGGATTGAAACCTGCTAACGATTCCAATTGCAAAACATATGTTTGGACGTGTACACAATATAACATACATCAATCTCCCAACTGTTGATGTATAAGGAATTCTTTTCATATCCTCAACTTTTCGAGGTGTCTTAGGACACTGTTCTTTAGATAAATGAATTCCGTATTGAAAAGGTAATAAACCTCTTTTGGAATTTTGCATGTTATATTAGACAACATATTGTTTATATAAGATACTTGAGATAGTGCTAGCAATCTGTTCTTGTGATCTTGAACTAATTGGATTCCAAAAACATGGTGTGCATCTCCTAAATATTTCATTTGAAATTGTGATGCTAGCCATCTCCCGACGTTGGCAAGGAATTCTACCTCATTCTCGATGAGTGGGATATCATCAACATATAGTACCAGAAAAGCTACAGTCTTTATGACTATTTTTTTTGTAAACACGAGGTTCGTCAATATTCTGTTCAAAGCCATAAGGTTTGATCGCAGTGTCAAATCTCATATTCCAAGACCGAGATGTTTGTTTTAATCCATAAATGGATCTATTAAGCTCACAAACTTTTTTCTCTTGACCCTGTTCAACGAACCCTTCTGATTTAGACATATAAATATTTTCTTCAAGATAAACATTAAAAAAGGTTGTCTTGACATCTATTTTTCATATTTCATAATCATAAAAGACGACAATGGATAAAATTATTTTGATAGACTTGATTATGGCAACAGGAGAAAAGGATTTTAATAGTCTACCCCCTATCTTTAGTAAATCCTTTTGCCATGAGTCTTACAAACCAACTTTGTCTCGTTTTCTCTTGTAGATCCACTTACATCCAATAGGTTTTACCCTATATGGTTGATTTATGAGTTTCCAGACTGAATTGAAATATATAAATTCCATTCAAGGTCCATAGCTTTTATCCATTGGTCTCTACCTACATCCTTCATTGTTTGTTTAAAGATCAATAGATCCTCTAAGCCATCATTAGGTATGACGACCTGAATTTCTGTTAAGCCCATGTACCAGTTGGGCTGTTGACCAACCCTCCCACTACATCGAGGTATTCTTAATTCTTGATAAGGACGTGACAGATCAGTTTCATCAACAACTCTTGTTGAAAGACTAGCCCGATAAACAACTTTTATTAATTTGTCTGTAGTTTCTCTGGACATCTCATTCAATACTAGTTTACTGTGAGATTGATGATTTCTTATGTGGTCTTCTTCTAAGAATGTAGCATTTTTTTTTTATATAAGCACTTTATCATATCGAGGATCATAAAACAGACCATGTTTTTTTTTGGGTATTCTACAAATAGGCATATTTTAGTATGTCGTTCCAATTTCTTTGGATTTTGTGCCAATACATGTACTGGGCATCCCCAAATCCTGAAGTGACGTAAACTACCTTTACGTCTTCTCTATAACTCGTATGTTGTTTTTGAAATAATTTTCGAACGAACCACGTTTAAAATATATACCGCAGTTTGTATTGCATATCCCCAAAAAGACTGAGGTAACTGGGCATAACTCATCATTGAACGAACCATGTCTAACATGGTTCTATTTCTCCTTTCCACTACACCATTTTGTTGTGGTGTACCAAGTGCAGTAAGTTGGGATTGAATTCCATGTTCTATCAAATAGTTATGAAATTCTAAATCCATATACTCACCTGATCTAATCAAAGTGTGTGTGTTTTTTTTTTTTTAATCTTTTTACCTAATAAGTTCTCAACCTCTATCTTGTACTTTTTGAACTTTCCAAGAGTTTCAGACTTATGACGCATCAGGTAAACATAGCCATATCTAGAATTGTCATCAATAAAATTGATGAAATACTCAAATCCTCATCGAGCTCTAACATTCATCGGACCGCAGAGATCTAAATGTACAATCTCTAGAGGTTCTTTGACTCTTAGACTTTTTTTTGAAAAATATTTCTTAGTCATTTTACCCTCGAGACATGATTCACATGGAGGTAAAGAACTATCTTTTAACTGATTTAGAAGTCCATTCTTTACTAGTCTCTCAATCCTGTTGAGATTTATGCGTCAAAGTCTTAAGTACCAAAGATAGATGTTATGAGAATTTTTTCGTTTCTTAATTTGAGTTTCAACTGTTTTAAACATCTCTAAATTTAAAATAACTTTTGCCTCAATTGATTTTAACATATATAAGTTATTTCAAGTTTAGCAGAATATATTTGAACACCTCTTGAACTAATGAACACTTCATTTATATCAAAAGTAACTCTGTACATATGTTCTAATAAATAGGAGATTGAAATTAAGTTCATTTTCACATTAGGTACAAAGTATATATTTTCCAACAAAATATAAGCATCTCCAAAAAATAACTTAAGATCTCCCACTGCATAAGCTAAAATGACTTCACCTGTTCCCACCTTGAAAGTCATCTCATTCTCCATCAGTTGTCTCCACAAACTAGTTTCCTAAATAAAAGTGCAAATATAGTTAATGGCGTCCAAATCCAGTATTCAGGTCAAATGAGAACTTCCCACTAAAATTAAAAGTAAATCAGATTTACCTTGGTTTGCATCTTCAACTTTCTTTTCAGCAAGATATTTAGGGTGATTTCTTTTCTAATGCCCATCCTCGTTGCAATGAAAACATTTTTCTTTTGCAACTTTTGTCTTGCTCTTCTTAGCACGAGCTTTCTTCTTCCATTTTCCATTTTCTTTATTGAATACTTTTATCCTTAGAAGGTCCAAACTTCTTATAAAAAGGTTTCGTACTAGATGTCTATCCCTTATGGAATTTCTTTTAGGTAACAATGTTTGCTTCCCCTTCCTGATTTTTAATTTTCATATGTGATTGGTAAGTCTCAAGCTCATTTAAAATAGTAGCCAGATTGAATTCAATTTTATTCATCACGACGTTTGTATGAAACATTAGGAAATTCTTCAGAAGAGATTCCAAGATCATACTGACTTGACTCTTTTCGTCTATGGTAGCATCATTCGCTTCCGCAATATGAAAGTAGACCATCATATCCAGGATGTGTTCCCTAACAAAGGTCCCTTCCTTCACACAGAAATATGAATAAAATTTTCATATATATTAAATATATGACTAAAAGTTTAGATTTTATTAGATATGAAATTCTATCTAAAAAATAAAATAATAAAAATTTAAATTTGCAAGGACTTTTAGACAAATAATAACAATAACCATAATGATAACTAGACAGTTGAAAGCTTAAAAATTTATTATTGATAATCAACCAATTAGACAATGGAAAGTTTATGATTTATTAGATTTTCTTAAAAGTTAAGAGATGAAATATACACAACTTTAAAATTCATGGTCGTAATTTAACTAACAAATTTTCTATATATCTAAACTTATATTCCCACCACATACATCTTTTTCTCAAATATTTGCTTTTACATCTCTAACGTTTTTAAAACACGTAAAATTCAGCCTAATTATCAAATATTAATGATTTTTGTTAAAAACATAATAATATAGATGGTTAAAGTAAATTAGGGTTTATTCTAATTAATATTTTTCTCTATAGTATTTTTTTTATCAGATCTATTGGTGTCTATTTATTCATTTTTATAATGTAATTATGATTAAGTTGATTATCCAATATAATATATAAAATTAACACAGGAGAATAAAAACAAAACTTTTAAATGGTTATATCTTAAACTGTCAACTTAGTTAATATGATTTGTTTAAATTTACTCATTCAAATTCATCTATAGGATTCATATATAGTTCTAATCTAATTCACGTCGTTAAGGAGTTTTAATTCGTTCTCAATGATTTGATTAAATATTATTAATTATATTTCATCCTTTACATAATACAATAAATTTAGAGAGGAAGATTTAAACTTCCAATCTGAGGATATTTTAAGTTAACCATTCAACTATATTTGTAAAAAAACACATCTTCCCCTACATATTTGACCCTAAACCATGATATAGTCGGCACATCTAGCTATAAAAGACTGTCATGTAATATAACATGCATTTGATTTGACAATGGCGGCATGTATAAATAATCACTGATCATGGGATCAACCATATTATAAAAATCAAATTGAAACTCCCTTTTGATTTCAAATCAAGCAAGTCAATGCGTACATAAGCAATCAACACAAATTGTAGGTTTGGGACACGAAGTTAGTTATCAGTCATAGATTATCATAGTTAGATTATAATAGTTTGTGTTTAAGGTGTATATTATTTTAATTTTAGTTACAATATTATGTGTTTGAGATGTAAACTATTTTAGTTTGAGAAAGAAATAATAAACACTGTAGCAAATAATAATAATAATAAATGATGTATGTAAAATGGTAAAAATTGTAACAAATGAGGGCTTTCTAATTTGGGAATACAAAATTGTATTTACGGGTAGTTATTATAACCTTATAATAGTTTTGCCCCAAACGCCCCCTATGAGCCTAAAATATAATATAAGGACAATATCAATAATTTATACCTTTACATTTTGAAGGTTATATCAATTAAAATCTTGAATTAATACTTGTATCCAGTTAATGTATCACTTCACACTTTTTTTTATTTTATTCAATGAACATCGATACTTATAATTATTTCACTAAAACTCCTTAATTTGTCATAATAGGGTCAATTTAGATTCTTTATTAAAACTACATTTGAAAATCACCAATAAATCAAGTCTTGCGCATGTGTAGACTTCTTCAAACGATGGATTAATATATGGACAATTAAAATTGATATATGAATGATTTTCAAAACAAGTCATAACTTAGAGTCTAAATTGATTTACCCATGAAAGCTAGAGGTTTAATCAATAAACTTCGAACCATTACACAATTCAATGCTTTTATTTATACAACTCCTACATTTAAGCATATAAATTGATATATTTTCTAAAATGTATGAAATTGTAAACATGAAATTTATAATTTAATATATTCCTTCCTGGCAATTCGAGTATAACCCAATTAGTATTTGCATATATCATCGACTTCGCCGTAGTATTTATCCATAAAACGCTGCGTTTTGGTTCAATCATCTCATCCAATTTTCTCAATTTCATTTTTGTCCAAATCTCGGGGTCTCAGTTCAAAGTGAAAGCCCGTAATTTTCTTGTAGAATTATTGCAAATTGCGATAAAGAAAGAAAAGGGGAAAAAAAAAAAAACAAAAGGAAAGAAGAAGAAGAAAGAGAGAAAGAAGAGCGAAAGGAAGTTCCATTAGAACAACAATTTGCAATCTTTTGGTTTCGCGGCTCTCGCGAAGCCTCTCTCTCTCTGTGCAAATAACAGAGTGTAAAGGAGGAAGAGATCTATGGTGTTATTGCTCAGAAGAAATCTATTCCTCCTAATGTTCTTTTGAATCGCATTCTTGGGTAAGTCTCTGAATCTCAATCTGTGAACAAATGGATTGCAATTGAATTTCATAAATTGGACATCCCATTTTGAAGCCACTTCTTTGTTGTTGTTTCACTTTCGATGTTGACCTTTTTTTTCCCTTTCCAGTGTTTCTCATTATGTTAGCCTGTCGCCATTGCGTATCTTAGTTCCTTCAACCCGTCATATGTCTTATGTTGACACCCACTTGCTTTACTTCGGGTTCAAGGGCTGCTGCGCATTATCTTGTGTTTATATCAAATGTTCTTTTCATGAATTTGGATTCTGTTTCGTTGTCAAATTCATGGGTTTGGTTGGTATGGATAATTTTGTATTTCTTTGGTGTTTGCCAATGCTATTTCAGATTTGATATTTGAGGCTGCTGTTGGGATTGGTGAAGACGAACTTTGGTCGTGGATTTGAGGTTGCTGGTTGGATTATTTCCTACAAAAATGAGGGAAATCTGAAGATGAGATGGTTGAGTTGGTCTTAAATTGTGGTTTAGTTTGGCAATCCAGTGTGTGCAAAGTGGGTGAAAAGTGAAAAAGATTGATAGAACGAAATGTCTGATGTGGCGAGCATAGCAGAGGCAGTGGCAGCAAGATTTAGTTCTTTGGAGCTTATTGGAAGAGGATCTTTTGGTGATGTCTACAAGGGGTAAGCCTCAATTCTGTTACTATTTATATGATTCACTGCGTTGAAATTTGTTACACCCTCGATCTTTTGGTTTGCTCAACTAAATAAATGACTGGCGAAGCAGCAAATGGATATGTGATTTTTGCACTAGCGTGGATTTAGATAAGTGTACACTTTCATGGTATATCACTAAGAAACATGGATACGGACACGACATGGATATGGTCACATGTCATCCAAAAAAAACTAAAACAAGGACAAGGCAAGGAAAAAAATTATAATTATATACCTTTAGAAAGATTTATGCTTAGAAAAATATGTTTTCATCCGTTGTGCTCTCCAAATATATAGTTTTTATCCCATGTTTGTATCTACATTCACTTTGTACAAATGGTATGTCATGCATACTCTATTCTATTGTGCTAACAAATATTTGATACATGTTGGACAAGTTGGAGTGCATATTACTGAGATTGTAGGGTCTATATTCCTTAGCCGTATCATTGTTACTTATTGAAGTCTCATATAAAAAAAATTCATTTAAAGTCGGAGAAAAGATTATTTTCTAAAGAGTTCAGTTATCCTTTCTGTAACCTAAGGTGCCAGTCTTGGGTCCTCTCTTCTTCGATTCCTTTTTTGGGTGGGGAGTGAGTAACCAAGGCCCTTTTGTTATACTTCCAATCAGAAAATGAACTGGAACTACTCATTGATCTAGTTTCCTGACTCCTTTCTGCATTTGCAGGTTTGACAAGGAGCTTAACAAAGAAGTTGCTATCAAAGTTATTGATTTGGAAGAATCGTAAGTACATAGGTTGCTCTATATTTTTCACTGACGTTCATCTTGCCTTAACAATGAAGAGCATGATAAACTACCCTAATTTTTGTTTGATTAAAAGAACAAATAGCGTAACTGTTTAATGGTAGTATGGCCTAAATTTTTACCCCATTTTTTGCTAAACTTGGTGAGTTTATTATTGAATAAAAGTTTACTAATGTGAAATGAGGAACGATTTAGTCCTCGTTTATTTATCTTTTGGTCTTTGGATGACTTTATTTATTTATTTTTGTTTGCCTTTTGAGTTGGTTAGTGTTGCATCGGTATGTTACAACTTCCGAATTTTGCTTTCAACATACTTGATAGTTTGTCTGTCATAATCAGACTATGATGATTTATACTTCTGACAACAAATTAATGGTCATAGAATCTTGTGGGGGATTTGAGGGGAGAGAAACAATGGAATCTTTAGAGGGCGTGAGAGCTTACTTGTCAACACGTTGTCCCTTGTTAGATTTTTTGATCCTCTTTGGGCATCTGTTGCTAGACTCTTTTGTAAGTACTCTGCTTGGTATTATTTCTCTTGACTGGATCCCTTTCGTAGTTTGACTCTATGTTTTGGGCTTTTCCTTTTTTGTATGCCTGTGTTTTCTTTTAGTTTTCATCAATCAAAGTCGAGTTCTTTTATAAAAAAAGATAAAAATTATTGGTCAATGCAAGAGCAGCATTGATATGATTTTACCTTTTAGCCTCCTCCAAGGATTTGCAATGATTATTTCCTTTTTTTAGCTTCCTCCAAGGATTTGCAATGATTGTTTCCTTTTAAAGGGTACTTTATATTTCATTGATAAATGAAATTACAAAAATAAGAGAAATCCCCAAGCCAGCAGGAATTAGAAAGATCTTCTTCTGACTAAAAGATTATTAAGATTGTAGTTGAAGAAGGTTGCGTTTTCACCAATATAAGCTACCAAAGGATGGAGTTCAAGAAAGTGTTAATGATTGAAAATATGGTTATCCCGGTGTAACTAAATCTTCCATAAGGATGCCCCATAATATTGATGCATAGGGATTTTCTTTTTCTCCTAGGGTGTTCGCAAAAATATTGTATGGGAAAGAAAGTTTATCGTCTTGTTAGGAAGAGCTATGGCCCTCCTGGAAGTCCCAGAATGAAGTAACAGCATTTTTGAACAAATGAGTAGACTAATGACAAATGGTTGTCAAATGACTATTATAGGCACTTCCCTAACTTTGGTTGAGGTTTTTCCATAGATATTACATAACTTGGATTTCTTTACACAACGCCACAATCATGAAAATTTGGGAAGTCTTTAACCTTTCATCCACATTGTAATGAAAGTTTTATTAATCAAGATTGAATCCACTTGGTTATACATTGGAATGGTCTCTGGGACGTGTATTGTATGAGTGAGTAAAAGTTGTAATACTGAAAGTTAGGCAGCCATGCTTGTTTCTTATCCAAAAAACGAGAGGGAGGGAGGGAGGGGGGGGGATGAAGAAAGAAGCAAATGCTTAGTTTTGGAGGAGAGGGGTAGAAGACTCTCTTGCCTTTGTTTGTTATAGAACTTTCCTTGCATTGCATCTGGAAAGGGCTATTTTGCTGTCTATTACTTGAATGTGCAAATAGTTTGACTGGAGTGCTATGGTCCTTTTTCTTCTTTGACGGTTCGACCTTTTCCCTCGCTGTTAGGCAATAGTTTGGTTTTATTGAGTTCTGAAGCAAAATGGTAGACTAGGTTAGTTGGGAGGACTGACAGGATTGAAATGGTATATGTAGCTTACTTGAATTCAAATGCTGGTACAGATTCATTGGATTCTGCAACTATGCCTAATAGTTCTTTTTGAATCCCTTAACTTAGAGCTTCTGTAATTTGGGGGTATTTTTCGGTTGGTCTGCTATGTTAATTGCTGCCAACCACATGCAGTGATTTTACCAGAGTGAAGCATGTTAGATATGGAGGAAAGATGGGGATGAGTTTTTTCACCCTTCATGATAGGTAGAGAGATCATGTTGGGGGATAATCGTGGCTTAAATTCTATGTTCACTTTTCATTGTTATGTTTTACTTCGCTGTGTAAATGTGGTGAGGCAACTTGTGAAGAAGATTTCTCATAATCTTATATATTAGTTTGCTTGAAATTAGCTATTGCTGGTGAAGCATTCTGGGAATTGTTAATAGCTTAATACTGTCATGGGGAACTTTATTAGCCATAAAATATTTCTATGTCCTTAATATTACATTATCTTGCATATGTAACACTTGACTGGATAAAAAATGTGTAGCGTACTGAAATGCTGTGTTTTTGACTTGTTATTCATTTAATATCCTTGAACTGGAACTCCTTATGCGTTGGAGGATGGGATGGCTCTTCTTCCACATCTCTATTTCACATTTCTTTTCTTGCGCAGACATAGTATTTTTCTTTTATTTTTCTAAAAAAGAAACAATTTCATTGATGGTATGAAATTACATAATACAAAAACAGAGGAAACCTCAAAGGAACAGATAATACAGAAGGCCTCTCCAATTTGAAAGGAGGGAAGAAAAGCTGTAGTGATTGAAATGGGGGAATTTACACCAATTAAGCAATATGGACTATAGCATAAAAAATGTATAAAAAGAGCACTCCTTATTGAAAGGAGGGAAGAAAAGCTGTAGTGATTGAAATGGGGGAATTTACACCAATTAAGCAATATGGACTATAGCATAAAAAATGTATTAAAAGAGCACTCCTTATTTGGAAAGATTCTTCTATTTCTTTCTTGGCACACATTCCCTCCCGCAAAAGGATCTGATGAAGTTCTCCCGAGGAGTCCTGTTTTCCATTTTGAATGGGTGTCCTCGAGAGTAGTTGAGAAAACATTTTAGTAATGGGTTTCCCTTTTCATTTATTCGTTTGTCTAGTTCTAACCTGTCAATGTTATGTGGACTTTCTTTTCTGCGATATTACTAAACTTGTTTTTCATTCTTCTGCAGTGAGGATGAAATTGAAGATATTCAAAAGGTATAAATTAACTGGTGAGTGAATTGAATTAGGTGAGTGCTTAGGTGCTAATCTACCTCAGTTTTGTGCCAGGAAATTTCTGTTTTGTCACAATGTCGATCACCCTACATTACTGAGTACTATGGTTCTTATCTCCACCAGACGAAATTATGGATAATAATGGAATATATGGCTGGTGGCTCTGTTGCAGATCTGGTAAGTCTGTATTTTGCTTTCTGCTCTACACTTAATACAGAACTATACTGCTAACCTATCAGTAAACTACACTAAATTTAATGTATAAAACACCTAAACTAAAGCTGTAAAAATGCCCAAATTCAGAGGATGGAAGTACCAACATGGCTACAAAATCAAAGAATTAAAGAAGTGCTTAAACTCAACACTAAAGCTCCTATATCTAACTAAAAACATCCAATCCAGCCGGAAAAATCTGATTTTTTCACGAGTAGTCTCGTCAAGCCCTTATACTTCCATAACAGATCACGTATCTTTAGAGAAATTTTAGCATAACTAATAGATGGTACCAGTGTTATGGTTAAAAAACATTTTTGGTCCCTAACCTTTCGTAGAAGTACAATTTAGTTATTGAACTTTAGTTGTTAATGATTTAGTCCTTGAATTTTCAATTTTGTTACAAGTTAGTCATTGAAATTTAATAAGCAACAATTTAATTCCTATACATTGAAATTTGTAACAATTTAGTCCTTATAGAGAAAAATCTCACTAGAATTAAGTGTCAACTTTTATTACTAAATAAACTTATTCTTTATAATTTATAAATAAGTTTGATTTCCGATTAGTTTATCAATCTACGTGTGTATGAAATCTCATTAGATCTTAATAATATTTTTTGTGACAAGGACTAAATCACTACAAATTATAAATTACGGAGATTAAATTGTTATAGATTTGAAAATATAGTGATTAAATTGTTGTCAACAAAAGTTCAGAGACTAAATTGTTACTTTCATGAAAGTTCAGGATCCAAAAGTGTTTTTTAACCCCAGTTTTATTTTTTTTATAAGTTCAAAGCTCATGGTTTACAGTTTACTGAAATGGAGTTGAAACTTTAAGGTTAAGTTTGACTCACACAACCAATGTACAGGGTAAAAATTGAATATTTTCATAGAGTTCTTAATGTTTGCTTAAACAGCTCAATATGTGTTGACCTTTTCACCAATGATCTAAGCAAGACCTTTTATATATTAGACACAACCCATCAAAGATGCTAATATCCTATACATTTCATGATATCACATGTTATCAAACGAGACAAGTGCCATGGGGAACAAATTTAGGAGTTTTATTAGTTAGCCTAGACATTGTATCAATAAAAGAGAGTGAAGAGAGAAAGGAAGCAAAAAGTTTAAGCAATGAGTGACAAATGTGAGCCTTCTAAAGAACCTTGGAATTTCAACGTTGGAAACATGATGGACATCGGAGCTTTTGGAACCACTAGATTTGTGACTGTAAACTACCTCTGTTTAAGATAACTGACATATCTCCACTAATGACAGCTTTATTGGCAAAGCTCCGAGTTGGTTTAAAGTTTTATTGTAAGTAAAACTGATATCTTTTTAATTAATAAGAAGTCCGGGTTAATTTGGTTTAACCCACATTAATATTGGAAGCATCCATGAACCATATAGGTTCTTAATCTTTCAATCTATTTTTTCCAAACACCACCCATAGAGTTTTGGTTGATTTCATGTAAGCTTTTGGGTTGTTAGTTTTCTTAGAAAAAGTTCACACTCATCGTGAGGTTCAAACATGGGAGACATCAAGGGTTTTCCTTGGTGCTACATGGAGACCGTGAGCTTTAGACAATAGGGCTGCCTCTTGGGGGCTCTGGTCATTCGGTTTTTTGAACACCACCAAAGAAATATGTTAGGTTAGAAATTCTTCTTGGCGTGCTTGATGCTTCTATGTAATTGCAATCCATCAAATTTCTCTTGGAAACATACCAAGAGTGTTAAAGAAATTTCTATACAGTGAACTAGGCAGTTTATTCGGTTCCTCTTTTGTAATATAGTTCTTTTTAGAACTTAAGGACACAGTTGTACAATCTATAGAACAGATTCTGATCAAGTAAGGTCGTCTCTCGTCAATATAGTTATGTTTGTATTTGATATTTAATTCATTGTACCATGTATTTATTGCAAGAACTTCAAATATTTTGGCAAACTTTTTATATAAACATTCAACAAACGCTGGTTCTGCAGCTTCAGTCTGGGCCGCCACTTGATGAAATGTCAATTGCATGCATTCTACGGGATTTGCTGCATGCAATTGATTATTTGCACACTGAAGGAAAAATTCACAGGGACATTAAAGGTTATCTTTCTTCTTCACAACTCAATGAATTTGTACAAGTTAACTTATTAGTTCATATCATCCATGAAGATGGTGATAATGCCCACTCATAGCCTCCCACCTCCCCTGCAAGGGGAAAATGGAAGAGAAAAATAAGTGGAGTTTAAAGAGTAAATAGACAACTCCTATGAGTGAATTTCACTTCTAAGTTATTCTAATGAAATATTGCAATTTTACTTTGCAGCGGCAAACATTTTACTGAGTGAAAATGGTGATGTTAAGGTAGGATTTTCCAGGATAAAAATTTTGTGTGGCCTTGATTAAGTTAAGAATTTGCTGGGTTTTGCTTTAAAAGGCTAAAAGTTTAATCTGTACAGGTTGCAGATTTTGGTGTATCTGCTCAATTAACAAGGACAATATCAAGGAGAAAGGTAGAGTATAATGTGAAATACTGGACTTTTGTTCATTATTATTTTGTTCTTTTCCCCACGTCATTTGAAATTTGTAATTTTGCCCAACTGGACTTTTAACACCCTTAGTCGGCTGGTTGTTGGGAAGAAGTTTAGCTTCTTCGGCCCCTGCTGTATCCTTCCTTTGTTAGATCCATAAAATATTTATCATTATTAAAAGTAACGTGACAAGTTTGGCCTTTTGGTAAATGCTCTCTGTTTGTAAAATTTTACTTGTAAACACTTACTTTCTTGTTGGTTTCTAATGTGCAAATTTTTGCTGAATTGTTATTATTCTGGATGATTTTTTTTCCTTAACTCGTCTAATGCTATTGGAAGAGATCTTCTGAATTTGTGCCACCTACCTATCACTGATTTCTTGACCACAGACATTTGTAGGAACTCCATTTTGGATGGCGCCAGAGGTAATTCAGAATTCTGAAGGATACAATGAGAAGGTACTCTACCATTTTTTTTGGGCATTTTGATTGGTTCTAAGATAGCCACACTTCTCAATATTTGATTCTGCGTTCACTGTGTTTCTGATTCTCATAACTAGAGCAAGCATTGCAATCCTATCACATTTTACTTGATGCAGGCAGATATCTGGTCTCTAGGAATCACTGCTATTGAAATGGCAAAAGGGGAGCCTCCACTTGCCGATCTTCATCCCATGAGAGTTCTTTTTATCATACCTCGAGAAAATCCACCTCAGGTTCACTTAAAAACTCTATATTCGACACTTTTTATGACAAACAATGAACTTCAAGTATGAAATGGTGCATTGTTATTTGTTGTGACATCTTAGCTTTTATGTGTGAGCAGTTGGATGAACATTTTTCTCGCCCTATGAAAGAATTAGTGTCACTGTGTCTGAAGAAAATACCTGCTGAGGTAAAGCATTGTTCTTCTCCTGAGCACTGGTTCCATGTTTTAGTTTAATTCTTTTCTGTTGTTGAAATTCTAATGCTTACGAGCCACAAATTAGTGTTTCTGTGGAAAGTGAGCATGAATGATACAGTGGGCATCTGTATAGTGATTTTTCAGGTACTTTCCTACAGCAGTATTTGGTAGGTCGATACGTTGCAATTAGTTGATCATGGTTGGGATTCACAGATTTATTTATTTATTCTTTTAAGAATCAATATAAGAAATTAGGAGCTACTTAAAAGTGAGCACCCAGAATTTGTTAAAGGTACGAAAAGTTGGGGCATGCGAAGGTTATTTGTAAGGTTCACAGGATTTATATTGATTATTTCATTTCCTGGTAATTCATCTTTTATTTGTTCTCTCTAATGTACACGCTCTTCCTTCTATTTATGTTAAATAATTTGTATTCTCCTACTCTCTTGTTTAAACTTGATGCAAGCATTATAATTCTTCATGTGTCCTGCCCTTTTGATGTTATGATTTTTATGATGTGTGGATTTATCTCCATCTGTTTAGTATCCTTTTTGTTTGTGAATCAGTTTAATACATCTTTCCCTTTTAATTTTAGAGACCCAGTGCGAAAGAGCTTCTGAAGCACCGATTCATTAAGAATGCCAGGAAGAGTCCTAGGCTTCTGGAGAGAATAAGGTTTGTCAGGATACTCGATTTCTGTTACTTTTATATGGTAGTTTTCTGATAATTGTGTTATCATGTTATTATTATTTTTCTCTTTCATCGGTACAGTCCCAGGCATGGATATGGAATTTAGTGTTCCTCTTGACTTTGTGAATTATTTTCTAATTTATAGGCCGTTCCTACATTTATGTATTAATGTGTCTGAAGAATCGAGGAAAGCCAAATGGTATAAAGATGCCTTTGTATAAGGTGATTTATCATTGATCTTATTTGTTGATATTGATAGAGAACGTCCGAAGTACCAAATAAAGGAAGAAGATGCAGCAACAAATGGCCCTAGAGCTATAGGTGAAACGTCAGACACTGTGAAAGTTTCAAGAAATGTTAGAGAAGAAACTATTCGTGCCAGGTGGGTAAAACCAAAGACACATCCCAGTTCTTGTTTTAAAAAAACCCCAAAAGTTGTTAAGGCTATCCTCATTGAGCTGTGTTGAATTCTGACTACCTAAAATTGCAGCAACCAGAGTAAAACTCCAAAGAATGCTGGATGGGACTTTAGTATTGGGGGACCACATAGTACAGGTACTGTTCGAAGTGTAGTAAAACCACCTCAAATTAGGGAAAGAAAACCAGAAATTCCTTATGGTCAGGCTGCACCTAGTAGAGTTGCAGAGAGTGGTAACTGGCTAGCTGCGTCAGGATATGCACCACGCGATGTATCAGAAAACACTAGAGATTCATACAGTACTGGAGATGCTAGTGATGATGTAAATTCTCCTCAATCTATTTCTCTTAGCTACAAGTGCATTTTACGATCACATTTGCCAGTTTGTCAATCAACTAGATTATTAGAACAATCTTGCTTGACAACGATCCTTATGACTTCAAGGACTTTCACTTGTTATAGAAGTTTGCAACTTAGTGCATCATAAGGATCTGACTTAAATGATACCTCCTTTTTTATTATAAAAATTGAGCAAAAAGCTAGACATTCAATTGAGCAAAAAGCTAATCATCTGTGCGATTGTAGATTTACAGAGTAAATTTGGCTGCAATAGCAAGGCTTCAAAGACTTCACTTGTTCCAGAAGTTCTGAAGTATCCTAGCTCTTGCAGCGAAGTTTAGTATGGAAACCTGCAAAAAGATTTAATAACCATAATGATATAACTCAATTAAATATTATGGCTGTTCATTGATCTTGTTATGATAGCTTGAACATCGGCTGTGGATAATGTTCTTTTACCTTTCTTCTTCTTATTTTTTTATTTCAATGCTCAACTTCCAGGAAGAGTTATCTGTAAGTGGTTCAGGAACCGTTGTGATCCGGTCTCCAAGGCGATCTCAAGCATCTACTCAATTTCATAATGAAAGCAGTCCGGTAGAATTATCTTAAATATAGTGATGCTCTTCATCATTTTGAGCTTTGCTATGCATATATGTTCATGAAATCAAATGATGTGATGCAGTCTGGAAGTGCGCAAGCATATATTGAGGACACATCTTTTAGTGGTACTGTTGTTATGCGTGGTCAACGTGATGATTCTGATTCTCCTCAGACTCCAAAATCCAGATTGGGAATTCAAGGAAGGACTTCAAGTTTTTCTCCTGAAGATAGTGCATCAAATCTTGCGGAGGTTGCTTTTAAGTCTTCTGATTTGTGCTCTTATCATGATTCAATGTAGCAATTACTGTTGGTTTTTGTCATATTCTACTTATTTTAAATTTGGTCTAAATTCAGTCGGGAACATGTATCTTTAAAGATTGGGATGAATGTTCTTTTGTTATCCTAGGAAGGGCAGATTGGTGGAGGTTAGATTTAAACATGACATTGTATCTTCTCTTTTTAAATATGCCTTTTTTTAGTAATTTTTGTTGAAGTTCTAAGATTATTCAGGATAGCAATCCTCACTCATTTTTTTTAGCATTTTGGTTTTATAGTAGCATTTAAATGGATCTCCTGCAGAATAATAATTCGTTTGTTCCTTACTACCGCAAATCAAAATATGTTTTAGTGCCGTGCAATTATTAATCAGTCCAATTTGATGTGTAGGCAAAAGCTGCGATTCAAGCAGGATTGAAGAAAGCTAATGCAAGGGATAGATCAGCTAATAAACTCAACGACAGGAAGGAAAATAGAAGAACAGAGCAAACAGTGAGTAGCTCTGACTCTTCAAGGTACATCTAAGTAATTGCCAGAATGAATTTTGCTCCACAGAATGTTGGACTGGTGCCTGATATTGATAATTTCTCCAGGCATTCTCGTGAATTCTTTGATGCGCCAAGAGCGTTGAAACCATCTCTATCAATTGATGAGGAAGAAAGTGCAAAAATAGCATCGTCTTCTGCACCATTATCAGTTTTGTTTATGTCATCCTTGAAAGAGGTAAGTTTGAAGCTGATATGAGTTCGTGAGTCCATTGTATTGTCTTTTTGTTTATATATATATATATATAAAATATGTGCAGCCAAAGTGAACATGGCTGATCTAATAATTTGTCTGCATTAATGGTAACTGCAACAGCTGCATGGTACTTTTGTGAGTTTCCATCTAGCTCTGCTATCTCGGTCTCTGTTTTATCCAGTTATATTAGGATGTGGGAGTTAGACGTCAAATCACCCTTGCTTAGGAGGGAGAAAAGCCGTTACCACTTACTACTATTGGCACAATTGCTAATGCTTACCTTATATTTCTCTTTCCTGTTGTTTGACCAATCCTTTGTCTACTACGTCTTTGTTAGAGCTTTTATTTTTAATGTCCAACAAAAAAAAAAAAAAAAAAAGGAAAAGAAACACGATGCATATTTAGAAATTTGAGTCTTGAATCTCTCGACTAAACTGTTCCTTACTTTCATTAACATCCCATCTCATTCTCATTTCCCTCCTATCTTTATTTATTTTCTCAACAATTGATCATTCCATGTATAAAAAAACTTGCACATTTTACTCCCCGCCACATGCTAACTAATCTCATATAATTCTTTCTTATCCGACTTGGCATTTTCTCTTCTTTTGTATTACTATTCCTCCGTTCAAATTTTTTAAATATGAGCCTATCAATCTCACCCCCAAAGATTGTACGTTGTCAAATTGAAAATAGAGTCCTTTAAGATATTTTCATATGCTCACATCAATCATCCTTCATGCTTCCCCTATCCTATTCACAAAGTTACCGATGGGAATAGCTCCATTCTCCCCATAATCGATATTGTTATTCACATTCTATTTTTGTTCGTTTGCTGACGGCTGACCTAATAACTATGGGCTGTGGGTTGGGAAAGATCCAAAGACTCTTTTTGCAAGCTGCAGTGCAGGGCTATGTTCTTCTTGTCTTCTAAATATTGGGTCATTCCTATCTTTTAAACTAGGCACCCTGTGGTAAAAGATGGAATTCAACCTTGATGTCCTATGGCCCTGTGATAGAAATTTTACAATCCATTCCAACACATCATTAGAGATGTTGCCTAACTGTGAGGCCAAAGTCTCAATTTTCAAACAGTGTTCTTTAACAGTTGAACCTATGGAGAAGGCCAAGAACTTCTCACAAAGGGTCCTTCCGGCGAGGGAGGAAAGTGAATTGCTAATTTCTCTTCCAGCTTCTGCACAACCTTCAACCCACTTGCATCCACCAGATCATCTCCATCTAGAATTGGCGTCTGCAGATGTTGATGGCTTATACCTGTAAAATGGCCTCCAAGAAAACTCTTCCTATGCAGCTAATGTATGCACAACTGCCTACCCATTCCCATCACCTTTGGTCCTGTCTGAGCTGAATTCTTCAGTGATCATGCTATCTTTCTCCCCTGTTTGAGCTGCTGTTCCAAAGAGGATTGGATCCTAGCGATTTTCTCTTCCAGTCTTGCTTCTACATATTTCACATCGACGGTTCCCAAGAATCAAACTGCTCTGATATCAACGAGAGAGCTGTTCTACTGTAGATTTGATTTACTAACAATATATGAAACAGAAATACAATGTAAATTTAAGTCTTTCATCTCTTCGATCCTAGCCACTCCTTTGGCATCCAACCTTCCTCCTTCCGTTACGATTAGATATCCCACTACTTAACAAACTTACTCATTTTACTCTTTGAACGAGGTACTTATTCGGCTTGAACTCTCTCTCTCTCTCTCTCTCTTCTCATCCATGGGCCTCAATATTTTTTTTGTCTCCATATAAGCCTTTTGTGATGTATTTATTATACCACACGGGTTCAGATTTGATTCCCTTGCACATTGTCCTGTCAGAGTGATAACCGATGTGCGCAACATTTTTCTGTTTATTTTATGACATTTAGTTTCTTAGTACAACGTGCTAAAAATGCAACCTGCTCGTGCACGTTGTCATGACTCAGGTAGTTGCAGATGATTCGGAAGGATCGCCTGCTCGTAATGTAATTAATGCACTTATAAACCTGGAACATGTAAAGCCTGGATCATGTGAGGTTCTTGTTACCAAGTTGCTTCAGAAATTGGCCAGGTTTGTTAGTTATTTTACTTTCCTATCCTACTCCCTTGAGTTCTCGAAATTTACTCGACAAACATCTCAGCAGTTCCAAGGAATCTTCACTGAAGGATTTACAAGACTTGGCAACTCGCTTATTCACTAAGGCAAAGACAGTTCCTGAAGATGCACAAAATGTCACAGATTCTGATAGCAGCAAAAAGCAACCGAACAGGGAACTTCATTCAAATTCTAATTTGAGCTCGCTTGCTAGATTTTTACTCTCCAGGTTTGTTTTATGAAAATCGTCATTCTTTTTGTATCAAGCAGTAGGAAAGTATTTGGTTCTACGCAAATTGTATGAAGCACCATTTTCGTCTGCTATTATTACACTAGGGAATCTTCAGCTCATCCATCACCCATCTCTTTTAGCCTCGCCCATGTTCATGCACTTGTTTAGGTATTTAGAATTCTCAGCATAGAGAACACTTGACAAAATCTAGAAACATGAGAGATTTTTTGTTTCTGTTTAAACAAGTTCTGGAGAAACGAAACCACAAAGTTTTCATATTAATTCAAATTATTATGGAGTGACTACACATTAGAAAACTAAGGGACAAAAATGGAAGGTTTGAAACTCCATTTTTTCCCCCTCTAACAGACATCATACATTGTTTCTGAGTAAATGCCAAATGCCCTTAAGCTAAATTGCATTGATTTGTTGATCAGATGGCAAGGTCAGGTGTCGAGGGATCTGAGTCCAGCTTAAAAGGGAGAAAATTTGTGTATTTGTTTGATATTTTTTTATTCTTGACAGTGCATTATTTGAGTTGATGTACATACGTCGTTGTAAGAAATGGTGTATTAATTATTAATTGTGATTTTTCCTTATGAAATTTTTGTTTTGCTATTCATTGCATTGACATTTGTATTATTATTAAAACCTGAGATTGATGAATAATTGCTATTGAAATGCTGTGAATAGTGGAGAGTTTGAATTTTGAACACTTGTGGATAGATTTTTTTTTTTCTCTCTCTCTCTCTCTCGATAATTTCAGGTCAGAGATCAAAACCACTCACTTCTAACATAATAGTCATATCCACTAAGTGATACTTGGATTGGATACGACATCAATCATGTTGGTATCACTCATTTTCATAACTTTAGGTTACATCCTATTGAGATTTTTATACTTTATTGTTTGTTTTTATTTTTATTTTTTTAAGAACATTGAATTTTGGAAAAATATGAACTTATACAATTGACATAAGCAATTTCTACTGTTATTTTAAATGTTCGTTATAAAAAACAAAGGGGTTGTAAAATATTATTTTATTAATATATCTAGGCACGTAATGACAACTCAAATGTAAGAGATTCCAATATCAATCTTTTTGTATCATGTTAATAGAAAAGAAAAGAAAAGAAAAGAAAAGAAAAGAAAAGAAAAGCTTACAAGCTTGAAGTCGGTATCTTTTGTTCTCCAAACTCGTCGAACACGACATTAATCATTATTTTTTCAACTTTTATTAGTTAAATAATTTACCAACAATTATCAATGTTTATATAAATATTAATATGGATGGTAAAACAAAGTTCATTTTTCTTTTTACAGAAAAATATAAAAACAAAAAGAGTTATCTAACAAATTTTTGTTTATGTAGTTTATATGTTTTAAAAGAAATAAAAACTTAAAGTAAGTCCAGCTCAAGTTTAATTCTACGAAGAGATAATAGTGAATGAAGTTTAGGTTTGAACTTTTGCTATTCTTGGGTTGAGTTACATGTAAAAAACAATCAAACATGACTAATTATATTATCTATATTATCTTGTACAGTGTTCGACTCGAGCCAAGAAACTTGGTTTTTGTCCTATAAGGTCTGATCTTAAAATAATTCGTCTAACCTAGTCATAGAAGAATTATAAAATCACATCGGTGAAACGCTTCAAACGAAGATTAGAAGAATTATAAATTCACAAACCCTGTTGAAAGGGTCGCCTTTAAATTAATATGAAATGTGTTTAACAGAACTTCAATGATGAAGGAATGGAGAATGCATAAATTGTGAAACTTTTATCTATCCAGTGTCATCGCTCTAATGTTGTAGAGCACCAATAATTAATCTATAAACAATTAACAAGGTTGACTTGATATTCTCACTTGCATCTTTTGATATTTCATCTCAAATAGTATTGGGAATTAGAAACTCTTGAGCCATCTTTAACAAAAAGAAGGTGCAGAATTGGATAACATCGGGCAACCAGAACATGAACTTTGAGATTTTCAATTATATCCTTTATCAAAATGATAATATCCAAGTACACAAAATGGATAAGGATTGATTCAGGCTTCTTATTATGAGACATGAAAAATTAGAGCTTTCTGTACTTCATCTGAAATCTGATGAACTCTCATTAATAGAAAATGCACAAAATGCTATATTTGTGGTACAAGTCATAAGCTGGAACTAAATATCATGTAATAATAGTATAACCTACAAACTAACCATACTTAATACAATAACCAACAAAACAAACAAATTACACATGATTTGAGCTTGACTTGTTACTTGGTTCTAGCCTCTAACAAAGGAAGATGAAACCATGAAACGGGTAATCCGACGGTCAGAGAGCCCCATGCCATTATATGATTTTTCAAGCAAGGCACAGTGGCCTCTGAGGGACATCAGTCATGCTTTCAAGTTTCAAGCAAGAGGTATGCAAAGGTATAGCAATCAGCATTACCAACACTTTTCGTCTCATCACAGAATCAGATTTCGGTACCTTTTGCAGTAAGCTTGGTCGAACATAACTTGCAATATAGGAGGACGAATATCGTTGCCTGTAACTGGCTATTTCCGACTTACTGCAGCTGGGGGCTTGGTGAGAGTCAGCTTCCGAAATGCCGCATGCAAAATCATGCCTGTCAAGATTTCAAACGCGATAAGAACAACTGATAATAATGAACTGTATAACATGGCCTAGAATTCTGGAGTCACCTGTATATCCAATGCCAAGGGCACAGAAGATTGCCATTTGAAAGTTGCAAAATAAAAGGATGATGACAGTCACTGCAAAACATTACACTTGTTTAAGTATTCGGAAGAAAAAATAGATTAAATAAGATATTATGTAATTAAATAACAATAGCAGTTGCAACAATTGTGAGCTCATGCATGGTAATTTACATGGAAAAGATAGATAAATGCATATAGCTGGGTTCAGTAGAAAGAATTTTACGTCCAATAATTCGACAAAGCTGTCTCAAAAAGAAGGGTTTTGAAAGATCCCAGATCCCAAGTAGCAGTAAAACTTTTCCAGCATCAAACATGCAGGCATTATGCTTTGCTACACACTTGGCCGACTTATTGGCTTGGCTCCATTTCCAGAACTAAGGACAACTTATCTAAAGTTCTCAATCATCTTAAATTGAGAAAACAATAGCCTTAGGGCTTGTAATCTTAACCAAATGGAACAGGCAAAACAATACCATTCAACAAGCAGCAATTACAGTGCATATCTCACTGACTGCATAAAAAAATGCTAGCTGAAAAATGAGAAATGCAACAGCTTCGTATGCTTTCAATTTGAGATCCAAAACTCCACATCTACACTGGTGATCTATACTATAGTAATCAGTATATCTACCGATATCCAAAAATAAGTGTATATCATTTTTCAAGTGAAGTTCTCTACGTGAAAATGCAACAATGAAACAAATTACCAACTAATTAATACATGTTTAAAGGGAAGAATTGGGAGGAACTTCTCAGGTGTGTAAGTAAACACGATTTTAAAACATCAGTAACATACCACATTGAGCAATGCGAACCAAACACTGCCAAAGAACTGGATATTTATCTAATCCCCACCTATCACCACAAAATTTAACAACGTCCCAAAGTGCTAAACAAGATATCAATCCAAGGAGGGCAAGAGGCATCTGGTACCTGAAATCATCCACAGAAGAATTTAGACTTCAGAAACAAGAAATTGGTAAAATAAAGGTCGGGATACTGCCATAAATGTCTAGCCAACATTTCTTATGTTCATTCCATGCAAAATCATAAACTAGTAATGGAATAGTGCTCTAGTGAAATGACCAACAATAGCAACAGTGATTCACTATTCAGTCAAACCACTTGAATCCACAAAAGGAATACATAAGAACCCAAATGCAACTGCCTGATAGTTTCGTTTAATCCAGCCATTTGAAATGTGTCAAAGGCAAGTCACAATTTTCGTTGCACAGAATTTAGAAGGCATGCTGGTAATTCTTTCTATATGTTTGACATTGGGATCAGCATTCGAGTAGGGTCCAAAAGTGTATAATCCCATGAGCTTCAAAAATCAAATCAAATTACTAAACCCATCATCATATCATATCTTGATCAAAACGCTTTAACAAATCGATTTTTTTCATAGCTTGTACTCTTCCCCTCTCCTTCAAGTAAAACCAAACAGAACCCAATTCGCAACCCCCATGAAAAATAACAACTTCAACTTCAAGAACAGAATCTCCAGCACACACCCCATCAATAAACACAAATAACAAGAGAGATAGAGAAGAACATACAGCGTGCAGACAAAGAAGAGAACAAATAGGGAGGCGTAATTGCGAGCATATCGTTTGGCGTTCTCGTGGACTCTAAGACGAGCTTGAGCCGGCGACGAAGGAAACGAGTAGGACTCAAAAAACCCAACAAACCCAGAAGTCCAGGAAGGGGTCGGCCCAGAAAAATCAGCAGCAGAGAGCTTGGCAAAGGGGTTTAGGGTAAAAATGGAGAGAAGGGTCCCGATGCGAGAGAAGAGGGAGATGAAGAAACCTGTGGCTAAAGGAGCTGCAGCGGCAGGGGTGGGTCTGGTGGGGGCAGCGGCTGCGGGGGCAGAAGAATGGCGGTGGAGGTCAGAGGTCCGCTGATCGAGAATTTCAAGGTAACCGGAATCGCGAAGCCATGAATCGAAGGCGGCGTCTGGAACGCTGAGGGAGAGTGGGTTGGATGAGAAACTCATTCCGAATCGCATCAACCCAAAAACGAATTCAGAATCAAAAGAGACAAAAGGGTAATATATAAAGGGTTGATTGGAATTGGCTTGTGGTTGAAGATTGTTGATTTGAGATTGTTTGTGTTTGTTTTGTTGTAGAGATATGGGAGGTGGGTGACGCTTTCTCCTCCGTCTCGCCAATCAAAATCATCAACGCCACCGTTAAGGTTCCCGGCGGGCCCGGACTCCGGGTAATTGGGTTCTTTTGAGCCCCCCTCCTAAGAAAAAGTGTTTTTCTTTTTCTTTCTTTACCTACAAATTTAATTTTGTCTCGATTAATAGTTGAGAATTTTTTAAATTATAAAGACTAAATTCTAATTTAAGAAAAATGTAGAGATTAAATCTATTTTTTAATTTGTAATCTAAAAGTTGAATTTTGATTTCATATATTGTGACAATATGAATATCATCCATTTATAAAACATGGCTTAATTTGACATGATAGGATTTATTAGGAGAGAATTGACACTGAACAAGAAGAGTGGAGCTAGAAATTTTCATATTTACATTTTTTTTCCAATGCCCTAGTAACTTGAGGCATTTTGTGATATTAGGACTAATTGGACTATCAATGATCATTGGGACTGTATTCTAGACAGGGTTCCATTTAAAAGTTGATTATTATTGGGTGGATTTATAGAGTTAATTCTTAATGCAATAGAATATTTGGAAGTGATTCTAAAATAGTTAAAGTTACTTTTGTCGTTTCCAAAATCACTCTCCAACATGCTTTTAATAATTCAAAATCGATTTTATGATATGAAAATTGTATTGAAAAGCGTAAAATTAAATATTAAATTAATTTTGAGTGATTAAAGTCATATTTATTCTAACAATTTCAAGATCACTCTCAAACACGCATTGGAATATTAATTTGACTCCGAATTTTGTAATTTTTCTTTTTTCTTTTTCTTTTTTAATAAAAAAACATCACTTTACAAAAAGGTAGTACGGATGACCCATTTTGAGGGGTCCAAACAAAAAAATGCCTAGGTTTTGAAAAGTTAATGATGTAGAAACATAATCACTTGTTAGTATTTTTTAACTATATTTTCTTTCAAACTTGTTACATAATTGGTTACCTACTAAACCGGTCATCTTTAACAGAATGTAACTGGCTGCCTCCCTATATAAAGGACAACTTTGTATCATTTGAGAGCTGAATAAGATTTGAGATAATTTTCGTTTACTTCTGTATACATCAAGTGGTATCAGAGTCCCGATCCAAGGTTGACTCTTGTCAAATTCGGATCTCTTCCCCTTCAATCACCATGGTTGTGGAAGCTTCCTCTACCCTTGAAGGCCACTTGAATGATGTTGAACTTGCAGTCGTGGACATCAACAAACAGCTCTCTACAATCACCAAAGTCATAGAAAACCTTACACTGCAGATGAATTCCCTCACTTTCATCCACAGGACTCCAAGAATTCCCACTGAAGGAAAGGCCAATCTTTAAGAAGCCCTCAAGAACGTAGAATGATAAGGTCTAATGACTTTTCTTTACCCAGTTTTATGGGATATGATTCTGACTCCTCGGAAATAATGAAGTTTCGGTATAAGAAATGTTTCCAAGGTTTCCAAGAAGGCAATTGGGAGGCCAAGAATTCCAAGAATAACCCGACTACAATATTAAAATGGATTTACCACCTTTTAATGGTCGAATGGACATTGAAAGCTCCTCGATTGGGTTAAAAATGTAGAAAACTTCTTTACTTACATTAACACGATCGAGAAAAAGAAGGTTCACATGGTTGCATACAAGCTTCAAAGTTGTGCCTTCGCTTGGTGAGAGCAAATTGAGAATAATCGGAGATATTATGGCAAACCTCCCATTCGAAGTTGGCATATAATGTTGCGTTTAATGAAGAAACGATTCCTTCCCATGAACTATCAACAAATACTTTACAGTAAATACCAATAATGTCGTCAAGGGGAACGCTCCATTGTTGATTATACCGGGGAATTCCATCTCTAGGTGCAAGAAATAACTTGCCTGAAACCGACAACAACAAATTGCAAGATTTGTGTATGGACTTCGAGAAGACATCAAGAAAATCGTTAATCTACATCCTTTGGCCTATCTTGTAGACGCCATTGCCCTAGCCACCAAGGTTGAAGAAGAAGAAAAATCAACTTTAATTAAGAATTCCTCCAATCGCTTCACATGGGGAAAGAACCAGAATGCCTACAAGAAAACAAATCTTGATCCCAACAAATCTCCTACTCCCCAAGACAGAAGTTCTATGAACCGAAGAGAAGATCAAACTAAGAAGGGAGCATCCACAAGTAAAGGTAATGATGGTATAGCATCCACAAGTAAAGGTAATGATGGTATTATTCCTAGAAAAATTATAACCCCTATAATCGTCCTACTCTAGGTAAATGCTTTTGGTGTGGACTGCAAAAGACATCTTACAAATGAACGTCCATAGAGGATAACTCTTACTATTCATGAAGAGGAAGATTCGACCCAAGAAAACTAAGATTACAATGAAGAAGCCAATTTTTTACAAAGCCGATGAAGGGACTAGCTTTCTTGCATAATTCAAAAGATCCTTCTCACACCTAAACAAGAAAGGCACCCACAAAGAAACACCCTTTTTCAGACTCGGTGCATGGTAAATGGTAAAGTTGTTGGGGTTGATGCCCTAAATCTCGTAGGATCCAGTAGTTTATAAACATGTATATGAAGAAACATTATGTGATATAATAATATGAGATATTTTCTTCACTACAGTCTTTGATATATGAGATATTTCATTGCATTAACCACAAACCAATAAACTAAAATCTTTGGTTATCATTGTGACTTAGGCATGTTTGTGATGACATACAAGTAGATCGTGCTTTAAGTGATAGCCTAAATGGTCTGTAGTAGATGGATAAAGGAGAGAAACCTTATCCTGTTGACACTACGAGTGTGGCCTGCTTTATAAATATTACAAGTGTTGTAAAGTACTACAAATGGTCTAATCCTGACCATTCATGTATTAGACATGCGAGCGAGGATGCTCTATACAAAAGAGTTTGTATAAGACCAGACCACGAAATGTTTAGTCTTGTTATATAATGTCGTTTATGACAGAGACTTTTATTTCACTAGAATGACCATAGGTAACATGACCTTGATCCTGAGTGAGTTAAGAACTTCTATCTATGAGGGAGGTCCTTTGATTTGTATGGGTGCGAGTGACTAGATCGCCGACTCAAACCTACCACTTTGGGGATTCGTCTGATTGAGGAGCTGGAACTCAGCTACACAAGATGAAATTCACTTCTTCCCTAATTTAGGGGTAAGTAGATAAATTGCTCCCTTAAGAGCTGATTCCGAGATTTGAACAATGTGGCGCCACACCTTCTCTTAGCCCGAGAAAGATTTACTCATAGTAGGACTATGATGTATTGTTCATTAGAGGAATCAGTGGTACTTAAGGAGAGATATAATTACAGGAGCAAAACGGTAGATTGGCCCGATTGTACTTACGAGCGATTTGTGAGGGTCATTGTACTGTTGATTGGTTATATCCAATGGACATAGAAATATATCTGTAGCGGGAAGAGTGCAATTATTGATCTTTAGTAGAATGTCCAGTAGTTAAAAAATGGTGGATATTGTGATTAAAGAGTTTAGTCAGATATTCACGCACCGTTGGAGCTTCAAGCTACAAGTCCATAAGATCCCCTTGGCAGCTCCATGGATTCATGTTGAGGATCAGTTTTTGGGTTAGTTTGAAGTGTTCAAATTAACAAGAGGAAATTTGATTATATATGATATAATTAAAATGTGTCAATTATATGAGATATAATTGACTTAAGATACATTAATTGGAGGAATTATTATTAAATGCTATAAGGGAGAAAAAGAATTATGGTTTATATATTGCATGAGATGTGATATTAAAACTATAGGTTATGAATATATTGATTATATTTGTAATTAAATCAATTATAGGATGACTGGTTACTGTTTTTTCACCCATAACCAACTTAGTGGGAAGTTGTGATCAGTTATGATAACTGATGGATAAAATGATTTTTTTTTTTTTTTTCATTTTTTACATGAAGCAATCATTACGAATTCGTGTGATCAAAAGATATAGTTATACGATAGCTTGAGAGCATACACGATCGTGTAACAAGGTTTCTATACGATAGTCATTTATCTTCTAAACGATCGAGTACATTGTCTATACGATAGACTAAAACTATCTCCCACTTACTCATCATCTACACGATCTGAAAAATTCCTCCTACCCTCAATCAAATCCTACAGAGCTCACAACTCCTGGATTCTCACGTCGAGAATACCAAGATAGCATATTAGTGGTGTCTTTTTGTTGTTCGAGGTACGACTGTAGATTTGTCCTTGTTCGAGGAGATTGTTGTTTGAGTGTAGATTCGTTCGTGTTGGTGAATGATTGTGTAGTGAGTTCGAGGGAACGAGAAGAATAGTTCTTCAAGAGTAAGTTCACTTGAACCTTAGTATTTCTCTTTTGAAAGCATGTTGTAATTTAGAGTTTTGCATAACTATTACTGTTATATTGTGAATGTGTATGTTATGTCACAATGGGGTTTGGAACGATCTTGCTTCGCTTATCGGTCTCTTTGTTAAGAGTTCATTCAATTGGTGTCAGAGTCAGGTTGTTCTGATAGTCCAAATTCCATTGATGCATCAAATTACATTTACAGTTGAGGTGGGTTTTATGTAGTCTGCAATACGTTTAAATGTTAGATGTAGTTGTGGATTTGAGTCGATAGATGTTTCGGGATGGTTGTCTCTGTTCTTTAAAGCTTTCTTTACATTTCAAGTTCATTTGTAAGGGCCCCTGTGTTTTTGGGCATAATGCAATGCTATCGAGTCTGTATTCAAAGTGTTTGAGTCTGTAAGAGTCGTTCATGAAGAAGCTTCAGCGTGAAGATGCCATTCTCATCGTGGAAGAAGACCAAGAGTTGGCCGTGTCGTGTAGCCCAAGCTAAACAATCGTTTAGATTTAGCTACACAATTGTATAGAAAAGTTCTACCTGATCGTGTAGCATTTGCTAAACGATTTCATGGTCGATGTAAACAATCGGATAAAGTGTTTACTCGGTCGTGTAGCATTGGCTACCTAATCGTGTAGACGATGAGGTAAACGATCGTTGAGGTTTTAATTCTCGTTGCATGGTAGGCGCGCGCATTAAATGATTGAGTTAGCTAGCATGCTTCATCGCATAGTCCTTGGTTACTCTATCACTTGGTATACGATACTTGACATTTGCTCCGCGATCATTTAGATGATCATGCTTCACCGCATAGTTGTTGTCTATACGATCATTTAGACGTGCATTACACGATGTGCGCTACACGATCTCGTCGCTTTCATGCTTCATCGCATAGTCATAAGCATGCGATCCGTGCTATACGATCATTTATTTTCGTTTAGCGTCACTATACGATCACATGGAGCTGTTATACGATCAAAGGAACGATGCTTACCCGGGCGGTTCAAGACCTGGTTCGCCTGTTTGAACCGGTTAGCTTGTTGATTTGTAATAGTTAGCTTTATTTTTTCGGTTCTTGGGCTAATCATCTTGGTCCATTGATTCTTGATGAATGTACATGTGATATATATATTTTTTATATGTCATAAAGTATGCCATATAGTTTTAAAATCCACCATAGATTATGCATTTGTCATGTATCATCTCTATATTGTAAGAGTTATGATATAGTAGCTTGCATGACTAAATTACTTTAAAGCATGCTCATGCATCATATAATATAAGAGTTATATTTATGCATGCATTAAGCATATCCATGCATCATCTTTATATTATAAGTGTTATAGTATAAAGGTGTATGAAAACATGTATGTTTGGTTAATTACATGAATATATAAGAGTTATATATAGTAATGAATGAACATTGCATGAGGCATGATACGTAGGTTAATTTATAAAAGTTATAAATACCTAGTCTAGCTTAGCAATGTGAATAGTTTTAGTTGTTTCTGTTTATAAGAGTTATATTAGAAATTAGAACTAAAATCAATAAGACTTGCATGCAAACTTAGGTTTAATAAGGTTTTAAAAGAGTTTTAAAATTTGATGGAGATAGACCTAATATCACAGTTCTAATGAGATTAGAAATGTAAGTTTAATCTTTTAATCAGTTTAATAAGATCAAATTGACTAATAAAAGATTAAATATGTAGCAAATCTATCTATAAGGGACCTTTTGTCTAAGACAGGTTCTGACTAGGCTGAGATATTTAAGGTGATGGAAATAGAACACCTCTACTTGGGAACCTACCTAGAAAGGTGAATTAGATAGATTTGATGCATGCATGCAAATTCGATGATAGTCTATTAAAGTATTTAATGAGACTTGATTCGAACTTGTTTAATTGTCAAAAGCAAGAGTTATTTTTTTAGCAAATTAAACTCATACTTAGATAAAATTAGTAGCTAGATTGTCTAAGTTAATGAACCCCTAGGTAGAACATTCAGTGGGAGGTACTTGGGGTATAAGATACTTCACTTAAACCTCTACACATTTCTCCTTAAAATTCACACCGTGAGATCTATCCTCGCCTCATCGCACCCAGAGAGTGTCCCTCTAAAAGATGGTGTTTGGGTAGGTCAATACCAAGGTGAATAGAGAGAATGTTCATAGTAAGTGGGAGCGGGACGTGTGACAACATATCTCACGATCTCTCTCATTAGGTTGGATAACGTTTTATCCATCACCTCGAGGCACCTTGGGAGTGTCCTCCTAAAGGATGGCAGTTTTGCACAACTCTTCATCTGATCTTCTATATAGGATAAGGCCGCTTTAGTCTCTTATCCTAATCTGCTTTTCCCCTAAGGTGGGCGCATTAGGGCGAGACTCTAGGGCCTAAAATGAGGGGTTACACTTATCGAAATTGCTAAAGGTTAACATATTCTGGACCGAAAAATGGTAACTGTTAGATTAAGTTACAAGAGTTGTTTCTGTCTAATGGTTGAGAACGTCTCATCCCAGTGAAGGGGCACTTGATCACCCCACTGGTGACTTTTTTCCTGCCTCGCTGGGGTATCATTACAAAATAGATGTCTTTCACTTAGGGTACAATAAACTATTTTGCTAAAACATAAAATTGGTGTTAAAAGTGGTAATGCATTGACTTATTAAGTTTGTTTATGTTTGTTTCAACAACTTTTTATTATGGCAACTGCGACATTAGCTTTGTTAGCCACCGATAAATTAACTGGCGACAATTACGCTAGTTGGAAAAACTCGATACTTACAATTTTAATCATCGATGATCTTCAATTCGTCCTTACGGAGGAGTGTCCTATTCCAGCCCCTACTACTGCTTGAAATGTTCGAGACGCGTATGAGCGATGAACACGGGCGAACGAGAAGGCCCGAGCTTACATCTTGACCAGCATAAGCGATGTCTTAGCCAAGAAGCATGAGCCCATGGTACTACACGTGAGATCATAGAGTCCCTGAATGGAATGTTCGGACAACTGTCTAGACAGCTCAAGCATGAAGCTCTAAAAAGCATCTTCAACTCCAAGATGACATCTGTTTGAGAACATGTTTTGAACATGATGGTCCACTTTAACGTGGCAGAGATGAACGAGGCTCGCATCGATGAGGGGAGCCAGGTTAGCATTATTCTGCAAACGTTGCTAGAAAGCTTCATGCACTTCGTAAGCAACGTTGTTTTGAACAAGGTTGATTACACCCTTACAACTCTCCTCAACGAGTTGTAGATGTTCCAATCCTTGCTGAAAAGCAAGAAGAAGACAGTTGGTGAGGCAAATGTAGTTTCATCATCTAAAAAGTTCCATAAAGGTTCGACCTCTGAAGCTAAGTCTGCACCTTCTTTTTCCAACACTAACAAGTGGAAGAAGAAGAAGAATAGTAAGGGGTAGAGGAAGGCACCATCTAAACCACAACCTGCCGCACAGCGGGGTAGGCAACCAGTGTCGATTAAAAAAGGAAAATATTTTCATTGCAACCAGTACGAGCACTGGAAGCGGAACTGCCCATGTTGGCTCAAGGAGAGGAAGAAAGCTAAGGCCAAGGACAGACAAGGTAAATGTGATTTACTAGTTCTGGAAACTTGTTTAGTGGAGAATGATGTTTCTACCTGGATCATAGACTATGGGGCCACTAATCACATTTGTTCTTCTTTTCAGGGGATTAGATCCTGGCGGTAACTTGAGACTGGTGAGATGACGATGCGAGTAGGCATCGGGCACGTCGTCTTAGCTGTGGCAATGGGAGACCTCCAGTTAACTTTACATAATAGGTTTCTCATTTTATATGATGTATATGTTTTTCCCGAATTAAAGAGGAACTTAATTTCTGTAATGTGTCTGCTTGAATGTAAATACACCCTTAACTTTTCAATGAATAAAGTTTTTATTCTTAAAGATGGTGTTGAAATATGTTCAGCTCTATTGGAAAATAATTTGTATGTGCTAAGATCGTTAGCAACAAATTTCCTCCATAATATAGAGATGTTTAAATCTGTCATAACTCAAAATAAACGACTTAAAATTTCTCCTAAAGAAAATATCTAACTTTGGCACCTTTGATTAGAGCACATTAATCTCAATAGAATTGAGAGATTGGTGAAAAATGGACTTTTGAACGAGTTAGAGGAAAATTCTTTACCTGTATGCGAGTCATGCCTTGAAGGCTAAAATACCTTTTACTGGAAAAGGTTATCAAGCCAAAGTGCCTCTAGAGTTAGTACATTCAGACCTATGTGGTCCGATGAATGTGCGAGCCAATAGAGGTTACGAGTATTTCATCACTTTTACTAATGATTACTTAAGATATGGGTATGCTTATTTAATGCAACATAAGTCGGAATCCTTTGAAAAGTTCAAAGAGTCCAAGGCTGAGGTTGAAAACGAATTAGATAAATGGATTAAGACACTTCGATCAGCAGGTTGGAGAGTTTTAGGATTCTGAGTTCCAAAACTATCTGATACAACATGGAATCGTTTCTCAACTCTCAGCACCTGGTACACCTCAGCAGAATGGTGTATCGGAGAGGAGAAACAGAACCCTGTTGGACATGGTTCGGTCGATGATGAGTTATGCTTCCTTACCGGACTCGTTTTAGGGTTTTGCAGTAGAGACTGCTGCCTATATCCTCAACTGTGTTCCTTTCAAGAGTGTTGCCAGAACACCTTTGGTGTTGTGGAACGGGCGTAAAGCTAGTTTGTGTCACTTTCACATCTGGGGTTGCCCAACACATGTGTTTGAGGCTAATCCTAAGAAATTGGAACCATGTTTGAGGCTGTGCCTATTTGTAGGCTACCTCAAAGGGACACGAGAAGGTTACTTTTATGATCCTAAGGAAAACAAAGTGTTTGTGTCGACGAACGCTACCTTCCTTAAGGTGGATCATATAAGAGAGCATCGTCCAAGAAGTGATAGCCTGTTCGTTATATGGGTTTAACTAAAATCCTGGCTATGGTAGCTGATGGCGAGGTTGAGGATCCGTTGTCTTATAAGAAAACAATGAAGGATGTTGACAGAGATGAATCAATCAAAGCCATGGATCTCGAGATAGAGTCTATGTACTTCAACTCAGTATGAGATTTTGTAGATCAACCTGATGAAGTTAAACCTATAGGTTGCAAATGGATCTACAAGAGGAAACGGGGTGCTGATGAGAAGGTGCAAACCTTCAAGGCTAGACTTGTGGCAAAGGGTTATATCCAGGTGGAGGATGTTGACTATGAGGAGACTTTCTCACCTGTTGCCATGCTTAAGTCTATCTGCATCCTCCTGTCCATTGCCTCATATTATGACTATGAGATATGGCAAATAGATGTCAAAACTGCCTTTCTGAATCGAATCTTGAGGAGACCATTTATATGGTGCAACCTGAGGGATTCATAGCTCAAGATCAGGAGCAAAAAGTTTGCAAACTGAATAGGTCTATTTATGGATTGAAACAGGCATCTCAATCTTGAAACATAAGGTTTGATACTGTGATCAAATATTATGGCTTTGACCAAAACGTTGATGAGCCTTGTGTCTACAAGAAAAATCATCAACAGTTTAGTAGTATTCCTAGTGTTATATGTAGACGATATCCTACTCATTGGGAATGATGTAGGTTTACTGACTTCAATTAAGAACTGGCTAGCGACCCAATTCCAAATGAAAGATTTGGGATAGGCTCATTTTGTTCTTGGTATTCAAATCTTTCGTGATCAAAAGAATAAAGTGCTAGCACTGTCAGGCATCGTCATTGACAAGATGTTGATCAAGTACTTGATGCAGAACTTCAAGAGGACCTTTTGCCTTTTCGTCATGAAGTTACATTGTCTAAAGAGCAATGTCCTAAGACACCTCAAGAGGTTGAGGAAACGAGACGAGTCCCCTATGCATCTGCCGTTGGTAGTTTGATGTATGCGATGTTATGTACTAGACCTGACATCTGCTACGTTGTGGGGATAGTTAGTAGATATCAGTCTAATCCAGGACATGGTCATTAGACTACCGCTAAGAATATCCTCAAGTATCTTCGGAGAACGAGGGACTACATGCTTGTGTATGGATCTAAGGATTTGATCCTTACTAGATACACACATTCTGATTTCCAGATTGATAAGGATTCTAGAAAATCCATTTCGGGATAAGTGTTCACTCTTAACGGAGGAGTTGTAATATGGCGAAGCATTAAGCAAGGGTGCATCGTTGACTCCACTATGGAGGCCGAGTATATAGCGGCTTGTGAAGCTGTTAAGGAGGTCGTTTGGCTCCGAAAATTTCTGACTGATCTCAAAGTTGTTCCAGACATGTCTAGGCTCATCCCTTTACTATGATAATAGTGGTGTTGTGGCGAATTCCAGAGAGCCTAGGAGTCACAAGCGCGGCAAACATATTGAGCGAAAATATCATCTTATCAGAAAGATTGTGCATCGAGGAGACATGATTTTCATGAAGATAGCTTCGGAGCACAATGTTGTTGATTCGTTTACGAAGGCTCTCACGGCTATAGTGTTTGAGGGTCACCTTCAAAGCATAGGTCTACGGGACCGTCTGCGGCTGGACTAGGGCAAGTGAGAGTATTGTTGTACTGGGCTTTTATGCCCTAGTTTATTGATTTGTACTTGTAATTTTTTTGTACACCCCACTAGCTTTAGAACAAATGAGAGATTATTGGGGTTGATGCCCTAAATCTTGTAGGGTTCAGTAGTTTGTAAACATGTATATGAACAAAATTATGTGATATAATAATATGAAATATTTTCTCCACTACAGTCTTTGATATATGAGATATTTTGTTGCATTAACCACAAACCAATAAACTAAAATCCCTGGTTATCGTTGTACCTTAAGTATGTATATGATGACATACAAGTGGATCGTGCTTTAAGTGATAACCTAAATAGTCTGTAGTAGATGGATAAATGAAGGAAACCTTATCCTATTGACACTACGAGTGTGGCCCACTTTATAGATGTTGCAAGTGTTGTAAAGTACTACGAGCGTCTAATCCTGACCATTCATGTATTAGACATGCAAACGGGGATACTTTATATAAAAGAATTTGTATAAGACCGGACCACGAAATGTTTAGTCTCGTTATATAACGCCGTTCATGACAGAGACTTTCATTTCACTAGGATGACCATAAGTAACATGACCTTAATCCTGAGTGAGTTGGAAACTCCTACCTATGAGGGCAGTCCTTTGATTTGTATGGGTGCGAGTGGCCAGATCGCCGACTCAAACCTACCACTTTATGGATTCGTTTGATTGGGGAGCTAGGAACTCAGCTACACAAGACAGAATTCACTCCTTCCCCGATTTAGAGGTAAGTAGATAAATTGCTCCCTTAAGGGTTGATTCCGAGACTTGAATAATGTGACGCCATACATTCTTTTGGCTCGAGAAGGATTTACTCATAGTAGGACTATGATGTATTGTTCATTAGAGGAATCAGTGGTACTTAAGAAGTTAGATGTAATTACAGGGGTAAAACGGTAAATTGACCTGACTATATTTATGAGTGATTTGTGAAGGGTCATCACACTGTTGATTGGTTATATCTAATATACACATAAATATATCTATAGCGTGAAGCGTGCAGCTGTCGGTCTTTAGTAGAATGCCCGATAATTAACGGATGGTGGATATCGTGATTAAAGAGTTTAGTCAGTTATTCACATACCGTTGGAGCTTCAAGCTACAGGTGCATAAAGTCCCCTTGGTAGCTCAATAGATTCATGTTGAGAATCAGTTTTTGGGTTAGTTTGAAGTGTTCAAATTAACAAGAGAAAATTTGATTATATATGATATAATTAAATTGTATCGATTATATGAGATATAATCGACTTAATGTATTAGATACATTAATTAGAGAAATTATTATTAAATGCTATAAGGGAGAAAAAGAACAATGGTTTATATATTGCATGAGATGTGATATTAAAATTATAGGTTATGAATATATTGATTATATTTGTAATTAAATCAATTATAGGATAATTGGTTATGGTTTTTTCTCCCATAACCAACTTAGTGGGAAGTTGTGATTAGTTATGATAATTCATGGATAAAAGGAAAATTGTTTTCATTTTTTACACGAAGCGATCATTACGAATTTGTGAATCGTGCGATCAAAAGATATAGCTATACGATAGCTTGAGAGCATACACGATCATGTAACAGGGTTTCTTTACGACAGTCATTTATCTTCTAAACGATCGAGGACACTGTCTATATGATAGACTAAATCTATCTTCAACTTACTTGATCGTCTACACGATCTGAAAATTTCTCCTACCCTCTACCAAATCCTACAGAGCCCACAACTCCTGGATTCTCACATCGAGAATATCAAGGTAGCCTGCTAGTGGTGTCTTCTTGTTGTTTGAGGTACGACTGTAGATTTGTCCTTGTTCGAGGAGATTGCTGTTCAAGTGTAGATTCGTTGATGTTGGTGAACGATCGTGTAGTGAGTTCAAGGGAACGAGAAGAATAGTTCTTCAAGGGTAAGTTCACTTAAACCTTAGTATTTCCCTTTTGAAAGCATGTTGTAATTTAGATTTTTGCAAAACTATTACTGTTAGATTGTAAATGTATATGTTCTGTCACAATGGGGTTTGGAACGATCTCGCTTCCGCTCATGGATCTCTTTGTTAAAAGTTCCTTCAAAAGTATGCCAAGTAATAATTGATAGTGGTAGCTATGGAAATATTGTATAAAAAAACTGGTAAACACGCTTAACCTTAAGACGGAAGCTCATCCTGATCCTTATAAAATAAGCTGGATTAAAAAAGGTGGAGAAGCTTCAGTTCATGAACGATGCTTTTTTCCCTATCTATAGGAAATCAATATAAAGACCAAGTAGTTTGTGATATTATTGACATGGTCGTTTGCCATATATTGTTAGGTAGATCATGGCAGTACGATAACCAAACGATCCACAAAGGAAGAAGCAACACCTATGAGTTAATGTGGCTAGGTAAGAAAATTGTCCTTCTACCTTAGGAAATGGGGGAAAATAAGAAATCTACAAAACATCAATCAAAACTTTTTACACTAACTACCAAAGCCGATTTCTTGAAAATTAAAGAACCTCCAGTTGCCTTAGTAGTAAAGCAAGATATCTTTAAAGAATCCTCTGTCCCCATACCTTTCGAAGTACAATCTTTGTTGGACAAGTTTCCTAGTTAGAACTCTCTTCTTTACCACTGTTGTGAAACATTCAACACCAAGTAGACCTCATTCCCTATAGTACGTTACCTAATCTACCCCACTATAGGATGAGCCCTAAAGAATACACCATTTTACATGAACAAATTCAGAATTTACTAAGTAAAGGCCTTATTCAATCTAGTTTGAGCCATTGTGAAGTCCCTGCCTTGTTAGCTCCTAAAAAGGATAGGTCTTTGAGATTATGTGTCGATAGTAGGGTTGTCAACAAGATCACAATAAAATATAGATTTTCCTATACCTTGACTTAGTGACCTTCTAGATCAATTACGAGGAGCTTCTCTATTTTCAAAAGTAGATTTAAAAAGTGGATACCACTAAATTCGAATTAAGCTAGGAGAAGAGTGGAAAATGTCCTTTAAAACTAATGATGGTTTATCTGAATGGCTTTTTATGCCGTTTGGATTATCTAACGCACCAAGTACATTTATAAGATTAGTGAATCAAGTTTTACAACCATTTATAAATAAATCCGTAGTTGTTTTTTTTTTTTTTTTTTTTTATGATATTCTTATTTATAGTTGTAGCTATAATGATCATATGTTACATTGACATTCAGTTTTTAAGGTACTGCACGATAATAAATTAGTCATCAATCTTAAAAAAATTTGTTTTCTAAGTTCTCAAATTCATTTTCAAGGATTTTTAATTAGCAAAGATGGAATAGCAGTAGACCATAAGAAACTTGAGGCCATTAATAAATGGCAGCAACCTACCACAATTAAGGAAGTCCAATGTTTTTAGGATGAACTTCTTTTTATAGAAATTTCATTAAAAATTTTAGTTCCTTTGCAATACCACCTACTGATTGTCTTAAAAAAGAACAATTTTCATTGGGGCAATGATCAAAATGACAGTTTCCATATACTTAAATAACTTCTTGCTTCTAGCCCAGTTCTAGCCTTACCTAACTTCCAAATACCATTTGAAGCCAATGTTGATGTCTCTGGCCTTGGCATTGGAGCTGTCTTGTCACAAAACAAATATCCCATTGAATTTTTTAGTGAAAAGTTAAGTAGTGTTAGGCAGAAATGGTCCACATGTGAGCAAGAATTATATGCTCTAGTTAGGGCCCTTAAGACTTGGGAACATTATTTACTAGGAAAAGAATTTGTTCTTCTCACTGATCATTTTTCTCTTAAGTTTCTACAATCCCAAAAATCGATCAGCAGGATGCACGCTTGTTGATTACAATTTCTTCAAAGGTTTGATTTCATCATTAAATACACTAAAAGCAATGATAGTAAAGTCGCATATGCCTTAAGCTGAAAAGGTACTCTTCTCTCTCTTCTCAAAGGTGAAATCATAGCTTTTGACCATATTTGAGATTTATACTCTGCCGACCCTGATTTTGAAAAAATCTGGAATGATTTTGCTCACCACATTCCTTCGAAAGACTTTTACATTGTAGATGGGTATATATTTAAGGGAGAAACTATTTGCGTACCTCACACATCACTTAGAGAATCTATCATTAGGGAGGCTCATGCTAGTGGTCTTGTTGGACATTTTGGTAGGGATAAAACAATCATTTTAATCAACTCCAGTTTCTATTGGCCTCAGTTGCAAAAAGATGTAACCAACTTTGTTGAAAGGTGCTATATTTGCCAAACTTCTAAAGGGTCTAGCTAAAACACAGTTTATATACACTTTTACTTATACCACACACTATTTGGGAAGACCTCTCAATGGATTTCATACTTGGTCTCCCTAAAACTCAACGTGGTAATGATTCGATGTTAGTTGTAGTAGATCGTTTTAGTAAAATGGCACACTTCCTTGTATGTAAAAAAACTACAGATGCTTTAAATATAACAAACTTGTTCTTCAAAGAAATTGTTCATCTCCATGAAATTCCTAAAACTATAGTTTTCGATAGGGATGTAAAATTTATGAGCTTCTTTTGAAAATCTCTACGGAAAAGGTTTGGTACAGGACTACTCTATAGCAAAACCAGTCATCCAAAAATGGATGGACAAACTGAAGTAACAAACCACACTCTTGGCAATTTAACCGTTGTCTTAGTGGAGACAAACCAAAACAGTGGGACATTGCTTTAGCTCAAGCAGAATTTGCATTCAATCATATGGTCAATCGTTTAACAGGGAAGTCTCCTTTTGAAATCATATACACTAGATTACCTAAACTCACTTTTGATCTTTCTAATTTGCCTTCTAATGTTGATCTTAGAGGAGAAGCACATTTCATGGCTCAACAAATCAAAGACATACATAATAAAGTTCGAGCTCATTTGGAGGAAGCCAACCAAGTATAAAGAAGTTGTTAATGCTCATCGAAAACCAAAATCCTTTGTCAATGGAGACTTATTCATGATTCATTTAAAGAAATCTAGCTACCAGCTGGCTCGCATAACAAATTAACAAACAAGAAAATAGGACATTTTTACATCGTGGAAAAATATGGCGACAATGCTTATAAGGTGGACCTTCCCCTGACCTTTGGACAAGTCCAACCTTCAATGTAACTGACATATTCCCATACAACCCACCAGATGACTTCAACCTAGCTACTTAACACTAGGACGTGTTATTCTTCCTAAGGAAAGGATTTGATGTAGGAACATAATCTCTTGTTGGTTATTTTTTAACTGTATTTTCTTTTAAACTTGTTGCATAATCGGCTACCTACTAAACCGGTCGGTCATCTTTAACAGAATGTAACTGGTTGCCTCCCTATATAAAGGACAACTTTGTATCATTTGAGAGCTGAATAAAATTTGAGGTAATTTTCCTTTACTTGTGTGTACATCAGTTAAGTTTTTAAAAATTAAAGGAAATAGCAAAATTGGGGGTTCCTTTTGATTTTTGTCAACAAACGTAAATAATAAGATTTTTGTCAAAAGTATGCCGCATACATGACATATATTTTTTAATCCCCAAATTACCCCTGGTATGGTTGATTAACAGTTTTTTCGAGTATTGTGTAATTGGTATGTTGTGTATAAATTCTCAATAGAAGTACAGTACGAAATCGTTTGTTATGAGACCGTGTATCAATTCTCAATAGAAATATAGTGTAAATGGAATTGTCGGTTATGAGACTTCAATCTAACGAATTCTAGAGATAAATGTGCCAGAATTTTCTCTCATTTTAAAATTTTAATTAGTAGTTTCATATCTGTTTTGATTTGATTTAACCACTTTTCGAAAATATTCAAAATTAATCAATTTTTAATTTGTTTATCACTATTTTGATTTTAATTTATAATATATCTTTAGATTTTACATTATTTTATTTTATTTTCGTTATTTTAAATTTAGATTATTATTATTATTTTTTATCTTGATTAGGGTTTTACTTAATATTTTATACATACTATCATCTAACAAACTATATATCTCGTTTACGTTTTATCATTTTTTTTTGGTATTTTTTAATCACGTTTTATTCATTATCATCTTATTATATTATTAATCCATTATATTTTATTTTTTTACAAATAAATAAGTATCAACTTTTGCAATATTGTTGTTTTTGCTAGGCTTCTTTCGTGGTCTCGTGGTTGATGAAGTTATAAATAGAGTGTAATTATTGAAGCTTAAATGAAAATAGAATTATGAATACGGTGTGATTATAAATAAACGAGCTCCTTTCTTGATTTTTCTCTCAAAATTATATTTGAATTTATATTTTATTATCAAGTTAGATTTTATCTAACTACTTATCGAATTAATCACAATAAACAAAAACTTCTTGATTTTTTCTTTTCAATTTATCTTTTGTTATCAAATTTGATTATCTAACTAACTTTCGATTTGCTTAAATCTTTGTTACAAATTCAATTGTATCTAATTATTTTATACATATTGTTATCAAATTAATTTGTTTTTTTTTTCTTTCAGATTTTCGGTATTTTCAGTTTTTCATAAAGAAGCACATAAAAATGACTTATTGTACTTAAAAAGAAAGATATAGATGAGAACTGAACTTTAAATGTTTGAAACATATATATATGTATGTATATATGTATGTATGTATATATGTATGTATTGATCAATTTATTATTAATATTAATATTATCATTATCATCATCATCATCATCATTATTAAATAAAATAATAAAAAATCGTAAATATCATATTCTTCATCTTCATCACTTAACTACCCCAAAAATCTCTTTTTCTCCTTCTCAATCTCATGTCTATGATTGTTGACTCAGCAACCCTTTCTTGAATTTCATATCTTGGCTAATTTTTTATGATCACCTTTACTAGGTCGCCGACCTTTTTCGTCGCACGCATATTTCTTTGTTTCTACTTTGAGCATCGTTTTCAACAATGACATTCTGTGATTTATAGTATTTAAAGTTGGCTTTCAAGATCCTACGAGCAAAATGGTCACATGGAATGAAGACGATGGAACTCCCTACAACTTATTTGATGTCAAGTACAATCATATTTCTAATAGTTACATCGCATGAAGTTGCAATTCCTTCAAATACTCACTTGCCAGCAACAACTTTACTGGTGTAATCAACTTTACTCTTTCTCACCTTGGAGGAAGTCCATCGTCGTAGATATCCATAAGTTTCTAATGAACCCCACCACCTGGTCGTCATCTTCCTTCGCATACATGTGTTCTATAAACAACTGGAAGCATCAAGGACCATATTGGGTGATTTTTAATTTTTGCTTTTAGAATGTTTGAATATTGTGTATTTGTGGTTCTAGAATGTTTAGGTAGAGTGTATTTGTGGTATTCGAGTTGTGTTTTGAAGTAGTGTATCTTTGTATTCGTATTCGTACTTATTTTTGTTGTTTTAGGATAGTTTTTTCGTTTACTAATTAGTATTTTCTATTATATAAATTTGTTTTGCTATTTTTATAACTTTGAAACTTGTTTGCCATTTTTGAAACTTTAAAATTTGCTAAGCTCTAAGTTTTGTCTTTTAAAAAAATATTTTATTTATGTCATCACAAGGTGAAATTGCCATAACAATCCTAAAAAGCACACATGGTGGCCCAGTTACTTTGATACTTGCTCTACCTACTTGATTCTCACTCTAACTCTCATTTTTTTTTCTCTTAAGATTTTGTTGTTGATATCTTTTCAAAATACAATCGATATAAATAATTTTTCCAAAACATATGATATTATTTTCGTTCATCCAATTTTTGACAACAAAATTTTAAGAAAACAAAAAAATAAAGTGAGTATCGAGTAGTTAGAGTGAGCAACTAGAATCGATATCAAACTAGAGCGAATATTTTGTAGCTAAGCCTCCACAAGTGCTTTTCATAGGGACTATTCGAGGCACCAACTAAAAGTTGGTAGAGTGGGTTATTGTAGCCCACTTCATGTATGGGACACCAAATATAATTGTAGTGTGTACAATTAAATACTGTAAATATTATTTCAAAACTCTATTTGTTATAGTATTTATTATTTACTACAATATTTACTATTTTACACTCATCATATCTTTTCTTTTTCATTACAGTATTTGCTATTTTCTATCCAAACAAAAATAGTTTACACTTTAAACACAAACAATTATAACTTTATAAAAGTAATCTCCATCCTAAATATTAACTATATAACACTCATTAACGATAATAACCACGGACAACCAACTCAAAACCTCAGACGACCGAAATAATAGTAATGACGAAAGCAAAAGACCGAAAAAAACTTTTAATTTTTCAAAACGTAGACCCTTTTAGGCTACATCTTTACGAAAAACCCAAAACCTCCTAAAAACCTCAAAACCTCCGGAGGATTAAATTTTGCAAGTTGCGAGTGAGGCTGAGACAGTGGCCGTTCATCTTTTACCTCCAAAAACCAGAGCACCAAAACCAAATCAATGGCAGCCACCGCCGGAAAATACCTCAAAAACTTTTCCCACTGTATCACCTCAGGCATTCGCATCCCCATATTTCCTTTCTCTCCTGTTCTCACTTCCCCCTTCTCTTCCACCATCCATATAAGACGACAGCTCCTCATTTCCCCTTCACTTATTACACAATTCTCTTCTTCTCCTACCCATTACACCTCTGCAAAGTATCTATCTGTACGCATCCGGTGCCGCAAAGATATCGTGGTGAGCTTTTTGTTTTAATTTATTAGTTCATCAAATGTTCAACTACAACTTGGGTGGAGTACTCATACTGTAAAACATAATACTAAGACATAGAAACGATAGGAAAGGAATTTAGACTGAAAACACATACCAGGAAACGAAACCATTGATTCAATACAAGATCATGGGAAATGTAGAACAAATTGGGAGCTTGCTGGATTACCGGAGCAATGAAATTTTCCCCAACTTGAGTTAAAGAGAGGAAATTCTGTGACATCTTTGTTTTTCTGATATACAGGATTTGCTTTCAGAAGCTCTGCTAAATTTTGGTGCGAGCTCCACTAGTGTTGATGAAGACGATGCATGTGGTAGCTCTCACGAGGTGGGGTTCTTATCCTTAATGGGGGGTTTTCCCCTCAAATTTTGAGTGGTATATGGATCTCTACCCGTTACTTGATTTGGAATGTTTTGCAATCTTCATTACTGTCAATGATAGAAAGTGTTAGAAAGGGAAAAAAGGGTCTAAAATAAAGTCTGTGAGCTAAACCCTGTTTTAGTACAAAATAGAGTTATACATATAGAAAAGTGGATCTCAAAGTAGATAAAAGGCATATTATAGTGATTCATATAACTATTAGGTAAAATAAATTTTATTCTATCACTGGTTCCATTATATCTCAGTGACACCTAGTTATGAAAAGATTTCCGGGCCCAATTCAGTAAATTTCTACAGAATTGTTTGTATTTGGTTGATAATTCATGCGATAACTTTATGTGCTCTTTCTTTAATTCCTTTCCAGATAAGCCCGCAAAAGTTACAGTCAGGTCCCAGGGATATCTCTATCTCTGCCCCTTTTCCTGTCCATGTGATGCTGAAAAGGATGCTATGTTTGTAATTGGAAGTGGTTATGTAGAAAGAATAATTTAAAAATAAATTACGTTGGCAGATAAATATCTTGATACTATGTTCCTGACTGTCAAAATGTAATGATAATTTGCTTTGTGCAGATATATGTTGACACAATATTCCCTGATGGTCAAGATGTAAGTAAATGCATCTCATATGCGGCTGATTCTGTAGGCTTGAAGGAGTTACCTTTATACGAAGTTACAATTGGTGAACAAGATGATTGGTTAAAGAAATCCCAGGTTTTTTTTACCTGTCTGTTCTTTTTATTGGTAACAATTGACTGGATATTGCTGGAATGTAACGTGATTGTAGACCATGAGCAAAGCTCAGCTATTTGGCTAAACTTGCTGATCTTATGTGATTGAGCCTTATAGCTGTTATGCCATTGTGACCATATCTGCAATGACTTTCCATGGGTAGGAAAGGGAGTTTTATATCATTGTGACACTTAGGAGTTTGCTCTAACTATTTAGTGGTCAGGAGAAGAACAGATTTGTTACGACCTTACTTGAATAGGATCTGTTCTATAGGTTGTACATCTGTGTCCTTGAGTTCTAAGGAGAAGAACAGATTTGTGTAAGATGCATACCTGCTTGATTTCGCTTGCTCAGTAATCCTGCTATTGTGTTTTTGATTGGAAACTTGATCAACTGTCCAATTTCATATCACATGTGACTGCCTTCGGTGGAAAAATAGATATTGAATACTACTGTCTAAAACAGAATATCTCTTGGAATTTTTTTCTCCTTTTTCCTTAAAAAAACACTGCACTCTTCAAGGTAGATGGTCCATCTTTCACATGCATTGATAAGCTCGACATTCCAAATTTAGTTACTACTTAAATATAACTTCTCTCTTGCATTACAGGAATCATTTCAGCCAGTTAAGGTTATGGAGGGACTTTGGATAGTGCCCGAGTGGACAACTCCCCCGGTATAATGATCTAAGCATCCTCTTTCAAACTTTCTGCACTTGTCTGTCCATATATTTATCAATTTTAAATGGCAGAAGCTTTGAATATGAAAGTTCAGATCATAATGCATCTGTATTTTGTTTTGAGTTCATATCAAGGATGGGGAGGGTACACGTAATATCATCTTGTTAATCATCATTAATTGACCTAGTGGTCAATAAGGGACATGACTTTAATAAAAGACTTAGGGAGAATGAATTTAATCCATAGTGACCACCTACCTAATATCTCCTACAAGTTTATTTGACACCCAAATGTTGTAGGGTCAAGCGGGTAGTCTTCTGAGACTAGTTGAGGTGCGTGTGAGCTGTCTTGAACGCTCACGGATATGAAAAGAATGTACGATCTTACTTCATAAATCTTCAAATTCTATGCCCTCCTTGATTAGAAGAATAGCTGATGGCCTGATAGTAGGGAGTATCATGCTCTCTTGTTTACTTCATAATCAATGTTGGCATAATTAGAGAACTTATATGAACACTTAGAGCTGCACTGAGAAACTGCATGTAAACTTAGCAGTTAGTTACATCCTTCGATGGTTCAACCAGTCTCTTAGGAGAGAGTTTTCAGGCTTTGATCATTGGCTCACAAAGAAATTTAACTTTAAACTTTGATTGGAAATAAGAAAAATACTTGTGATTCTTTGATACTATCTCAAATTCCTAATAGAATCGCACCTTTATTTGTACAGGATGTCCATGCGACAAATATTACTCTATATTCTGGATTGGCATTTGGAACAGGGGAACACCCAACTACAAAGTTGTGTCTGCTACTGCTGCACAGCTTAGTGAAAGGAGGGGAAAATTTCTTGGACTATGGCACAGGATCTGGCGTTCTTGCAATTGCATCACTGAAGGTACAATGTCCAAAATATTTCCACCAAGCTCATACTTCAATGAGGCCTGAGACTGTCATCCAACATCCTTAACACACACCAATACCACATGGTGCTCTTCATGATTGTTATGGGGAAAAATAGGCTCTGGGTGGCTTGGAGTCTTTTAAAAGAAGATTGTTAGTGAATAAATCTATGTACCTACAGAATTTCCATGTTGTTGGCCTCCTTTCTATCATTTCTAACCATATGACCCTGGAAGAAGGGATTCTAGTTTTTGGGTTTCCAATCCCTTGTAGCTCTTTCTTCCATATCATTTGTGCCCCTCCTCCCTCCAAGGAACCAATATGTTCTTCCCTCTTTAGAAGATTAAAATTTCTAGTGAAATTCTTTGCCTAACAAGTTTTGCATGAGAGAGTGAAAACTCAAGACTCTTCGAAGACTCCTTTTTGTGCAGCCACAATGTTCGATGCTTTGCCGGAAACAGGACCTAGACCATCTTCTGCGGGATTGTCCATTGGCTTTCCCCCTTTGGAGTTAGTTTTACAAAACCTTTGGGGGTGGATATGGCTCACAACAGGGTATTTTTTCATGATTGAGCTTGAACCCTCCTTTTTGCGAGAAAGAGAGTTTTGTGACAGACTTGTTTTTCCACCATTTTGTGGGACATTTGGCGTGTGAGAAATAGTAGTCTCTGTAGAGTGTATGCAAGGTTTGATGTGGATGCTTTGAAAGTCCGTTAGATTTAACTTATCTTTATAGGCATCCATTAATCAAACTCTTTGTTATTATCAGCTTGCTATTCTTGTAATTAGTCTATGTTTATTTTTGTTGGTGGCCTTGTTTCATGTGTGACCTTGTAAATCCTTTCATTTCTCTCTATGAAAACTTGATATATATACATATATATAACAATTTTCTGTACACAATTAGGGCTGCCTATTATATTTCCCTGCATGCGATATGATTCTATTTTGTTCACACCTCAACTCGAAGGGACACATTATTAAGCCATTGATGTTCATTATTTAACTTGATATACGATTGCATTTGCAGTTTGGGGCTGCCTTATCTATTGGAATCGATGTAGACCCGCACGCTATTGAATCTGCCCACCAAAATGCTGCTCTGAACAATATAGAACCCGAAAAATTGCAACTTCATCTGGTTCCTAGTGATATTACAGAATATAAATTTAGTGAAATATATATCTCTGGAAAGGAGAACTTTGACATCGTCATTGCTAATATACTTCGAAATCCTCTGCTAGATTTGGCTGATTATGTTGTCTCTTATGCCAAACCCAAGGCAGTCGTTGCTCTCTCCGGTATTCTATCCGAGCAGGTATCTTCTAGGACTAGAATCTATTGGTCAAAAATACAAATTTTAGCTTGGTAAAGTGCTAATCCAGTACCTAATTTGATCAAGGGTCCCATGACTCCCATCCATCTGTATGCATGTAAAAATATTTTTTCTACTGGGTAACATTTGCTCAGTTAATAGTCGATACTAGGTATATATATATTTTTTGCCTGAATGTATATATAAAATCAGTCTGAACGGGTACCATAACCTATTGGAAACACATTGTTTGACTTGGCCACGTTTTATTTTGTTTTGTGTACATTTACAGGTTCCAGCTATTATAGAACGATATTCACAGTACTTGGAAGGCATATCAGTCTCAACTATGGATGATTGGGCCTGTGTGAGTGGCAAAAAGAAAAGGCTGCTTTCTGGCAGCTGATAGAATCTCACTCAGCTATTTCCATAACTTTCACGGAAGAATGACTAATTTGATTAAAGCATCATAACGAAGAATATCTAGTAATTATCGGGTAAGTTGTGCAATTTCTACAGACTTTGCTACTTTGACAATGGAGAGAGGTTAATGAAATGAATAAAATTGGATCATTTATTGTTGGGCAGAGCTAGAAGCTTTCATAATTTTACGTCTAAGATGGACTAAGGGTGATCCATCTCTTGTCCCTTCTTCGCTCCTTCCCTACCTGTATTAGGAATTTAGGCAGTTATGAAACAAGGTAGGCCTGTCAGACATTTGACCTCAATTTCATGGAATCTGAGAGGGTAAAATCATATTGACTATCTCATTCTACTTGAGATGATGTTTTCTTTCAGGTATTTTCTTGTTACCAGCACAGGTCGAGTATTTTACATTTTTCCAGTAAATTTTCAACGTTTGCAGAAATTTTCTTATCTTACTCTTGCTCTCGGGAAGGCTGCAAGGATCAGGCAACAACCAGGTGTTGTTCGAAGAGGACGACTTAAGTGCCAAATGCTGCAATCAACTAAGCCCTTTTGAAAGCTGAAATATTATGTGAAGTTAAGAATGAGATCAGCCCCTCTCCCATGCTTCAACCAGAGGATCATATTCATAATTCATAAGTGAACGAGGATAAGAAAAATGTGCTTTTAGTCTTAGCCATATTGTAACTGTAACTTAATGTAGTCAAGTATTTCAAATTGGCGTTTGTAAAAATAATTTATTCAGTGCTCGTTTGCTGGAACTGAACTAGTAATGTTCGAACGAAAATTTTGTGTATGAGGCCACCTACCTAAGTTTAGTCTTCCCTGACTTGAAACTTGCTGTCCAGTTTCTACATACTTTTTGACAATGGAGAGGTTTCTAGTAAGCTGTTCTAATTATCCTATTTTAAGTTTTAAGACAATACTTAGTTCGTAATTTAATTGAAGAACTATGTAAACTTGCATAATATTTATGAAACTGTTGAAATTTTGGCCAATTAAATTTTGTCCATCATCAATGAAAGTCCAAGTCCATCGAAAAAATTATAAGTTGGATTGGGTTGAGTAATTAAAGTTGCTTAAGCCCAATCCAATTCAAGTCCATGGTGAAATTTTGTGTCAAATTAAAGATTGAGCTCAAGCCCAATATTCCAATCCAACAACAAATAGACCCAAGCCCAACTACAGTCCAAGTCCAATTTGGGCCAAATAAAGCAATTAAGCCGAAGCCCATGTAAGGCCTATGAGAAACCTCTATAAATAGAGGTTCCATCTCTTCATTTAAGAGCGGGGTTAGAAGAATTGAAGGCCAAAGCTTTCTAAAAATATGAAATTCTGAATCTAAGATTGAACACAACTCCTCTAAAGCTCTAAACATCAGAAAACATATTAAAACTTTAAATGTCAGAAGACATTAAAGCTCTGAAGATTTAAGCTCCCAAGATCCAAATATTGAAGCTCTCAATTCTTGAAAACCAACACTTTCAAGCTCTCGATTGTTGAAGACTAAAACTTTTGAAGTTTCAAAGACTGAAGCTCTCAAATTCTAAAGAACTAAAGATCTAAACTATTTGAAGCTTCAAAGATTAGAAGACTTTAACAAATTAATTGTATCTTTACAACCTACAAGCTAAAGATTCAATCTCCTCAAACTTAAAAAAATGTTCACAATCGATCAACAAGCCTAAAGGTTGCTCCAAGAAGATCAACAAGCCTACAGACCAATCGTGCAAAAAGATTAACAAGCTTAACATCAGAGTTTACTTTTCGAGAGAAAGCATGAAAAAATTATGTATTAGAGATTGTACTCACTATTTCATACAAATACAAAATTCAAATTCCACGAATTAAATTTCTCATAAAATCTTGTGTAAAGATATAAAATACGTGTTTAAAAAAAAAGAAAATTGAAAAGAAAAGTAAAGAGAGAGAGAAAAAAGCTAAAAATGAAATTGAAAAAGGGAAATTCTTATAAATAGAAAAATCTAAAAAATATTTATACTTTATAACAAAAGATTCCAATAGTGTTTTGTACTTCTGGAACTTTTTGCTATAAAATGTAAATAATTTTAAATATTTTTTTATATTTAAATAGACCCCATTGGAAAAGGACAAAAAAATATATGGAAAAGTAAAAAAAATGGTAGGGAATTTTAAGAAAAAATTAATTAAAATAAAAAATGGTGAAAAATAAAATTTAAAAAAAAAGGAAGGAAAAGAGTGAAAAAGTAAAGAAACAAAAAAAAAACAGTTAATAAGAAAAAAACAAAAGAAAAAAAAAGGTGAAAACAATACAATTAAAAAGGAAGAAAAAGGAAAAAATGTAAATATAAAAAAAGTGAAAAAAAAGAAAAGAAAAAGAAGAAAAGAAAAATAAAAAGAAATTAAAAAACGAAGGAAAACCCCTAATTTCCATCATCTTAGATGGATGAATTAAAAACTTTAAAAAATAGAAAAAAATAAAAAGTCAAACTAAGGGGATGAAGTGAGCCATGCCAGACTATGGAGATGAAGCGAGTCACGTCCAAACTTTGAGAGATGAAACTAGTCACGCCAGACTTTGAGAGATGAAGCGAATGATCTTTGTATTTGTATTAATTTCCTGAGAAATTTAATTTGTGGAATTTGAATCTTGTATTTGTATTAATTTCAGTATAGTGACTATAATCTCTATTGCATGATGCTTTCTCTCAAAAAATAAACTCTAATATTAAGCTTGTTGATCTTTTTAGACGATCAACCTTTAGGCTTTGATCTTTTTAGAGGATCGACATTTTTGTTGATTGGCTTGTGAACCGTTTTGATCTTTTTAGAGGATCGACCTTTTTGTTGATTTTCTTGGAGCAACCTTTAGACTTGTTGATTGGCTTGTGAACCTTTTCTTAAGTTTGAGGAGATTAAATCTTTAGCTTGTAGGTTGTGAAAATACAATTAATTTGTTAATAATCTTCTAATCTTTGAAGCTTCAAATAGTTTAGATCTTCAATTCTTCCGAATTTGAGAGAAACTTGAGAAAAGTTTCAGTCTTCAGCACTTGACAGCGTTGGTTTCAAGAATGTAGAATTTGAGCCCTTGACCTTCAATTCTTCCAATCCCCCACCGCCAAATGAAGATATGGAGCCTCTATTTATAGAGGTTTCACAGGGACCTTACATGGACTTTAGTCTAATTATTTTATTGAGCCCAAATTAGCATGGGCCCTTTTGTTGTTGGACTAAAATATTGAACTTGAGTTCAATCACCATAAACTTGAATTGGGTTAGACTCGAGCTACTTTAATTACTCGGTCCGATCCAATTTTTAATTTTTTCTAATGATGTGACGAAATTTAGTTGCCGAAATTTCTCATTCAACAAATACTCGTCAACTTATTCCATCTATTAATACAAATCATAAATTTATAAATTAAACACCATTACAAAGACCCTAGTTTCGAGGATATATTTTGACAAATCGTCATTTTCACAACATTTCCAACCTCGAGCTTATTAAAATTTTGAACCAAGGGCCAAATATCCTCTGAATGTTATTTAGAAGTTGAGTCAAATAGTTATTTTTTAAAAACATAGTTATATAATCAATTAGTTCCCAGAGCATCAATGCGAATTCTAGAAGACAGCAAGAAGAAAGGCTCGGGAACCAAACTCGATAATTCGCACTAATACTGGAGTCACCACCTAGAGGGTTTTGTTTATTCATAATAACATGTTAGAATAGAGTGTGAAAATAATTATGATCATAACAAACCTATACCAGGCTTTGGCATCACAATCAAAACTCACGAGGGGATTCCGTTTGATCAACAAGTCATTTTGATCATTGTGATGGAAATGTTAAAGGACACAAATATTAACAATTGACTGCACTAATTATTGTTCATATTTTAAGGCATGTAGATCCTTGGCATAGAAAGTGAGTGATCAATCACTTCCAAAATTTTACAATCTTTTCAATGGCAAGCAACAGGATCTTCCTACATGGCTGCAAAATCAGGGATCTCTTACGTTACCGTTACCGCTTGAGTTGCCTCCTAGTCAAAGCAGGAGCTCTCTTCGGGATGTAGACCTTGTAGTTCACCTGAAATGAATAATTGCATATCCATGCTAAGAAGTTCTTAATAAACTAGCATCATTATACTTGATGCTGAACATATAAATTTAGTCGGTAGTCAATATCCTCACCTGCACCATTTCACCACCCCGCATAACAGACATGGTTTTCTGTTCAAACTGTGAGCTGTCTCCACTCTCGTGTCTGGACGTATTCAAGCTATTCTCTCCTGAAATAGAATTAAGGGAAGAAGGCTTGTGAGCTGAAGAATCTAAACCATTACGAATATTTTGATCGTCATTATTCCTCATTTGGGTCTGAGTTTGAGCAGTCTCGTCTACACCAATGTCAGATATGGATGGCTTTGTTTGGATAGATTCCTGAGCCGCAGGTGCCTGCTTTATAAGAGAATCAACTTTTGACTCAGGCCTCAAAGCTGCAATAACCAAATTGCTTCTGTTAGTTGTAGAACAAATATCTGCATCTGCCTTCTGGCAAATATTATCATTTATAACCTCCTGGTCTAATGAAGAAATATTCTGCTTCAGTTCATTCATACCATTGCTTCCATTGGAAATTTTACCCAGATTCTGCGAAGAATAGACAGGATCGTGCATAGATGGGACTGATGAATCTATTGCATCTGTAGATTTAACACCATTCTCCTTAACTATCATTGAATTTACCGCATTCCCTCCACCCTGTCTAGAAAACCCTTTACTATTTATCTCGGCATCATCCCTAGGAGATGTCACATGAACTGACTTAGAGACAGGAGAAGACAATTGTTTTGCATCATTATTATGGTCAACTTTGCAATTAGCAATAGTTTCCACATTCCTTGGGGGAGCCCCTTTGAACTTTCTAAGGTTCTCCAAAGCCCTCTGCCTTAAAATTGACTCTAAATCAATACCATTTACGCTGTCGGTCTTTCCAGAACATCCATTCTTCCTTTCATCTAAAGAATGATCATTAGTAACTCCTCCAAGGTTTTTGTTGCTTCCTTCATTTTGAACTCCATCATCCTTTACAACCATAGAGTTCCTATTGTTAGGTACATCCACTTCCTTTTTCTTTTCTACCACTGGCACCTCTTTTGATATAACGTAATCTAATTCTCTTTTACTCGTCGCATCCTTACTATCCATGTCTCCAAGAGAAGGGTGGTCATCTACATCATTAGGCTGATGTGTGGCCCCTTCTTGTTGTTCATTCCCAGCAAACGTCTTTAATTTATTTTCCTCCCCTGCTATAACAATTATGGATCTTAGTCGTCTAAAGTTGTTTCTAACATAACTGTCATCATCAACTTCATTCTGATAATCACTATCTTTACTAGATAAAGAGCATGGTGAACGACTCTTCGACCTGTATCTACCTCTTTCAGTCTTTCCCATATTTCCTTTCCTCTTTCCAGACCTGCCCCTACGCCTAACAACTTCACTCTCATTGCTGGTTGTACTCCCATTTCCACAAGTTGAGCAACTCGAAGAGTCACTATAGGCACCAACACTCGCATCTCTTCTACGCTTCTTTTTGGTTGCCTTCTTCGCCTCACAATGGTCGTTTCTTTTTGAATGCTTCCTCTTTCTGGGATGAGGAGAGCGTTCCCTACTTTGACGATCATGAGATTGCCTTTTGGATCTCTTTTTACTAGGCTTCGCATTCTTTCGCGTCTTGGATCGAGATCTTCTCACTCTTTTGTCATCCTCCGAGCTAGAAGACACTGAAGTTGAACTTTCAAAATCAGTGTCAGAGCAAGAGGGAGAATCATGGCGATACCGCAGCTTCTTGGACTTCAATTTCTTACTACTTTTACTCTTTCTCCTACTTCTCTTCATGGTTCAACCCAAAAAATAAAACAACACAACAAAAAATGGATGCAAAAGAAATTCGCATCGGCATCAAAACAAACTTATATGAGGTAAAAGGGGGAAAAGAGGGAGAAAACATCCATATTTTACCCGCAACCACATACGAATATTACATTTTCCAGTTGCCAACCGAGAGAGAGAAAAAAATAATTACTAAGAAAGTGAAAGACAGACGAAGAAGAAACTCCTCCACCCAAACTTAAAATTGAAGCATATAAATCGACTAACAGAAGGTTGCCCAGAGATATTCGTCAAATCCATGCCAAATTACAGCCTAAACTACGAACTTTACACAACAACCAAACAGAACATCCAACAAGAGAAGGGAGAAATCAAATAAAGCCAAAACCCAATTGAGATATCAAGAAAAAGAAAACATTCAGCGAGAGAGAGAGAGAGGTAAAAGAAAGTACCTGGGATGAAGAAGTCTTGGAACGCTCCTTCTTGCGAGAAGAAGAGGCTTTTCCCATCTGGATTTAACCTGCAAAATCCACGCCAGACAGAGAAAAACAGATGAAAAGAAAAGGGCAAAATCGAATGCAAAAGAAGAATCGATTTCGAAAGTGGGAATTAGGTTTGAGAAACTGAAATTGAGTGAAGGAATTGGAGGTTAATGCAGGGTTTGCTCTGCTTTTCGGGAGGATCTCATCGCTAAAGGTCTGTTCTATCTTCGATGCCTACCCGTGTTCATGTTCTTCACAATTTGTCTAAAAAATTTTCTATTTGGGTACCCAAACTTTTGTACTTTCACTCTTTGGTCACTAAACCGCTCATGTTTTATATTTTCTTTTGCTATAGGTCACACTACTTATCAAAAATAGGTATTTAATCTTTTTATATAAATACTCATAATCTTTGACAAATTAACTATCATCTTTCTCGAGAAATAGTACTTATAATAATCTCAAAACATTCTACACCACCATATCTACATTAGCCTATATACTCACTTCCTCTAAAACATGGATATCCCCTCTTAAATACTAATATAAACATAGTTCAACTAGCACCAAGCTTGTACTATCAATGAGGTTAGAGGTTCGATTCTTCCACCTCTTTTTACATACTATACCTTCACCGTGAAAGTAATATTTTTGTCCATTCGAGATGATTTAGACATTGTATCTTTAAATTTGTAACAATTTAATTCGAGATTTTAATATATAATAATTTAGTTGTGCTTCAAAAGTTATCACACTTTAACCCCTCTCATAAAAAATAAGTGTCAATTTTTATTACAAAATCCCGTGTAGTTTTATAAACACATATGGTCCTTAATCAATTGAGTAATAAATTCTATTAGATTTTAATAGTATTTTTTTACGGAGTAAATCATTACAAAATTTGATATACAAATGTACTAAGTTGTTACATATTAAAATTGAATGACTAAATTATTACAAATTTTAAAGCATATATACTAAATTAACACGAAATAAGATTCATTAAATTAAATTGTTTGTAAAGTCCAGGGTGCCAAAAGCTTCTTTTTAACTTTTTTTTTCCCCGTTTGGTTCAATAATATGCAAGTCAAAACGTGAATATCAAATTTGATGGCAAAGGGTATAACACCTTCATTAATCAAGTTATCTCTGTATTTTTTTTTTTTTTTTCTCTCTCTTTTGAATACAAAAATTACATGAATGAGGATCAAATCTTCAATCTCTAAAAAGGAATATCATATCAATTATCCGTTAAACTAAACTCACTCTTCCGCCACATCACTCAGATCCTCCAAACTCCCCGCACACTATAGCTACACACACAACTCCAAGCATCACCAAACCTACCCATCACCATACCAAAATTCTCGCGACGAACCCTCGTCTCAAGCAAACAGCAAAAAGTAACAGAGGAGGAAGCCAGAAAGTCTGCCACCACCCTACACTTTACAGGGTCATTCAACCCCCTAACATTCCAGGAACACCAAATCATGAACCTTGCAAGAAATCACACTTACCACCTCCCACTGGGCCTTTGCCCGAACTCCCGTACATCCCATCCATAACAGATAACGGATCAAGATCTGCCTGCACTAGTGCCAATGCCAACGAGTCTACAAAACATCAAACTGATTACGATCATCAACATGCTTTACAAACCCCGTAATTCCAAGGAACCCATAAACTACTCTGCTCCTCAAAGGAGCTGAACCCGGTGACTCACTGCCACCCCTATACCCTACACCTCCTCTATCACGCCTATGACGACTAGCCATAGTAAACTCGTCAACCCTCCACGCGACCTTATTCTCATCCACTGGGCTAACTCCCCTCACACCAATACCCAAGTCCTGCCCCTTCCTCACACTCTCAATTCCCCTATTCTCCCCCAAACATCCCTCATTGACTGCCACAATACAAAACTCCCGACCCTTTTCCACACCTTGTTTCTCACACGTAGCCTCAGTATGCCTAAATGAACCACAACACGTACACCTACGAGGTTACCACTCATACACTACTAGAATAATAACTACTGACCCCACATTCTAACAGTGACTGAATGGGGCATTAATGAATCACCATCCACCTGAACACAAACACTTGCATACGATAACCGCAGCCGCTCTCTTATTGCAACATCAAAAGAGATAGGTTTACCCACGACACTAGCTAACACTGCTAAACCTCTATCCGTCCACAACTCTAGGGGAACACGCTCCAGTTTAATCCAGATAGGAACAGAATAAAAAACAAAGGTTTCAGGAACAATACCTAGGGACCATTATCGTAATAAGATAGGTTTGCCACCCAAGTACCACGGATCATTCTCCAACACCCAATCTTGTGACTCTACCTTCTGAAATTTAAAGATAATCAAACCGTTCTCCAACAAGGTAATAGTTGGCATCTCTACACATCCCCAAATTCTCTGAATAAGTCAACAAATAACATAATACGGGAGTTTGGCATCCACAAACTGACTAACCAGAGATTTCTTCCACAAACAGACACCCTCATCAATAATCTCTCACAAGGTTCAACAATAACTTTATCATTTTCAACCAATAGGGGAATGAACTCTAAATTACCCCTCAACTTAGACTCAAAAAGGGCCGCCCACGAATTTCCCCCTTTCACGTCAGATCCAGAACCACCAGAACCACACCCCTCCTCTAACCGGTCCGACTTTGAACCAAACCCCCTAGCTAAACCGATTTTGGGAACCGACTCCTCCCACTCACGAAGAACCTGTGTGTCCACCGAACGACCCTCATTTCCACAAATCTCAGCCCGTGAAACCTCCTCACTGCCTGACTTCTGCCCTCCCGAACCTCCCAACTCCGACCCACCGACCAAAGCACCCACGCCTTTCGACCCTTTCCCCAGCTCCCCCTACACCAGTCCACTCCCTTCACTCAGTCTCAGCCCACTCCTAATAGACCCACTCATCCCAGCTCCCTCAAGGCCCAACTCAACACCTCTCACAACCCGGTTTTCATCCGGGCCCCAACACCCTCAAGGCTCCCAGACACACTCTTCATTTCCTGCCCATCAACTAACCCAATACCCAGCTCACCCGTTCATCCCTCACAACCTGATTTTCTTCCAGTTCTAGGTCAGACGACAGAGGCTTCTTCAACCCAACACTCCTCATACCAGACCCTTCACCTTCCTCAGAACGACCATCAGACAACCCAAAATCCTTCACCTCCGAAGAATGAGCACCCTATCCCAAACTGATCTCCGATCTAAGCAGATGAAAGGATTGACGAGCAACTCGACCTCCATTATTCTCCTTCGGTCTTAAAGGCGACCGCTTACGCACTATCGTCACCAGCTTTCACCATGGTTAAACCCACACCTCAATACCTCAAATCTATCAATGCCTGAACCTCAGATCAAAGCCGCGGCTGGAAACGTACCAACAGTACACCTCTCCGTCACCTGTCAACACCCCATATCTAAAATCGTCACCGTCTACCAACAAATCAGCTGCTTAAACCGAAACCCGTAGAACGAAACTCGACGAACACATAGAACTTAGCGAAATCGTAGAACGAAATCGTCACCTCAGTCGCGAACGAAACCCATAGAACCCAACGAACGAATCCAAGAACCTCAGTCGTAAACACAACGGACGAAACACGGTGGTGAACCAGCGAATGAACGGACGCGACTTTGAATCTAAGAACCCAGTCGACCGACGGAATGTAGAACAAACGGATGTCACCAGTCGCGAACCCGTAGAAGACGACCGACGAAAGCCCCCCCGACGAAGACGACCGACGTTGTCTGAAGCGACAACCCACGAAGGTCAACCACACCAACCCGTAAAGGCGACAGCAGTGGTAAAACCATAGAGAGAGCGACAGTAGATGAACATATTACTTTTATTCTATTGTGTATCTTTTTTTTTTTAATTTTCGTAAAAATCTTGTGTAGTTTTATAAACACGTTTGGTCCTTAATTAATTGAGTAATAAATTCTATTGGATTTTAATAGTATTTTTTTACGGACTAAATCATTACAAAATTTGATATACGTATGTACTAAATTATTACATATTAAAATTGAATGACTAAATTATTACAATTTTTAAAGCATATAAACTGGATTAACACAAAATAAGATTCATTAAATTAAATTGTTTGTAAAGTCCAGGGTGCCAAAAGCTTCTTTTATTATTATTTTTTTCCTGTTTGGTTTAACAATATGCAAGTCAAAACGTGAATATCAAATTTGATGGAAAAGGGTATAACACCTTTATTAATCAAGTTGTCTCCGTATTTCTTTCTTTTTTTCTCTTTTGAATAAAAAATTATAATGAAGATTGAATCTTCAATCTCTAGAAAGGAAAATCATATCAATTATCGTTAAACTAAGCTCACTTTAATAGTTGTTCAAAGGTTAAATGCACTAAAGTGCCGACACCAAAATTATGTTTTACTTTTGACCTAAAGAAATTTTGCTTCATTTATTTGAGTATATTTGATTAGGGTATCTCCCAGCAAGTTTGTTAATCTACGAATCTATGAAACTTTATCAAATCCTAATAGAAAAATATTAAACTGAAATGTTATGTGCTTTTAGAAGTTAAATTGTTAGAAACATGTACTAAATTCCTAGATATTAAAGTTTATGGATTAACTTGTCATTTTAATGAATGTACAAATACCAAAAGTGTTTTTTTTAAATCTTAAAATGATCTTTTTCTTTTTTCTTTTTTCTTTTTTTAAAAGAAATAGAGGAACTTAACATTAAACAAAAGAAGTCATATGAGCTTGAAATTTAAGCCAATCCATTTTACAACTAGATAACAATAAAAAAGCGAAACAAATGAAATTTTACATGAACTTTGATGAGCAAGAGTATGAGCACTCTTATTCAATTCAGGAACAATATGTATGAAGTAGACTTCTTGAAATTGAGTCACTTAAGCCATGATATCAACTAAGAATGTAGAAACTTCCATCAAAGGAACTCATCCTTATTGATCATATTGATCGACATGATTGAATTAAAACAGATAGTTAAGTAATTGATTCCTAGGTTCGCAACCAATTTAAGACCTTCCAAAATAGCAACTGCCTCAGCACAAATAGGGAGTCAAATAATGGTTCTAAAACCATGCGACACAGCTCGAACAGAACCTGTATCATCCATCACCACAGATCCAAAACTAGTGGAATTGAGACTCTCTCGATAAGAAGCATCGACATAAAGAACAAAGCAACCAGGATGGTAGGGACTATAAAAACTCATACCCATCTTGCCCTACACCACATAAGAGGAATATCCCTGATAATTGTGAACATGCTCAATAATCTAATCACTTCGAACCGATACCAATGGAACCAAATCTTATTACGATTTTCCCAAATGACTCGAGCCCCAATACAAGCTACAACAAAATCAGATTGGGGAAGGGACATAAACAACTCGACCCATTGAAAACAACCAAAAGAATCGATATTTAAATGTTTCCAATCAAGAAGAATGGTAGACCAAATTTGTTGGGTTCAGTACCAACCAAATAAAGCATCCTCTTGTTTTCATGGAACATCCACACACCATATAGTAAGGTTGAATCTCAATGTGCCTACTATAAAGATTAAAACATGTAGGCAAGCAAATTTCGAGCAGCTTTCCAAACAAAATGTTGTACCTTCGAAGGAATTTTTGAGCTCCATAAACGTTTCCACCATCGAACCTAAACATCCTCACTAGAGGTAGAGGAATGTTTGTAAAGCAACATAACAGCCTTATAACCACTCTCAACTGAGTACTGGCTCATCCTCAGGAACAGTTTGGCTAAGCGGGATATCAAGAATAACCTCACAGTAAATAGATGAGGGGACTGCTCAAGCTTACCCATCTCTCTCTATCTTTTCGTGATTATAAAATCAGACACCATGAGATCTACAACACCAGAATTCGGTGTAATAGGACGAAAAGTAGAAAGCCTTGGAATCCATGGATCACTAAACACATGCGTTGATACTCCATTACCATTGCTCCTGCAGGGTCCTAATTTCAACAAATTAATACCCAAAACAAAACCTTTCCAAGAAACAAACAATTTCGAGGAACCTTAGCGTGCAAAAGATTGGAAGAAAGAAAAAATCTGCTAGCAAAAGATTAGAAGAAAACAATCTCTCCCTTGTAACACCTTAGCAACCAAGGAGGAGCAAGGATTGTTTACAAAACGCCAAGTTTGTTTAGCTAAGAGAACTTGGTTGAAAACCTCCAAGTTCCTAAAACTCAATCCACCCACCTCTTTAGGAAGACAGTTTATTCCAAGTCAACGAATGCATCTTACCTTTCGCCTGCGTAGACTCCCACTAGAATTTTGCACTCAAATGTATTATGTCATTGCAAAAACCTATTAGGCAATCTAAAACAACCCATCACAAACGTAGGAATTGCATGAACCACACTCTTAATTAACTGTCTTTCCAACGTTGTGCAGATTTCCAAATTTGTTCTTTGTATACCAAAAATCCTGAGATTTTACAACCGGAGAAGGTTAACGGCATCCCATGATAGATACCAGGAGATTTCATTGCACTAACCTCAAGAATTTGCTATAAAAAAATATGACTATCAGACTGAACATTAGGAGAGAACCATGCACGATTTGTTGAAGTTCACGCTTTGTCCAGACACTTTCTCATAAACATTAAGAATCTGTTAGAAAGCAAAAAAATCTTAACCAGACGCTTTAAAAATAAGACTGTCATCCGCAAAGAATAAGATGACTAATAGGAAGATAAGTTCTCACCAGATACATGCCAGTCAATTATTGTCTTACCATAGTAAACTGAATTACATACCAGTCAATTATCATCTTACCATAGTAAACTGAATTACATACCAGTCAATTATCATCTTACCATAGTAAACTGAATTTAATTGATAAGCCTTCCGTACAAAAAAGGAAAAGATAAAGAAGACAAAGGATCACCTTAGCGAAGACCTCGAGTAGGAGAAATCATGGCCATAGGACAACCATTAATGAGAATGGATAAAAGGTTTAGAGTGGCTTCTTAAGGGAAAAAAGGAGAAAAAATATCAAATATAAGAATGACTTATTAATACAAAATAAAAAATTCAGAGACTTGTTAAGATGGAAAAGGGATAACTCGAATAGTCCACATACTAATCTAAGATTAAATTAGTATGTGGACCAAATTTAGAGTTCAATAACCTATTAGATACTTTTATGAATATTTATGCTATCTAATGAGTTATTAGTTAACTATTGATCCACATACTAATTTATGACAATCATAAATTGAATAATTAACCTAAACATTAATTGACTATAGTTACCTGCTAACATGAGCATATATTGTACATTAACGATTCCAACATATTCATAAACTACATTTACCATTGTTTTTAATGGATATATTTGTAATGTTCTATTAAAATTATACAGCCATCAATCTTTCTCCAAGTGTGCGGCTGCAAATTTATATACACGATGAAATAACAAAAATAGCAGTGGAAAAACAATGATAATATTATAATATTACCACCACAGTAAACAGCCTGTACAAATATATCAATAAAAGGAATATGAAAAAGGTAACATATTAGTCCGTACAAGATTTGAACCAAACCAAAATCAAGGTGCCCATTTTATGGTGAAGTTGTTCATGGCTAATTTCACGAAACAATCCGTTTGACCCTACAATATTTGAATGTCAAAGAAACTCATAGACTATTTGATGAAAAACAGAGTAGATAAAGAAAAATAGCACTCCAAGATTTTACGTGGAAAACCCTAATCAGGGAGAAAAAACCACAGGATAAAAGGATTCTTATTAGAAGACTGATACAAAGAAATACAACAGACCACCAGCTTAAATAGAAAAAAGGGAAACCCTAGGGTACAATGAAAACGACAAAAATGCCCCTAAAGTACAAAACCCTAATTTCAACACTCCCCCTCAAGTTGGGGCGTAGATGTCAATAAGACCCAACTTGCTCACACATACATCAAACAGCTGTCTGGGCAGTCCCTTTGTTAGGACATCTGCAATTTGTTGATTGGAAGGAATATAAGGAACACAAATGTTGCCACTATCAAGTCTTTCCTTGATGAAATGCTGATCAATCTCCACATGCTTTGTTCTGTCATGTTGAACTGGGTTATTTGCTATGCTTATTACAGCTTTATTATCACCGGTATGTTCTTGATCAAGGTCTCTTAAAACTTTTTCAAGCCAAATCTCTTCACAAATTCCCAAACTCATAGCCCTGAATTCTGCTTCGGCACTACTTCTAGCAACAACACCTTGTTTTTTGCTTCTCCATGTAACAAGGTTACCCCACACAAAAGTACAATATCCTGATGTTGATTTTCTGTCTACCACAGATCCTGCCCAATCAGCATCTGTGTAAGTTTCGATGCATCGCCTTTCAGTTTTCCTGAACATCAAGTCTTTCCCTGGAGAGGTTTTCAGATATCTCAAAATGCGCTCCACTGCCCTCATGTGTTCTTCTTATGGAGATTGCATGAACTGACTTACCATACTCACTGCATAAGAGATGTCGGGTCTAGTATGAGAGAGAGATATTAATTTCTCACAAGTCGTTGATATCTTTCTTTGCTAACTGGAACACCTTTACTCATATTACTTAACTTTGCATTTGCTTCTATAGGAGTGTCAATTGGTTTGCAACTTGTCATACCTGTTTCCTTAAGCAAGTTCAGAGTATACTTTCGTTGGGAAACTGAAATTCCTTCTTTCGATCGAGTTACTTCCATTCCAAGGAAGTATCTTAGTTTTCCAAGATCCTTGATTTCGAATTCCTCAGCCATCTTTGCCTTCAATCGGTCAATCTCTGAGGTATTACCGCCTGAAATAACAATGTCATCAACATAAACAATCAAAACTGCAATTTTCCCAGATACTGAACTTTTAGTGAAAAGAGTATGATCAGAATGACCTTGTTTATATCCTTGCGACTTTACAAACATAGTAAACCTGCCAAACCAAGCCCTTGGGGACTGTTTTAACCCATATAAGAACTTCCTTAATCTGCAAACTCAGTGATTAAACTGTTTCTCGAATCCTAGGGGAGGACTCATAGACTTTTTCTTCCAACTCTCCATTAAGAAAGACATTCTTCACATCAAGCTGGTAAAGGGGCCAATCCTTATTAACTGCAACAGAAAGGAGAACCCAAACTGTATTTAGCTTTGCAACCAGCGAAAAAGTCTTGGAATAATCAACCCCGAAAGTCTGAGTAAATCCTCTGGCAACTAATCTGGCTTTGTATCTATCAATTGTTCCATCGGGCCTATACTTTATTGTGAACACCCATTTACATCCGACTGCTTTACACCACTTGGAAGATTGACTTGATCCCACGTATGATTTTTCTTCCATGACTGCAACTTTCCATTCAAGGCTTTCCAAAGTTGTGTGTATACTGTTTGGTATCACCATTATGTCTAGATTTGTAGTAAGGGCCTTGAACTCAAGAGACAAATTACTATAGGACAAGTAACTCTGCAGCGGATATTTTGTACATGATCTAATACCTTTCCTTAGGACAATCGGAAGATCAAGGGATTCATCTCTATCTTTACTTCCTTCTGACATACTGCACTCACCCTCCCGTTCTGTTATTTTCCCACTTTCAATGGTTTTTTCAGCGGGAGTAAGAGACACTTCTTTTCCAAGTTCTACCATGTTCTCAAGAGTCACACAATCATCTGTCTCTGCACCATCACCGACCTCGATTACATCTTTGCTATCATTATCTTCCCTGCTTTTGCTCTCAACATTTTCAACACAAGCATCAATTTTATCACATTTATTATCATGATCAAGGATAGGACTATTAGTACCTGGAACTGATCTCTGTTTAGACTCATGGACTGGAGCCGGAGAGATAACAGGCGACGCTATTTCCTTCTTGAGATTCTTCCTATAGTATGTGATCCAAGGGACTCTAGAGTATCTGGTACTGACACTAATATCAAGGATGGGTTCAGGTAAGACAGAAAGACTGGGACCCCAATTGGTTTCTTCACTAGTATGCTCCCCCTAAAGAGAACCATTGGGAAAGAATGGATGATCTTCAAAGAATGTCACATCCATAGAGACAAAGTATTTTCTGGAAGACGGATGATAACACTTGTACCCACAAGTACGGTTAGGGCCGTGAGTATGGACGAACACCACACAGCCAAAGACACGAAGGGGTACATCAGAAAGAAGTCTGGAATTTGGGTAGGACTCTTTGAAGAAATCTAAAGGGATTTGGAATTTTAGGATCCGGGATTGGCATGCGATTTATTAGATGGGCTGCTGTCAAGATAGCATCACCCCACAAATAAGAAGGAAAGGAAGTTGACAACATAAGAGATCGGGCAACTTCGACTAGGTGACGGTTTTTCTGTTCAGCCACTCCATTTTGTTGAGGGATGTATGCACAAGAACTCTGATGGACAACTCCTTTTAAGATTAGGAATTCTCGTAAGGCGTTATTAAGGTATTCTCAACCATTATTACTCAAGAGAATTGCGATTTTGGCGTTGAACTGGATTTCTATAGAACTGTAGAATTGTTGGAAGACCGAAGTAACTTCTGATTTGTCTGTCGGAAGGAAGACCTAGGTTAGTCTAGTATGATTGTCAATAAAGGTTACAAACTACTGCTTCCCAGTTATGGTAGTAACAGATGACGGACCCCAAACATCTCTATGGAATAGGGTGAATGGTTTAGAGGGCTTATAAGGCTGAGAAGAGAAAGAAACACGAGGTTGTTTGGCTTAGCCACACATATCGCATTTCAACTTAAAAATATTAATATTGTGAAAAAGATGAGGAAACAAATAATTCATATACTGAAAATTAGGATGGCCTAGGCGACCATAATATATAATCAGTTTCAGAAACAGAAAAATGAGAAGAAAACAAACTACTGCTTCCCAGTTATGGTAGTAACAGATGACGGACCCCAAACATCTCTATGGAATAGGGTGAATGGTTTAGAGGGCTTATAAGGCTGAGAAAAGAAAGAAACACGAGGTTGTTTGGCTTAGCCACACATATCGCATTTCAACTTAAAAATATTAATATTGTGAAAAAGATGAGGAAACAAATAATTCATATACTGGAAATTAGGATGGCCTAGGCGATAATGCCATAATATATAATCAGTTTCAGAAACAGAAAAATGAGAAGAAAACAAACTAGTCCTATCACATATCCTAAAGAAGGCTTCTTCAGTGAGGAAATAGAGTCCCCTGTCATGCCGGACAGTGCCAATCGTCATCCCCGAGTTCAGATCCTGTAAAACAACAGCATCAGGTGAAAAGATAACATGACACTTCAAATCCCTTATAATTTTACTAATAGATAACAAATTGTAAGAAACTTTTGGTACATGCAACACATCTTGGAGGATTAAGCCTGCAAAGGGCAACACCCGTCCTTTTCCAGCAACGGGGGCAAAGAACCCATCTGCAATTCTGATTCTTTCATTTCCAATACCGGGTTGATAAGACAAAAATTGATCAGAGGAACCAGCTAAGTGGTTTGTGGCTCCTGAATCTAATATCCATGGTTTATTACCGGTTATACTCACAAGGTCAAAGGAGTGAAAAGTACCTGATTGAGCGATTGCACTCACTCAAATTGTAGTAGTAGTGCTCTGAGTGGTTTCCTGATTCTAAGGCTGAGTATCTCCAGTAACAGATTCACCTACAAGAGCCCGGCTTGGCTGTCGTTTCTTACCATTTGACGGTCGGCCGTGAAGCTTTCAGCACTGATCTTTCGTGTGCCAGAGTTTCTTGCAATGTTCACATAGTGGGGGCAGCTTACTGTTTTGTTTATCTTGGACAGGGCCAGATATTTTGAAAGCAGCGGAATCTGTCGGTGTTACAGGTGTACTGTTCATGGCCCTCGACCTATCTTCCTCCAGGCGAACTTCAGAACAGACTTCCATTAGGGATGGTATAGGTCTGGTCCCCAATATACGACTTCGTACTGTATCAAATTTAGAGTTGAGTCTGGTAAGAAAGTCATACATGCGGTCAGTTTCCTCAGACTGATAATGTAAAACTCCTCCACAAGGACAGTTCCAAATCATTTCACGGCACAAATCCACTCTTACCACAAGAGAGACAGCTTGTTAAAGCAAGCAGTAACGTCCATTGTCCCCTGTTTACATTCATGGACCTGCTTACGTAGGGTATATAAATGAGAGGCATTCTGTCTCCTGAGTAGAGTTTTTGGGCTGTATCCCAAATATCACGGGATGTGGCTACATATAATAATGGTTTTCCAACCTGAGGTTCCATACTTTCAATCAAAATCGATCTCAACAAAGAATCCTCTCCTTTCCAAATTCGCTCTTGGGGATCACCTATCCTTGGTTTTGGTATTTCACCTGTCAGGTATCCAAATTTGTGACGGCCCTCAAGGGCTATTTTAATGGATTGGGATCAAGAAAAGTAATTATCACCATTCAACTTTTCTCCTATAATAAAACTAGAAGAATTGCCTATAGCTCCAGAACATAAATTTGAGGAGTAAGTAGGGAACGAAGTTACCAAATTTTTAGGATATGGGTTTAGATCTGGTTGAATATTGGATATCGATCCCAGGGCTTCCCCAATAGCAGCTATCTGCTGCTGGAACATCTCGTTCTGTCGTTTAATCTGCAGCTGCAACTGGGTAACTTGATCTTGGATTATACTCCCTTGGTCCTGGTGGTATGATGAAGAATCTCCCCCTCCAAACTCACCCATGATCGACGAAAACTGTCCCATTCTATTGCTCATATTCGGCTGAAAGACACCTACACATCTTTCATCCGTTTTTTGGTGTGGCAACGGCTGAGGAGGGAAGACAGGTTGCGACGGGAACAGACGAGACGAACTGGGCAGCGCCGTTCGACTCTGTCTAATAGCGACCGGATCTGATCGTGTCTGGGCAGCTCCGTTCGTCTCCGTCTGAACGTGACTGGGCGTCAATCGCAGCTGGGTCTTGCGGCTGGTCGCTCCTTCTTCGGGCGGCAAGTCGCAGGGCGGCGGCGGCTCGTCTGCTGGCTGGTCGTCCGGATCGGCTGGTTGGAATGGGTTAGGTGATCGTCACGAAAGTGGGGAAGAAGAGACTGAAAATATATGTCAATGGCTTTTTGGATAATACTGGTTATATCTAGGTTATTGGTTTGGGATTCTCCTATTGGATTTTCCTCAATGGTGGCCAGGGTTTCGTCTCTATGCTCTGATACCATGATGAAAAACAGAGTGGATAAAGAAAAATAGCACACCAAGATTATACGTGGAAAACCCTAATCAGGGAGAAAAAACTACGGGATAAAAGGATTCTTATTAGAAGACTGATACAAAGAAATACAACAGACCACCAGCTTAAATAGAAAAAAGGGAAACCCTAGGGTACAATGAAAAAGACAAAAATGCCCCTAGAATACAAAACCCTAATTTCAACAATATTAAATCTTAGGTAGATGGCCAACATGAATTAACTCATTCTCTTTAAGTCCTTATTATATCTATGGTCATTATTGACAAATGATCACTAAACCAAACCATGATGGTTTAGTTAAATGTCTCTTATATTGTTCAAGAATTTGGTAAACCTGAACAAAATTTAAAAACAAGTTCATACATTTATTCATCATTCTGAAAGTTCAAGTCTCAACAACAACATCAATGACCAAAAACTTACAGCCGAGTTTGGGTGCCTGCAGCAGCATTATATGACTATAGAGGCATTCACTCAACTACAGAGTCAAATGGGTCGAAAGAGTTAGAAAGGGAGAATCAGCCAGCAACGGAAAGTTAGTGAAATTGTTGCACTGAAAATAATTAACGAAATGGACTGATGAACTAGAAGGGTGGAAGAAGGAAGAAAGAAAAAAGCATGCCCATCTAGATAACTCTGCATTTACATGGTCCAAACATTATTAGATTATATGCAGACCAGAACATCATCATTAGGTAGTTATTATGGTTTACTGTATACTACATGATAATAGTGCACTCTAATTATCTTCGCTATCACTGATACTAGACCGAGAGTCTATAAAGAAGCCCGTAGAGAATTCAATGTCGTCGACTATCCTCCCCCTGGTTCAAGAAATGTATATAAAATATTCAAGTAAAAACAGTTGAGAAGAAAAAGTAATACAAGTTAACCAACTTGTAGGCAAGAGAGTCTCACCTTTCAAGAACATACTTTCCCTCCTTGTACTTTTGGCTCTTCTCATGTGCTGCTTCCTGAACGAAACTATGAGTTATATAGAAGAAAAAGAGAAATGTTTGGCAAATTGCATAATGGAGAAAATACATATTGGTAACTAAATGCAATTTCTTATGCAGTGTCTGGAGGATAATAGAGAAAGCTTACATATTTCCACCCGACAATTTGTCCACATGTGCAACAAAATATGTCTGCTACAGTATGCAATCCTGAGAGCATCATCCTCTCTTCCAATGCTCCAAAAGAAATGTTTATCCTATATGAAGAACTCCAAAATGTAAGTGAGCATAATCCCAATTGGAATGCTTTGTAATGATAAAACATGGAAAACGATAGGCATTACTAATTTGTACATAACAGATGGAAGAAAAGATGCTTTTCTCTCTCTCCGGCTCACCTCCCACAGAGAAGTTGGAGCCTCCAAAAGGCTCAACACTTTTGGAGTGAGGTTATTTGGAGGATTGCCTCCGATGCATGGATCACATAATTTCCTACCCCCATTTCTCTCTAAGAGAGAATATTATGTGCCACTGCCAATAGCTTGGTCTGTTTTCTTTCTGTAGTTTTTAATTTATCATATTTGTGATATTGCCAGCTCTACAACTCCACAAGAAACCTTCACACGCTGGCTCCAAAAGATATTAAAGATTTTCAATTATCAAACTTTCTACCCAGATGCCTGGACCCAAGGCCTTAGAGAAAAATGACTAAAAACAATTAGTTGGTGTGTTTTCTATCTGTTCTTTAGTCTATCAAATTCCAAAATTCGAAGAGATTGTAGTCAACAATGTCCCCCCACCCCAATTTGTAGAAAAGTCAGATCATTGTATCCACCTACTTTTACATTACTATTTCTCTAATATCCCTCTACATGCTCTCTGAACACACTCTACTCAATTTTACAATACACACTTTCATAGCACTGTCTCTATACAAACTTCAAAATTCATATCTGTACACATTGTCATCACTATTTTAACTTCAACTAAAATTAGGAAGACGTGTCGCCACCAGATCATTGGATTACTAGAATGGTTAGGCAGTTGTCAGGGCCCTGAAACTCCTTGTTCACACTTATGCATTATGAAACATGCTTAATATTAGACTTCTAACAAGTAGTTATGATCCAAAATAGATGATAGCACGCATAACTTAGAATATATGACTGCCTTTCTTAGCTAGCTCAAGTAGGAAATTAATCGAACACAAACTGACCAGTGCCGTTTTGCCGCTTAAAATTATAAATGTAGTTTCATTCTTCTGCACACTAAAATAATACAATTACATCAAATAAGCCCTTAGCAATTAAGGTCAATTTCTATGGGGTATGTTTTGGCTACCTACAGTGTACATGAACCATGACTAAAATACTTGAGGAGCTATGGCATTAATATATAAATTAGTTCAATCTGCGGACACTTTGGGTGCATAGTAATAGGAATTGTAAATCCACAAAGAAAAACGAACAGCAGTTCCGACCAAAAGACAGAGAACTCACGCATTATTGAAAAGGTATGCTTTTCCACGGCGGCAATGAAAGGCCTGATCAAATAAGAGTGAAAAAGTTAGACGAACTTCGGAAAAACAAAACACGAGGAGCTGCTTGAAATGTAAAACAGCTTTCTATCTTCTATAACAAACTCTCATCAAAATCATGGCTGTTAACGTCAATTGAAATCGTTTTCCCATCTCAGATTACAAGACTATGAAGAGTAAATTCAAGCTCAAAGACTGAGTGTTAAAATAACTGCTACGAAATCTAGCAGTGCCAAAGAATCTTCAACCCTGAGAAATTGAATAACTCGCAATTGTCGACCAATTTCATTTGAAAAAAAACAATTGCAATCAAAAGCCCGCGAAGATTCTGCTCTAAGAACTAGAACTAACATAGTTGAGAGCATCTAAAACTTCAATTGTTCAATTAAGATATAATACAAGCAACTGATGTTTAAACAAAGTCTGCGGTAGAAAAATGTAGAAAAAGAGAACATATAGCAATACAGACCCGAGATGCAAGGTCGTCGAAGAGAGCTAACTGGGTGTTGCAGTACTTGCATCTGTAGGACCTCCCTTCCCTTTCCACAACAAAAACCCGTCCCATCGTTCTTTTCCGCCGCTCGACGCTCCTTAGCTCCCGTCTTCCGCCTCAGCTTCAACGGTGAAAGGATTCCGCCACGGTTGAAGTAGCTTGAATTTGAGAAAAATGGGAACCGCCTTTTGCCACTAAATTCTTCCATCTTCCAGTACGGAAAGGACACGATCACTGCCATTGTTGACGTGAGAAGAAGCTCTAAGATTTGGCCCATTGGATATTGATGTGGTTCCGAACTTCCGATGAACAGAGGTATGGGTTCAATATTGGGCCTCCTAATTTTCATTACTTTTTTTTGTAATAAAAAAACAATAAATTATAATCTACTTTATAGGAATAAAATATGATGGTCAAAATGATATCTAGATGTAAATTTTATAGATACTACAAATATTTATGCAACCCTTTTACCTCCAAATTAAGTTTATTAGTGGGGATGGTGAAATTAAACCCCGATAGCATAATTAAATCTAAGGTTTGGATAAAGACAGTTGAGATAAAAAGGTGAGTTAAGGAAAGTCAGTCAAGCTAGACAGACAATCCTAAAGTAGAAGCCAAACTAATAGACTTTCAAATGACTTTTGACTAAAGCAATATTATATCTTGGGCATATAGAATGATATATACATAAGTAAGGAATATATATTTAAATAAATAAATATATATGTATATATATATATTTAAGAATATATATATATTTATTTATTTAAGTAAACAAGTATATATATGTGTATATTTAAATAAAGGAATAAATATTGAAGAAATATATATGTATACATATATATAAAAGAATGAAGGAGATGAGGTGGCAGTCGGACTACCCCAATTGTTGTTAAGAATTTTGCATGGAATTTTAGCCATGCATTAGTCTTTCAATAAATGGAAAATTAATAGAAATCTCTCTTAAGATGGTTAATTTAAAGACTATTTATTTACCCTTTGTGGAGCTCAATTATTGCATTATTAAAGAAGCATAACGCATTAAGAATAACTATTGGTAAATCAAAAGTTATATTTCCACCCAAAAGTCGAGCACATCAAGGGTTGAAGTTTGTAACAGCCCAGATAATGATGGTTCAGGTGGAAAACGGATAAAGTAATGATTAATGATGGTTTGGAAGTCGAAGAGACGAGCTATGTTCGGTTATTACATGGACAACCTATATAATTCAAGGGGTACCGTCAAAGAGAGGTATATTTTTCAACCTATTCTAATTGTTACTAGTTGACTCAAATTCAAACCCAATTCTAACTTGAGCGTCGGAGTAGATTTGACTCAACACCATACCGGTGTTAGCTTTACTCACCTTTCTTACAGGATATCCAGTTATTCTCCTCCAAATACAAATTTACCATTGGTGCAATTTTCGGTATCAACAATTAGTATCCCAAGTTAGAACACGAAGAATCCTAACTTTTGAAAAGGCAATTCTATTAGGGTCGTCTTTGTTTCTGTTATGAGTGATTTCAATTGAGACGGTATCGACAAGAATAAATTCATAGAATAAATGAGTTTTTTGTGAATAATTTGAAATAAAATGAAAATTTGACGGAAATATTTTTTGGATTGTTTCGGGAATAAATTTACATAGGAATTTTGGCTCAAGAGTTGTAATATATGAAGTTTGGGTTTTATTATGGTAAGAGGTAGATGAAGATGGTCGATAATTAAAGGTTTTGTTTGAGGATATAACTTCTATATTTCGAGAGTTTGAGTTTGTAATGACTTGGACATAAGTGATTGAAAGAATAGATAACTCCTTAGTTTTGATAAGAGAAGAGTTGATTGTCAAGGCAGGAGGCCTTGAAGGGATACATTAATCTAAAATTTGAAATTTATTTGATACGATATTGTTTGAGGATTTTTCCCTTTTCGAATCTCCATTGCTTGTGATGATTCTTCTTTGAGAAATTGAAACGCTTGAGAGTACGAGACTTTGGTTTGCAAAGGTGTTGATCATGATCATTCTTTTCTTCTTTCCTGCAAGTAGAATTTATTTTTCTTTTCTTTCTCTTTTTCACTCTTTTCTTGAAGAAATTCTCTTATGAACTAATCAGAAAGGGAGTTTGTACTTCCTTTCATAGCTTCAATTTTAAAGTCAAAACAATAAAGTATTATTTGCCATCTAGCAAAAAATTGTCGAGAAACCAAATTTTAACATCCTTTTGTAAAACATCTATAGCTGTTTTGCAATCAATACGTATTAAAAAGCTTTTGTTGATTAAATCACTTTGGAATTTGTTTGTACATAAAACAATTGGATAAAATCTCATTTTTTATGGTTGAATAATTTTGTTAAGATCCTAGCCGGACACCCGAATAATATCTAACTAGTTGTTCTTGACCATTGACGAACTATTTGAGGATGTCACCATATCTTATGTCTGATGCATCGGTTTCTACAATGAGTGATGCATGTGGATTGACAATGGATAAACATGGAAGACTCTTGACTAGTCATTTGATGGTTTTAATAATGCATGTATATTGATGAGTCCATAGAGGGGGAGTTTTCCCAAGTCTTTGATATGAAGGTTCACATGTTTGTCTCAAATTTAGAATAAAGTCTTATATATAATTTAAACAACCTAAAAATCTTTGTAATTGATTTTTATTGGTGATTTTATATGTAAATTTGTTAGCGAGTTTTATCGATCTTTGGATTGGTTTTATTTTTCCTTGAAAAATATCGTATCCAAATAACTTTATTTTTTGTTCAAATAGTTTTAGTTTAGGCAGAGAAACAACTAAACCATTTTGTTTAATTATTTTGTAAAATATTTTTAAACATTTAAAATATTGTTCTATGGATTGTGAAAAGATTAAAACATCATCAATATAAACAATTGTGAATTCTTGATTTGGGTTAAAAATATCATTCATAATATTTTGAAATTCAGAAGGGACATTTTTTAGTCTGAATGACATTACGTTCCATTTGTCCAAATGGAACATTAAATGTTGTTTTATACTTATCGTTTTCAACAATTTGAATTTGCCAAAATTCAGATTTCATATCGAATTTTTAGAAGACTACGATATTTTGTATTCGATTGATTAAATCCTTTTTGTTTGGTGTGGGATAACGTATCTATCTAAAACAAAATTTAAAGATTTGTAATTGATTACAAGACGAGGCACTCCTCATCCAATTTCTACTTGATTATTAACATAAAAAGCTACACAACTTCAAGGTGATTTAGTAGGTCGTATGAGTCCTTTTTCTAAAAGTTATTGAATTTTTTTATGACAGTATTTTAATAGTTTATGATTCATCTACATAGGTCTTACTTTGGTATAAATTTTTCATTCATAAAAACTTCTAATATATATGGTAGACTAACTATGTGTTGCTTTCTTTCTCATAAGGCATTAGGAATAGAAGTATATATTTCTTTTTCAATGAATTATTTTTTTTAATATAAGAATCATTTAATTGTTTTTCAATTCTTTTATGATTTATTTTTTCTTTTAGAAATTGTATTTGTTGTGTCTTTCTTTTAATAGAATTATCAGTTTTAAATATTGAGGAATATTGAATAGAATTTATTGTTTTAATAGATATGAGATTTACAAATTTAAAGGTAATATCTTGATCTAAATTTTTTGAAATTATTCCTTTCTCATTTATGGAGAATGGATAAAGTTGGGATGGGAATGAAGTTCCTAATATTATTTCTTCAACTAAGTCCTTAACTAATATAAAAGTATTTTTGAAACAATATCCTTGATTCCAAATATGTGCATCGAGAGTTTATAGCAGATTTTTAATCTTTGACCATTGGCACCATGTAAGTTTTCTAAGGTTTTTTCAAAGTATTTGGTAGGTATTAAACATTTTTTTTATACAATTTTGATCAGCTCCTAAGTCGATTAAAACCTTCGACGTTAAATGGTATTCCTTATTTATGACAAGGTTAATAATAGATTACCATTTTTGTAATTGAACTTTATTGATAAGATTGATAAAAGATTCATGAGAAATTTCATGGGCTTTGTTATCAATTTCAATGATTTCAGGATTTTCAGAAGTGGAAGGTTGACCAATTATTTGTTGAGTTTGAAGTGATAAGAGTTCAAATTTAATTTGAGAATTTTCTTTTTTAATGTTAGATATTTTCTCTTTTATTGTATTTATATCTTTTTGAAGGTCAGGAATAGTTACGGTTTGTTTTAGGTTCAAAGCGAGAAAATGTATCTTTAAAATTGTAATGTTGAAAAAATTGTTGTTTAGGTTCTTTTATAACAAGTCTTTAAGTTTTTCAAAATATTTATTTTTAATTTATGGATCTTCAATTTGACTAATGGCTTTAAAAAGAATTTATTGATCTCTTGAAATGATATTTATAGTTTTATTATATGTATATGTTTCTATTTGATTATCACTAGAAGATAATGATGTTTTAGAATAAGAATTATCAGTATTTTATTGGATTTCAAAATTTTGGTCATAAGAAGATTCTTTATTGTTGTTTGACGAAGAGGAAGGGTCTTTAATAATTGAATTTTTAAGTCTTCTTCTATTTCTAAGTTTTTTTTTTTTCATCGGACAATTGGGAGCTATATGTTCTTTTTGCCTACATTTATAACAATTAATTTCTTTTCTCTTCTTAGTAGTTTTATAATTTTTAAATCTTCTTTTTGGTTTTGATTTATAATTTTGTTTATTTTGTTTATTTTGAAAATATCCTTGGGTTCTATAGTTTTTTTTTTTTTTTTTTTTTTTTTTTTTTTTTTTTTTTTTTTTTTTTTTTTTTGTAAAACCTTCTTTTAAATTTCTTGGGTTGATTTTGTGCTGTTGAAGCTTGTATTTTCTCATAACCATATTGACTACAAAAATATCCAAATTCCTACATTTGCTTATGAAATTCATTTTTCATTTTTGCCTTTAATTTAAGGTCTGTACATAAGGTTAAACTTTCATTGTTGATAAAGCTAATTAGTTCACCATAGGTTAGATTATCAAAAGGAATTGTACCTTGATAAGTTTGTCTTATTGTTCGGCGTACCTTTTTAACAAATAACTTTGGTAATCCTGAGAGGAATTTTTAATAAAACATTTAATATATATTTATATGATAACCATTTTATCAATATATATTAAACTTTATGCTATATCAAGTATAACATATAATCTATATTTTAATATTGTATCAAATACAATATAACCTATAGTTTTCATTCTCTCTTTAATGCATGGTATTTAATATAAATATCATTTATACTAAATTTAGTTATATGAATCCAATTCACATGATTAATATTTGAATCATATTCAAATATTTATTTTCTCTCAAATAAACTTTATATTATAATGTATCATGTACATTATAATAATTATATCATATATAATTAAATTAAATTAAATTAATTATATCATATATAATTAATTCTTTCAATTAATTTGAACAATTCAAATAATCCAAAATTGATTCTCAATTAATCCCTATTGAGCTATAGAGAGGACCTCATGGACCTGTAGCTTGAAGCTCCAATGGTACTTGAATAATTAATTAAACTCATTTAACCAAATTATTCAACATCCATTAACTGTCGAGCACTCCACTAAAGACTGATAGTTGCACTATTCGCACTACAAATATATTTTTGTGTTCATTAGATATAACCAGTCAACAACGTGATGACCATTCAAAAATTGCTCGTAAGTACAACTGGAACAAAATTACTGTTTTGCCCTTGTAGTTACATTTAACTTTTTAAGTACCATTGATCCCTCTAATGAACAACAAGTCATAGTCCAACTATCGGACCAGGAGAGGATATGACATCACAATGTTCAAGCCCCAGAATTACCCTTAAGAGAGCAATTTATCTACTTACCCCGACGTCGGGGAATGGGTGAATTTCGTCTTGTGTAGTTGTGTTCCCCGCTCCACAATCAGACGAATTCCCAAAATAGTAGGCTTATTGAGTCAGCGATCTGGCCACTCTCACCCATACAAATCAAAGGATCACCTTCATAGGCAAAAGTTCACAACTCACTCAGGATTCAGGTTATGTCACCTATGATCATCCTGATGAAAGGTAAGTCTCAATTATAAACGGCATTATATAATGAGACCAGTCATTTCGTGGTCTAATCTTATACAAACTCCTTTGTACATAATACCTCCACTCACATGTCTCCATATGAATGATCAGAATCAGATCATTTGTAGCACTTTACAACAATTGTAACATCTACAAAGCGGATCGTATTCATAATGTCACTAGGATAAGGTATCCAACCTTATTCATCTACTATAGACCATTTAGATTATCACTTAAACACAATCCACTTGTATGTCTCTACATATACATTTAAGCTACAGATGATAACTTTTGATGTTAGTTTATTGGTTTATGGTTTTAATACTAATAAATGTTAAATAAAACATCTTATATTCTATTAAATAAATAAAATATTTGTACAATACAATTACAAACTACAGGACCTTACGAGATTTAGGACAATAACTCTAATAGAGCCACTCTTACCCCTACAGATTAAAGGATAATCCCGAGTAAATAGGAGTTCATAGTTAGCTCAGGATTAAGATCGAGTTACTTAGGTCATTGAATTAAAATAGTCAATCTTAACATTAAATGGTTTTATAAAGTAAAAGTGACTATTTCGTGGTCCGATCTTATGAAAACTCATTGCATAGGATGTCTCCACTCGCATATTTCCATATGAACGATTCAGGATCATATTGTTTATATCAAATACAAAATGTGTTGTATCCATAGTATCCCCAGGTTAAGGTATACTATCTTATCCCTATACTATAAACCGTTTTGGCTATTACTGGAACTTGATCTTTTTATGTCTCTACATAAAGTACAGGTATTCATACTATAGTCAAGGGTTCTTAGTTTATTGGATTTATAGTTGAAAAAAGTGCAATTCATATATTCAATAACATTTTTACTTAATAACTTAATAACAACTTTATTGTCAAATAGAATATGTTTAATGTTTATAAACCACAAGTTTTAGGATACACAACCCAACAGGTCACTAATGAGACGTTTATAAGTCTGTAACACCCTCGAGTGGCCTCCCATTATTGAATCGTGATAATAATGTAAAATTGCTGGAATGAGGAAGATTTACTGGACATAACAATTCGTCCATTATACCTTAATCGACCTCGCTGAAGAGAGAATCTGGGTGCACCTCCCTCATCTTCCTGCAATCTTTTAATGATCTTCATTAGTTTTGGATAGTTGAGCACCTTCTCATGGGCCTTGTCAAGATTAACCAAATTAATACATGAGATGGCAACTAGTTACACTGGACAAGGAAGACAGGAAAGGGCATCAGCTGCCTTAATCTCTAGCCCGGGTCTGTATTGAACTTCAAAAACATATCCCATAAGCTTCAATAGCCACTTTTGATATTGGGATGGAACCACCCTTTGCTTTAATAAGAATCAAAGGGCCCGTTGATATGTTCGTATAATGAAAAATTGCCCTAACAAATAATAACGCCAGCACTGCACAACATTCACCATTGCCATCAATTCTCATTCATATATAGGTTTAACTCGTGCCTTTGCTGATAGATATTGGTTGTAAAAAAAAATCGGGCAATGGTTTTGGGACAACATTGCCCCCAGGCCTGTTCCCGAAGCATCAGTTTTGATTATAAAAGGCTGATCGAAATTTGGTAGAGTTAACATCGATACTAACACCATTTGCTTCTTTAGTCTCTTGAATGCCTCAATTGCTTCTGTCGTCCATTCAAATACTTATTTCTTCAACATAGCATATAACGGTGGTGCACGACTGTTATAGCCCTCAACGAACTTACATTAATAACCGGTGAGACCCAAAAATGCCTGCACCTCCTTAATCTGTCGCGTGGGGCCATTCAATCATAGCTTTCAATTTGGCAGGGTCGACTTCTACACCTTTTTCCGACATAAAGTGCCCCAGATATTCGATCTTATCTTGCACAAATTGGCATTTGGCTTGATTAATATATAACTGATTACCTTGTAGCACTCCAAGCACCATTCGTAAGTGTTGGTAGTGATCCTCCAAAATTGTGCTGTATATGAGGATGTTATAAAAAAAAAAATACCAAGATGAATTTCCTCAAATATGGCTTGGAAATTCTGTTCATCAATGACTGGAAGGTGGCCGGTGCGTTGGTCAAACCAAAGGGCATCACCAAAAATTCATAGTGGCCTCCATTGGTTCGAAGAGTTGTTTTCTCATTGTTAGTTGTTTTCACCCTAATATGGTGGTAGCCGAATTTGAGATCTACCTTCGAAAATAAGTTAGCACCATGTAATTCATCAAATAACTCTTCTACAACAAGGATAGGAAACTTATATGGTATTATGACGCGATTCAGGGCTCTGTAGTCGACACAGAAGTGTCAACCTCCATCTTTCTTTTGCACTAGGAGTACGGGGTAGTGCTATAATCCCAACAATTAGCATTTCGTTCACTAGCTTTTCAATTTTCTTCTTTTATGTATAACCATAACGGTACAGACTGACATTCACTGGAGGTTTTTCCTCTTTTAAATGAATCCAATGATAAACTTTTTGTTGAGGAGGTAAGGTGTTGGGCCATTGGAACAAGTTAGTAAATTCTTTTAGTAAAGTTTCCAAATCTGGATGAGCCGGGATCCCAATTGTCCTTGTTCCTTGCCATTCCTCTCTAGTTCGGTAATCGTTAGTGTCCGACATTCAATGAAGAAGCCTTGATCTTCGCTTTCCCAAGACTTGGCCAATCTTTTCAATGTCACCTGGGTTTCTGTCAGGCCAGGATCACCTTTAAGAACTACCTTTGCGTCCCCTATCTTCACGGTCATCAGTAATCCCTTCTAATCCACTTCCATAACTCCAAGAGTAAACTGTCACTGCATCCTCAACACTACATCCACCTTTTTCAACTGTATTGGTAAAAATATCTCCACTATGGTCAACTCTCCCACCTTAAGCACCACTCATTTGCACACACCATGACTTCTAACTACCTTTCCAGTTCCCAAGATAACTCCATATTGGTCGTCTTCGATATTGGCAATCCATTTTTTCAACTACTTTTTTACCAACAAACTTGTGAGTCACTCCACAATCAATTAGAATGATCATAGATCAGTCCTTAATGGTACCTTTCAACTTTAGGGTTCCCAGATTACATAGCCATATCGTCAAATTCAAACATAATTCCATCACATCTTTAACCTCGACTATTGTGGTTACTTTAGCGGCCTACAACTCTACCATTCCTCCTTCTTCACTCATTTCATCATCTAACTCTAACTTCTCAACTTCTGGTTGCACCATGAAAAACCTTAGTTCATGAACTGCCTGCCATTTACATCGATGACCTGGGGTGAACTTCTCTTCGCATCGGAAACATAGTCCTTTTTCTCTTTTCACTTGGAACTTTACGTCTGGAAGTCGGCATTTGGTCCTTCTTTCTTAACCCCTCAAGCTCTCGCCGATTACAACGTAATCATTCTCATCAAGAATGAATCCTGAGGCTTAGATGTCTCTTACATCACCCCCGACAGCATGGTTTTAGAGTTCTAATCATGGGTCTTTCCCCCAAACGACCCATTATTCTTTTCTTCCTTACACAATAGGTACTAGTCTTCTATTTTCTAGGCTAGTCGCATTTAGGTCAACCCTTTTGGGTTCTAGAGCTCAACCCAAATTACCAGGTTCAACCCTTTTAGGAACGTGTCCTCCAACACTTCGTCTGTCAATTGCGTCAACAGTGCCATCAACTTGTCAAATAAATTTCGATATTCTTCCACTGTCATTTCTTGTTTGATACGCAAGAATTTTTCGCATACCGTTCCTTTTCGAGATGATCGAAAACGTATCAGCAACCTCATCTTAAGATCCTTCCAATCAAAGAATGGCTCGCTTTCCTCTTGGATCGATACCAGTCCAAAGTCACTAATGATTGCAACATTAAGTTTTTTCAGTATTAGAGAGTTTGTGAATTTGGAAATACCTGTCAGCTTAGAAAAGCCAGGCGTCCGAATCCTCCCCCTTAAACATCGACATCTCTACCTTATTAAACTTACTCTGAATCGCCTCTTCTTCCTCTAACTTCTCCTTTACCACATACTTCAGCACCGCCTTCAATCGTAGAGAGGTTTCCTCTTCCCCATCCGACTTCGATTGTACAGAAAATTCTTCCATCATTGATGATTCTCCCCCTCGATGATTTAGTATCATTTTGGCGTCAGCTTCACAAATATGTTTTGAGTCTCCCCGAACCGTTTCTGCTGATGTTCAGCCACTTCCCATAAGGTTCCCTCTATCTCTGGTAACTTCTTTCTGTCTTTGATCGACTCTATCTCACGATCGACAACGTCAATCCACCATAACTTCTAAAATTTCGCAAGATGAACTTGCTCTCATACCAATATGTAAGGTATCCCTTGTTGAGAATGTCCTAAAACCCGCATTTTATAAAGTTTAAACATATTTTAATCACAATAAAGATACTATTGAGATTTATTTCAACAAAGATGTTATTGAATTGCATTCATTACTAAATCCAATAAACTAACCCATGGCTATAACACGAATACTTAAAGTTTATGTAGAGACATAAAAGATGATCGGGTTTTAGTATATAGCCAAAAGGTCTATAAGTATATGGATAAGGTTTGATACCTTATCCTGGGGACATTATGGATGCAACTCGCTTTGTATATTGATACAAACGATATGATCCTATGTGGAGACATGTGAGTAGAGGCATCCTATGCAAAAGATGTTTGCATAAAGCTTTTCTTTATAACGACCGCTTATTGTTAAAACTGACTATTTCAATTTGATGACCTAAGGTAACTCGATCTTAATCCTGAGTTAACTATGAACTCCTGTTTATTCAGGATTATCCTTTAATCTACATAGGTGAGAGTGGTTAAACATCATCGCTCAATAAGCCTCCCATTTTAGGGGTAAGACCAATTAGATAGTTGAGGACATAGTTCTGCAAGATGAAATTTACTCCTACCCTTTTCAAGGTTAGTAGATAGGTTGTTCCCTTAAGTACTGACTGTTGGTCTTAAACAAAGGGACCCCGCCCTCTCGTGGCTGAGAGGGAATTCGATTTATTGGTATGACCATAAATTAATTGTTCATTAGAGTATCAGTGGAAACTTGAGAAGCAAGATGTATTACAAGGGTAAAATGATAATTTTGATCTAGCTGTAAATATAAACGATCTATAAAGGATTGATTTATTGATTATGGTTAAATTAAGTGGACAGAAATATATCTACAATGAGAAGAGTGCAACTACTGAGCTATAGTGGTATGTCACGGTAGTTAATGAATATTGTCAATTCAGTTTAAAGAGTTTAGCCAATTAATCTCAAATCGTTGGAGGTCTTTCCTTAAACTCTCGTTGGGTCCTATAGTTTATAAACACTTGTATTGAACAAACGCTTGTGATGTAATAATATGAGATATTTTCTTCACTGTTGTCTATGAAACATGAGATGTTTATTTTGCTTTACCACAAACCAATAAATTAAGATCCCTGGTTGTCGTTGTAACTTAAGCATGTATGTGGAGATATACAAGTTGATCATGCCTTAAGTGATAACCAAAATGGTCTGTAGTATATGGATGTAGGAGGGAAACCTTATCCAGGTGACACTACAAATGCGGCCCGCTTTGTAGAGAGTTACAAGTGTTGTGACGTGCTACAGATGGTCTGATCATAATAATTCATGCGGAGACATGCGAGCAGGGGCGTTCTATACAAAGGAGTTTGTATAAGACTGGACTACGAAATGTATAGTCTCATTATATAACATCGTTCATGACAGAGACTTCACTTCACTAGGATGAGCATAGGTAACATGATCTTAATCCTGAGTGAGTTGGGAACTCCTGCCTTTGAGGACGGTCCTTTGATTTGCATGGGTGTGAGTGGCCAAATCGCCGACTCAAACCTACTACTTTGGGGATTCGTATGATTGGGGAGCAAGGAACTCAGGTACACAAGATGGAATTCACTCAGGTACACAAGATGGAATTCACTCAGGTACACAAGATGGAATTCACTCCTTCCCCGAAGCAGGGGTAAGTAGATAGATTGCTCCCTTAAGGGCTGATTTCGGGGCTTGAACAATGTGGCGCCACACACCTTTTCATGGCCCGAGAGGTGTCCACTCATAGTAGAACTATGATGTATTGTTCATTAGAGGGATCAGTGGTACTTAAGAAGTTAGATGAAACTACAGGAGCAAAATGGTAAATTGACCCAACTGTACATACGAGCATATGTGAAGGGTTATCGTACTGTTGACTGGTTATATTCGATGGACACATAAATATATATGTGGTGAGAAGAGTACAACTTTCGATCTTTAGTGGAGTTCCTGATAGTTAATGGATGGTGAAACTCGTGGCTAAAGAGTTTAGTCAGCTATTCACGTACCGTTGAAGCTTCAAGCTACAGGTCCATAAGGTCCCCTTGGTAGCTCAATGGATTTAAGTTGAGAATCAGTTTCAGTTTGAAGTGTTCAAATTGACAAGAGGGAGTTTGATTATATATGATATGATTAAACTAGTCAATTATATACGATATAGTTGACATGATGTATGAGATACATTATTTGGAGGAAAATGATATAAATATGATTTATATCAAATAAAGGAGAAAAAGGCTATGGTTTAAATGTTGCATATGATGTGATATTAAAACTATATGTTATAAATATAATATGATAAGTTAGTTATTATATTTATTTATAGTTAAACAATTATGAGATAATTGTTGGTGGTTTTCTCCATAACCGTGCGTGAAAGTGAGAAGTTACATTCAATTTTCATAACTGAAAGGATAGAATGAAAAATGTTTTCATTTTGAAAGTGAATTGTTTAATCGCTTCATAATTGTACATTGCCTATTATTTAGCTCACGAGAGCCTACATGACAGCTCAAAGTGTTTTCCTAAACGATCGTGTACACGCGCATATGTCTAAACGATCGTGTTGTTTTACTAAACAATTGCGCGCTTGAGCTAGATTTATTAAACGATCGTGTAAATGATCAAGATGCTTTTCCTAAACGATCGTCTACCTTTTCTAAACGATCAAGCACCAGTCTATACGATAGACTAACCTCTCCCACTTGCTTGGTCGTTGAAGACGATCGTTCTTTCCTCATGCCCTCTACCAAATCCAATAGAACCCATACCTTCTGGATTCTCACTCCGAGAATACCAAGGTATTGTTCATGTGCGAAGCGACAGCGAGAGGTACTGTTTTTTACGAGAGCGAGAGAAAGACAGAGGAAGAGTTCTTTAAAGGTGAGTCTTTCATTTCTTTGTATTTAAGTTTTCAAAGCATGTCGTAATTTGTTCTGAAATGCATAACTTATATGTATGTTTACGAATAAGTTAACATGCATAACTGGATTCTCACTCCGAGAATACCAAGGTATTGTTCGTGTGCGAAGCGACAGCGAGAGGTACTGTTTTTTACGAGAGCGAGAGAAAGACAGAGGAAGAGTTCTTTAAAGGTGAGTCTTTCATTTCTTTGTATTTAAGTTTTCAAAGCATGTCGTAATTTGTTCTGAAATGCATAACTTATATGTATGTTTACGAATGCTTGTAATTCTATCACAATGAATTTAGAACGATCTTGCTTCCACTCATAAGTACTCTTTGATAAGAGTTCCTTCACTTATATGATAAAGTTATTAGAACACTTTAGAGAGAGATTAGTAACATATACGATACATTATTTTTAGCTCTCAAGTTCCTAAGAGTTCACGATCGAGATTTACACGGTACTTCGTTCACCCTGGGAGTGACCTCCATCGAAAAGTATTTGCATAAATCAAGATTCTGGTTAATAAGAGGAAGTCATTCAAACAAAAATCAAATATATGATATATTGATTTCAACTTTCATGTCCCTACAAAGTTCACACCGTGAGATTCATATGATGCTTTGTGTCACCCTGGGAGTGACCTCAATTCGGAAAGTGTTTGTATGAGTCAAGAGCAAACTGAATGGGGGAAGTAGTTCATAGTAAGTGGGTGAAGGATGTGTGTCAATGTATCCTGCAGCCTCTTCCATTAGTTTGGACTGTGAGATTTCTATGTTGCGCTCGCTGGTTTGCTTTAGGCAGCCTTTTCTAGTCGTTTAACGACGATTATCCCCTCGGAGGGTTGTAACATAGGATTCGGAGCAAGTCAAACTCCAGAAATGGATAGGATTTCTTAGGTCCATTCACAACCTTGACTTTTCATTTTAGTAGCATCGTTGGGGCCGACTGACCTCTGAGGTCTTAAAACAAAGGGTTACACTTACAGAATTACTAAAGTATTAGTAATTTCTGATCGAAAATGGTAACTAAACGACTATAGGGATAAGAGTTATTCTAAAGATAGTGTTTGGTCAAAATTGTTTTGCTTTAGTGAAGGAGTATTTGACTGCCCCTCAATAGTACTTATTCTAACTCACTATAGTATCGTTGCAAATAAATAATGGTTATAGGTACATTATTACTTGTTTTGTTAAAACTTGATTTTGGATTTAGATGCAATTTTACTAAATTAGAATTTATTTAAAGTTTCGGCTTGTCGAATTCTTCTAGAATACTCGCTTCCGAGTTAGTCAATAGTAAAATAAATTCAATGTACAAATTACTAGCACTTGATGGTTCTAAAAGAGTTTTAACAGAGGATTGACCTCTATCCCCCAACTCATCTAAAATTTTAAACTCAATAAATGAGAATATAAAATTTGAAGAACAAGATAAATATAATTTACTTGTTATCGAAACATGTTTAGTGGAAAACGATAAAACCTCGATAATGGATTCAGGTCCCGTTAAGCATATTTGTACTTTCTCACAAGAAACAAGTTCCTGGAGACAATTTACAGAAGACTAAGCAATCTTTAAGGTAGGGACCAGAGAGGTTGTTTCAGCTAAAACAGTGAAAGATATGAAGTTATTTATAGAAGATAAATACATTTTTCTTAAGAATGTTTATTACATTCCTTCTATGAAAACGGAATCTAATATCTATCTCTTGTTTGCTGGAGGTTTCTTTCAAAAATGATGAAGTGTTCATTACTTCAATGAATATCAAAATTTGTTCCACAAAATTAGAAAATAACTTGTACTTGTTAAAACCGACTGAGGTTAAAGCTGTTTTGAACATAGAGATATTTAAAAAAACTGAGACTCGTAATAAGAAAATTAAAGTTTCTCCAAATTTCTATCTTTAACACTTGAGACTGGGTCAATATCAACAAGATTGAGAGATTGATTAAGAACAGTCATCTAAATCAGTTAGAAGACAATTCATTACCGTCATGTGAATCTTGTCTTGAGGGTCAAATGACTAAAAGATCTTTTTTTGGAAAAGGTCTTAGAGCCAAAGGACCCTTAGAACTGGTACATTCAGATCTTTGTGGTCCTATGAATGTTAAAGCTAGAGGAAGGTATGAATATTTCATCAACTTAGTTGATGACTATTCGAGATATGGACATATTTACCTAATGTATAAAAAATCTGAAACATTTGATAAGTTCAAAGAATATAAGGCTGAGGTTGAGAACCAATTAGGTAAAAAGCTTAAAATACTTTGATCAAGGTGGTGAGTATATGGACTTGGAGTTCCAAAACTATTTAATAAAGCATGGAATTCAGTCTCAACTCACGGCCCTTGGCACACCTCAACAAAATGGTGTAGTGGAAAAGAGAAACATAACCTTGTTAGACATGGTTCGTTCCATGATGAGTTATGCTCAGTCACCAAATTCTTTTTGGGGACACGCAATTGAAACTATAGTGTATATTTTGAATATGGTTCCCTTGAAAAGTGTTTCTGAAACACCTTACGAGCTCTAGAGAGGACGTAAAGGAAGTTTACATCACTTCAGAATCTGGGATTTTTCAACACACATGTTGATGCAAAATACTAAGAAATTGGAACGTCGTTCAAAAGTATGTCTATTTGTAGGCTACCCTAAAGAAATGAATGGTGGTTTCTTTTATGATCCTTAGGAAGATAAGTATTTGTATCGACAAATGTAACTTTCTTGGAGGATGACCACACGAAGAATCATCAACCTCGCAGTAAGTTAGTAATAGAAGAAATGTCCAGAGAAACGACAAATGTATCAACAAGAGTTGTTGACAGAACATGTTCATCAACAAGGCTCTTATGGTTAAGGTATTTGAGGGTCACCTGCAGAGTATGGGTCTACAGGATAGGCTATATTTAAACTAGGGCAAGTGAGAGATTTTGTACTGGACGTGTGTATGCCCTAGTCTATTGCTTTGTGTATTTGTATATTAATAGGACCTTTATATTGTACACTTCACTAGCTTTAGGTCAAGTGAGAGATTGTTGGAGTTGATGCCCTAAATCTCGTAGAGTTATGGAGTCTATAATTGTATTGTACAAATATTTTATTTATTTAATAAAATATTAGATGTTTTATTTGACATTTAGTAGCATTGAACCCACAAACCAAAAACTAACCTCCAAAGTTATCATGTCATATCCCCTCCCGAGCCTTGTCTCCCAGAACCGAAAGAAGACGTGAAGACAACTGATACCACCCTTGTGATACCAGCTGCCCAACTTCATACTATTCCACAAGTGGCTAATGAATAAGAACTTAACTAATTTTTTACAAGGTTTGTACTATTATACAATATTAGCTTTAACAATCCTAATGACTTTCAAAGATAACCCAATCTGAGTCCCGAACTGTGAGAGAGTAGCAATTTTAGACCTTGGGTGACTTTTCCCAGAACGTTCCACTTTCCGCTACCTGGTGGAAAAGGTTAAACATTGAAAAACGTAAGCTAGAAAGCCCAGAGAGTGGTACCTTTCAAGAAAAATGAAAACAAGTTTGATTTAGGGAACACATTTGTGGGAAAACAATTTTCACACAAGATAACCATCACAACAACAATGCAACCCTTCCAGCTTGATAACTGGATAATCTTGGCATGATCATGTATCTCCTCAGGTTTTCCCATGAATTCTCGATATGAATGATGTGGAAACAATCCCAGTACCCTTATATCCCGCCGAATGTGCACATGTCGACATTTTCCTGCTATATGTGTTGTAGACACGCTAACAATTCCCAGGGTACAATCCCAGTTTCCAATGCAATCACAATAAGCAAAAGATCATGCATTAAATCAACCAATAAAATCCAAAAAATAAACTTTCCGATCATGCCAATTTCCAAACTTTACACATATATCTAATAACATATATATATAGAATTTAACATAACAAAATAATAAAAACCACTCACAGTCCTCTAGTTTATCCTTCAAGAATTTGCTAGCACAGCTCCTAGCCCAGATTTCCTTGAATTTCACTTATTTTCAAGAAATCCCAAATCAGTCTAAAAGATTCCTCTAATAATTTTATTTTAATCCAAAAATAACTTAAAAATAGAATAACCAGCTTACCCCATTTAGAAATACCAAAATAGGACTAACTTTCCCAAAAACAGCCTTTGGAGATATTTTGGAAGGTAACAGGCGTTGGATCTGTAGGGTGGGCGTTGACGTGCACAATTGGGCGTCAGACGTCGCACAGTGTAGGTAAGGACGCAGTACTGGGTGTCGAGTTAGGTTGGACGTGCGCTTGGCCGATTGCGCGCGCAAGGTTGGCGGTGGGACACGTGCACCTTGCGTTAGACATTCGCGTGCTCTTGGTGATGACGCATGGGCAGGGCTGGGCGATGGGGCCACTGGGTGCACGCGCACAGGCAGGGGCGACAGACGATAGGTGTTGCGTTGTGCTGTGCGTCTGACTGGGCCTTCAACCTTCCATTGTCGATTTCTCTTTCCTCACAACTCCAACTCAAACGGCAGCCCAAAACCCTTCACTTAACTCCCTTATGGAAACTTTCACATAGAATCACTCAAAAGGCATGAGTGAATTATGAGAATTAAACTCTCCAAACTGCCTTATTTATAGGCATCCAGAATTGCCCACGCTCGACACCTCCTCTTTCCTTGCATGTCCAGATGCCTTCCTCTTGTGCTGCCAATGCCTCCCCCTTGCCACCTTTGCCTTGAAGTGGCTTCATCTTCCTTAGCCAATGTAAAGCCCCAACTGAAGAAAATCGTACACAAGGATTTCCAGAGCAGCGGAAGGATCTTTCCAAATTTCAATCTTATATGAATATTACAATTACACTCACAAGCGAAACCAAACAGTTATGCATAAAATAGAAATTATAGCATGTTTTACTATAGATCAAGGACAAGAATCAACAAACCTTTGCATACTCATCTTCAATTTTCTTGATCACGAACGCTCGATCACAGTAACACAGCAACACACGAACGTTCGTCCAACACGACCGCTACACTGCACAAACACCATGCACTCGAACAAAGCGATCGCCAAAGTCACGAACACCCCGAACTCCGCGAACGATCTCCACAGAACCTCAACTATGTCAAGTTGAGTAAGACACCACCAAGAAGGTTACCTTGGTATTCAGTGTAAGAATCCAGAGAGTGGACTCTGTGTGGACGTTGTTTGAGGCAAAAACTGGAGGAGGAATAATCGTGTAAACGATTAAGCAAGTGGGAGAAGACACAACCTATCGTATAGGTCGATGCCCAGTCGTTTAGGAAAAACTATGTGATCGTCTAGCAAAAGCTATGTGATCGTTTAGCTCATCGTCTAGCTGAGTGTTTATCGTATAAAAACACTCTACGATCGTTTAGCTAACTCCAAGCTGTTGCTTTGTAAATCTGATTTACTTGACAACTTCTCTGTAAGAACTTTCCAAGAGTGGAAATTTCAAAATCACAATTTTGCAAATCTTATTTCTTACTAAAAATAGGAAAAAAAATTTCTTTTATCTCACGGTTACCATGAAACCACCAATAACCTCCCACTCAATTGGTTATTAGAGAAAAATAGATAATTATCCAATAGTTAATATTATTATAAATATAAATGATAACGAACTTACCATAATATATTTATAACCCATAGTTTTAATATTTCATCTCATGAAACATATAAATCATAGCTCTTTTTCTATTCCATGGCACTTAATGTAAATCTCATTTACATTAATCCCCCACTTGATGTATCTCATACACCATACCGATCATATCATATATAATCGAATTACCTCTTGTCAATTTGAACATTTCAAATCAACACCCAGAAATGATCCTCAACTTGAATCCATTGAGCTACCAAGGGGATCTTATGGACCTGTAGCTCGAAGCTCCAATGGTACGTGAATAACTGACTAAACTCTTTAATCAAGGGATCCACCATCTGTTAACTGCCAGTACTTCACTAAAGACCGACAGCTGAACTCTCCTTACCACAGATATATTATGTGTCCATCTTAACCAATCAACAATGGGACAACCCTTCACAGGTCGCTCGTAAGTACAGCTCGGCCAATAATCGTTATGCCCCTGTAGTTACATCTAACTCCTTAAGTACCACTGATCCCTCTAATGAAAATAAGTCATAGTCTTACTATGACTAAGTCCTCTCTTCCAAAGAGAAGTTGTGGCCACTATGTTCAAGTCCCGGAATCAGCCCTTAAGAAAGTAATATATCTACTTACCCTTGCTTCGGGGAAGGAATGGATTCCATCTTGTGTATTTGAGTTCCCAGCTCCCAAATCAGACAAGTCCTCAAAAAGGTAGGCATGTTGAGTTGGCAATCTGACCACTCTCACCTATACTAATCAAAGGACTGCCCTCAAAGGCAGAAGTTTCCAAAACACCCAGGATCGAGGTCGTATCACCTATGGTCGTTTAGGTGAGATGTAAGTCTCTAGTATCAACGACGTTATATACAGAGACTAGTCATCTTATGGTCTGGTCTTATACAAACTCTTTGTATGGGACACCCCGCTCGCATGTCTCTACATGAATGGTTAAGATCTACCATCTGTAGTAGTTTACAATACTTGCAAACCTCTACAAAGCGGGTCGTATCCGTAGTGTCACCAGGATCAAGTATCCCACCTTAATCTTTAAACTACAAATATATTTAGGTTATCAGTTAAGGCATGATCCACTTGTATATCTAATATACATGCTTAAGTTTACATAAGATAACCATGGTACTTTGTTTATTGGATATGAGTAAATGCCAGAATGAAATAACACTTATTTTATTCATAAACAATGTGTATAATTATAAACAACGAGACTTTGGGAGAATTAGGACATCAATCCCAACACCAACTTTGCATGTCCTCTCATGCCTCCACCTAACCTTGTCTCAATCCTAACTCTCCCTTGTTCAGCCACATGTCCTGATACGTTGCCAACTTAGCCTTGCTCTCTAAGACACAACTTGTCAACGCATAACTCAACTAAGTGACGGCATGCTCTCTTGATCGCATGGTCTCATCTAAGCTTGACTCTTTCTTAGCTATTACTAACCTCAAGTCCTATTGTATGTCCTCCTTTGGCCGCACACTCCTTGCCACACACGACTCTCCCTTGGTGCATGCCCTCATTGGCCAACGCATACCTCAATGCGATCAACATCCATACTTAGGTCGTCGCATGGTTTCTTCATTGCACACACACAACCTGTTGGGGTTGATGCCCTAAATCTTATAGGGTTCTGTAGTTTGTAAACATCTGTATGAATAAACATTTGGTGATTAATATGAGATATTTTATTCACTTCAGTCTATGAAATATGAGATATTTTAGTTGCATTAACCACAAACCAATAAATTGAGATCCCTGGATATCGTTGTAACTTAAGCATGTATGTGGAGACATATAACTGGATCGTGCTTTAAGTGATAACCTAAATGGTCTGTAGTAGATGGATACAGAAGAGAAATCTTATCTTAGTGATGTTACGAGTGTGGCCCACTTTGTAGGTATTACAAGTGTTGTAAAGTGTTACAAACGGTCTGATCCTGACCATTCGTATATTAGATATACGAGCGGGGATATTGTATATAAAGGAGTTTGTATAAGATCGAACCACAAAATATTTAGTCCCGTTATATAACGTCGTTCATGACAGATACTTTCATTTCACTAGGATGACCATAGGTAACATGACCTCAATCTTGAGTGAGTTAGGAACTCCTACCTATGAGGATGATCCTTTGATTTGCATGGGTACGGGTGGTTAGATCGTCAACTCAAACCTACCATTTTGGGGATTCTTCTGATTGGGGAGCTGGGAGCTCAGCTACACAAGACGAAATTCATTTCTTTCCTGAAGCAGAGGTAAGTAGATAAATTTCTCCTTAAGGGCTGATTCCGAGGCTTGAACAATGTAGTGCCACACCTTCTCTTGGTCCAAGAAAGGTTTACTCATAGTAGGACTATGATGTATTGTTCATTAGAGGAATCGGTGGTACTTAAGGAGTTAGATGTAACTACAGGGGAAAAATGGTAAATTGACCCAGTTGTACTTACGAGCGGTTTGTGAAGGGTCATCATACTGTTGATTGGTTATTTCTGATGGACACAAAAATATATCTGTAGTGCGAGGAGTGTAGCTATCGGTCTTTAGTGGAATGTCCGACAGTTAACAGATGGTGGATATTGTGATTAAAGAGTTTAGTCAATTATTCACGTACCATTGGAGTTTCAAGCTACAGGTCCATAAGGTCTCTTTAGTAGCTCAATGGGTTCATGTTGAAAATCAATTTTTTTGGTTAGTTTGAAGTATTCAAATTAACAAGATAGAATTTGATTATATATGATATAAATAAATTAGTTCAATTATATATGATATAATTAATTTGATGTATTTAATACATTATTTGAATGGAGGAATTAATATAGATATGATTTATATAAAATGCCATAAAGGAGAAAAAGAACTATGGTTTATATATCGCATATGATGTGATATTAAAACTATAGGTTATAGATATAATATGATAAATTAGTTATTATATTTATTTATAATTAAATCAATTATAAGATAATTGAATTTCACTTTTTTCTCCTAATAACCGACTTAGTGGAAAGTTGTAATAAGTTTTTGATAACTGATGGATAAAATGAAAATCGTTTTCATTTTTTAATAATGCAACGCGCATAAAGAAAAGAGTTACACGATAGCTTTGAGAGAGTAAACGATCAAGGAACGAGTATCTTATACGATAGCTACTCGTTGTTGGAACAATCAAGTACCTAAGTCTATACGAAAGACTTCTGTCTTTCCCTACTTACTCGATCGTCCAGTTCCTCCTTCCCTCTTCCAAATCCATACAGAGCCCACAGTTCTTGGATTCTCACACTGAAAATACCAAGGTTGCCTCGTGGTAGTGTCCAGTTTGTATTCGAGGGTCAAGTATCGAGTTTAACTCGATTGTGTTCGAGGATCTTACAGTTCGTGTTGTTCACTGGTTTGTTTGTGTTGCGTTCGTGTTGTGACGCTTTGCTGTTGGATCAAGGAAGTACTAGAAGAAAATGTTCTTCAAGGGTATGTTTACTCGATCCTTTTTGTGTCTATTCTTTTGAAGCATGTTGTAATTTAGACTTGATGCATAATTGTGCTGTTAGATTGTAAATGTTCATGTTTTTTCACAATGGGGTCTGTAATGATTTGCTTCCGCTCATTGGTTCTCTGTTTCAAAAGTTCCTTCACAACCAACGCATGCACACCTCCTCGCCTAGGCCAACCTTGTCACATGCGTCTACCATGGTCTTGCCAAGCATAACAATTCTTGCTGGGTGTCTTGGCCGTAAGCTTCACACCAACGCTTGGTGTTCCCTAAGCTTCCACACTTAATAAGCTAACTTAACCTCAACTACCTTGGCTCATTAACAAACTTTACTGCAAGCCCTTAACCCTTCAATGCCTACATCGACACATAGCCACCTTATCGCCTCGCCTAACAGCCTTGGCATTACATAATTTTGGCATCGCACATCTCACAGCCACACGCTTTAACGCTCGTTTAGTGCCTTGCATTTAACCTCGTGCAACCCTTCGTCTGCGACCGTGTGTTCATCCTTGCGCTACGCCTTGCTTTAACCGGCCTGCTCTTGCACGTCCGCTAGTGACTTGCCTGGCCGCATGTCCTTAGACCAGTGCTTGCCTAGCTCATCGCATGAGCACTCACTTACGTCAATGCCTGGCCAGTGTTCTCATGTCATCGTACGACCACCCAATGTTCACACCTTGCCTTGCCAAGCACAACATCCCAACGTTTGGTGCCTCGCTTTGGCCGCGTGCCTCTTACCAACGCATGGTGCCTTCATCCGTTCAACCCTTAGCTAAATTTTTGTCTTTTAAAACCTCACTTAGCTACAATGTACGTTTTAGACTTCAAGGTCTAATTTCCAACATTTAAGGCATTTTCTTGATCTTCTATTCCTCTACAAGCTTCCTTATCAACCAAGTTTTAACCTAATTCACTTAGGTGAAATTCAGGGTTTCACATATCATCTGTAGCTTAAACATATGTGTAGAGACTTACAGGTGGATTGTGTTTAAGTGATAACCTAAATGGTCTATAGTAGATGGATAAGGCTAGATACCTTATCTTGGTGACATTACGAATATGATCCGCTTTATAGATGTTACAATTGTTGTAAAGTGCTACAAATGATCTGATCCTGATCATTCATGTGGAGACTAGTCTCATTATATAACGTCGTTCATAATTGAGACTTACATTTCACCAGGATGACCATAGGTGACATGACCTAAATTCTGAGTGAGTTGTGAACTTCTGCCTATGAAAGCGATCCTTTGAGTTGTATGGGTGAGAGTATTTAGATGATTGACTCATTAGGCCTACTGTTTCAGGGATTCGTCTGATTGGGGAGTTGGGAACATAACTACACAAGACGAAATTAACTCATTCCTCGACTTTGGAGTAACTAGATAAATTGCTCCTTTAAGGACTGTTTCCGAGGTTTGAACAATATGGCGTCACACCCTCTCTTGGCCCGAGAGGGGTTTGTCATAGTTGAACCATGACTTATTATTAATTAGAGGGATCAATGGTACTTAAGGAGTTAGATGTAACTATAAGGGAAAAACGATAATTTTGGCCTAAATGTACTTACGAGTAATTTGTGAAGGGTCATCGCGCTGTTGACTGGTTATATCTAATGGACATAGAAATATATTTGTAGTGTGAAAGTGCAGCTGTTAGTCTTTAGTAGAGTGTCCGACAGTTAATGGATGTTGAATAATTTAATTAATAGAGTTTAATTAATTATTCAAATACCATTGGAGCTTCAAGCTACAGGTTTATGAGGTCCCCTCTATAGCTCAACAGGGATTTATGAGAATCAATTTTGAATTAATTCGAATGGTTCCAATTAATTGAAGAAATTAATCATATGTGATATAATTAATTTAATTTAATTATATATGATATAGTTAATATAATGTATTAGATACATTACAATATAAAGTTTATTTGAGAGAAAATCAATATTTGAATATGATTCGAATATTAGTTATGTGAATTAGATTCATATAATTAAATTTAGTATAAATGAGATTTATATTAAATATCATGCATTAATAAGATAATTAAAACTATAAGTTATATTATATTTGATACAATATAAACTATATGTTATGTGTTATATATGATTCTTATATATATATATATACAATAAATTAGTTATTATATATATAATATATATATTTATTTAAAAGTTAAATTTATTTTTAATTTAGTTTTATTTTAAATTAAAGGAAGGGAAATAACTTCCCTCCTCTTAATTCCTTCTGTATAATCGTGGAGAGTGGGGGAAGTTATTGTTTCTTCTTGACATGATTTTGATTCATCTTCCTCAAAGAACTTTCTGTAATTTTTTCCCAGACCTTCTCCTCTCAAAATCATTTTCCCCCCTCTTCCAAAAATCTAAGAGCACACACCTCCTTAGAGATTCTCATCCCAAAAGAGAATATAGGAGGCTCCAATTGGTAGTGACCATCTTCGATCGTGCTTTTGTTCGTGACATTCCAGATAAGGGAATTTTCGTGGAGACTATGACTTCTTCAAAGGTAAGGTTTCCTAGAGACCCTAAATTTCCCTTTTCTCTAAATTTATTAAGCATGCTGTAAATTAATGTTTTTTACATAATTTTTATTTTTGTAATTTGTATTATATGAAAAATAAAAAATTGAGACAATCCACGTTTTTGTTCAGGACCTTTACAAGTTCCTTCCGTACCTACACTATATTTCATGCAATTTTTTTTCTTATATGCATTTTTATTTTTTAAAAATAATCAGGTGCATGTTACTAATGGTTAGATAAATCGCAATTACGTGTACAACGTTTTAAATTTTGATTGATTTTAACCAAGTAGTCTTGTGAATTTCAAGTTAGAAGCATATTTTTCACAAAAAAAAAAAAAAAAAAAACGTTGTTCTATTTCTTATCAATTTTCGGCAAAATACTATGTATTTTCTTTTGAATATGAGGGTTCTTGGATTGTTGTGAATATAAAATGAACGACTTAAATTTTTCATAATTGACTGGAATGATTATTTATTATGGATTTTTTATTTTCTACTTTTTTAATAGCAAACGTAATCTAAGTTGTAGAGATTTTAAATTTATCTTCATAATTTAATTTATCTAGTAGTCAAAGATTTGATAAGAGTTATTTAGTCCATTGAAAATCTATAATTAACAATTCAAAACATCATTTTACTATTTATCTAATTTTAAATTTTTTTTATCATTTTTATAAATGAAACTTCTTATTTCGCTAAAAAAAAAAGAAAATTTGATCATCATTTTCTGACACTGATCACGTGTCACCTCGAGAACTCTCCCCGTTTCACGTGTCACCTCTAGAACTCTCCACGTTTCATCGTTAAAATAAAATTTGTTAAAAAAACACTCTTTAAAGGTAAAAAAGCAAAACAAAAAAAAGATCCCACCGATTGAAAACACTGTAAATTGAAAAATGGCTTACTCCAATAGATCCGTTGCTTTGCGCTCCTCGAAAGCTTTGTTTAAACACCGCCATGGCGCTGCGGCTTCGCCTCCCTTGTCCGGTGCCACCGCCCTTAACCGCCTCCATGTACGCCGCTCTAACCTTCCTCCGTTTCCCGCCTCGACCGTTTTTATTTCTTATATTGTGATTTTTGTAGGAAGAGCAAAATTTTACTTTCTAATGTTTTCATTTTGTTTTCTTTTAATTTTGTTCCTTTTATGTTCTGGTACATGGTTTGCTTCCATACTATTAGGGCAGATCCCAATGATATGGTTTGAGAGGCAAATTTTCTTAAGGCCAATTTCTGATATGCATAAATATAGTACAATTTTACTTATGTATTTTCCTTTGGATAATTGGTATGCTAGAGCAAAAATATTAAATAAAAATAATGAATATTGTTTAATAACATACGGTTTCCTAATCATTTCGTTTTTTATTTCAGTTTTTTAATTAGACTTGTTTCCTCCATTTATTTTCATCTTTTTACAAGTATAATAGTTGAATTTTTAATCAAATTCTAAAAATAAAAATACTATTTTTTTTTAGTTTTTAAAATTTAGTGTGATTTTTTAAACCATCGATAAAAAGTAGATAAAAATAAGAATTTTGGAGGTGGAAGTAATGTTTATAAACTTAATTTTCAAATACAAAAATAGATAGTTACCAAGGTCTAAGTAATTCTATTTTTAATTGATTAGTCTATCAATAGTTAATTGCTAATCAATATTTAAATGAAGTATTAGATACAAAGTTTTGTGACTAATTAGTATCTATTTGAATTAATTAGATAAAAATATATTTTTTAAGTCATTTCTATTTAATTTAGACTCTTTTGACAAGAAGGGTTTAAAATACATATAAAAAGTATTTCAAAATTTTATTGTGTGTTTGTGAAATAGTTCAATTTTTTTTTAAAAAAAATTATTTTTAAAATAAAAACACCAAAATAAAAGTTAAACCAAACCCATGAAGTTAAAACTTTTTAGGCTCATTTGCCTCATAGGTTTTCTTATGAGATTTTAAACATACATTTAATATCTCTATTTGTTTCACGTAGTTCCACTTTTTAAAACACAGAATAATTCGAAAACTTTAAAACCATCTGATATTTTTTTCCAATAAAAGTATATTTTAATTCATTAATAAATTAATATCAAGTATTCATTAGTATTAATTTTAATTATTAAATATAAATATATTATTTAGACTTAATAAATTTCCACTAATATATTTACCATTAATATTTTATGCTATCTTAACGATTTAATATAAATTATTATTGTCAATTGTCAATATTAATTAATTAATTAAATTATTTTTGGTAAATAGTTTAATTAAAAAGTATTCATTTATTTTTTATTTTATTGATTAGCATAACAATAAATTAATTAATTTTAAGTTTAATTGATCTTTTGAATTTAATTAAGTGATTATTTACTTTTAGTTTTTACATATAAATTATTGAATTGAACACGAATATTTAATTTTTAGACATTAATTATCATGCACATCTAAAGACAAACATTAATTATCTTAGACATTTAAAATCTAGATATTCAAATTCCAGATATTTAATATTTATACCCACGAAACAATATCTGCGATTCAAACGGTCCTTAAGTTTAAGTATTAATTTTTTATTTTGATAAATGATTATAAACTTATCCACTAAATATAGAAAATCTTTAAAGTTTTTAATGCATGAATTGTTTTTACAATAATATGCTAGGTACAAACACATAAAGATGTCCAATTTTTTCATGGGGATGGGCCCCGTGGGATTCCCCGACTAGGTGAGGAATGAGGAAGGAAGTGGGGAAAAAAATTCCATGTGAGCTAAACGGAGACGGGGACGGAAAATGCATTCCCCGTCCCCGTCCCGTCTCGTTCCCACCCCGATCAGCTTTTATATATTTATTTAGTATAGTTATCTAATGCTATGTTATTATTATTATTATTGTATAAATATTATATTTAAATTTTAAATTTGATTATTTATTGGAAGAGATAATAAATATGTTTGGAAAAAGAAAAAAGAAATGGTTTTAGGGTTCACCGCCGCCGCAGCATAAAGGTGTCTTCGTCGGCGTCGGGTTCTCTTCGCGTGGGCTTCGTCTTCATCTGCGTCGGTCGTCGTTTCGCATCCTGGAGCCGTCGTCGTCGGCTGAGCGCATCTGGTTCCGTGTCTGTTCAGGTGGATTCGAAGCTGCGTTCGACTGACTGTCGTCATTTCGTGTCTGATCTGCGTTCGACGACCGCCGGTGATGGAGTCTGTACGGGTCTCGTTGTACGGCTTGTTGACTAGTGGAGAAGCTCGTGGTCGACTGGTGAAGCTGGCTATATTCTATTGTTGACTGGTGTATGCGTTTGGTTGGCTTGTTGACTGTTGGTTCGCAGACGGTGACGATCTTATTGAGGTGTGGGTTTAACATGGTGAAAGTTGGTGATGATGGTGCATAAGCGGTCGCCTCTAAGACTGAAGGAGAAGAATGGAGGACGAGTTGCTCGTCAACTCTTTCGTTTGCTTAGATCGGAGAACGATTTGGGATTGGATGCTCGTTCTTCAAAGGTGAAGGATTTTGGGTTGTCTGATGGTAGCTCTGAGGAAGGTGAAGGCCCTGGTATGGGGAGTGTTGGGTTGAATAAGAAAATTCGGGTTGTGAAGGTTGAACTGGGTGGGCTGGGTATTGGGTTAGTTGATGGACATGAAGTGAAGGGGGTGTCTGGGAGCATTGAGGGTGCTAGGGGCTCGAATGAAATCTGGGTTGTGAGGGGTATTGAGGTGGGCCTTGAGGGAGCTGGAATGAGCGGGCCTGTTGGGAGTGGGTTGAAGCTGAGTGAAAGAAGTGGAATGGTGCAGGGGGAGCTGGGGAAAGGGTCGATATATGTGGGAGCTTTGGTGGGTAGGCCACGTGGTGCAGGGCCGGAGTTGGGAGGCTCGGGGGGGGGGGGGGGGGTGAGGAGGTTTCCGCGGGGTGGGATTTGTGGAAGTGAGGGTCGATCGGTGGACATTCAGGTTCTTCGTGAGGGGGAGGAGCCGGTATCTAAAACCGATTTACTAGGGGATTTGGTCCAAAGGTGGTTCGGTTGGAGGAGGGGTGTGGTTCTGGTGGTTCTGGATCCGGCGTGAAAGGGGGAAAGTCGTGGGCAGCCCTTTTTGGGTCTAAGTTGAGGGGTAATTTAGAGTTCATTCCCCCATTGGTTGAAAATGATAAAGTTATTGTTAAACCTTATGATTATTAATGAGGGTGTCTGTGTAGGGGAGAAATCTCTGATTGGTCAGTTTGTGGATGCCAAACTCCCGTATTTTGTTATTTGTCGTCTTATTCAGAGAATTTAGGGATGTGTATAGATGCCAACTATTACCTTGTTGGATAATGGTATGATTATCTTTAATTTTCAGAAGGTAGAGTCACGGGATTGTGTGCTAGAGAATGGTCCATAGCACTTGGGTGGCTAGCCCATCTTATTACGACAGTGGTCTCCAGGTATTGTTCCTAAAACATTTGTTTTTAATTCTGTTCCTATATGGATTAAACTGGAGCGTGTTCCCCTAGAGTTGTGGACGGACAGGGGTTTAGCAATGTTAGCTAATGTCGTGGGTAAACCTGTCTCTTTTGATGTTGCAATAAGAGAGTGGCGACGGTTATTGTATGCGAGGGTTTGTGTTCAGGTGGATGGTGATTCGTTAATGCCACCTTCAGTCACTGTTAGAATGCGGGGTCAGGAGTTTATTATTCCAGCAGTGTATGAGTGGAAACCTCGTAGGTGTTCTTGTTGTGGTTCCTTTGGGCATACTAGGGTGGTATGTGAGCAACAGGGTGTGGAGAAGGGTCAGGAGTTGTGTATGGTGGTAGCCAATGAGGGGTGTTTGGAGGCGAACAGGGGAATCGAGAGTGTGAGGAAGGGGCAGGACTTGGATATGGGTGCGATGGGAGCTAGCCTAGTGGATGAGATTAAGGGCATGGAGAGGGTTGAAGAATCTACTATGGTTATTCGACGTAGGCGTGATAGAAGAAGTGTAGGGCATAGGGGTGGTAGTGGGTCTCCGGGTACGGCGCCCTTGAAGAGCAGAGTAGTTTATGGGTCCCCTGGAATTACGGGGTTTGTAAAGTATGTTGATGATCGTAATCAATTTGATGTTTTGTGTGATAAGGAGGGAGACTCGTTGGCATTGGCTCTAGTGTAGGCAGATCCTAATCCATTGTTTGTTATGGATGGGATGTTCGGGAGTTTGGGCAAAGGCCCAGTGGAAAGTGGTAGGTGTGATCTCTTGCAAGATTCATGATTTGGTGTTCCTAGAATGTAAGAGGGTTGAATGACCCTGTCAAGTATAGGGTGGTGGCAGACTTTCTGGCTTCCTCCTTCGTCGTGAAAATTTTGGTATGGTGATGAGTAGGTTTGGTGATGCCTGAAGTTGTGTGTGTAGCTATAGTGTGCAGGGAGTTGGGAGGATTTGGATGATGTGGCAGAAGAGTGTCTATAATTTTTCCATTGATATCAGTGAGGATCAATTCATTTATGGAATCTTAGTGGATATTGTATCCAGTGCTAGGGTACATATTGGTGCAGTGTATACCTCTAATCACATCAGCGAGAGAAGGAATTTGTGGTCTAAGTTGATTGATGTATGTGCCTCGTGGCAGCTTCCTGGAGTTGTTTTAGGGGATTTTAATGCTATTCATAGTAGTTCGAAAGATTTTGGTGGTTGCCCTAATTTGAAGGAAATGAAGGAGTTTGATGAGGTGTTATTGGAATCAGATCTGGTTGAGTTGGGTGTGACAGATAACTGGTTCACCTGGACTAGTAAATTTCAAGGGAATGGTATCTTGCGCCGCTTGGATCGATGCTTTTCCAATGAGGCGTGGAAGGTTTTCCGTATTCGAAGGTTAGGGTTGGTCAGTGGGGGATTTTTTATCATAGCCCTCTTCTGGTTTCTATAGGGGAGGCGAGGAGTAGACCGCCTCCTATGTTTTGTTATTTTTCTCATTGGGCGGAGGCAGAGGGTTTTCTTGATACTATCAGGTCAGTGTGGAGAAGATCTGAAGATGTGTCTCCTATGGTTAGTTTTGTGCGAAATTTAAAGGAAGTGAAGCAGGTTTTTCGTGCATCGTTTGGTAGGCGTATCTTTATGTTAGCTGATGAGGTGCGGGCGGCTAGGCAGGTTATGGAGGCTGCTTAGGTTGCGATGGAAAAGAATCCTGGTTCAGAGTCGGTGTGTGCGGAGGTGGCTCGGGCCACTGAGGTGTTTTGGTCAGTGGCGAGATTAGAGGAGGCGTCGCTCCGGCAGAAGGCCAGGGTCAGGTGGTTGGAGTTAAGTGATATGAATACAACTTTTTTTTTATCGTTGTGTTCGTTCTCGTCGCAATTGCAGTGGTTTATTTACGGTCGTGGATGCTGGGGGGATTCGCCTGACGGTGCATGATAGGGTGGCAGGGGTGGCTGTAGAATTCTTTTGGGTTGCTTAAGGGCTCAACATGTGGGGTATAAGGATCTTACTACCTGACTTGGGGATATTGTACAGTTCAACTGGCTCGAGGAGAAGGTGGAGGCACTTGGTCGGCCAGTGAGTTGGGAGGAGATTCAGAAGGTTTTATTCTCGATGAAGTCTGGGAAGGCTCCTGGGCCTGATGGGTTTTCGGTGGATTTTTACAGAGCTGATTGGAGTGTGGTTGGGGATGATTTCTATAACGCTGTGCTCAATTTTTTTTAAACATGTTACTTGCTTAGAGGAGTTAATTCTACTGCTATTACTCTCATCCCTAAGAGGCGGAGAGCTGAACGTATGGAGGAGTTTCGTCCTATTTCATGTTGCAATGTTGTGTATAAGTGTATCTCGAGGATCTTAGCTGAGAGATTTGTGGTTGTGGTTGTCTGATTTCATCAGTGGTAATCAGTCTGCGTTTGTTCTGGGTAGGTCGATTTTCGATAACATTTTATTGTGTCAGGAGCTCGTGGGGAGCTATAAGGAGGGCAGAGGGAAGCCGCGCTGTGTGTTAAAGGTAGACCTTCAGAAGGCTTACGATTTGGTGAATTGAGATTTTCTATTTGGTGTATTGTTGGCTATAGGTACGACCCTTCAATTTGTTAGTTGGGTAAGGGTTTGTGTTACTTCGCCTAAGTTCTTTGTGATGATTAATGGTTCCCTTGAAGGGTTTTTTTCTTGGTAGGAAGGGGTTGAGGCAGGGGGATCCGTTGTCTCCTTTTTTTGTTTATGATGGTGATGGAGGTCTTGTCTAGGTTGTTGAATAAACCTCCTGTGTGGTTTAGGTTCCATGATCGGTGTGAGCGCTTGGGCTTAACTCATTTGGTTTTTTCAGACGATTTGATGATTTTCTGTGCAACTGAGAGAGATTCTTTGAAGCTTGTGAGGTAGGTATTGACAGAATTTGCAAAGCTGTCTGGGTTAGTTGCAAATGTTAGAAAGAGTTCCATGTTTGTTGTGGGTGTGGAGTCTGGGGAGGCGGAGGAACTAGCTACATATATGGGAGTCTCTCTTGGTTCATTGCCGGTTAGGTATCTGGGTTTACCTTTATTGCCGGGTCGGTTGAGGGCTGTGGATTGTGCACCTTTGATATAGAGGATTACAACTCGTATTAGAAGCTGGGCAGCGAGGTCCCTCTCCTTTGCTGGGAGGGTGCAGCTTGTTAGGTCTGTTTTACAGTCCTTTCAGGTTTTTTGGTGTAGCATATTCGTGTTGCCTATGTGTGTAACTCATGAGGTTGATCGTCTGTTACGTAGTTATTTATGGAAGGGTAGTGTTGTGAGTCAGGGTGGTGCACGGGTGGCGTGGGATGAGGTGTGTGTGCCGTTGGGGGAGAGGGGATTGGGTGTGAAGCATGTGGCCTCTTGGAACTAGGCTGCTATTATGAAGTTGCTCTGGCTTCTCTTAATTAAATCAGGGTCATTTTGGGTGGCGTGGGTGGAGGCGTATGTTTTGCGTGGGCTGTCGTTGTGGGCTGTTAGGAGTGAGGTTGGGAGGTCTTGGTGCTTGAGGGCTATCTTGCGAAGTAGAGATAGATTCAAGCATCTGGTTCGTTTGATGATTGACGATGGACAGTCTTGTTTTGTTTGGTGGGATCCTTGGCTGTCGGGGGCGCGATTTTGGATTCATACGGGTCTACAATGGTTCATGATTCAAGAAGTAGTTTGGAAGCGCGGTTGTCGGAGTTCTTGGATGGTGAGGGAGGTTGGAGGTGGCCTACACTGTCTTAAGAGCTGCTTGAGATCTGGGGTTTTATCTAGGCAGTGGGGCCTAGGGTGAGGGGAGAGGATTATTGGGTTTGTGTGCCGGATGCTAGTGGTCGGTTCTCTATCGCTAGTGCTTGGGAGAGTATACGTCCTCGTCGTCATAGGGTGTCTTAGGCTAGTATTTTATGGATGAGGGGTGGTATTCCGCGTCCCTCCTTCTGTGTGTGGTTAGCAGTGAGGGACAGGTTGGGTACGCAGGATTGGTCGAGGAGTTGGGGTGTGTTATCAGAGGGGGATGTCTTCTGTGTGGGGGAGGTGTGTAGTCGCGGGATCATTTATTTTTTGAGTGTGGGTTTGGGAGAGAGGTGTAGTCTAGTGTGTTGCGTCAGTTGGGTTCAATGCATCAGGTGGCTGGTTGGGATGTAGAGTTAAGTTGGTTGTGCCAAGTGGGGTCCATTTGAATTGATCGAATATTTTGACACTTGATATCCTAATACTGTATTTTAGAGATAGACTTAGGGTCCATTTGAATTAATCGAGAAAAAAATGTTTTTAAAAAAACTCACTTTTATTTAAACATTTTTTATAAAAATTGTTGAAAATATTTCAAAAATTATTTTAAGTGGTTATCAAACATTTCAATTTTTCTATAAAAAAAATAAATACTTGAAATTACATTCCAAACACACCTTTACATGATATTCCTCCAAATGTGCCTGATCTTTCACTCTCCAAATATCAGGAAGGACTCATATATCTATAGAGATATTGTCCCTCACGTATAGTATATCAAAAATGATTCACCTTTTAGGCAAATAGTCATTAGTTAGCTTAGTGATAAATAAAAATCTAAAAGGTCATGGGTTTTAATTCATAACGATCACATATCTGGGATTTAAATATGAACTAAATTAGAACTTTTAAAACTCAATAATAAAAAAAGCAATGTTTATATATATATATATCGACATTTTCATGTTCCCATTTGACTAGATGAAAGAAGAAAGGTTAAAAATCAATCCATAAATTTTGGGTTTTTTTACACTTTAAAATTTGTAACAATTTAGTCTATAATGTAGAAATTAGTGTTAAGATTTAATAAAATTTATTGAAAAATAAATCGATAAATTAATTAGAGGTTCAATATTTTTATGAAATACAAAGTCTACATCATAAAATAATAAAAATTGACAGCTAATTTCGATAAATTTAGTTGCGATAGTGATTAAATTGTTATGAGTTTTAAAGTACAAGAATTATTAAATTTTTACATACTAAAGTTTAGGAACTAAGTTGCTACAAAATTGAGAGTACAAACTAAAGTTCGGGAACTAACTTATTACTTTTACGGTGTCATTTTTAAATAAGAAGATATGAGAGAAGATTTGATGATTATAATTATTTATACTTCAATTGAGGTTGATACGCAGGAGGAGAGTGACATGGACGTGGACCGAGCAAAAGCAGAGCAGCTGAGAGCAGGGATGGCCGGAGAAGGAGCGATGACAAGTATAGTGGAGGTGGCCTATGATTCCACCAAAGGGACGGCAGAGAAGGTGAAGGACACAACAATTGCAGAGGCAAACGAAAATGTAGTGGACACAATCGAGTATAGAAGCATGGGGGATATGGGTAACTATCAAAATATCCTATTATGAATATTGTTTATTAATCGCAATTGAGCGGAGGCAGAAATATGAGTGTAACCTATAATGCACTTGAAATAATAATTTTTTAAGGTTTTTTCTAGTTTAAAATTTATTTTGTTCTAAACTTTCCTAAAATTTCATAAAACTAAAAATTTAGTTCCTAAACTATGGTTTATAATAATTTAATTCCTTTACTTTCAATTTTGTAATAATTTAACATCTGAATTTTACTATGTAACAATTTAGTATTTGTAATGATTTAGTCTCTATGGTAGAAATTTGTGTTAAGATTTAATGAGATTTTTTGTATAAATAAATTAATAAATAAATTAGAGATTCAATATTTTTATATAATACCAAAGTTTATTATTTTAATATTTTTTTTAACTTTAGGGATTAAATTGTTACAAATTTAAAAGTATAAGGATCAAATTATTATATATAACGTTCACTGATTAAATTGTTACAAAATTGAAAGAATAGGGATTCAATCATTACCAATCAAAATGAAAAGTGTTTTTTAACCCTTTTCTATTATTAGTTTTAGAGAATGCGAAAGAACTCCCGTGCCGTACGCCTACTTCTATAATTTTTTGGCGGATCTTATTTAAAAATTAGATACTTCCTTAATCATGGTTAATTTAAATCTGAATAGTGTTTATTTTATTTTATTAAATTCAAAATAAAATGCTATTTATTTTTGTTACTTTGAATATCATTATATTTAAGTTTTATTATCTTGACATAAAATTAAAATTTAACTTTTAAAATATTAAAATGAGTAAATCGTCTTAAATATATATTTTTTAATTCTTATCAAATTAAAAATTTATATATATACTTTTAATCTATGGTTAACAGAGATGTCCAATTTGTCATGGGGACGGAGCTCCATGGGCTCCGCCCCAAACGGGGCGGGGATTCCCTGATTAGGTGGGGAATGGGAGAGGGAGTGAGGCAAAAAAATCCTTGTGAGCTAAACGGGGACGGGAACGGGGAATGCATTCTCGGCTCCGGTCCCGTCCCGTTTCCCGTCTTCGTCCCGATTAGCTTTTACATATTTATTTAGTATAGTTATCTAATGTTATGTTATTATTATTATATAAATATTACATTTAAATTTAAAATTTAATTATTTATTAGAAAATGTAATGAATAGGTTTAAATTGAATGTTTAAATTTAGATTATATATGTGAATAATTTGATTATATTTATTTCTTTCTACTGGAAAAAATTAATTAGTTTTTTAGGCCAAAATTTGAGTAATTTATCTTTAAATTCAAATTTTCATATAATACTAACCATAACAAACAATTCATTGATAAAATTAATTATTTAATTAAAATTGACTCACATTACTGATTTAAATTAATCGGCTTTTTACCAAAAAAAAAAGTAACGGGAAAAAATTTCCCGCGAGGAACCGATCCTCACGAATTCTCCGTAGGGAGTCTCGCCCCGATCCCTGTGGGGAATTTCACGGTATGGAGAATGAAATGGGGAGTGGGGATGGGGATGAGCAATGGCATCCTCGACCCCGCCCCGCGGACATCCTTAGTTAATGAAATGAAATATAGGTAAATGAAGATTTCAAATGGGTGGGTATATATATTAAAAAAAAAACTTCAAATGTGTGTTTATTACAATGATATTGAAATGAGCTACTAAAACAAGCCAAATGTGCTTTTACATAAGAAATTAACCTAAACCAAATGTAAAATGCTATAACACATAATATTAAAATGAAATAGTGAGATCCATCATAATTATGAGAAAAATAGAGAGAAAAAATTGGTGGTTCCATCAAAATTTGGCAATTTAAAGAAAAACCAAGGGCTTGGAAGGCCAAATATGGGTTTTGATTTGAAAGCCAATGGAAGGAAATTAACCAAAGAAAGTGGTTGGGAAATATTTATTAGAGTCTAGAGAGAAATTGGTCTTTTTGTTGTTGCAAGTTAAATAGAAAAAAGTTTGAAAGAGACAAACCATTATCTAAATTTAATTACAAGTGCTTTTGGGAATTTCATTTCATTTGTGTTTTTAAAAGAACCTTACTATATAAGGAGGAAGCTGTCTTTTTCTTGCAGATGATCAGAAACTATAGTTTTATCGCTTCTTCTACTGTTTGGCAAAGCAGAAAAGAGGGCAGAAATTCTTCTTAACCTCTCATGGTTAAGGGGTATCATGATTTTAATATTAAATGTAATAGGTTTAGCTTATATTATTTAGTGTGTTTATTTTAGATATAAAAGCTCATTGAGCCATGTTATTTTGTATTTAGGTTTCCTTTTCTGTTTTCTCTCATTCTAATATTGAGAAGTTAGATTATTATATATGATTAAATTCAACTTCACCTATCAACTTAAGTTTTTGAGTCAATTGATGATTTAAGATGGCATCGGAGCATGTATGGATTATTACCTTCAACTTAAGTATTGAAATTGGTTTTGTCTTTTTGGGATGGTTTCGACTTCAATGAACTTGATTTTATGTGTGTTCTTCTTGGACAATGTCTTCAGAAAATAGTGATTTTAGCCTCATACTATTTTGGTTATATTTTTTTTATTTATTTTAGCTTCGTACTATTTTGGTTCTATAATTTTAGAAGAGATTTTGCACCCTTAAAAAGGCAAAAGTCACTACAACTTTTACTGGTGTTAGTTACATTGTATATATGATTGTAGACAGTTTTGAACTGCCATCAACTCTTTTGTCATTGTATACAATGGTGGTTGTTTAGGATGGAGATTTTGGACTGACATCCTATCATAGGTATTCGATGGTGGTTTTGTATGATGTCAATTAGGAACTGACATCATACCCATGCCATCATACATAATACAATGATGGTTAGATACAAGGACGTTTAATTGTTGTTATTGTTGTATACTATGATGTCGGTTTAACACTGGCATCATATCTAATGAAACCTGCAACAAATTATTATTAAAATATGGAATCCAAATCTTGTATAAACGATTTTATAATACCAATAATTCTCATCCTCTATTTCGATTAATTTTTCCACACAAATATTTATCAAAACAAAGACGAACTTTAAGAGAACACGATATGTCATATCATTTCAATATTGACAATCAATTCACAATTGAATTTCAATATAAAGCTATACAACATGTTTTGAACCTACACATGAAACAGAAGGCAATTGATCGTTGTCATCTTTTTTTTATTTTGTTTGTTGTAACCACCAGAGCTTCTTCGGTTGAAAATGAGAGCCTGTATAAAAGGAAAAGAATGAGAGTGTAACGAGTACGAGAGAGCGAGGCATTCATTCTATAAAGAAGTTTAAAAGAAGTAATAAAAGAGACTCTCCCTTTTGCACAGTGGATGTAGGCCTTTGGCAAACCATTTAAATACTTGTGTTCTTTATTTCTCTAAGATCGTCTAGCTTTTTCTAAAGTATTGTGTACACGATCATTTAGTTCCTCTGTCATCGTTTATATGATCGTCTAGCTCCACTTTGCATCGTCTATACGATCGTTTAGTTCCACACAATTATCGTCTACACGATCGTCTAGTGCTTCTTAGTATCGTCTACACAATTGAACTATCGTCTAGTTCCTTAGAGCTTCATATACACGATTGAGCTCGTATACAAGTCAATCTTGAAGTTCAAGAATGGCTACAACCAGGTATGAAATTGAGAAGTTTGATGGAAAGACAGACTTTGAATTATGGAAAGCTAAGATCAAGGTAGTGTTGGGACAGCAAAAGGCACTTCTGGCCATCACAGACCCAACAAAGTACCCTGAAATACTCACATATGCAGAAAAAGAAATGATAGAGGTAAATGCCTATAGAACTATTGTTTTGAACGTTACAGATAGTGTTTTAAGGCAGATAGTTGACCAGCAAATTGCTTATGATCTTTGGAACAAATAGATATTTATCTGAATAAAGATTTGCCTAATAAAGCTTTCTTGAGGGAAAGATTTTTCACATATAAGATGGATGCTGCAAAATCCCTCATTGATAATTTGAACGAATTCAAGAGATTGTCATCATAATTTAGATCAATAGGAGACAACATTGGGGAAGAAAATGAGGCCTTTATCCTTCTAAACTCTCTACCAGACTCGTTTAAAGATGTTAAAACAATAATGAAGTATGGTAGAGTAAGGATCACTACAGAAACAATTATTTCAGCAATCAGAATTAGAGAACTAGAATTACAGATGAGCAAGAAAGATCAGCAAGGAAGAGAAAGTTTGTTTTCAAAAGGGAAAACAAAGAACAATGGGAAGGACAAACAGAATGGGGGTGACAAGTCTAAAATCAAGTGTCATTTTTTGTCACAAACTTGGACACATGAAGAAATGCTATTATGCCTTGAAAAGAAAGTTGAACCAACAGAACAAAGGAGGAAAACAGACTGTGACAGTTGTGGGGGAAAATTCCCTTGTGTATTCAGATGCCTTGGCAGCAACTGAAGAGTGTGGTGAGCAGAATTCGATGGAGACTCAAGATTTGGTGATAGATTTTGGTTGTTTAGTCCATATGACACCATCTAAAGGGTGGTTTTGTACCTACAAGAAGTGGGATGGAGGACTGATTTACATGGGAAATAATAATACCTGCAGGGTAATTGGCACTGGGTCTGTTTTCTTGAAGTTATAAGATGGTTCAGTGAAGCTAATCAGAAATGTGAGGCATGTTCCTACATTGAAAAGAAATCTCCTATCATTGGGGATGTTTGACTCTATTGGTTGTGTATATAGAGGAGTTGAAGGCACTTTTGAAATAATTAAAGACTCAAAGGTGGTGTTGGTGGCTACTAAAGTTAATGGTTGCACGTCATTAAAAATGTGCAAATGACACAATCAGCCTTGATGGCTTCAAATGAATATCCTATAGAGGATGAGTTATGGCATAAGAGGCTACCTCATATTAGTGTGAGAGGACTGAAAGTTCTTTCCAAACAGGGGATTCTTTCTAAAGGTGTTGGAGATAATTTGAAGTTTTGTGAACATTGCATCCTTAGCAAAGCAACTAGATAAGGCTTTCTTAAAGGACAACATACTACTAAGGAGATACTTGAATATGTGCATTATGACCTATGGGGACCAGCTCACTCTCCTTCACTAAGTGGAGCAAGGCATTTCCTTTCTTTTGTTGATGATTATTCAAGAAAGAGTTGGGTTTATTTTCTAAAAACCAAAAATGAAGTGTTTGGGAGATTTAAAGAATGGAAAACCTTGATTGAAAAACAAACCTCTAAACACATTAAACACTTAAGAACTGACAAAGGTTTAGAGTTTTGTGGATAAGAGTTTAACTTGTTTTGCAGAGAGAATGGTATTGTAAGGCACAAAATAGTGAGGTATACACCTCAACAAAATGAAGTTGCAGAGAGACTCAACAGAATAGTGCTTGAAATAGTGAGATGTCAACTGGCCAATGCTCTTTTGCCTGAGATATATTGAGTAAAGGCAGTATCTTATACACTTTACACTCTAAATAGATGTCTACATCAGTCCATTGAGCTGAAAACACTAGAAAAAAGGTGGACAGGAAAGCCTCCCAAGCTAGAACACTTGAAGATATTTGGGAGTGTAGGGTATGTGCATCAAAGCCAAGGTAAGCTAAAACCAAGGGTTGTCAAATGCATGTTTCTAGGTTTTACACCGGGAGTGAAAGGATACAGACTTTCGCATCCTATTGAGAAGAGATGTATCAATAATAGAGATATTGTGTTTAGAGAAAATGAGATGTTCATGTTGTTAGAGCAACAACCTACACTTAAGTCAAAGATGAGTAGTACAAGGTTTGAGATGGAGCCTCAAAATGATCAAGGAGCTTCTACTTCTTCTCAAAATCTAAAAGTTGAAAGTGAAGACACTGTCAAGACAAGTGAATTTGTGTCAAGTGAACAAGTAGAGACACAAAGAGATCTACAAAATTATTCCTTAGCAAGGGACAGGACAAGAAGAACCATTGTGCTCCCTACAAGGTATTTAGAATCTGACTTTGCTAGTGTTTCATTGAGTGTTGCCATTTCAATAAGCAACAATGAAACCACCAGTTTTGATGAAGCAACTAACAGTCCTGATGCTAGGCAATGGATTGAGGTAATGAATGATGAAATGAGGTCTCTGAACCTAAATGATACCTGCAAACTAGTACCTTTACTAAAAGGGTACAAACCTATTTCATGCAAATAGATATACAAGTTCAAAGAAGAAATTTTAGGGGTCCAAAAGTCTAGATTCAAGGCAAGACTTGTTGCAAAGGGGTTCACACAAAAGGAAGGGATTGATTATACAGAGGTCTTTTCTCCTGTTGTAAAACATACATCCATTAGGCTTATTCTCTCTAGTTGTTCAAAAGGACTTGGAGTTAGATCAATTAGATGTGAAGACATCATTCTTACATGGATTGTTGAATGAAACTATCGATATGAAACAACCTCAAGGGTATATGAAGAAAGGATAAGAAGACTTGGTCTGTCTCTTAAACAAATAAATCTATGGGCTTAAGCAGTCACCAAGGTGTTGATATGACAGATTTGATGAAGTGACCTCTAAAATGGGATTCAAGAGAAGCTCCTATGACTGGTGTATGTATACTAACACTAAAAGCTTCAAAGAACTAGTGTATCTTCTTCTATATGTAAATGACATGTTGTTGGTTGGAAGTTCAAAAGAAGTGTTAGGGACAGTCAAGATTCTTCTAAATAAAGAGTTTGACATGAAAGACTTAGGGGAATCTAGAAGGATTCTTGGTATTGAAATCAATAGAGAAAGAAAGTAAGACAAATTGTATGAAAGTCAAGCTGATTACTGTGAGAAAATACTTCAAAGGTTCAACATGGATGGTGCTAAGCCTGTTGGCACTCCTCTTACACCTCATTTTAAACTCTCAGCTGCTAATAGTCTAAAGAGCACAGATGAGGATCACATTACCATATTAAGATTGTTCCATATTCTCAAGCAGTGGGATCTTTGATGTATCTAATGACTTCAACAAGACTAGATCTATCCTATGCTATAAGTTTGGTCAGTAGATACATGTCCAATCCTGGTAAACGCCATTGGGAAGTAGTCAAATAGATACTGAGGTATCTTTGTTCATCTAAGGAAGCTTGAATCTTATACAAACAGAATGACCCCTCAAATGATGAAATGTATGGTTATGTGGATTTTGATTATGTAGGAGATCTAGATAAGAGATGCTCACTGTCTAGATATGTTTTCCTATATGGAAACAATCTAATAAGTTGGAAAGCAAGTCTGTAATTTATTGTGGCCCTATCCACAACATAAGTTGAGTTTATAGCTCTGTCCGGGGCTATCAAAGATGGTTTGTGGCTGAAGGAATTTCTAAACGATTTCAGCATTACACAAATTAAAGTGAGAATATATTGTGACAATCGAAGCACAATTTACTTGTCTAAAAACCAAAAGTTTCACAGTAGAACTAAACACATCGACATCAAGTACCACATTATTAGATCGGAGATTGAGAAAGAGGAAGTTGAGGTAGTAAAAATACATCCTCAGATAATGCAGCTGATATGTTGACCAAGACAGTTCCTCAAAGCAAGCTTGGTCATTGGTTGGACCTCCTTGGGTTCGAGTTACCTAAAAAAGGTTAGCTCAAAATCAGCTCAAAAAGCAAAAAGGGAAAGGTTCTCTAGATATTTACAAAGGTGAAGATTGTAACAGAAAGAATAGAAGACAGATGAAGTAGAAGGCAGTTGATTGTTTTCATCTTCTTTCTGTTTTGTTTGTTGTAACCACCAGAGCTTCTTTCGTTGAAAATGAGAGCCTGTATAAAAGGAAAAGAATGAGAGAGTGACAAGTACGAGAGAGCGAGACATTCATTCTGTAAAAAAACTTAAAAGAAGAAGTAATAAAAGAGACCTTCGCTTTTTCACAGTGGACGCAGGCCTTTGGCCGAACCACTTAAATACTTGTGTTCTTTCTTTCTCTACGACCGTGTAGCTTTTTCTAAAGTATCGTGTATATGATCGTTTAGTTCCTCTGGCATCGTTTACACGATCTTCTAGCTCCACTTTGCATCGTCTATACGATCGTCTAGTTACTCAGCTATCTCTATACGATCTCTTAGCTCCACACAACTATCGTCTACACGATCATATAATACTTCTTAGTATCATCTACACAATTGAACTATCGTCTAGTTCCTTGGAGCTTTGTCTACATGATTGAGCTCGTATACAGGTAAACGATTGAAGAGTTTTAAAGTCTAAAGGATATAGTCTTCCCTGAATCTTGAAGTGATGTTGACCATTTATACTGAGTAATTTGGGTCTGCAAATAAGAGAATTATAGTTACTCTGGGACCACACATAGTTTAGGGTTTTCATTTGAAATAAATGGAAAAACCTTTTATTCTCTAAATCTTTTTCAACTCATAATATATACTAGAGGACCAAGACTAGTAGGTATAACCAAATCAATTACCATAACAAAACTTACAACATTCCAAGTTTAATCAATAATCTACAAAGATAAAGTTAATTTACACTAACAGGTATCCAACAAATTAAATTCCTAAGAAAATAACTTACAAAAGCAAGATCACCTAAAACACAAATATAGAAAATGCTATAGAGGCTAAAAATCATTGGAGCACTCCATTCTACTATCCATAAAAATCATATACATTAAAGATTTGAGCCCAACGAATTCATGTTATCTCCTTAAAACAAATTTACTCATCTTAGTGTCTGAGTTTAGAGAGTAATTGCCTCTCAGGATAGAACAGATCACCTTTCCTATGGATGTAGCACCCTGTCCACAAGATCAGCGAACTAAACTTTATGGATATACCGAACTTTTTCAGCGAATTTTAAAGATGGAGAGAAATTTTCAAAGTAAGAAAATGCTATTGAAAATGGTGAGAAAAAAAACTGAAGAAATGACATATAGATGTATTCTTTATTTAGTTTGGTTATTTATCACTATAGGAAATCTGACTTCTCCCGACGTCACATTTCATTGGGAAAGTATGAAAAATTCGTCGGAAGAGGATCTCTCGACGCACTTTTAAACGTCGTCGGGAGTTCCCCCATAACTCCCGACGCCACGTAGGCGTCGGAAGTTCCCCCTAATACAGGGAGAGAGAGCGAGAGGCAAGAAGAGAGCGAGAGACAAGGAGAGAGCGAGATACAGTTGAATAAAAAGTCAAAAAAAAGAAGTTTTGATCCTAGGGAAGGTGAATATGCAGTGTGTCAATAGTAGGTTAGTCTTCCATTAGGGAATCATGGAGGAAGAGAAGCAAAGACAGACTCAAAACAATAATGATAAGACTCAAAGCTCTCTCTTGACCAACCAGCTCTTTCAACAGGGAGAGAGCGAGATACAGGGAGAGAGTGAGAGGCAAGAAGAGAGCGAGATACAGGGAGAGAATGAGAGGCAAGGAGAGAGCGAGATACAGAGAGAAAACGTTTTCAACTGTAGGTCTTTCCACAACTGTAGGATCAACGTCAACCCTGCATAAAGTAACCTCCTCAATGGTTTCATCCACTCGGACGCCACCAACAATTTCTAGTAAATCTAGTTGTGCGTTTTCAACATCATCTACTTCCGATACATCTCATATTCGTTTATTTTGGACTACTTGAACAACTTTCCAATTGCAACCATGTTTGATGTCATCAATGTAAAGACTTGTTATGCTTGGATAGAAAATATGAAAGGCTCGTTGACATACCAAAAATGTGATGTATTGATCAATTTGTATCCTAAATCCATATGTGTCCTATTATTTTTGTTGTTATCTATGTCAAACCATCTACACTTCAACAAGAAAACGCGTCTTCTGTTCGCATATTGGAAATCTAATACTTCGTCTACAACACCGTAGAAATTGTTATCCACGCTTGTGTTCTCACTGATCTCTCCGGCCACTAGGACTCCACTATTTTGTGTAGCTCGACGATTATCACGCTCTACAGTGTGAAACTGTACTCCATTAACAATGCATCCATTGTAAGAGTGCACCTCAGACGAAGGTCCCATTGCAAGTGAAAAGAAATCATCGGAGATATCTTATCTCTCACGCTGTTGTAGAACCTGATAATTACTTATACATTGAAAATGAATACGAAAAATGAATCATCCCTTAACTGTTGCCTACAAAATAACTATGTATACTTGAGATTTGAACCAATCGAAAATTTGTGTTGATGTTTTATATATAAGTCAGAGGCACTTTGAGCTTCACGACGAATTAACCTTAAATGTTGCCTACAAAATTGATCATTTAAATGTTATATCAAAGGAGATACCCTAGAATTTAGAAAAGGAAAAATTTTGAAACGTACTTGCGATAGTCTGTTATTTCTTTACAATTGTTGAGAATGTACCAATGTGCAATACGCTTTTCCTCCGCTGATAGCATCCGTAAAGTTGACGCCCCTAATAGTCGTACCCTCTGCCTAAATAATTCAAATTCACCAAATATCTCGTGATCGGGAATGTTATCATCATTTCATTCATCTCTATTGAATCTCGTTTCAATCCTACTTAAATATCGCGAGCAGAAGTTCCATGATTCATTCATTGTATATGCTTCCGCTATAGACCCCTCGTGACGTGATTTGTTCCGTACAAATTGTTTTAATGTTCATAAACTTATTTTAATAGGATACATCCAACTGTAATTAACTGGACCCACCACTTTGGTTTCATATGGTAGATGAACTACAAGGTGTACCATTACATCGAAAAAGGCAGGTGGGAATATTCTCTGCAATTTACAAAGTATGACTATGATGTCTACTTGTAGTCTGTTCAAATCACTTACACATATTGTCTTTGCACATAAGTCGCGAAAGAATGTACACAACTTAACAATAGCAGTGGATACGTTCTTCGGTAGGTATGCTCGAATACCAATAGGGAGTAGTCTGTGAGGCAACACATGACAGTCATATGTTTTCAGCCCCGATATTTTTCCATCTTTGTCATTGACACATCGTGATATGTTAGATACGAATCCATCAGGGAATTTCATTGATTTCAAATACTTACAAAACGAATTCCGTTCACCATTTGCTAATGTGTATGCTGCGTGTGGTTTTACAAATCTGTTATCGACCTGTATCAAGTGTAGGTCCTTTCTTATCTTCAAAACTTGTAAGTCTAATCGAGCGTTCGTTGTATCCTTTGTCTTTCCTTCAATATTTAACAATGTGTCCACCAAATTGTCGCATATGTTTTTTTCAATATGCATTACATCCAATTTATGTCGTAACAATAGTCTGGACCAATATGGAAGTTGGAAAAAAAATATTTTTTTAGTCCAGTTTAGAATTCGCTTGCTTTTTTTTATCTTGCTTCATGGATATTTGCTAAGCATAGAAAAGTTTAGTGTATTTATTTGTTGTAATATCTCTTCTCCATTCATTACGACTGATGGAGCTCTACGTTCAACTTTTCCATCATGTTGTCTACTTCGATGCCAACTATGATTCTCTGAAAGATAACGTCGATGTCCTATAAATGATATTTTTCTTCTTATCCCGAAGGACGAGTTATCTTCTTTGCATATTGGACATGCTTGATAACCTTTTGTACTCCACCCAGATAAGTCACCGTATGCAGGGAAGTCATTAATCGTCCATAATAAGGTAGCATATAGTTGAAAAAACTCACCAACAACATAATCATAAGTTCGCACACCAATTGTCCACAACTCTTTTAACTCTTCAATCAACGGTTGCAAGTAAACATCAATTTCCTTTCCAGGAGATTTTGGACCAGGTATGAGCAAAGACATGAAGAAGTTTGTTTCCTTCATGCATTTCCAAGGGGAAAATTATAAGGAATTATCACCACAGGCCACAAACTATAAGAAGTGCTCATATTTCCAAACGGATTGAAGCCATCTGAAGCTAATCCCAAACGAACATTTCGAGGATCTAAAGCGAAATGAGGGAATTCATGATCAAAATGTTTCCACCCCTCTGCATTAGCTGGATGTCGCAATACATCCTCCGTTTCAACTCGCTTATCTTTATGACATCTCATGTCAGAAGCGCCTTCTTTTGATGCAAACAATCGTTTTAATCTTGGTATCAATGGAAAATGACGCAATACCTTATGTGGTATTTTTTTTTACCCTTGCCATCATTAACTTTGTACTGAGACTCACCACAAACAGGGCATTATTGCAAATCTGCAAACTCTTTCCAATACAATACACAATCATATTTGCAAGCATGAATAGACTCATAACCTAAGCCTAAATCACGCAATTTTCGCTTGGCTTCATAAAAGGAAGTAGGTATAGAGGTGCCAGCTGGAAACGTTGTTTTTAACAATTCCAGCAACATGTCAAACGATTTGTTACTCCAGCCATTCAGAACTTTGATATGCATCAACTTCACTAAAAAGTTTAAGGACGAAAATTGCGAATACCCAGGGTATAATTCATTACGTGCTTCGGTCATTAAATCCTCGAAGAAGTTCGTGGTATCTCTTTCTTGACCATTAAAGGACATTTCATTATTCTCAATCCTTCCTTCATTTGCATTTTCGTTTTTCAATTGGAACTTGTAAACGTTTATAAGATTCAACATCTCATTTTCTTCGACAGCATTACTCTCTATACTATTTACTTCAACATCTTGTATTGAATGACTTGTATGATTTCTAGATAAGTTTACTGGCTCTCCATGATATACCCATTCACAATATGAGGGAGATATTCCATATGTTAATAGATGTCGTTCTACAATATCTATCTTTTCCCAAATTGAATCATAAAATTCTTGCATGGACATCTTATTCGTCCAAAATCATTAACATGAAACATTGCCATATCTAAGAACTGTGATACTCCTTCTCTATACTCCACTGATAACTTATTCCTTAGTTTAATCCATTCTTTATTCATCCTTAAAAATAAATATTTTCTGACCAACTTGTAATCCAAAACAATAACCTGGATTAGAGGACAAAGTGCAAAGTATTATTAAGCATTGAGTTCCATAATTTTCATTTCTTAAGGCAAAATAAACACATAGGTCACTAGACCGCTTAAATTGTCTTAACAGCTTTCAAATGTTTTATTTAGTACGTCTCCAAGCTTTCAATTTTGTGTCTAATATAGGCCTTTCATCTATTCAACATCTTCTAAAATTTACAAGCCTATTAGACACAAAATTTAAATTCAATTTTCTATTAGACACAAAATTTAGTTTTATGTCTAGTAGATTCTTTAAACTTTTTTAAAATATTAAATGTGTTAAGTACCAAATTGGAGGTTTAAGGGAGTTCCCGACGGTCCTTTACTTCGGTCTCTCCCGACGACCTATTTAGGTGTCGGAAGAACTCCTTTTTCTTGTAGTGTATGAAAAGGATGCAACATTTCATAAAAGAACTCAACTTATAGAATTGAAAAGATGTAACCGAAGAATTACATACCATTTATTCTAACATAGATTAAATAGTATCTTCCCATAAATAATACTAGATGAAAAAACATTGTATATTTATCTTAAACTCAAAATAGAAAATAATTATTTGGAGTTATCATTAATATATGAATTGTTGGAACACTCACATGAAGGAGACGAGAAGTAACAAACTTTGAGGGTTTTCAGAAATGGTTTGCGGCAACTTGATGTGGTTTGGGCTTTTAGGCTAAAACGACATTGTTTATAAGGTTTAGATGGCGGTTTGGACTTCTGCAAAACTGCGTCGTTTAGGGTTAAAATATTAAATTGCTTGACGACCGTTCACAACTGTCATTACTAGCTTCTAATTTTTCTTGCGGACTAAAAATTATTACTATAGTGGCGGTTTGGAAATGATATTATAGCTGCAGTTTAGATAGAAGTTTAGAACCGATATCTTATATGAACTTTATGTTAATCAATAAAAATTTTCGTATAATGAGGTGCATTTTTCCGAAACTAATCTCATATAAGTCAATCTATCGTCATTTATAAAATATCAAGTAACATCGAAAGTCAAAATTGGTGTAGTGGATGATTTTCAATGACTTAATTAGCATGTTGAAAATTGAACTAAAAATCTTTAAGGATATTTGAGACGTTGAATTGATTATAGTACTATAATTAATAGCCTATATTTATGACAATTCTTTTTTAAATTTAGGTAGAAAATAAGTATATGGTAACAAAAAAAAAGAAATTTCATAATTACTAAACAAATAGTTAAATATGGTAACAAATAAGGATTTAAAATAGTAATATTGTAGTTAATAACTTAATTGTAAGTTATAATAGTTAAAATATAAATTGTTCTAATTGGAGTTCCAAACATGACTTAACTAAGTCCACTATACTCAAAGACATCTAAATCCTTTTTCTGAGAGTATTGTGTTTTACTTCACATAAGTGAATTGAAGTTTCAACTTTTTAAGATCTTAATTATTGTTGAATTAAATTTACTTTAGCAAAAAATTATCTTCAGTTTATAATATTAAAAGAGGGGAGTTAATAAGTTAAGACTTAGTTTGGAATTGTTAATAGTTTTTAAAATAACTGCTAGTAGTTATGCTTTTAGAAAAATCAATTCTAAAATAGTGTTAGGTAAAATTTAATTTTAGATAGAAAAAATTTGCTAAATGTTTAATAAATTAATATTAAATTAGTGTAGTTTAGTTATACTAACCAAAGGAGATTATCATTTAAATTATTTTATATTCATGTTTAAATTACAATTTATTTGAATATAATTATTTGAGAATATATATGATTTGATTTGCAATTAATATTTTGTTTTATAAAATATTTTTTTATTAAATAGTTATAAGAAATTAAGCCAATTAAAATTTGGAATAGTGGGAAGATAAATTAATGAAATGACTATTTGAGACGGGTGAGGAAAGATACCAAATTTTTAAGAAAACTAAAATCTAAAATCTTGTTTAGTAACCATTTAATTTTTTGTTTTTGAACATCTACAAATGAACAATAAATAAAAAATAAGAATACAAGTAGTTGGTCAAAATCATTATAGTTAAACCGACATATACTTTCGATCAAAAAAGTTAGAAGTTCGACTCCTCCCACCAACATTAAACTAAAAAAGAAATGTCAAACGTATGCCAATTTTATAACCAATTGAAATTTATCCTAAATCGTTATTGAAAAATTTAACTTACTAAATCAATTTTATAGAAAATGTATTCACTTTACCCGAGAGTTAAAAACATAAGATTCGAAGGTTCTACCCATTAAAATAAGATATTGTAAAAATTGAGCTCGAAAGTAGAAATTGAAATAAGAATTAACTTGGTTTTTTTTTTTTTTAACAAGGGTTTTCTTCTTTAATAGGTTAGCTAAACAAAATAGAAATGTATGGCCGTAGGATCCCTTTATTTTTCCCATCAAAATGAGCCTCTATTTGTTAGTTTCCGATCGGGAATTTTATTTTCCAGATAAATAATTCAATATAAAACAAAATTAGTTTTTTTGTTGAATGTATTTCCACTAGGTTCAAATTTAAAAACTGTGTGTTTAGTTGTGAATTTTAAAATGATTTAAAAGAATTAATATACGTTCAATAAATTACATTTGATCCCTACATAAATGTTGTCAATATCTTTGATCCCAATATTTTCAAGATAAAGTTTTCGTTTCTCTCCAAAATATATTATTTTAGAGATTGCCATTTTAAAACTATTTTTCATAAAGTATATCAAACGTATTTTTATGATCAATTGTTTATTACTTTTTGGTTTTTTAAAATTTAGTTTATGAGCATTACTTGCATTAATAAATTTCTATATTTTACTATTCATTTTCAATTAATATTTTCAAAAATCAAGTGAGGTTGTGAAAACTTTAAAAAAAAAAAAACCCATAAAAAAATCTTATATTTACTTTTAAAATTTGACTACAAATTCAAGTGTTTCTTTAACAAAGGTTAAAATTATAATTGAAAAGTGAGTAAAAAATAAACATAAATTTCAAAAATAAAAAATTAAGAACAAAATCGTCAGTAATCGGATCACACCATTATTTAATTTTTTAAAATTAAACTAATAAATTAACATCATTTTCCCCTATAAATTTATTTGTTTTTTCTCTACTCTCTAACCATGTTTTTAATATTGTATTAAAAAAACATGTTTTCAAGATTTAACCCCAAAAAAATATTTTTTTCACAAAAATAGTTTGTGGAATTTGAAATTTAGGTAAAAATTTAAATACTACTTTGAAAAAGATTAAAATAACTATTACACATTTCAAAAACAAAATATAAATCTTTAATGATAGTTATTAATACTTTAATAAGTATTACCTACGTTTAAATTTGTAGACCTTTTTCACTTTAGAAGAGATTGGTACAAATTTTATAGTATAGGTACTCAATTGATATTTATTTAAGTCAATGACTAAAATTATGTTCGATAACCATAGTCTTTTATTTTTAAAAATTAAATTTGCAAACACAATTTTCATATATAATATTCTTTCATTTTCATTCTTGATTTTTAAAATCAAACTAATTTTAAAACTAAAAAAATAGTATTCAAATTTTACCTAAGAATTTAAATATCATTTAATAAAAAGTGAGACCATAAATTTCGAAAATAGAAACTAAAAATAAAAGCGATACAATTAAGAGCTTAAAATATTAAAAATTGATGGAATAGAGTGAAGACTGCTTTAAAAGCGAGTTGGTTACCTGACATCCAACAGAAAGGCAGCTTTTAAAGCCGGCTCGCACTGCCCAGCCGCCTCATCACTTTTAACCACCATCTCAACCAAAATAAAAATAAAAACAAAATTTAATTTCAAATAAAATTCATAATTAAAATATTAAAATCCACGTGGCAATGATAATCAAAGTGACCCATCCAGCCCTAGTTTGAAATCTGCCGACGCGCCGGCTTTAACTGTCTGTCTCATTCAGACACCTCACCGCCACAACAGCCGACCTACCCATTTTTATCCGTACATATACTGACGTGGGCTCAAATGATTGGCCTGCATTTCCGGATCCTGCACCGCCAAGAAAACAGCCGTGTTAGACGGGTTCCACGCCACGCGCATTGTGGGTCCCACCCACCAGGGAACAGCCTTTCGACACGTGGATGCATCTTCTTTTGTTGTTCCGTTTAAGAAGATTTGGACTCGTTCGTTTTTTTTTTTTTTCTTTTTTACTTTTTGCAAAAATAAAAATTAATAAATAAATTTAGAAGATGCGCACCGAGATTTTAGTTGATTTGTTTTCTTTTCTTTTTCTTTTTTTATTTCATTTTTTAATTTAGTGTTTCACTTCGTAGACTTCATCGAAGCCGCGTTTTAATAGGAAAATCAATGTAGTTTTTTTCTCTCGAAATTTCTAAATATTCAAATATTTTAATTTAAATACTATTTACCTTCTTGTACTTACTGACTTTGATCTTTTTTTTTTTATTTATTTAGGCTAAATAATTAAAAAGTATCTTTAAATTTCATATTTTGTGAAAAAAATATGTTTGAACTTTTCAATATTTTTTAAAAATCCTTTAAATTTTTATAGGGATTTTAAAAAAAAATTCCTAACTATTTTTATTCTCTCTCTCTCTTTTGAAGGAATTTTTTTTACTACCTCATAGGCTAAAAATGACCTACATCCATACCAGCAATGTTTAGGAAATGAGCTAAAAAATCTCAAATTCATATACCATCTTGAAGGTTGGCCCTAGCTTCTTTTGTCAAAGCATCAGCCAACCGATTACACAATCTATTTACATAATTAAAGGAAATGCAATTGAAGCTCTTCTTCAGTGACAACGCTTCGTCAACACAGCTTCCAATCTTGTTTAATGTAGAATGATCATTGTTGATGAGATTTACAGTAAGAAGACAGTCCGGATCAACCGTAAGATTGGAAATTCCAAGCAATAGAGCCATTTTCAACCCTTCGATGAATGCAAGTAGTTTAACAACCAGAAGAGAAAAGTCCATGACCAGGATCTTTGATAGTAACGCGAATAAGGAACCTGGTGTCAACCCGTCATCGAGAATGGCCTATGTCCCAAGAACCAATGCTACCCAACACCTACCACTGAAGTTAGCTTTCGTGATTCAGATGTTGCTGCTGACAGAGCCATCAAAGCTTTTGAAGCGTGGACTGAGAATCCTACTTCAACTGTTAATTATTTTTTTTTTTATAAAAACTGTTAATACTTTATTCCAAAACCAAAAGGAGAATAAATTAATTAATTCAATTCACACCATATCAAAACACTTATTATTACGTCAATCTAAATTCTCATCTAAATAAAAAGCACATCAATATAGGATAAAATGAAAAGACGGGATGATAATTATAAACACTTGTAATTTAAATAAAAATATATAATCATTAAAATAGAATTTATAGGTAATTATTTTCTTGGAGGTTAAGGCTTTGGGAAATTCCTCCGACATTAAGGAATTATTAATAATAATATTATTATTATTTGAACTACATTTAAAGAAATTATTTAAACGAATTAATATATCTTAACGACGACGTGGGGTGGCGTCGCACCAATTTAACCAAATTACTTTTTCTTTTTATGAACGAAATTACTTTTTTTGTGTCATCATATTCTTTGAATGGTTGAAAATATAGGTGACAAATATGCCTGCCGCCTGCGAAAAAATAAATAATATTTTAATGTATTTCTATTTGAGCAGAAAGGAAAAATGAAGAAAAAATGCGAGCCATTGGATTTGGAATATCTGTAGGACACGTGTCGTAAAGTCAAAGGTTAAATGGTGAGCACGAGGGGGTCAGATAGGCATAGTGAAAAAAGAAGACAGAAGTGCGCCCCAACGCCTTCCCATCATGAACCTGGCGCAGTGCATTTTCTGCCATAGCTCAAAATTACTTCATTTGTGTACGTTGCTTTTAAAATAACACTTGTCGTTTGGTTTCTAACTTTTAGTTTTTTTTTAAAAAAAAAATTGAAATTCTAAATACATATTTTACTTCTTAAAAGAAGTTTGAGGCAAGAAGTTGGATTATAATAGTATGTGTTTGAGGTGTAAATTATTTTAGTTTGAAAAGAAAATAGTAAATATTGTAATAAAAAATGATGAATGTAAAATAGTAAAAACGGTAATAAATAGTAAACACTATAACAAATTGAGATTTTGAAATGGTATTGGTTGTAACTAATTAGTGAATACAAAATAATATTGAGTGTAGCAAGAAGTGATTATTATAGTCTTGAGATAGTTCTTGCCCCAAACACCAATTATTTTTTGTTAATGTTTTAAAACTCGTGAAGTGAAAACTAAGTAAATCTAATATATGACAACATAAATTATATGCAATCTCACAAATAATGAGACAGACTGAATTAAAGTGCATAGATAACTCAAAAAAAAAAAAAACAAACAAATAAAAAAAAACAAAAAAATAGAAACAAAATTGGTAACGCAATTCGGCGTAACCACACTTATGACTGGGGGCGAATGTGCCTGATAAAAATAACTTCACTAACCAGAGTAAAGCGAGTACGATGAAGTACTTATTTGATAGACATTATTTACTGATATTTTGAAATATCCATCGTCGATTTTACAGAAGATATAACCCTAAAAAGAACCACGAGATCAATTAAAAAGTATCTTAATGAGGAAAATGAATATGTAAAGGCAAATGAATCATCCAAAGTACAAAAATAGAAATCAACTTCGAAAAACTGCTACACATAAGTAAAAGAGGTTGAAATGTTAGGTATATTTGTTATATATGAAGGTCCCAATTGTGTCTAGTGATACCATAGAGGTTCTAGTTGTAGTACCTAGCAGGTGCCATATAGGACCTATGTAGTGATACCATAAAGGTCTTTGTATTGCCAAGTAGTATCATGGAGATCCTAGTAGTGTCTAGAAGTACCACCATATGGAGGTCCAATTAATACCATGGAAGATCTATGTGGTAGTACCTATCGGTACCAAGAAGGATCATTTTGGACATCCGCACTGGGCACATACAATTCATAAAGGAGTTAGTAGAAAGTTGAGCAAATGAGACATCCGTTGAAATTTTTATAGCAGTATTGCAACTGCTCAAAAAGCAATGGCTCAACAGTTTCATAAATTAAATAAAGGCAACCATGAGCCTAAGTATTTGTTACATATAACTAGGCTTATATAAGCGATAGGATTCATTCGTCAAAGTAACACTCATGACTACTCTCTATTACTTTCACTCATCTTAAGTCCTTATTGACTTGAGCAGTGGAGTGTCGGTAATCTATATCACACTAGTGTTCAATTTTCTTTATCTTGCAATGCACTTGGATAATTTTTCTCCAAAATTAAAAATTCACTAGTTGATCTATTTTTCAACATCAACAAAGCTAGGAGGAAAAGGGTTGGGAGTGAACATTTACGTTTACATATTTTTTAACTGATTAATTCACAATCAACCTTTCCAAACACTTGTTTGATTCTCTCCACCTCACCTATTGACAAACTTTTTATAATGATAAGCGGTTACAATTTTTCGAAAACATTTTAAACACTTCAAATGCACTTCCAAACATAGCCTAAATGTTATTTTCTTCTTTTTTTCTTGACGAGTAATTTTATTAAATATTGGAGGAAATAGTTTTTGGTCTCTAGCCTTTGAGTAGTATTTGTTCGGTTTGAAGTTTGAAAATGTTATACTTTTGCCACTTTTGTCTCCGAGTTTTGAGTTTAAATTCCATTTAGACCCTAAGTTTAAAAAATGTAACATTTTTTATCCTTAGGTTTTGAATTTAATTTTCATAATTTAATCCGTAAGTTTCAATATTTTATATTTTTACACTTTTTTTTAATGTTCATTTTGATATTTTGTGGTAATTTTCAATTAATTTTAGAATAATTATAATAATTTGCCATAAACTTAGCCAATAAAATATAAAAAAATTTGAAGAAAAAAGTAATTTAACATATTAAGACGATAGGTTGTAATAGGTTCATGAACCTCCCTGTAAGGATGAATAACAACATTGTCAAACTTTGAATGTAAATCTTTTATGGAAAATAAATTGATAAATCATTTGAACATGCACTGAATTATGTGCATGAATCTCTAAAATTTTAAACTCAAATATCTTTTACAGTACGTTGTCTAGTGTAAATAAATAAGTCAGAGAGTAGATTCGTTTAACATTTACACGTTATTGGTATATAATTAAAAACCAACTAAAAGTTTGAGTTATATTTACAAGTTTATGTATAATTAATTTTAGAGTATTTGCAAACATTAAAAATCAGACTCAAAATATTAAAAGATATATTACATTATGAAAAAGTTTATAGATATAACAAAATTTAAATTAAACTCTTATAATTTATTGAACCATAATCTTTATAAGAGTATATCAGAGATATAGTCTATCATTGATAAATTTTACTATATTGATAATTCTTTAAAATTTGTTACTATATACTTGATTATTGGCTTTAAAAGTGTTATCTGTTACCTATGAATATTTTCGTTTAAGTCATCTGGTCCTTGAACTTTGAATCTTGTTCTATTTTGGTCCCTAAACTTTTATAACATTTGTTTTAGTCCATGAACTTTTAAAAAGTATTTATTTTAGCCCTTACAGTTAAAATTTTGTTAAAATTTAAATGAAAATATGAGGTGATATGTATTTTTGGGCTCCAGATGTGTTGAGTAAAATGAAGATGAACTAAAATGCCAACTACCAACTCGCCAAAATAGTAAACAACCAAAATATTGAACAAAAATGACTTTCAAGAGCCGTTTTGTTTGCGAATGTAGATAACTAGGATTTTAAATGTCCAAAATTATAGAGAATTATAGATGTCAGACATTTCTAGATTACCATATTTATTTTGTAGAAATATTATTGTAAATATTTGGGAATATTTTGATAACTATTTTTGTTTCGTAGGATTTCCACTCGGAAATGTCTTAAATGTAATGTTCTAAGAATTCCCTTACGAGTATTTATTAGTTTATAATTAATTTGAATTTATATCACACATTTGTTTTTATCCATTTGAATTTAATTTTAAATTAATACAATTTTTATTATTTTTATATATTATTTTTCTCAACAAAATAATATATCATAATTTAATAATTTTTATAAAATAAATATTAATTTAGATTTAAATTTGAGTATCTTGCTTAAAAATAACAAGAATTACGATATAACAAAAGAATATGATATATATGATTGATAGTATCTATTGTAATTATATAATGTAGGAAGATTATATATATACACACGTACATATAACTTAAAAAGGACAAAAATATAAAATGGGTACAACTCAGGAATCTAAAAAACTCATGTTTGAGGAAACTATCTAACTCTCTGGTCCTTCGTAAGGGTTTTTTACAATTTCTAGAAATCTCTAGATGTCGGGATTCTTTCAATACCGTAAAGTAAATATGTCCACTTCATAGAAATCTAAGATATCCGTAAAACAAACAATTCAAGTCATCTAGCTATTTTGTTGATAAGTTAATCAAATTTTAATAATCGAAACTAAAATAAGCATTTTTTAAAGTTTAAAAGTTTAGGTAACTAAATAAAACATTTTTAAAAGCGTGAGGATCAAATTCAATACAAAAATAAAATTTAAACCTAATTGTTTTTATTCTCTCCTCTTGTTATAAAAATGGTGAATGTAATTAATTTATGGGCCCGCCGCCGCCCCCACAACGGCCGACGCGCGTTGAGGATAATTTATGGAATCCCAATTTTTTAAGAACTGAAAACGACAAGTCGGCTCTCACATTATCCGTTCCCGCATTCCAGATCTACGCTCTGTCCTACGTGTCGTTTGCTATCATCTTAAATTAATCTACTTCTTCGTTTCCCAGAAAATACAGAGATTAAAATGAAATCCCCCCCAAAAAAATAAAAAATCAAATCTCTTCATTAAAACTGGAAGGAGGAATTCCTTGGTTATCTATACAACATAACTTATATTAATTATATAATATATATTTCATTCAATCCTTTAAATGGATTTTACGGATATTAAATTAGAAAAATTAGTTCAATTCAAAATGAAAAACACGGATCCTCAAACAACTTCCACAGCCGGAAGATTCAGGTCAAAATCCAACGGCCGAGATTTTCGCGTAGTGTCGAAATCAACTACGGATGACGAATCGGAGTCGCTCACCGATCCGCCAGCACCGGCGACGGCGTTGGTAACGTTCCGACGAAACTCACTGATCCTCTCCGCCTGAGCAAACGCGTCGAAGAAGAAAATTGGGCGGGAAATAGTCGGCGCGTGATTGCTGCTGTTGAGGAAGTGAGTGAGGGAAGGATCCGACGGCGCCGGCGACGGGGAAGAGGAGTCGACGGTGCTGCTCTGGCTGGGACTAGTACTGCAAGCGGATTTATGGAAGTTGTTATTGTTGTCAACCATTAGGAATTCGTTCTGAATGGGAAAATTGGTTTTGGCATTTGCGCCCCTAAATTCACGCGCGGCCGTGTCGTAAGCACGCGCCGCTTCTTCGGCGGTATTGAATGTGCCGAGCCAAACCCTAGTCTTCTTACGTGGGTCCCGGATTTCCGCGGCGTAGCGGCCCCACGGCCTCTTTCTGACGCCCCTGTAGCGGATCTGTTTGGAATTGGGCGGCGCGGCGGTTGAGGCGGTGGATGTCGACCGGTCTCCGGCAACCATTTTTACGACTCTGTTAGTTTGGTAAAATACGCGGTGGAGAGAGGAAATTAGGATTCAAGTAAGAGAGACAGAAAATGGTGTGGATTGAGATTTGAGGGGAAAATGAAGGAAGGGGAGGGTTTATATAGGAGGGGAAGAGGGAGAATTTTTATTTTTATTTTTAAAAAAAGAGTAATTTTGGAGCGTAAATTGGGGAGCGTCTAAATCACGGACAGAGCACGTGCCCCATGCAGCCTTTGGAAAAAGAAAATGAAAGGAAGCTGAGCTGATGAATATATTCAAAGCTCAGTCAACGAGGCTTTTGACCGTTCTCTTTAATCTCCCAGCCGCCGCGCCGTTTCCTCCACACGCGTGGGCCCCAATGGGCGCGTCATACGATGGGATAGCAAATTTTTTCTAATGCTGATGTTTTATAAATATCTACTTTCGTTGCTATTATGAACCTAAAATTAAATGGTAGTCACCGTTTATCCATTCAAATGAAAAATTAATATAATTGCAATGACGTAACGAAAAATTAATATAATTGTAATGAAATTTATTAATAGATTAATTGTAATAGGTTAGAATAGTAAATATAATTAGATTACATTTGATCATATTTGTTTAACATTATAAATTTTGTCACATTTATTTTTATTGTTATTTTTATCTTTGAAGGTCAAACAGTAATAATAATGAGTAACAACAAAGTGAATTCATAATTTTATATTTGGAACACTAATAATAATGATAACTGTGATTGTGACGATAATGATACAATGTGATTTCCAAACGCAATTGAATTGAGTATTCTCCGCTCGTTAATCAGTTTGCATTTTCTATTATAGATTTAGAAGCGAGTCCCATATATCAGTATTGGTGCAAAACACGTACAAAACAACACTAATAGTAATCAAATAAGTTCACTTTTCATATTACCATTGACTTATTACGTTTTCACTAGGATAAACATGACTCTAGTCTAATTCTATTTGAATCAATTGTAAAAGAAATGAGATTTGTTTGATTATATTTACTATAAGTAGGGTGTAATCGTGATGATGATGATAATAGTAATAATAATAATAATTGAAGTAGTTTACTATAGATGTAATGAAATGTAGATAATCATCAAAATGCCCTTTTTATATTTTCAATTAATCAAGATGTAACAACTGAATAATATGCCATAAGATATAAAATATCATTTTATTATAAATATTAGGATAATATGTGCCCATAAGATGCGCATAATTAGTGTCCAATGACCATGTGTCATACCCTATTTCTTAAAAGTGTGGTTCATATGTCTCGATTACACGCTATTAGTATCAATGTAATCCACCTTCTATTTGCTAAAGTAGTGGCATTTGGTAGATTTTGTAAGACAAATAGATTGGAGGAAATTCCATGAATTTTGGAGAAAGTTGAAATTTTTGAATTTCTTATTTTCTATAATTTTTTTATGTATTCTAAATTTAGTTATTTAGTTATTTTATTTTATTTATTTATATATTATTTTCATGTTATATTTTTTGATATCCGCATTCTCGTTGTATCTCGTTTTCTTCTCAAATTCACAACACGTTATATCACGAGTCTCTTTCATTTCTTCAACTAAGGATAGGTCCTAAAGGTATGTCGTTTTTCTTGTTTTCTTTATAATTAATAAATTTAACGTTATTTTGCATATTTAGTATATATTAAATTTCTAATATCAATACAATGTTTTGTGATAATGTTTCCATGACAAACCTTACAAAATTAAAATTCGCAACCCTTGACACTAATGGCAATAATTATTATTTGTCATAGGTGCTCAATGCCGAAATCTATTTGGATGCTATGAACCTTGGAGAAATAATTAAATAAGGAAATACGACATCTAATCATGACAAAACAAAAGCTATGATTTTCTTTCGTCATCATCTCCATGAGGAATTGAAAATGAAGTATCTTATAATAAAATATCCCTGTATCTTGTAAAAATTTGAAAGAGGGGTATGATCATAAAAAATAGTTATTCTTCCTAAAGCTTGTTATGAGTTAATGCATTTGAGGCTACAATATTTCAAATCAATAAGTGATTACAACTCCCCATTATTTGAATTCAATTCAAATTTGTTGTTATGCAGAGAAAAAATCACTAATGCGGATACGTTAGAAAAGACTTTTTCTACATTCCATGTCTTGAATATGCTCCTGCAACAGCAATATCAAGAGAAATATTTTAAACAGTATTCTGGACTAATTTCATGTTTTCTCGTGACTGAATAAAATAACGAGTTATTGATGAAAAATCATGAATCTCGATCAATTGGAACCATTCCTTGAAGTGAATGTTGTGAATTTGAATAATAATGGTGGTCGAGGTCGAGGTTGTGACTGTGGTAGAGGAAGAAATAATTTTGCCTTTCATGGTGGATGTTATAATTATCCAAATTTCAAGAGAACTATACGAAATGATGATCATAAAAGGAAAAACTCCACAAAATTTCAAAAGGTGATGAACAAAAATGCTTCCGATGTGATATGACTGAGCCTTGTTCACGTACTTGTCGTACATCGAAACATTTGGTTGATCTGTATCAAATTTCCCTTAAGGAAAAAGGGAAAATTGTGGAAGCAAATTTTGCATAACAGGATAATGATATATTTGACCCATCCTATATGACAAATTTGGATATGGCATAATTCTTTGAATCTCCTGAAGAGAAAATCGGTACAGTTGAAGGAACATCAAGTGTTTCTTTTGAATTTGAAAATATATATACTTAATGCTTTTTTTATCCATATTTTTTTTCTCTTAGTAAATGTTAACTTTTATATATTCCAAATGTTGTTTTTCTTATTGTAATTATTATTTTTTAATGAAGAAACCTGAATCATTTTCATATGTTGGGTGATTAAAAAATGAGCAAATAAGATTTATGTCTGGCAGACAGTGTAACTACACACAATACTTATAAGTAAAAAAAAATACTTTTCTAAATTGACAATGCTGGAAGCAAAAGTAAATACAATATCAGGTTCCACAAATCTGATTGAAGGATTTGGAAAAACAAAAATTATTTTACCTAGAGGAACAAAATTTACAATTGACAAACCAATGTTCTATGGCTAATCAAAGAGAAATCTTTTAAGTTTTAAAGATATATGTTGCAATAGTTATTATATTGAGACTGATTAGTAGTCTGAACACTAGAAGGTGTCAAACGTGTGGGATACAAATGAGTATCTGTGAGGAAAAAAAAATGAAAATAATGTGGTCACAAGATATAAAGCAAGACTAGTTGCGTAAGATTTCTCACAAAGACCTAATATTGATTATGAAAGGACATATTATCCAGTGGTAGATGCAATTATACTAATATATTTAATTGGTCTGACTATGTATAAAAATCTAGATATGCATCTTATGGATGTAGCCATAACATATTTATATGGATCTCTTGATAATGATATTTATGAGAATCCCATAAAAATTTAAGGTACCTGAACATATAAAGCCAAATTTCCAAAAATTGTATGGATTGAAACAATCAAGAATGTGGTACAATCGCTTGAGTGGATATTTGTTGAAAGAAGATATCAAAATAGTTCAATATGTTAGTGTGTTTTTATAAAGAATTCAAAGTCAAGATTTGTTATTATTTGTATATGTTGATAATTTAAATGTAATTAGAACTACTGAAGAGCTTTCAAAGACAATATAATATTTTAAGAAAAAATTTGAGATGAAAGATCTTGAAAAAATAAAATTTTGCCTTAGCTTGCAAATTGAACATTTAGCATATGAGATATTTATTCATCAGTCAACTTATACTGGAAAAATCTTGAAAATATTTTATATGTATAAAACACATCCATTGAACATGCCAATGGAAGTTCGTTCACTAGATGTGAAGAAAGATATATTTTGACCTCGAGATAATAACGAAGAATTTTTTGGTCTTGAAGTATCATATCTTAGTGCATTTGGTGCACTTATGTATCTTACTAATAATACAAGATCAAATATTGTATTTTCAGTAAATTTATTAGTAAGATATAGTTTTTCTCCAAATGGAATTAAGCATATACTCCGTTATCTCCAAGGAGTGATCGATATGGGTTTGTTTTATTCAAATAAATCAAAACTTGATCTAGTTGGTTATACAAAGTCTAGATATTTATCTTATCCAAACAAAGCTAGTCTTAAACAGTTTATCTATTCACATATGAAGGAATTTTTGTATTGTGGTGGTCAGTGAAATAGACCATAATGACTACTTCCTCAAATCATGCTAAAATTCTTGCAATTCACGAGGCTAGTCGAGAATGTGCACGACTAAGATCAATGCTCAGTACATTCGTGAAACATGTGGGTTGTCTATGTCTTCTAATGAAAAACTTCCAACAATGTTATACGAAAACAAACAACATGCATATCCCAAATTAAAGAAGGATATATTAAAGGAGATAGAACAAAACATATTTCACCAAAGCTTTTTTACACTCATGATTTTGAAGAAAATGGTGACATCATTTTATAACAAATTTGTTCAAAATATAATCTAACAGACTTATTTATAAGATTATTGCCAACCGCAATCTTTGAGGAATCGGTGCACAACAATTGGAATATGACGACTCGGAGATCTTAAATGATGTTTTCATGAGATGGAGTAAATATATTGTATTCTTTTAGGAGTATATAGTATATGAAATATGTACTATTTTTTCTTCACTAGGGTTTTTTCCCATTAGGTTTTCCTAATAAGGTTTTAATGAGACAAATTTCATATATATAATGGGCATCTAAGATGGAGTATTATAAATATTATGATAATAGATGTCCATTAGATGTTCATACTTAGTGTCCATTAACCATGTGACATATCCTCATTTCTCCAAGTATTGCTCATGTGACTCAAGATTACACACTATTAGTGTCCACCGAGTTCAACCTCTTTTACGCTTCTGGATATCATGCTCAGACTCCAAGTTATAGAAAGGGAACTTTGTGTTCTTTTTAGCATGATTCACTATATATCACTTGTGATTAGTTATTACCAGTTGAACCTGTTTCTTGGGATCTCTAGTCTATAGGTTGAGTTTTCCTCACAGTGATTCACTTTTTTATAAGCACGAGTCCCATCCTTTATGAGGTTTTCAGAACCTTTTCTCTAGCCAGTCCTTTCGTCAAAGGATCTGCCAAATTTTCATCAGTCTACATATGATCCACTCTAACTGCACCAGTAGTGAGGAACTCTCTAATGATACTGTGCTTACGATGTATTTGTCGTCTCTTTCCGTTGAAATACCGGTTATGAACTTTTGCAATTTATGCAATACTATTGCAATGGATCAATATGACTGGTATCGGCTTTTTCCGTAGAGGAATCTCTGGTAGCAGACTTCTAAGCCAGCCAGGTTCTTCACTAGTTATTGCTAGTGCTATCATTTCTGACTCTATCGTAGATTGGGCTAAAATAGTTTGTTTTTTGGATTTCCAAGAGACGGCTCCACCTTCTATATTGAAAATATAGCCACTCGTAACCTTTGAATCATCCGAGAGGGAGTTCCAGTTAGTATCGCTAAATCCTTCTAGGATAGCGGAAAACTTCTAATAATGTAATCCTAGGTTATGGGTTTTCTTCAAGTACCTCATAACCCTTTTTATAGCGTTCCAATGTTCTATATTAGATTTTCTTGTAAACCTACTAGGTAATCCTACAACATAAGCTATATCAGGCCTAGTGCAGTCAACAACGTATCTAAGATTGCCTATGATGCTCGCATACTCCGATTGATTAACATTATCACCAGTATTCAGGGACTAAATTGTTACAAAATTGAAAGTATAGAGACTAAATGCTTACAAACCAAAGTTAATAGACTAAATTGTTAGTTGTATGAAATTTTAGAGACTAAAAGTGATATTTAATCTAAGAAGTATTTATTTATATATCGATCTAACATTCTTCTTCTTCTTATTTTTTTTCTGTGATAATAAATAAATAGATAAGAGAAAAGAAAGGATAGAGAGAAGAATGTAGACGGGGAATTGAAACAAATAAATGCATATTTTTTTTTAAAGCAAAAAGTTAATTTACAGGTTTAGTCTTTAATCTTATAAACTTTTGTCCACTTGGTCATTTCTTAAATATTGTATACTAGATCATTAATATAACTTTTATTTTAGTATAGTCTCTCAATTTTAAAAATGTCTTATTATTTTCAAAACTTTCAATTTTGTATTTAGTTATTGACCTCGACATCTCTTAAACTTTACAAACTTTCCAAACATAAAATTAAAAGATTAAGAGTCCAATTAAAAATAAAACTCAGTTTTATATCTAAGATATATTATTTAATTTTTTTTAACTATGCCAGAGACTTTGAAAAAAAAAATAAGAGTTCAAGGACCTATTAAATATTTTTTAAAGTTTATAGAAAAACAAAATTTAAAAATTTAGATTCCATTTATTAACAAATTATTTTTAATTATATGTTTGTTATGTCTTAAATTCTCTAGTATAATTTTCACATTTTTTAAATTAACATTTAAATTCTTAATCAAATCCTAAAAACAAAATAAAATTTTAAAATTTTTCGTAAAACTTGTCTTAATTTTTGAAAGCATGAGTAAAAGTAGACAATAAAACATAAAAAATTATGACAAAAGCAGTATTTTTAAGCTAAACTTTTGGTTTAACCAAGATGGTTCCTAGTTATATGATAAAAAAAGTTAGAATTTAGTTAATGTGGTTTTAAAAGTTGAAGTTTAGTATTTAAAAGTTCATAAATAACCTTTATAATCTAATAAATTTTTTTTTTAATCAATATGTAGTGTGAAAAATCAACCTCTAATTTAGAGATTTTTCGTTCAAATACATATTAACTGAATTTATTATTTTGACCATCAAAATAGTAACACATAATTGAATGGAATTGGATGTAGTACAATGGTACTTCATATATATTATATTAATTGGGGTGGTGTGGCCACGCGGCGCGAGATAAATAAAGGGGCGGCGGATTGCAACGGCGGTGGGTGTGGATCTGTGAGTGGTCACGTGTGGAACTTTGTTAGTGGGTGCCATCGGTAACCGGTTGCTGACGGCAACTAGAGATTGAGACTTTAAAAAAAATAATTTTTTAAAAAATGAAAAAGGAAAAAACTGACAGGTTTCCTTTTTCACTGCGGCGCCGTGTGGATCGAACTCGGGTCGGATCGTATACCTATTGGAAATTGGATAGAAAGTACCCTTCCTCATCCGACGGCTCTACTTTCCCCTTCATTCTGATGCTGCCACCTCAACTCTACTCCCCCTGCCACTTTAATTCACAATTATGCCACAAAACATTATATAAATATAAAATTGCTTTCTTACATTATAACAGACTGTTTAATTTAAAGTTTTATAGATACCTAAAAAATTAAAAATATTTAGAAATAAGATTGTTAAGAATCAAGGATGTCTGTATTTGGTTGTACATGAAAATGTTATTAGAATTTGTATGAGAATAAATTATCATTGTATTTAATTTATAAAGTCAATCATGACATCTCTATAAAATTTTAATATTAATTGGTAAACAATAAATTCAATTCAAAGTTTTGAGTAAAATTATAAAATAATAATATTAATTAAATTACAAATTACAAATATTTATAAAATGAAACATTTATAATCGAAGTAACATGATTACATAATTTGATGAATTTATATAATAATGATTTATTAATTAATAAAATAATCAAAATTAGTTTGAGAAAATAAATATAGCATTTTTTTATTAAAAATTAATGATTATAATTAATCAATGATAATCTAATTATAATTATTAAAAAATAATCTCATTCTCATAAAACATTACTCGTAACAATAATTAATTAGTTACACATATAATTTATTAATGAATTAATAATTTTAATACATCAATTCTGTACGGTTTATCACACACGCACACATACACACTATAATTTAAATTTCAAAAAACAATAAGTGTATATATATATATACAAAAAGCTAATTTATCTCACACACTATAATTTATATTTCAAAAAATAATTAATTAACTTATGAACGGGATTAGTTGAATTAAATATTATAATTTAAATTTTGAATATGATTTTATAAATTATAAATTTTATTTTGTATATTAATTAATTTTTTTAAAAGAAAATTAAATTCATTAATGTTAATAATATAAAATAAAAGAATAAGCTAATGTATTAAAAGAGAAGAGAGGGTGAAATGAGAATCAAGAAAACCCACACTTTGAGATGGATATTATTCGTGGATATAAAGGATGAATGAGAATATTTTAGAGATTTTTATACAAATAATCATCTTTGGATCATAATTTTAAAAAATGTATTTTCCTTTGTATTTTTTCAATGAAGGCTTTTTATAATTTTTTCTGGACAAAATTACTTTTTTTTTTTTTTTTTCCATTTTCGTGCATAATTGCTTTTTTTAATTATTATTTTTTAATTTATTTTCCTTTTTACTCCTTGGATTAATGACAGAGAGAGAAACTACATTTATTATGGCAAGAAGAAATGCATTTAATATGATTTTTTTAACATTTTTAAATGGAGAGAGAAAATTTGAATTTTTTTCCTTTATTTAATTTAATTGGAGAGAGAAAATGCATTTAATGATATTTTATTTTCTATTTTCGTTGGTTTTATGTATTTTTTTCCGGATTCATTGTCATTTAAAATATATCTCAGAACATTTTGTTAGATATTTGAAAATATTCTAACAAATATATAAAATATACAACATTATATAAATTAGAGATTGATTCATTTCTTGACATAAATCACCATTTCGTTTTATATGTTAATCTTTTATATTATGTGATTGATTGATGTTTGTTCACTTGTAAATGTAATATATTCTATTGTTTATCTGGAAACATTTTAAAAAAATTATGAAATATACTAGTAAATATATTTTATATCTAATCAAATATTCATGGTTATTTTTAAATATACCTTAGAACTCAAATACATTTGGATATGTATGTCAATATATTTTATTGTTTATTTGATGTTTATATCCCAAGTATTATGATATATATGCACTTCTAATTAGGTATCGATATTTTGTTGCTTTGATATGTATGTCTTTATATCTTCGAACATCATTTTAGATGTCTGCAAATATTCAAACCAAATCTCCTAGCCAATATATATAAAATCACAAATGAACTTAATGTTCAATATATATTAGTGTATATATCATAATAAAGAAAGTCTCAATAAAAAAGCGAAGATATATATCATAGTATATATCGAAAAAGAAGATATATATCATAGTATATATCGAAAAAGAAGATATATATCACAGTATGTATATAAAAAAAAAACCACGCTATATATTGAAAACGAAAAATCACAATATGATGGTATATATATATATAACCCATATGACAGTATATATCATAGTATATATAAAAAAAACCACCCTATATACCACCGTCGACCGTCATTATCCAGAACCCACGCAAAATGGTTCATCCCGTGTTGGATCCGTTCGCCCCACACCGAATCTACTTGCCCAGGTCGGAAAAATCACCCCATGTCAAATCTCCTAGCTGACGTCGTAAAAAAGGCCCCTGCTCGCCCGCATCGGAAGATTTGCTCTACGCGCCGGATCTAAGGAAGAAGACAACGACTAGATCTTGGTAGGCGCGTCGTCGACGATGGCAAGGTGGACAGACGGAAGGAGAGGACAACGATGGCAAGGTGGACTGACGGAGGGAGGTGGCGATGGTGGCAAGGTGGATAGAGAGAGAGGCAACAACGGAAAGATGAGAGAGAAATTGAAAAAGATGAAGCGTGGGTTGAATATGAAAAAATGAAGTGTGAGTTGGATGTGAAAAGATGAGAGAGAAATGAAATTATTAAAAAGAAATCATTAATGGAGGTGAGTGAGATATAAAAAGTTTTTCTACTTTTGCATGAGAGTGAAATGAAATTATTAAAAATAAATCATTAATGGAGGTGAGTGGGATATAAATTTTTTTTCTACATTTACATTTTTATTTATTTTTTTAATGTTTGGAGGGTTAAATAGTAAAAGACCACGTATTTTCTTGAAAATATGAAGTTCACTATGATATTTATGAAAAAAATGAAAAGTTCAAGATATAAGTGTAATATTGGGTTATAATTAAGGCTATATGTGTAGAAACTCCAACGAAATATCATGTCATGAAATTCATTAACCAGTATTAACTATAGGCATGTATGTTAAAGTTAAAAGAAAAAGAGTACATCGACTAAAAATGATAATTTAAAGTTAAATTTTTTTACAAATTTAGTCTACGAACATTACAGGTAGGAATCGTGTTGAATAAATCATTAAACTTCCAATCTAGTATCTCTAAATTTGTTTAGAGCCAGAATGTACAAACTAGATTTTGTGATATGCAACTGCATCATTTATGCACTTCTTTTTTCAAGAAGAGGATTTCTGAAGCTTTTGGAGACCTTTAAGGAGACGAATGAATTCAATTTGCCCTAAAAATATAAAATTTTAAGTTAATGATTTATAATTTTTTTTAGGTGTAATGGTATTAAAAAATTGGAACCATCAACCAAGGGGAGATAAAATATAAGGGAGCGTTTAGCACTCAGAGTTGAGTTGGGTTAGTAATTATTATAGGAGGAGAGTAATTGAAAAAGTTGATGCGAATAATGAGGCGAGAAATGTGAGTTAACGTAAATAACGAGGTAATAAACCTCTTTAATAATTGGTGAACCAAACAGTGGGTGGGTTTATTTTACCTACCCAACCCAACCTAACTTGGAGGGCCAAACGCCCCTAAGTGAAACTTAAACAGTAGACATGGAAGAAGGTTTTAAACTAAATACAAAAATAAAAGAAATAGATGAAAAAAAGTTCGTCATTTATCTACGTCAAAAAATCACATCTTTCCATTCATTCCTCAATAGAGCATCAGGCAGCTGCTGGTGAATCTGGGGTGTACCAGCCATGGTGGATTTCTACAGCTTTCTTTCTTCTGGCGAGCCGGGATTTTCGTCGTGCTGCGGTGTTTCGGTGCAATGTTCCCACTCTCACAGCTTTGTCGATCACTGAGTATGCTTCGGCAATGAGCTTCTCAATTGGAAGGACTTCCTCAGATTGTGCTTCAGGTTTCTTCTTGAGACCATCTAAGGCTTCCAAAACCTGGAAGTGTAGGAGGGAGAGGTCATTATTATGCTGATTAGTTCTGGAAAGAAACAGAAAATCTTCTCTTTTACTTCACAATTTGCAAAAGCAAGTATGTAGAGGATGTGTTGTGCAACCATATGAAGATTATGCTTTAATCCTGTCCTATAGCAGATATAAGCCATGGAAAAGAAACCAACCCATTACATCAGACAGTAGCATCTCTTTAGAGATTTAATAAAAAAGGAAAGTTTTACCAGTTGGAAGGTATAATTAGGGAAGCCAATCATTTCTTCTGCTTCAGCAAGAAAGAGATGAAATCATAATTATAAATGAAATGGGAGACACCATCCATCACCTCTTCCTACTGCCTCTCTTGACACAAAGTTGTTAAAAAGATGATAAAAGAAATATAATAATTTGGAGAAATTTCAAGCAGAATATTTATCAGTTCTCTAGATCAAATGCTGCGTTCATAACTCAAATACACATTCCTTGTTGACCAAATTTCCCAGAAGAAAACTCTGAAGCATTAAGCCATAAAGTTTATGCATTCTTGGAACGATGACCAAAGAAAACTTTGCCAACAGAATTAGACACTTCCCAAGAGGCACCAAAAAGGAGAAACAAAGTCCTCTTAATCATTGGTCACACAAGATTTTACAGCTTAGGATTACCTCTAAGATCCCCAAGATAACACAAAGGAAAGATGTTAATCATATTGCATAACTCACCCAAAGAACAGCTGATACTCCAAAGATTTGAATAAATTTACAGCTAAGCCAAAGGCCCATTCAAACACCTTAGTTCTTGAATAAGTTCAAGACTTCAAGAAAGAGGCTGGAAAAAAATAATCTGAAGGAAATTATTTAAAATTCAGACATAACCAAGATGAAACCGCCTAGAGAACCTACCTCTAGCCAATTAGAAAGGATTATGCTGAAGCAATCTTCTACTGGACAATAATATTCTATCAACTTTACCATTTACCAAACTTTTCTTTCCAGTCCTTTTACAATTGTCCATCAACTTGGGATGCTTGATAGTTTATTAACTTAAACAATAACTCCTATAAATGAAAAATCAGTTTGGTTACTTTAATGGCAAATAATACTGAAGATCCAATCATTGAAGTCTTGATTACAAGCTGTCTAAAATGAAACTCATAAATTTTTCTGTAGTAGCCATTGTAATATTCGTGTCATTTTTTTTCAGTGGTGAACAGTGTTCATAATATAAATATAGTTTTACAATTTTAATCATATATAGATATATATAATGAGTGTCCGGACCAGCTTATGCATACTTGAACTAATCTCACGGAAAAACTCACCTGACCCTACAATATTTGTGTATCAAGAAACTCGTATAATATTAAATCCTAAGTAGGTGGCAACCATGGATTGAACCCATTACCTCTTAGGCCTTTATCAAACTCAAGTCTTTTATTTACCACTAGGCCAACCCATGATGGTTGTGTTTATAATCATTTATGAAAAGTAAGAATTTCTACTTATCAAATTTTCACGTCAAGCATCCAAACCAATGAGTTACCATTGACCTTATCAATCGAAATCATATTATGCTTGTGTATATATACATACATATAACCAATTGTCTACTAGTACTGAGTACAAAATTGTAAGCATCTACCTTCCATCTCTTAATTTTACAAAATTGTAAGCATCCCATTCAGGAACATTCAGACAAAGATAGTCATTTCAAGCATTTATCTTCAACATCTAATGTAATGACCTGTAACATATCGTAAGGAACATAAAGTAGCCGCTTGAGTCTTGATAAAGCTTAGTTTGTCTATAGGTACTTGCAAATTAGGCACATACCAGCCTAAAATGAAAATCGCCCAGAAATAAAGTCCATATGAACCCCTTACATCACAATTCCCCCTTATTTATGCCTTTTCTCACAACAAGATTGGGGCTGCAACAGATTTTTGGAACACAAACCTTGAGTATTGGAACCTAATATTCAGAAGGAATCAGAGAGAGGCTGAAATTGAAGCGCTCTTTTACACATTCTACCTGCTGTTTCCTTTCATAACAGACCTGACATGGGTCTTTGGAAGCTAGAACCCACTGGCATTTTTTCAAATAGCTCCCTTTTGTATGATTTATCCCCCTCCATTGATGAAATCTTGCCTCTGTATCATCTGATATGGAAGGGTCATTATCCAAAGAAGATTAAGTTTTTTCTTTGGGAGCTATAAGAAAGCCAACAAAACCCATGACAAGCTCCAAAGAATAGTGCCTGACATGGTTTTGACTCCACATGGTGCTCGATTTGTAAACAACAATCTGAATCACAGAGTTACCTTTTGGTATCATGTACCTTTGCTTACACCTTTTGGAACTATCTCCTTTCTACTCTTAATTGGCACACATCTCTCCCAGAAGATCCTGAATCTCTCCTGTCCCTTGTCCTTAGAGGGCACCCTTTCCAAAAGGAGACAAAAGCTTTTATGGGAAAATTTCATTAGACTGTTCAGCTGGAACATTGTGCAAGAAAGGAATAGAAGAGTCTTCCAAGACAGAGAACTTTCTTATTGTAGTTTGGTTGTGACTCGGTGTAAAATGTTCTCCCTTATTTCATCACTATAGCTATACTAGTCTCCTTTCAAACTGTAAAGATCTTTTGTAATGTCTCCTTAGGGGGGTTCCACACCACCCCCCTTCCCCCCTTTCTTTTTGTGTTGTAATTTCATACCATCAATGAAAAATGGTTCCTTATAAAAGAAATATATAATACTCTGAGATAAAAACGAATTCTGGAGTACATCATTCTTATAGATTTCAATATATTCCAAAATTAGGTACCTTCTTGATCCTGGTTTTGATTTCAGACTTCCGGGCTTTGTTGTAAATGCGCCTTTTCTCAGCCTGCCGAGTCCTCTTTGCAGCAGAATCAGCCTTGTTCTTAGGAGCAGCCTCGCAGACCACAGAGTAACGAGATGGCCTCTGAGCTTTACTCATCGTCAGGCACCCTTTACGAAAATGGAAAAAATTAAGTCCAGCAATTCGATACTTCATCAGACAATTTCGCAGTTCTTCTACTAAACAAAGAATATAAGAGGGGAAAAAAGGGAAACCCATAAAAACTCACCATTGGAGAAGGCGGAAACTGAAGTGTTGGAGGAGAAACTGAGAGATCTGAGGGTCAAAGAAGATGGGGAAGCGGGAATACAGGAGGAAGAAGCATTAAGGGAAAGATTTCTGAACTTAGAAGGGAGAGAGAAGCAACTAACTGCAGTTGCCGCCATTTCAGAGTGGGCGATTCTTGAAAAGAAAAGCTCCGGAGGTTGAAGAAGAAAAAGAAGAATGGTCTGTTGGCGCTTTATCCACTGGAAGCAGAGTTTTGAGTATCGGTTTATCCTTTGCTGTTTTCGGCTGTTTGGACTCGAGTTTTATATATTCTCATCCGGCTTCCATTTTAATTCCAGCCCCACATAAGAGCCAGTGAGTTTTTTTTTTCTTTTTCCTCTCTCTTTTGGTGATATACCACTTTAGTCCTACTTTGAGATTTATTCAACCTTTAATGTTTGTACTTTCAACAAATTTAAATTTAGTCAAGTTTATTATTATCCATTAACATTTTCAATTTTATTTTCTTAAGGAAGATTGTTATTACAAATTAACATATTTGAAAAAAATTAACTTTAAATGACAATTTTAAGATTTATTGAAAATATAAAGCCTAAAACTGACCAAACTCTATTATAATCCAAATATATATATATATATATATTTACTATCTATTACATTGGAAACGTTTGGGGCAAAGATTATCCTAAGAGACTATAATAACCACCTCTTGCTATACTAAATAATATTTTAAAACCCTCAATTAGCTACAATCAACACTATTTCAAAATCCCATTTGCTGCAGCTTTTATTATTTTACAATCATCATTTTTTTAATTCTTTGCTATAGTATTTTCTATTTTCTTCTCAAACTAAAATAATTTACACTTCAAACACATATTATTATCATAATCCAAACTAAAATAATCTACATCCTAAATATAAATTATTATAACCCAACTATAATAATCTATGACTATAATAACCAACTCTTTGTCCCAAACGCTCCCATTTCATTAGTTGTCAATATAAACATAACTCAAATAGCACGTAATTATAATATTAACATTTAGATTTAAAGTTCAATCTCCCCACCCAACATATTGTCGAACAATATATATGCATATACACATACTTTTACTTTGACAATAATTCAAGGATGTGGTTTTTTTATTTTTTTTATTTATTTTTATTTTTTTTGTACAATGACAAAAAAACACAAGCATAGTTAAGCCTTGACACATTAAATTGTGATTTCTTTTTGTATTGGTAATCTTTTCACTAGCACATTTATGATCAATGATCTGACCCTACAAACGTATAAAATCTAACCTTATGCTTATGCTAGAACACACCAACGTCGTTTTATACAATATCGCGTTAGTGATAGCTACGTCTATCGTAGCCCTAATACGATGACCACGTTTATTGCAATCTTCATTTTTCTCATATTTTGTTGTGCTTTCTGTTATGATATGTATTTATTTTGTAATTATAATTAGTCGTCCTTTATTGTAATTTTATATCTTCTAGATTAGAGTTTCTTAATTGCCTATATATATATATATATATATATATATATATGTATGTATGTATGTATATATGTATGTATGTATGTATGTATATATGTATATTTAGACCAATTAATTGAATAAGATTATTATTCTCTCTAAAACTAATGAGTACATGGTATCAGAGCTACCTAGGATTTAGAATTTTCGTTTAACGGCTTTGTGGGTTAGGGTTTGAATTTGGGTCATCACTTCAAGTGGCTATTTAATGACACCGCCCACCTCAAGAGAAGCACCGCCGCCATCTGCCCTGATCTGCTATCGCCATTCACCAAAAACAGTCGTGCGTGAGTCACACGCATCGCCAGTTCAAGTTGAGTCCGTTGCCAAGCGCCGACGCGTGGGGCATTTTCTCCACTTTCCTTCAGTTGGGTTATTTTCGGCTCATCTTTTCTAATCATTCTATATATTTGGTTCCAATCTACTCGATTGTGAGTTATTTAGATAAATACCCTTTTTGTGCTTAGGATTTGTTGTTGTTTTGTTCACTTTTGATTTCGATTCTAGTTTGTTCTTTCTGCTCGTGAGATCTAAAAACTGTTTATTAGCTCATAATGGATAAGTGAATTCCCCTAGCATTGAAAAAAACTGAACACAAGTTAAATGGATCAAATTAATACGCTTAGTACAAATGTGGATGATCATGTGACCGAGGAGCCACCAAAAGATGAAAAGAAAAAGACTTGGTTTCGTGATGACGCTCAACTTTATCTTCAGATTAAGAATTCTATTGAAAGTGAGGTTGTTGGTTTGATAGATCATTGTGATTCTGTGAAAGAACTCTTAGAACTCTTAGAATTTTTATATTCTGGAAAAGAATACCTTCATAGAATGTTTGATGTCTGTATGCAATTCTTCCGAGCTGAACATAAAGCAGAATCTGTTACAAGTTACTTTATGAGACTTAAGAAGACAGTTGTTGAACTTGCTTTACTATTATCGTTTAATCCCGAGGTCAAAGTTCAACAAGCTCAGCGAGAAAAGATGGTTGTTATGATATATATATTTTTTTTAATGAACTTTCACCTGAGTTTAGAATGGCTAAAACACAAATTCTTTCTGATCTAAAATTCCATCATTAGAGGAAGCTTTCAATCGTGTTCTTTGTATTGAGAGTTCTCAATCCAGTTTGCTTGTTTCTCAACCTAATAGTGCTCTTATAAGTAATAATAACTACCACAGTACTTCAAGGATGACTAATAATTTTCAGAAGCCTAGTTATGATAATCGAAGATCAGATTCTCTAGAGATCGTCTGTTACTATTGTCGTAAGCTAGGACATATGAAACGTGATTGTCGAAAGTTGTTGTATAGAACTCAATGATCTCAACGTGCTCAAATAGCTTCCACCAGTGATATGGCTATGAGTCTATTACCATCTTTATTGACGACTTTGCTAAATTTCAAGTATTCCAGGAATCCTTGCAGGCATCTTTTTCATCAAATCCTATTGCCACCATTGCTGAGACAAGTATTACGAAATGTCTTTTTACATCATTTGCCAAATGGGTCATAGACTCTGGTGTCACCGCTCATATGACAGGTAATTTTAACCTATTTTCTATGCCTCTGTCTCCTATCTCATCTCCATCTGTCACTTTGATAGATGGATCAACCTCATCTATTCTTGGATCCGATACCATTTTTTTCACTCCATCACCTTCTTTATCCTCTATCTTATATTTGCCTCAATTGTCTTTTAGTTTAATTTCTATTAGCCAACTTACTTGTGACCTTAATTGTTTTGTCTCTTTTTTTCTTGGTTATTGCTTGTTTCAATATCGTATGATGAAGAAGATTATTAGTAGAGGGTATAAGTCGGGTGGTCTTTACATTTTTTACCATCAGATACCGAAAGTTGTGGCTTGTTCTAGAGTTACATCCCCGTTTGAAGTTCATTGCCATTTGGGTCATCCATCGTTGTTTGTGTTGAAGAAACTTTATCCAGAATTTTGTTCTTTATCGTCTTTGAATTGTGATTTGTGTCGGTTTTCTAAATTTCATCATCTTAGTTCTAGTCCTAAGATTCATAAGCGAGCTAGTGCTCTTTTTGAGTTAGTCCATTTTGATATCTGGGTCCTTGTCTAGTCATGTCCCAAACAGGTTTTCATTACTTCGTTACTTCGTTACTTTTGTTTATGATTATTCTCATGTAACTTCGTTTTACCTAATGAAAAATAGTTTTGAGTTATTGTCTCATTTTTGTGCTTTTCACGTTGAGATTCGAAATCAATTTAGTGTCTCTATCAAAACCTTGCAAACTGATAATGTTGGTGAATATTTCTCTCATGTACTTGGATCTTACTTATGTGGTCATGACATTATTCATCAATCTTTTTGTGTAGACACTCCATCTCAAAATGGAGTTGCTGAAAGAAAGAACATACATCTCCTTGAAACAGCTTGCGCCTTATCCTTTCAAATGCATGTTCCAAAGCATTTTTGGGCAAATGTTGTGTCTACTGCTTTCTTCTTGATTAATAGAATGCCTTCCTCTGTCCTAAATGGAGAGATTCTTTATTTACTCTTTTTTCTACGAAATCTTTGTTTCCTGTTGCTCCTAAGATCTTTGGTTGTGTTTATTTTGTTTGGGACATTCGTCCAAATCATACCAAATTAGATCCAAAATCTTGAAATGTATTTTCTTAGGCTATTCGCGTGTTCAAAAGAGTTATCATTGTTATTGTCCTACTCTGAACAGGTATCTTGTATCTCCTGATGTTACATTCTTCGGAGATATACCCTTTAGTCCATCACCATTGAGTTCGTGTTAGAGGGAAGATGAAGATCTTTTGTCTATGAGATTACATCTTCTACATCATCCTCTCCTTCACCTTCCTCTGTATCTTTTTCTTCTGACCCTCCAGTTACTCGAGTCTACTCCAGGCGTCCTCCACAGCCACCTTTAGACCCATGTCCTCTACCACTGGCTTCTTCGACATTTGATTCGGAACTGAGTGATGATCTTCCCATTGCCCTTCGAAAAGGTAAACGTACTTGTACTTACCCTATTTCTCCTACTTATTCCTTTATTACATCTCTTGATTCAACCTTTATCCCTAACTCTATCAAGGAAGCTTTATCTCATCCCGGGTGACGTAGTACAATGATTGAGGAAATGACTGCTTTGGATGATAATGATACTTGGGATCTTGTTTCGCGTTTGGCTGGAAAGAAGGCTATTGAGTGTAAATGGGTGTTCCTTATAAAGGTTAATCCTGATGGAACAGTGGCTCGGTTAAAAGCTCGTCTTGTTGCTAAAGGTTATGCCCAAATTTATGGGACTAATAGACATATTTTCTCCTGTTACTAAATAAACTTCCATTTGACTATTTATATCGATGGTTGCTACTCACAATTGATCTTTGCATCAACTTGACATTAAGAATGCTTTTCTTCATGGTGATCTTCAAGAGGAAGTCTATATGGAGCAACCACCTGAGTTTATTGCTTAGGGGGAGAGTGATAAAGCATGTTGGCTTCGAAAATCTTTGTATGGACTGAACAAAGTTCTTGTGCATGGTTTGGTAAGTTTAGTCAAGCACTTCAATATTTTGGTATGAAGAAAAGTACGTCTGATCATTTTGTAGTCTATCGACGATATGACAATGACATTACTTTGCTTGTTGTATATGTTGATGATATCGTTAATCACTAGAAATGATGTATCATGTATATCCTCTCTCAAGATTTTTCTCCAGGGTCAATTTCATACCAAAGATTTGAGGCTATTGAAGTATTTCTTGGGTATTGAAGTAATGAGAAGCAAGAAAGATATTTACCTATCCCAACGGAAATAGGTACTTGATTTATTATTTGAGACAGGTAAACTAGAAGTTAAACCATGTAGTACTCTGATGATACCAAATTTGCAACTTGCTAAGGAATGTAGAATTGTTTAAGGATCTTAAAAGAAAAAGTTGAACTATTTAACAGTGACACGACTTGACATTGCTTATTGTATGAGTATTGTGAGTCAGTTTATGTTTTCCCTGACCGTGGATCATTGGGCCACGATTCAACAAATTCTATGTTATCTAAAAGCTGCACCTGGATGTGAGATCTTATATAAAGATCATGGTCATACGTGGGTTTAATATTTTTCAGATGCTAATTAGGCTGAATCTCGAGAAGATAGGAGATCAACCTCTGGATATTGTATTTTTATAGGAGGAAACTTGGTGTCGTAGAAAAGTAAGAAACATAATGTAGTTTCTCGTTCAAGTGTCGAGTCAGAGTATAGAGCTATGACACAATTCGTGTGTGAAATAGTGTGGATATCTCAACTTTTGTCTGAGATGAGCTTCAGTGTTACTGTGCCAGCTAAACTGTGATGTGATAATCAAGCTGCTCTCCATATTGTATTCAACCCAGTATTTCATGAACAAACTAAAAATATTGAAGTGGGCTGTCATTTTATTTACAAGAAAATACAAGAAGAGTTAATACCCACAGGATATGTGAAGACTGGAGAACAATTGGGAGATATCCTTACAAAAGCAGTAAACGAAGCAAGAATAAGCTATCTATGCAACAAGCTGGACATGATCGACATGTTTGCTCCATCTTGAGCAGAGTGTTATAATACATTTATTTTTAAGGGTGGTCATTCAAACCAAAAAAACCGAACCGTTTCTAAAAACCAAACCGAAAACTCAGTGCAACCAAAAAATGCAGTTCGATCCGATTTGAAGAAATTTTGAAACCGAATTAATTTGATTTCACTTTTGAAAACCAAATCGAACCGTTTTTAACTAATATATATTATTTATTTATTTATATATTTAAAAAAAGAGTAAAACCAAATTTAAAACCGAACCGCTTTTAATTTGAAGAACAAAACTGAATTTAAAACCAAACCAAACTATTTTTAATTAAAAAAGAATATAACATGATTTTTTTAAAAAAAATGCCAAAACCGAATTTGAAACCGAACCACATATATGCAGTTCAGTTCGATTCAGTTTGAACCAATAAAATCGGTTTGATTTGATTTAACCACCGAACCGAACCAAACCGTTTCCACCCCTATATATTTTGTAATTATAATTAGTTATTCTTTATTATAATTTTATATCTCCTAGATTATGGTTTCTTAGTTATATATATAAGAACTTGATTAATGGAATAAAATTATTACTCTCAAATTATTGAGTACACTTTTGTCATGAGTCTTACAATATTATAAAGGAAAAAAATGAAGATCATAATAGACATGAGCATCATGCTAAAACTACGATAGACACAGTCATACACAATTATAACATTGTTAGTGCGATATGACATTAAATTTTATACATACATTTGTAAAGACAGATCATTGAACTGAGAAGGAACCATTCGTAAAAAAATCTTTTGAATTGTAGTTAGTCGAGCAACCCAACAATTTATGCTAGATAATTTTGAATGCGTTAATAAATAGGAAGAAAGCTATGAGTTCAATTCACTAGTTGACCTAGAATATTACGAGACAAAAAAGAGAACAATTTATTAGATATTTTTTGATAACTATAAAAATACTTTAAAACAGTTTTTAAGGACTGTTTCAATTGAAAATGTCAATGTTTTATTTTTTTAAAAATAAAAAATAAAAAAGCAAATTTAATAGACACATGAATCCCATTCGCGAACCTTTATCCAAAGAGAGTAGAGAAATATTACTAAAACAATCCATGAAAGATGCTAAAAAATCTATTTTCAACTACTAGAGTGAACTCCCTCAAGGACTAGAAAGAAAAGTTTGGTGTCATTGTTGCTGGTTGAGAAATATTAAAACATACAAACCACAGTATATAAGGCTTGCCTACTTTTGAACCATAATGTACTCCTAAAATCTCTCAGCTGTCATAATTGCTGGTTGGGTTTCAAGATTCCTTCTATTAAGATATGGACCATTTCTAACAGCCTCCTGCAGCTGCAGACAAACCATTTTAAGCATTAGCCCGAGCAGGCACCCCAAAAGTTCAAATTTACAGACAAAACTTGTTTTCCAATATGTTTAGAACTGATTTTGAAATGAAAACAGAACACTCCAAACCATACCTCTAACCAATTTCGATGGAATTCAAACATAAATCGTGTTTGAAAGTATAGAACCAAACATTAAAATGATTATATGGATATCACTTATAATTAGTCGCTGACACATAATTTTAACTAAAATTACTTCCAAGCATGCCATAGAATGGCCTTTTTAGCTTTTCGAGCTCTCGGTTTGGTTTTTTTCTTTCTTTTTCCCATCCCTTCCTGTTTTAAGGTATTCTTGCATAGGCATATGAATATATCAATTAAACCTTAGATATGCGCACTACTATAATACACTGCCTGGAAAATGAAAAAGTTCAAGAAAAGTATGGAATACTTATGCACAGGTATTTGAATATGTATCTAACCTTTGAAGCTATTCCAGCAAGAGCAGGATCGCCAGTAAGCCTAGTTGAAGACATGAAGGCCTTATGGATAGCCAAACAACAGTTATATCTGGCTTCCATTCCTAAATAAAGAAAGAAAGAAATAAACCATGCGATTGATATTAGCATCTGATACAAGGGGAAGGTCAAATCTATTTAATTATATGTGAGCCCTTACATAAACTTAAAGCAGTTGATTCTAAAAGAGTTTATGAATCTCACAGAACAGAGTAATACAATTTACATTCCTGAAGGGCCACCATAAAAATGACTTAACGCAACATTATATTTTTCTTACAGATCTAAATCAAACAAAACGAGACAAAAGACAGTAACAAGGATGTAAGATAAGGCAGTGATTTGAAATAATTTCGATAACTTACATACTTAAAACTTATCTATACCAAGATATGAACCACTAATAATTTATGTAATTTCGGTTCTTTATCAGACAACAGACAGTAACTGCAAAAAGGATTTGATTAATAGAAGCATTTGTAATAACCAACAGCACTTTTGGAATTGTCTGGGTTTCTTAAGAGTTGCTGTCACAGGGTGAAGATGATTTGCAAGATACATTTTGGAAATTTATTTAAAGAAAGGTAGCCATAATTGAACATAGCATAGGCCATCAATGATTCTATTCTGAACATTCTTATAACATTTCTTTTGTAACAGTGACAATGGAAAAACTAATATTATATTAATAAACATCTAAATGAACAATGCACGTTTGCATCTGACAACGCCCAACAAAAAGCAGGAGAATGCTTAATCACAACAGGTCTAATAGATAATTCCTCAACTGTAACACCAAAAGAGCAGAAGAGTGCTTGCTTAATTATTACTATTTACATTCCTGAGATAAATACCCGAAAGAACCAGTTCTATGATTACAGCGGTAATGATCCATATAGAACAATCATGAACAGAATCTCTGATTGACCTCAAAACATGGATGCAAGGCAAAGTAAGCACCATATACCTATTTTAGTAGTCTCAGTACTTGCATCACTAACTATATTTATAATGTCTTGTTTTGAGCAGATTTCCATTAGGCACCAAGGTCGAGCAACCAACCCCGTCATCATTCTGTAACTCTGAAAAAAAAAAAAATTGTCTCGAGTCATATAAATTAAACTTATAGTAAGTTAGAATTTACATAGTTTCAGCGCAGGGTAAGACTAAATCCAAAATGAAGCAGCCTCCTTGCTGGAAATTGAGACTCTTAAACTAACAAACTAAGTAAGAACATTGTCTAGACTAAGGAAGCACCCCTTTGATGCAAATTTATAGGGTATACTTCCAAATAAGATATTTATTCTCTAAACATCAAAATGTTCCCCATGTCTAGTTTACATGAGAGAACACAAAGCCTGTGTACCTATATCAAAATGTTTATACATGCACCCATTTATATGCATTCATGTCCATGTTTTTGGAATTTGAGTTCGCATTTGTCGAAAAATATGTCTCCATGCCAACGTTCATACAAATATACTCCTTCCACAATAATAAAAAAGAACACAATAAATAATAATTTAAATTGCAAGAACCATTTTTTTCATTGGATGGTCTAACCCAAGGATATTTGGTTGGTAACAAAGGCTTAGGTGTACCGTATATAACCTAAATGAATTCTTAATTCATGTCCTCCAAAATCCAAGGGCCCTTGAATTTATGTCCTCTTGGAGTAATGGCTTGTCCAAAAATCATGTCTTTTTATCTCTTGGGATTTTTTTTTTTTTTAAGAAACAAAAATTACAGAAATACTCACCGCCAAGCGAATCTCAGAGTCCTGTTGAAGGACAGCGAGAAAAAGACCCTGGCACAGACAGCAGCTCATTAAAACTTGAAAAAACTATAATCAGGTAACAAAAGTAAAATTGCTGCTCACTGAAGCTCAAATAAGTGAAAATACATCAATTTCTTCAGTTGAAGCAATCTTGAGCAAGAAAAATTATTCCCTCCAGAGACTCCAAAAGGACATGAAAAACACCTTATGTTATAAGAGACTTTCACGAAGTGGTAACCAAGTAAAGTACGGAGCATGAACACCATATATCTTGGCAATCAAATTAACTTCCGTTGCATTAACCACAGCAGTTCTTATTTCAACAATCTGTTACATCTTGAATCTTGTTGGCCTATATGTTTTGATATATGAACTTAAGTCCATTACTATCAGCTTAAGCATTTTGTTTTAATCCCAAGTTCCTAACATGTAATGAAAGATAAGAATGCCCAATCTTGCATGGTAAGTGCAGAAGGATTGGTTGAATTGGAGTGACATATATTCTGCAACTAAAGCAGGGTAGATATCAAATTCCAAATAACTTCAGATAGAAAACATACCAAAGCAGGAAAACATTATCAAAAGAAATAAAGCCTAAATCCTTCACTCACTGAGGGCATCATTTTTGAACTTCTGGATGCAATTTGATATATCAAATCCCGCAAGTTTTCTTCTGCATTATCATTCAGCATAACATCATTCTCTGATCGAGTTTCTCCGAAGATGTTACCAAGAGCATGCATGGCTGCCTGTATTGACGATCGAAAATATAAGGAATATAGTATGTACATAAAATATATATATCATTAGATACTTCCCTAGCCTTAAGTAAATGGTTGGCAGTGACGTATTTCACTTCACACTCTTATCACAAACATCTTGTAAAAACAAAATCTCTTTCCATGTCGGATGTTTTACATTAAAGAAAATAAGTCTTTGATGAAAGCACGTTTTCTTATTAAAAAAAATGATTTTGAGAAACAAATTAACAAAAGCACGCCCATATTTGCTGTTAATATCATAATAGCATTGTAGGGAAAATATCACTGTTCTACTTCTACCTTAAACCTTGTTGAAATCACATCTCACTCTACTCTCCAGCTAATAAGCCTTGAAAGAAATTTAGCATAGAATTATCTTACCCTAGCAATTTAGTTTCAAGGGCTTGTTCAAATTCCATCATTTACATTGCTTGCGAAGGAACATCTAGTTCTTTTACCATATACCTACCTTACCTAATGGTTTAACTAATGTGAAACTATGGTGCAAAAATAGATAACATAAACATAAACCAAAAAGTTTAACATACTGACCAGCTGTTTACCATGTTCATGCCGATCAAATGCTGCATAAATTACATGCTTCACACAAGTTGGAAAACTTGACAGCAGTAAAGTAGCTCCCCACATGCCTGAGAGAAACAAAAATTAAAACTGTACATAATGGCTTTTAGGGATGAAATGTTTATAAAGAGGAAAATATAATGTTTGGCTTTTAGGGATGAAATGTTTATAAAGAGGAAAATATAATGTTAGGATGATAAAAAAAAAACGCCTTAGTTTCACAAACCAAAAAGTCTCTTAGAGTGTTTAGGGAGGCTAGTGCATTCAAACAGTGATCAAGCATATTTTGGTCAAGGATATATCATATTTGCACTTATGCCGAAGTCCATGTTAAAAATAACTGTTCCTGTTTTCATCTAAATTTATGACATCTTTCCATAAAAAGTGATGACCAGGAGAAATTAAATGCCAAGTATTTTCCATATAAAAGGTCGAGGTCCAAATGCAACATCTTGTTCAGATGGAGGTTACATAGTTTCAAGGATTTTAGCCTTCCTTTTTAGAAGATGACCCCACAACAGAAGGAGGAGGAGGAAAAGGAAAGTCGTTGATACCCAAGAAAAAACGTCAGTTGAGGCAAAATAATAATCAGGAGCTTGATTCTAAGGGCGCCAAAAGAACAAATGGTCCAGACTCCGTTGTCCTATTATATAGACTGCACCAATTAGGGGGGAAAAGGATGTTAGATTTTCTACCTTGAATCTTGTCGTGAGTATGGAACCCTCTTAGCATAAGACTTTTGGAGGAAGACTGTACATACTACATTCTTTTTCTAACGGTTACATCTGATCAAGTTGATATTTTTCATCAAAATGCCAATAGTTTCTAAGCATCCAATACTTATCTTTGTGGGAATATATACTAGCACTCAAGTTCATAATTCGCCATTAGGCGGTAGGTTTATTTTCCCTGGATAACTAGTTTTCGTTCAATTGGAAGTACATAAATAAATCCTAGACTACAAGTGGCACGGCTACGCTTACTTGACCCAATTTGACCCAGTGCTTCAAATGCAGCTTCACATACATTTACATCCTGTCCTTCAGATGACCCAAGAATTCCATCTATAGCAGATATTAAATTCCGTACACCTAAGAAAATTTATGAAAAGCAAGAAACTGTCAGTATTTTTTGGTCCAACCGATAGTAGTAAAATTTACAGAATTAGAAGAATGATAATTAGGCAATAGGGTTCACCTGTGTGATATGATTATAAACTATTGTCAACTGTTTTTAATGCAACCAATTATATGTTCTAAGATATCAAGTGATCTTCATATTTCTGGATTTGTACAACAAGAAAATCACCCGTGAAAAAGTTCTCATTTTGGAAAACTTTTATTTGCGAAATGAAGTGATTCAACTCAACCCAAGTTGGACATTGTTCATACAATCTCTCCAACCTTGCAAAAATCTTGTATTCTATCTGAATGATATTCAAGCAAATTTAAATTGAAAATATGATACAAGGCACGTAACTCCTTATCTAAGGAGCACTAACACGCATACGCTGTGGATACTTTCTTTTATAGAATATATGTATTGAAAATAAAAGGGTAGAAGAGAAAAAACACCAAAGTTACGTGAAAAACCCTAGACCACGGAGAAAAAATCACGATAAGAGTTTTTTATTAATTTTTTCTGATATCCAGTACACAATACAGGAATAGGTATAAATAACCTAATCGGTTAAGGCCATTGGTATTGCTTCAACCCACTTGGTGAAGTAGTCTGTAAGAAACCCTAGACTGTAGACACCACACAAAAAAACCAAAACGCCTTCAGGGCTAAACCACAATTTCAACACTCTCCCTCAAGTTAGGACGTAGATGTCAATGAGACCCAACTTGCTAATACAGGTGTCAAAAGTCTGTCTAGGTAACCCTTTGGTGAGAACATCCGCAACTTGTTGACTGGACGGAACATAAGGGATGCAAATACTACCATTATCCAGTTTTTCTTTGATGAAGTGTCGTTCGATCTCAACGTGTTTGGTTCTGTCATGTTGAACCGGATTGTTTGCAATATTAATGGCAGCCTTGTTATCACAGTAAAGTCTCATCGGGTCATGACTTTTCTGATGAAGATCTACCAGAACCTTTTTCAACCAAATCTCTTCATAAATACCCAAGCTCATAGCCCTGTATTCGGCTTCAACACTGCTTCTAGCTACGACACCTTGCTTCTTACTTCTCCAGGTAACTAAATTTCCCCACACAAAGGTACAATATCCTGAGGTGGACTTCCTATTCGTAACAGAACCAGCCCAGTTTGAGTCTATGTAGGTCTCGATTCACCTTTTATCATGCTTTCTAAATACCAAACCCTTTCCAGGTGAAGATTTCAGATACCTCAGAATTTGTGTAACCGCCTCCATGTGTCTTTCATACGGAACCTGCATAAACTGACTAACCAGGCTAACTGCATACGATATATCAGGTCTGGTATGCGAAAGATATATTAGCTTCCCCACAATCCGTTGATACCTCTCCTTGTTCACAAGAACATCATCTATTGATTCTATCAGATAGTTGACTTCTACTGGCGTATCTGCAGGTTTACACCCAATCATTCCAATCTCTCTCAACAAATCTAGAGTGTATTTCCTCTGAGACACTAAGATCCCTTCCTTCGATCTTACTGCCTCCATTCCTAGGAAATATCTCAAGTCACCGAGATCTTTGATCTCAAACTCATTTGCCATCCGTCGTTTCAACCTGTCAATCTTTGTTGAATCATCCCTTGATAGTATAATATTGTCAACATAGACAATCAAGACAGCTATTTTCCCTAGTGCTAACCTCTTAGTGAACAAGGTGTGATCTAAATGCCCTTGAACAAACCCCTGAGATTTAACAAAGGTGGTGAATCGATTGAACCGGGCTCTAGGGGACTGCTTCAGGCCATACAAGGACTTTTTTTAATTTGCAAACTGATTGTCGAACTGTGCTTCAAAACTTGGAGGTGGGTTCATATATACCTCTTCTTCCAGCTCACCATTCAGAAATGCATTTTTCACATCCAACTGATGTAGAGGCCAGTCTTGATTAACGGTAACGGAGAAAAGAACACGAATAGTGTTGAGTTTTGCCACAGGTGAGAAAGTTTCTGAGTAATCCACTCCATATGTCTGAGTGAATCCTTTTGCATCTAATCTGGTCTTATATCTATCGGGAGTTCCATCTGACTTGTATTTGACAATAAAAACCCATTTACACCTTACTGTTTTGTGACCTCTCGGAAGACTAACCAGATCCCACGTTTTGTTAGTCTCAAGAGCCCGCATATCCTCCATAATTGCAGTTCGCCATTCAGGAATTTCCAGAGCCTTGTACACATTGCCTAGAATCAACACAGTATCCAGGCTGGTGGTGAAAGCTTTAAATCTTATAGATAGGTTACTGTAAGACAATAAGCTTTTCATAGTGTTTGGTGCACGACCTCGTACCTTTTCGCAGAGCAATCGGCAAATCTAAGGTAGCATCAATCTTACTGATCTTGTCTGCCTGTTCATCTGTACCCATTTGTTGTTCATTTTCAGTCCCCTGAGCATCACTTGGCACTTCATTACTACCATCATCCCTAACTTTGCCAGAGTTCACTACATCACCTTCAACATACTCATTATCATTAAGAATAGGGGTACCTTGAGCTTGAGCCGGTTCTGGTTCTAACTCTTGAACACCTTCTGGCGGAGCAACAAGGGGAACAATTTCGGGAACTATTTCCTTTCGAAGATGCTTCCTATAGTAGGTTATCCAAGGCACTTGTTTTGTAGGGAGGAAAGGCTCATTTGTTTCTGGAATAGGTTCAGGAAACAGGTCTAAAGGAACAGAGTAAGTGGAAGTGGAAGTGTTAGCTTCTTCACTCGTGGTCACGCCCTAAAGAGGATTAACAGGAAAGAAGGGTTTGTCCTCTAGAAAGGTGGCATCCATGATGACAAAATGCTTTCGAGAGGAAGGCTAAAAACACTTGTAGCCCCGTTGATGGAGCGGATACCCAACAAAGACACATTTTTGGGCCCTAGGAGCAAGTTTACTCTGGTAAAGACCGTGATTATGAATGAAAACGGTGCACCCAAACACCCGATGAGGAACATATGGGAAAAGGCGAGTGGACGAGACAGACTCTTTAAAATGCTCTAAGGAGGTTTGGAATTTGAGCACACGGGAGGACATCCGATTGATGAGATGAGTTGCAGTAAGTATAACATTTCCCCATAGATACGAGGGTAAGGATGAAGGTATCATGAGGGATCGGGCTAATCCAATGAGATGACGATTTTTCCGTTCGACCACCCCATTCTGCCGAGGCATAGGAATTTTGGTGGATGATACCTTTAGAGTCTGAAAACTCACGAAGGGACTGATTAACAAATTCACGTCCATTGTCACTTCGAAGAATGACGATTTTGGTATTGAACTGGGTTTCGACGGTGGTGTAAAACTGTTGAAAGACCGTCGTCACTTCAGACGTTTGTAAGAAGGACACCTATATAAGACGAGTGCGATCATCTATGAAGGTGACAAACCAACGTTTACCTGACACCATTGTGACATTCGACGAACCCCAAACATCACTATGTATCAGGTGGAAGGACCGAGAAGGTTTGTAGGGTTGTGAGGTAAAAGATGCCCTATGCTATTTTGCACGAATACAAACATCACAAGATAAAGATGACACATTTACATTTCGAAATAAATGGGGAAATAGATATTTCATATAATGAAAGTTTGGATGTCCAAGACGAAAATGACATAATAAGAAATCAGTTTCAGAAACAGTAAGAGAAGACAGTAAACAAGTGCTAGACAAACTCCTAGAAGAAGCATCATTGGAGAGGAAATATAGGGGTATTGTGCCGGATAGTGCCAATCAACTTCCTTGAGCTCAGGTCCTGAAACAAAACATTATCTGGCGAGAAAACGACTTTGCAGTTCAAATCTCTGATTAATTTACTGACTGATAGCAAATTATAAGATATCTTTGGCACATGTAAGACATTCTGTAAAATCAGTTCTTGAATTGGAGATAAGTGACCCTTTCCAGCAACGGGGGCAAATGACCCATCTGCAATTCGTATTCTCTCATTTCCAACACTTGGATAATAGGAGAGGAATTGATCGGATGATCCAGTTGGGTAGTCCGTTGCTCCTGAGTCAAGAATCCAGGACTCATCCCCCTCAACAAGGAAACTAAAGAACTCAGGAGTACCTGATTGTGCAACATTGCTGGTCCCAACTGTACCTGGATCCACATGGCTGGTCACCAGGGAGGCATCATCAACCGTTTCACCAACAAAGGCTCGATCGGATTTAGACTTATCATTTGGAGGGCGCCGCTTAGCATTTGGTGGATGACCGTGTAATTTCCAGCATTGATCCACAAAATCAGACATAATGTTTGTAATAGGTAAAGTAGGGTAAGCGGTTACCGTTTCTGGCGAACATAATGAAAAGATTGAATACGTATCTGGATGACAGTCAGCCGAAGGATTTTTCGTGGATCTAACGGCTACCCTGAGAGCCGAAATCTGCTGCTGCAAGTGTGCCAGTTGTTGTTGTAAACCAATCGTCCTGCTAAAACCCACCGTTGGTTGTTGTTGCCAATAAAAACCCGAATACACAAACTCCGTTGGCGTGGAGGAAGCGGCTGGCTGGGCAAAGAAGTGGCCCTGATGAATCGGCTAGGCTGACTAAACCGGGTTTGGCTGGACCGGCTGGTTCAGCGAGATTGGTTGGTTCGGTGCCTGGTTTGAAGGAAAGGTCAGTCGCATGTCTGGTCGGCTAGACGGCGCTTAGCTGCTGTCCGATTGGTTGTGATGGCAGCACTTGAAGATTTTCGACAATCGGCTGTGGCTGAAGTTTTCCGAAGGTGGTTGTGACGCTCGATGGCGGCAGTGGTTGCGTTTGAAGGCACGGGAGAGGCTGTCCGATTGGTGGAATCCCGCTATAAGGTTGTGTGATGGAGGGAAGGAGGCCAACGACAATCGATGGGTTGTGCGACTGGATCTGATCGGTGGGCTGCGCGACGTTGGTGACTGTTTGCAATGGCCTAAATAACGATCGTAAATATTAGTCGACGGCAGCCCTAATTTCAGCACTTTGGGAATTTTCCACTTGATTTGCATCCCCTGCTAGGTTTGACGATTGAATTTCTTCAATTCCTGCCACGATCTCATCACATTGCTCTGATACCATATTGAAAATAAAAGGGTAGAAGAGAAAAAAACACCAAAGTTACATGGAAAATACTAGACCAGGGAGAAAAAAACCACGATAAGAGTTTTTTATTAATTTTTTCTGATACCGAGTACACAATACAGGGTTAGGTATAAATAACCAAACAATAAGAAACCCTAGACTATAGACACCACATAAAAAGACCAAAACACCCTTAGGGCTAAACCACAATTTCAACAATATCTCTATAGATCGATATATTTAATACTTCCTCCAAGAAAAAACATGTAAAATTTAAATCATATATAGATACTCCACTATAAAAATACGTAACCAAATCAATTAACATTATTTGAAGTACTTGAAGAAGGATTTGGTTGGCTAGAGGAAGAAAATATCTTCCTAAACAATAGGCATGATCAAAACATAATAAGGATTACAAATTGTTACACAATCTCTCTTCTTTTATAAGAACTTTTTAGACTGGGCTGTATTTTCTTTTTCCCCATATTGTTGAATATTACACATGTTTTTAGCATGTCAGATGTGTCCGGACAAATCAATGTTGTGTTCGACACGGAAGCTCTACCTAAAACTAAGTGTCATGCTTCCAAATTCCTTGCACAAAGTTTATAAATAGAATGTGATCTTAATGATCTACAGTAGATAATATAACAATGATGCTTAAATGGGTAACCGCAGGTTCATGAGATACTGAGAGTCCCAAAGTGAAACCTGATGAAAAGGGGATTGTTATGTGAGCATTAACATTTGGCTAGTTTATCTAATCCACACCTTTCTCGAATTCTTAAGTAACTTCAAATCAAATGATGAGTAGTGTTGCAGGTCAATAAAACGTCCAGAAGGTCAACTTATTTCTTACATGATTCATCTACAAGTGAGAAAATGTTATCTTTGGACAAAAGTCTTCCACAAATGACCATAGCTCTAGATCGTAGAATAGACTCTGCTGATGAGTTGCTGCAATAAACAACAAAAAGTCATGATTCATGAATACTATCAACATCTGGAGTCAGGCCATTTGCTTATATAACTGAAGTTCATAATTCTTTCATTACAAACCTGATTATAGAGCTTAGAAGTAGGATAAAGCTGGTCCTTGGCAAAAACTTTGTACCATGTTCAATCTCCACTAGCTTCATCAATTGGAAATATTATGATATATGTTATAAGTTACATCATAGATTGGCTAGAAAGAAAAATCAAATGTGTCAAAAGGAAAATTTCAAAGCTGATAAGACCAAGGATAGAAGAGAGCATGGCATAACTCATGATGATGATGCATATGCTTGAGTCAAAATGAATCCCGGCCATAATTCTAACGGAAACCCAGTCTTGAGATAAAAAATGAAGAAGTTTCGGACAAATTTATTGACGAGATAAAAATAATGAAAGGTACTTAGCATTTGAGAGGCTTAATTTGTCTCGTAAGATCATTTCCAAAATACAAATGACGCAAAAACCTTCCAATGGATGTCATATTTATATACTTTTTACCTTGAATTCATAGTTAATTATTGTGAAATATAAGTATAAAGTGGTTAATATGAGTCCACAATCAGCCATAATTATGTAAAAATGAGCATGATGCATTCTTAAGGCTATTTTGGGTTATTCCAAAAGTAAGGATAATTAAGTTTTTTAGGTTAAGAACTAACCATGTTTTTGTTATTGTGCAGGAAAGTTGGATTTTTGCTCCAATGCAACCACATTGCTCTACAAACAAAAATCCATTGCGGCCACATTGTGCCCTAGACTGTTTCAATGGAATTTTCGTGGTCAAAACAATTTTGCTGATTTCGAGATCCTGAGATGTTAGTCCATTATGAATCCTCCTATATCAGTTTGGGGCAAGTATTTTGACAACCACCCATCACGTTGAAGCCTATATAAAACTCCTCAATCCCTCCATTTGAGAGACCTAAGCCTTAAGATGATTTCCACATCCAAAACTGAGAAGAAGACTTCCAACACTTCAAGAACAAAAGTTCCTCTGATGTTAGGAGTTCCAGATCAATTCTTGCCTGTGAGTAAGAGTTCTAAGTGAGATTCTCTTAGAGAGAGGTTAAGAGTTCTAAGTGAGATTCTTTTTGAGAGAAGTTGAATCGAGCTAAGAGAACACTCCTAGAGTGTAGAGATTGTCACGAGGATTGCAAACTCTGTTTTCCAGATTCATTTATTGTTTTATTCCATTTCATTCCCATCTCACGCTTATGAAAATTCTTTTCAAAGAAGTCTACATTTGTTATCATTATCAGCTAAATTCCTTGAGGGATTCGGTTTGGTGGATGCCCTAAAAGGTTAAGATAGTTTGATACATTGTGTCGCCATACACCCACTCCTTTATGCTATTTCCCTTGTTCATTTTATGAATTACCTTGTTAATTTAAACTAATCACTTAAGTTAGCATGTCAGTTGAGAAGGTTAGGACAATATACAGAGTTCACAAAGGAATACGGGATTAAGGGCCTCGACATAGGGCTCAACACTTTCCCACCTCCATTGTTTATAAACCATTTCGCTAGCAAACTCCTTATCTAATGACCAATAACCCTAATATCTCAATATTATTCCCAACAGTTATTCTAATAACATTCCAAACGGTTCTTTTCTTTTAATTAGTTCTGCCAACAGCAAACATTAAAGGTATATTTGTATTCCTGTAATGACCAATCAAGGTCAATTGTCCATACTGCTTCATTGATGCGATCTACACTGATCAACCATAATGATTTTTCTTGCATGATCAAACCACTAAGCAGCTACCATCTTACTTCTTAGTTTAAAACAGGATGTCAGAGGCAGTTCATTTCAGCTCTGGCCCATGACTATTGAAATGGTGTCTATTTCCAACTCATGTTAAGACTCTTGTAATTGAGATCGCAATAACCCATATTGGACAAGTTTACTGACATTGAAAAAAGCTAAAGGGATAACATCATTTATAACGCCATTTTTCTTCTAATGTTACTCATTATGCAATGAATATCAAAATGAAAAACAGACGGGCCAACATGTTCATGAACAAGAAGACAGGGAGTAAGATAATAAACCTCGTACAAGAGTTCCAACACACTTAAAGTTACAAGTGTGTCATTTGAATTATTGATTTCACTTTCTAGAAGGCCTAGTAAATTTGCATTGTATACTGCCGATGCCACAGAGCTAGAAACTGAAAATAGCTTCACTACCAAAGCCATGACTCGAACTCTTCCCTGAGAAATTTTAGTTTCAATAAGCACAAACTACTAGCAAGTAAAGGGGACTCTTCCAAGTAATGATGCTAAAAGAAACAATGAATAAACATAAACTCTAGCAAAAGAAAATATGATTGAAGGAATTTTCTTAAGAACAATAATCAGCAAGTATTAAGCGCTTCCCAACAAATACAAACATCTCAAAGTCATAGTACCCGCTACAATACCAGAGATGAACATGTTGAAGCTACAGTTCCTAGGTGTGTTGCTTCTGTTTTATTTGTTGGGAAGATGATTTCCTACAGAGCAACAAATTGCAGTCAGTTTTGGCAAAAAGATACTTACTGTAACTCTTAAATCACCAATTGACTCAAAAGGTTAAAATGATGGTTGTAGGTAAATTTAATATTATATCAACATTCTAGCACTACCCTCACTCATGGACTTGAAATTCGTAGAAGACGCAACAAGTGGAAGTTAATATTAAATGAAGAGAATGACATTTTAGGATTCGAATACAAGACCTTCTGCTTTGATACCATCTTAAATTGTTATTTGATCCAAAAGTTTAAGTTGATGGGTGGAGGTAAATTTGCTATTATATCAATGCTCTAACAATAACATATAGGACAGGTTAACCATATAGAGCAGACAAATAATAGCTATTGTATTGTATATTTACCATCCCATGTGGAAATGCAGCCAATGTCTTAATTGCATCCATCGACGAGTTAGCAACTTGTTCATTACTACAAAAAAAAAAAAAAAAAAAAAAAAAAGAGGCAACCTCACGCTTAATTCCACAGCAAGCTAAAAATAGATGAAATGCATAGATTCTGAATCTAAGAAAACTTGGAAAAACTGAAATATTTTCTTCCCTGTTGGGGAATTAACAAACTGAAGGTGGAACATTTAAACAACAACCTCATTTGCTCCAATATTCATGGCTTTAATGAAATATGTGTTGCTTATGAGTTTTATCAGGTAAAGCTGCTTAACACAAAGAAGCTGAAAGAAGGGTGGGGAGTTGAAGGGGTCAAGATCAAATCCTACATCCCTAGGTTTGCCAATCATAGAACTCAATTGTGTAATAGTTTTGCAATAATAACAAAATGTTTCAAATGTACAAGAGAAGTGTAAATTGCATGCATGATACAACATTTTTCTAATGACTCGAGAAAGAAATGCTATTTATAGTCTCGATACACTTGAAGTAAAGGTTTAAGCAAAAAAACTAATTGTTTCAATACCACCTAGAACTCAATGTCATTCATAATTTGATCCACAATCATCAGAACGTGTTCTTACCCATTGACAAGGCACTTGAGCAAAAGTGGATAGATGCCATAGTCGATAATTAGTTGTATGGCCAAAAGAGTAGTTTCATCAGACTCCTGCAAAAGGCGAGTGACCTGAAGAAATATTTAATTCTTAGTTTAAGAATACAGAAGATTGTAGCTTGCACGGTGATAACAAACAGATGAAGTTCAAAAAGAAAGGGAAAACTAGTTAACGAGAAAGAGGGTTAACTAGTTGAAGTTGAACCAAATAATGGCAAAGAAAGCCAACCGTTTTACAGGCTAAGCTTCTAACTATTTGAGAATCTGCCCGTAGTCCAACCTGTACAAAGGGCTGCAAAGGGGGAATAGAAATAATCAGTACAACGGACAGATGTGAGAGCACTATCGTTAGGGGTATATGGGGTACATGAGTAAGATTAGTATGTCATGTAAATAGCACGGGCATAATGGTAGTTGGCTAAGGGTGCCTTGGTTGACAATAGAGGGTGTAGTGTTAGGACTTTGGGAGAAAGGATATTACTGTATCGTGGATTCCTTTTTATATTATAGTACACTGTGATTTGGTATTCTTGTTAAGGGTATTCTAACAACAGACCATAAAGCAAAGCACATCCAAGGATCCTAATGTTGATTGGATGGACTAGTCTCGTGTAGTCAAGAGAACAAGGAAATAAGAAGAGAAAGGAAATGCTATTGCAGGAAATGCTATTACACTGGAACACAAGTACATGGGTTTTCACTGACTTTGAACTCGATTCAACCGAGCCGTAAATATCTGATAGATATGGAAAAGAATCAAATCCTGAAAAAGCCTCCACCATGGCAGTACAAGGGAAGTGTTCGTACCATGTAATGTGGTATAAGAGAGGCTCCATACTTGGTTTTGAATATCCTGTCAAGACATGCAACCAGAGTGTTCTCTAGACGTGGGATTTCTGCTTTTGTTTGTAAAGCACTTGCAGAAGTGAACAACCCACGTCAGAAAGAATACCCAAAAGAGCAATCAGAATACACCTAACCAGCTCAAAAACAATTGATCAAATAAGAGATTGTTCGATTTTCAAATTGTAAATAATACTTGATGATGGCGGGAAGGGGGAAGCGGTCGAGAAATTCCTTAACCGACGCATCAGTCCGAACACCTTCGCAAGGAGGGAAATACTTCAAAGAGTCAGATTCCGATGCATTTTCAGTATAATATGCAGAATTAATGTATCAGATGATTAACCGGGATAATTTGCGAAGTCTGCAGCTGCTTCGAGTAGCCTTGTCGGATCATCCACAGAAAATTCCTCCATTTCTTCGCTCACGGAGCCTTTGTATGAGTATGGAAGTTGAAAAGGAAAAAAAAGAGAGAATCGGAGAGTGTTACTGAGTCGGTGTCGATTCTTCTGGTTTGGTCACATCCGATGGAAGACGAAGACCACCGTCTAAAAAAGATTCTTAAATCACGAATCATCTTACTTTTTTTAAAAAAAAATCGGATTCTAATATAAATTCCCAACTTCTAATTTTATACATTCTAATTCTATGTTCATTAACTTCTAATTTCATGCCACTACATTTTAATACTGTTTAAATTTTATAATTTTGTGTCTGCGAGTCATTAACCTATTCGACCTGGTTTTTTTAATTCGCATGTCTACTAAATATAAATTAAAATTTTAAGATTTTTAATATAAACAAATTCAAATTTACATCCGTTAAATCAAATATTAATTAAATTTTATAAGAATATAAATATATCGTGGAACTGTCATATACAAAAATGAAAGTTCTTTTACTAAAAAAATGGTTGAATCACCCAGATACAAAATTTGAAGTTTAGGAATTGATTGGGGATTGAAACACATAATTGAAAATTTGTTTATACCGCAAAAATTGGACGTTTATTTACTTATTAGATACAAAATTTAAAATTTAAGACTTGATAATTGATTAGACACATATTGATAGTTTATTTATACTAGAAAACTGAAAGTTTGTTAATCAATCAGACATAATATTTTGAGTTTTAGGGATAGGTTATATCCCCTTTCTTCGCGCTTTATTTTTTATTTTTTTGTGGGCGGAATCTTTTTTATTTTGGCTTTCATCTTTTGTCCAAAGTACTTCTCACCATTTTTTATCTCAGTTTCTCTATGGTAGAATGTTGAGTTTTATTTTTTAAATACAATACTTACCAGTTTAGTGATTAAACTTGTAATTTTTTTTTTATCTAGTTTTGATTGGTAGAAATATTTGAAACTAATGTGTTTTAAAATTTTAAATAATATTTTAGTCCATTGATCTATTCCATTGTATTTAAAGTGTACTTTTAAATGGTCAAATTTAGTCCTTTATTCTCGTAAATACTTTAAATGTGGTCGCGTTGCTAGTCCATTTTACACATATATATATTTAACTAGTTAGCCAGTTTATTAAAAAAAATATTATTATTTAATTAATTTTCGATGATTAAATGTAAGATTTGATAGTGTGCTTTATTACATAAAAATATAATTTTAATTAATTTATTACATAAAAGTATAAGTATTTAATCAATTTTAATAGAAATTAATTTAAAGTGACTAAATTTTAAATTTATTGAAATTATACCAATTAAATTACAAATTTTTTGAAGTACATAAAGTAAAATTGAAAATGAAACTACATAAAATTTAAATAGGATGGATTTTAAATTTATGGAACTAAGAATATTTCAAGAAAAATTAAGGAAATGAAATGATACTTCAATCCATAATTAAGTTAGAACAAGATGCTTTAAACCTTAAAGGGAGAAAAAGAAGACGACAAAAAAAAGTTGTCTTAAAAAAAAAGAAACTTTTATGGATAGGAAAAATTTCAAATTATTTACAGAAATAATAAAAAAAAATAACGATAGACACCGATAGACTTTTATCAACCTCTATCAATGATAAACTTGTATAAGTTTTTATGACTAATATAGTATAAATGATAGGCTTCTATATGTTATATATCAATAATAGACTTCTATCAACATATATCGATGATAGACTTATATATCGGTGATAGACTTATATTATTGATAAATGTCGATAGACTTCCATCAATGTTTATTAACAATAGACATTGATAATAATATCTATCAAAAAAGTAATTAAATTTTACTATTTGTATAAATATTTCCTTTGTCTATTTCTAAAAATCCTAAAAAAAAAACCCTTAAAAAACATACATTTAAACAGTACAATTAAGAAAAGTAATTATTAAAAGAAAAAGGAAGGGAAACCCTAACCTTTAAACGTTATACCCTACCCGATCTGCCACTCACGTGTTTTTCACTTCTTCTCCTCCTTCCCACCAGCAGCTCAGTGTCGCCGCCCATCTCTCCGGTTCAGTGCTGCTGCTGTCGTCTCTCTTCCTCTCGTCCCGCCGGCTCTTCCCTCCTTCTGCATTGCATTCTGCTCCCCTGTTGGTACTGGCATTCTTTCAATCTTCATTTATGTCTTTTTTTCTCACTTCAAAAATCAAATTAGGGCTTGTCTAATGAAATAAGCGAGAACTTGTTTTTATTCTTTGTTTGTTTTTTTTTTTGCTTTCTAACAACAATAGCAGAATAGCCACGAAAAAGAATTCAGCCGTGGGGCAAATTGGGACTTTTCGAATGGCCGTGTGTTACCCTATGCCCTTTGATTTATTGGACATGTTTTTCAACTGAGGCTTTGATCATCCGTATATCTCCTTGGTCTCTGCTGAAATTTCCTTGTTTCCTGTCTGCCAAATCTTCGAAAGCACCACCCATCTTGAATTTTCCAGTCTTCTTTATTTGTCTAGAACCAGACGGAGTAATCTCTCCAATTTTTCTTAAAAACAAACATTTGATTGAAATAGTTTGCATGTGAGTTATTTGATAAAATGCATGGAATTTTCAATTGGCTGCGTTTTTTTCCGCATTCTGTTATATGATATCAGAGTGTTGTTTTGTCGTTTGTTGGTACAGGGGCTTAATTAGTTTTGAGAATGATTAACGAGGTTGATGCTTTTATAAGTGTAGAAGGCTACAAACCTCCAGCAGAGTTCGAGGAAGACAAAAGGGAATTTCTTACTGATATTTCTTTGTCCAACTCTGAAGAGCTCTGGCTTATTCAATGGCCTGCTAACCAAGTAAGATATTATAAACTACTAGAAAAGTGTTATAGCTACCTGCAGTGTGGGTGAAATTAAAATGAAGAACAACCTTTTTTCTCTTTTTCAGATTGAAGTTTGTTGCAGCCATTTCAATTACTGTTTAACTTGATAGAGATTTATTCTTTTTCTTCAATGGGTATTGCAGGCCCCGGATTTTGATGGGCAAGAATTTTCTCTTCAACTTCATCCAGATGGACGTTTGGGCAGCTTTCAGGGTTCATCTGGTAAATATCATTTTGTCAGTGATCTTTTAAAAAGTTTTTTTTTTTATTAAGAAACAATTTTATTGATGTTTGAAATTCACAAAAGGATATACTTTTTTTTCTTTAATAAGAAACAATGAATGAAATATCCAAAGATATCCTAAAATACAAAATGGCGCATTAAAGGGTATACAAAAGATGTTTCCAATTTGCAATAAGGAAAGAAAAACTATGGGCTTTTATAGCTAGTAAATCTTTACACACAAAAAAAGCATTAAAGATGGCAGAGTCAACAATGTCCTTTGAAGTCTTGCTTTTTTCCTGGAAGATTTTCGTATTTCTTTCATTCCAGAGCTTCCATAAAACCACAAATATAATGCCAATCCATAAATGTTCTTTAATGGCTTTAAAAGGTATGATGAATAATAAATGGAGCCAACTTTGGGTGTCAAGCGAATTATTAAGAATTATCTTCATAATTCGCTTGACACAGGCAGGACCAAAATGGAGATAAGTTGATCCATGACAATGCTTTTGAAGTCTATCCATGGTATTAAGACAAAAATTAGTAACTTCCCACATAAGGAAATTCACTCTTTTTGGGCAGGAGCTTCTCTAAATCTTCTTGTATAGTTCATTTGCTGTTGAGGTCCCATTTGTGGTGAGGTGAAAATATAAAGATTTTGAGGAAAATCTATTTGTATCAAGTTTCCATAACCATGTGTCATTTCTGTCAATGAGGGCAATATTAGGAATAATCTTTTAAGAGTCAACTGAACTTTAGAGACCAAGAACAATGTTCTGTATCGCAAATCTGTTTGACAGAGTCCTTTTTAGTACCAGCCAGTTGATAGAGTTGAGGAAACTTCGATTTTAGAGTGTCTTCACCGATCCAAGTGTCAAGCCAAAAAGTAGTAGTAGACCCATTGCCAATGATGCACTGTATATTATCATAGACTAGGTCTTTCTGTTTCAAAATGAATCTCCATGGTCTTCTAATGGATGGAAGTATGCTGTCATCTCATCTCATCTCATGAAGTGGGATTATCTTAAGAAACTGTTGGAGGTTGGGGGCTGGGGATTATTGACATAAAGCAATAAAATAAGACCCTTCTTGCAAAATGGGTTTGGGGCTTTCATCTTGAAAAGGATGCACTTTGGAGAAAATTGATTAAAGCTATCCCAAAAGGTATACAAAAGGATATACAATCCATGGAATTACAATAAGCCATCCGAATCGTTTAGAAGGGAAGTGTATGAATATGAAGCAAAAAGATTAGGACTTTTACACCAAGAAATAGCGTAATAAATAACAAGATCAAGGAAAGTGTCAAAAATTAGTAATTAGTAATTAGTTACTAATAACTAATATTAGTAATTAGTTACTAATATGCCCCTAATATATTCTTCTAATACCAATCCTATCAGTTTAATACGACCATATCTCTGGAATGATGACTCACAATTCACCTCTTCCTCCTCTGTTCTTTTACTCGGATGCTTTTGAATAGTCTTTGGCTTTTCCTAGAGAAGTTACTACACACCTCAACTCCATTCTCTCGAGGGAGTTTGTTAGGTAAGTTGATTACAAATAGAGGGGAGGAGGAATGGAGAGGATATACAATAGTTGGGATATGAATTAGGGCTTGAGAGTTATCTGAAGGTTGGGAGGGTCCAAGTACCTCGAACATTCGGGTTCTATCGTAAACATTCTTTTTTTAAGAGCATCGTTGGTGTTAATGGCCTTGTGAGCCAATTCCTGTTTCTTGGGGTATTCGTCTTTCCATATTTCTCTAGCCAAAGATGTCTTGGAAATTTTGATTCTATTGCCCATATTGGCTAAGAGAGATTTCTAGAAAAGTGTCCATCAGGATTGAGAGGCCATTTCCAAGCATCTATCGGTTGTGAGGGTGGTGGGCGCCACGACCACGACCATATTGAGGTCTCAAAAGTTGTTATTGGCATTCATGTCTTCACCCAAGATTGAGGACTCAAAAGTTGTGATTGGCATCCCAAGTCTCTTTCACACTGGCTGTTTTCCAGTGGGGTAATCAGTATAGAAGTGGGCATCTTGAGGACAAGGGTTGTCTGGTTACCCAATTTAGGTGAGATGTTGAAGCATATTTTATCTTTAATAAGCTTCCTTCATAAAGCATCCTTTTTGTGCTTACGATCTCTAAATCCACTTAGCAAGAAGAGCGTGGTTTTTATCTCTCATAGGGTACATCCGAGGCCTCTTTGATCAATAGGATGAAGAGGTTTAGACCAATTAGCAAGATACTGTCCTTTGCCATTTTGCCCACCTTCCTACAGAAAATTCCTGAATAATCTTTCAATCTCCTTGCTAATCTTAATAGCCAAGATGAAAATCGATAGGTGTATTTTGGGAGATTTGAAAAATGTAGCTTGTATGAGAGTGAGCCTTCCCCTGTTAGATGAAAAGGTGGATCCCCATGCCTATAATCTTCTCTCAATTTTTTCAATGATCGCCCAGTGTCCAAAAAGAGATGGCTTTCAGCAAACCATGTAATGGGAGACCGAAGTAAGAATTGGGCCAATCACCCTTTTTGCATATGTATTTCAAAACCAATTCCTCAATGATGTCCAGTTCAACATTGATACCGATAATTTCAGACTTTTGGAAGTTGATATTATGCCATGATGCTTCTCAAAAGTCTCAATCTCATTAAGAAGGTGAATGAAATGTAGCTCATCATAAAAATTAGAGAAAAGATTGTCAGTGATTTACTATGAGGACAATCTTCTTTACATCCATTTTTCTCGACTCGTCGAATTAATCTATCACCAGTTTTTCAAATAACAGTTGGTGCATGAATATGCTTGAAGTATTTTTGTTTGAATGAGAACTACATCAATTATAGTCTATCCAATTCAAGTGATTAATTTAAAATGTAGTGCTTTATTTGTTCTTTTTCTATTAGTCAGCTTATATTCTATTGTTAAGTGTTTGTATTGTACTTGATTTCATCTTCTATTGGATACTTCTGTTTCGCGTCATTATTATATTTTGAGCATTAGTCTCTATTCATTATTTCAAGGAAGAGGCTTGTTTCAAATGTGAACTACATCTATTCCATTCATTTTCTTTGTACAATAATTTCAATCTATTTTTGTTTTCATCAAAAGGAAAATCATATGATGTGGTCAGCTGTTTGGCTCAAGTACCTGAGGCTTCTGTTTTTCTACCATCTTCATCAGACACCAGATTAGGTAAAAGCCCCTCTTTCTGTTAGAGTAATTATCGATGTATTTTGATTTTTTTCCCCAAAAAGTTTGAATATGTTTTACTTCACATGTTAGTATCATCAGTCTCTTCATTGCAGTTACACTCTCTCTCTCTCTCTCTCTTTTTTCCTTTTTGTCACAACTGGCTGGTACTTAATCTGCACCTGTTCTACTTTCCGTTAGAGCTTCATTTTCAAAGTTCCTATATTCTAGATTAGGAGATGGTAGTCTACTAGTTTAGCTTCACTTTCAATACCAATGACGTTATGCTTAGACTTCTAGCTTCTCCATCCCCAGTGATTCTGATTCTGTCTGTTCTCACATGCCCATATTCGTCCATTAGTGTGGTCTAGTACTTCTAATCTACTCCTTTCATAGTCAACAGCTGGCGTTAGTTGCTGGTTCTTCAGTCACAAATCTTAACATTTTATTTTTTTTAGTTCCGAGTAGTCTTTTAACATTTTATTAGTGAGCATAATGCTAATACTACATTAAACTTTCTTTCCTATCTAAATTCGTTAGAATACAAATGAACAATATTGATGATACTTCATGCATCCCAATTCAAGTCCAAAGTCTTCATGATATTTGTTCACACCACATCATATTCTAGTGGCATGGTCCTTATTGTGCGAGTAGATCCACCATTCATTTTAATATCAACTCATCTTCCCCCCGATAAAATTGTTCTATTTTTTTTTATATGTTCTTTTACCCTTGAAGTTGGAAAGATTTCCCGGCGGATATCTCTTGTGCATTACCCAGAACCTGAAGAACTCGAAAAGGCCACCCCTATGAAATCATTGTATCAAAAATCCTCTGGAACTTCATTGACCAATTCTCGTCAAACTACAACATCCAGAGGCCCACACTCAAGCAGTAGAAGAACAAGTTCTTCACGAAGTAGTAAACCTAGAAGTTCGGTATCTGAATTTGAGGAGCCATCAAAGCCTTCGATTGTTAAACAGGAACCAGAACCTACCGAGTCCAGAGATTATCTGAAAAAGGATTCATCGAAAAGAAATCGCACGCATGATCCTAGTAGATCAATCGACCACTCGACTCCAGATTCGGGACGTGGTCATAGTGCATTAACTTCTTCAGGGTCCACCGAGCGATCCAGTGAAGGTAAATCAAAAAAGCAAAAGAAATGAATGAGGTTGCTTCAAACATGAAGTATTCATTAGTTTGTGACAGGTTACTAAAGTTTGTCTATACATTTATTTTCCATTTTCCTTTGCTTGGACTGAATTCTGGAGCAATTGTTGTACGTCATAGCCCATGGGAGATTCTTTCTCAGATCAGATATACCATCAGTTATACTGAGTACTTAATTAATGTTAATTTTGAATTAATAGTAAATGTTATTAATTCTTATGAGTTGTAAATCAATAGGTTTTTAGTTCAACATGTAGTCCAAGATTCAACTTTCTGACCTCTATTGGTTGAGAGTATGCATTAATGTGTAGAGTTATGCTAAGGTTAATGGTCAGTTGTAAATTAATAGTTGATATGAGTTCGATTTGAATTAAGTTGAATTTTGTGATAGATTTTATTCGACTTTATCATCGGAACACAAATTGGATTTTTTGATGTTTGGTTTCCCTTACCAGTACAACAAATTTCACAGCTAGATAAAGAGGGTCTAATTGTCATCTGTATATAGCTTCTACCCTCAGAAAGGAAGAGGGGTAGCAACAAAGAAACATCATGAGAAGGTATGGAAATAAAGTGAATGGAACTCGAAAGCTATAGTTGTTTGTGAAGATATGTTTGAGCATTCTCTTCCCAAAGTTGCTTAAAGAAATTTATCTTAGATAAAATTAATTATAATCTAAGAAGTGTAATGATAGAAATAATCGTTAGGATTTTAGAGTAAGATCTTTAGACACCTTACATCTAACCAGAAATTATTATATAAAACAATGAGCTAATTAAGTGTAGATAATATGAGTGTTTCCATGAGACATGATGTCTATTTGCAATATGAAAATTAAAATCTCTGATCTCCTGGAGGGCTTTTATGAGAAATTTGTACAGATTGGTCAAATTTTGAGGCCCACTTGAAATTTGGTCAATCTATAAAAAAAAACACTTGAAAATTGATTTCCTGATGATGTCAGTCGCGTGTGAAATATCTGTTAAGATCTCAAAATGCTCGATATCTAGCATGCATCTCATATTCTGACGCATTCATCTTGTACTTTCCTCTCGTTAAAATGCTTGCTAGCATGCACACAATTTAGATTCTCACGCATTCCTCTCGTTTGGACTCGTTCCTTTTGTGCCTTCTTCTTGATTGGATAGAGATTGAACATTTTAAATTTTAATTTTCAATCTGACTTCCTCATTCTTCTTGCTTCATTTTCTTTTCTCTCGTATTTGCATCTCCTGCCAATTTTCATGTCATTAAGGATCATTGTACAAATTTTCCAATACTTTGAAAAAGAGAACTGACAAACCCACAATTCTTTCAAATCAATTTAAAGAAAAGTCTAGTGCATGCTAAGTTTCATTAAGATGATAAAATGCAAAATTGGTATTTCGAATACATCCAGCTGTTTTCTCTAAAAAGAACTCATAAGCATTCAACTGCAAATTTTTCCAAAAATACAAATATGGTCGAACTTCAGGAGGACTACTCTCTTCTATTACCTCAGCCCTCTGATGCACATTACCAACAAAATGATCAAATGATCAAAGTCATTATGGAAAATCGGGTCCAAGTTAGATATTTGTATCTTTGGGAAATGATTCAACTAAATTCTTATGAGTTTTTATAGAGAGAAGGGACAGATATACTCGAAATACCAACTTTACGTTTTGTTATCTTAATGAAACTTAGCGTGCACAAGACTTTTCTTTAATTTGATTTGAAAGAATTGTGTAGTTGTCAGTTCTCTTTTTCGAAGTATTAGGAAATTTGTACAACAACCATTAATTACATGAAAATTGGTGGAAAATTGATATCTGGTAAAGAACGAGATGCAAAAACAAGAGGAAAGAAGATGAAGCGAGAGGAATGAGGGAGTCGGACTGAAAATTAAATTTAAAATGTTCGATTTCTATCCGATGAACAACAAGAGAAAGGCACGAGGGGAGAATCCAAAACGAGAGGAATGCACGAGAATCTGGGTTGCATGCGTGCTAGCAAGCATTTTAGCGAGAGGAAACCGCGAGAGGAACAAGTCCAAAGTGAGAGGAGTGCTCGAGAATCTGGGATGCGTGCATGATATCGAATGTTTTGAGGTCTAAACGGATATTTCACACGTGGCTGACATCATCAAGAGGCCAATTCTCGAGTGTTTTTTAAAGGTGGGCCAAATTTCGAGTGAGCTTCAAAATTTGACCCATCCGTACAAATTTCTCGACTTTTATATCAATGAGTAAAACTTCCCACTAACTTTTTAATGTGGTTAGGATAGATGGGTCACATTAATATTTTTGAAACATTGAAAATAAATACTTGTTAATGTAGTTAGGATTGATGGGTCACATTAATATTTTTGAACCATTGAAAATAAGTTGAATCACGTGATTGTTGCCTCGCTGGTTCTTGTGTGTTAGGTTGGCATTCTCTCTTTTGTTAAGTGTAATCATTCGTGTAATGTTGTTATTCATAATTTGGCACGTGTTGAAACTAATTTGTTACTCAATCTTCCTCTTCTAATTTAGAAGATCAAGAGGCTTGTTGGCTTTCATCTTACCCTAGTTGGGTATCCTCTACTCTTAATGAGGATTATGCTTGTATGGTTGTTTAGCTTTTATGGATTTTTTAAAAAAGTCTTAGAATAAAAAAGTCAATAGGGCTCCTATTCAGAAAAGTCATTCTCTATTAGCAAAAAAGTTAAAAAAACATATTCACACAGTGTCTTTTCCTTACATAAAAATAAAAATAATAGTTCAATAAATTTCGATGAAAATTAGTTAAGAGTCACTAAATTTAACATTTGTTAAAAGCATATGGTTTAAATTTAGATAATTGAAAGCACAAAAACCAAATTGAAATGAAATTCAAAGTACAATGATCAAAATGGTATTTTATAACATTTTTTAAGTTAGAGTAAAATTCAATTTATACTCTTAGACTTTTAGAATTATATTACTTAGGTTTGGTTTGATAATGACTTCATTTTTAGTTTTACCGGTTTTGACATTTATGTATGTTTTCTCACAAATTCTCTATTATGATTTTTAAAAATCTTAAAGAAACACCTAAGTTTGTAGTTAAGGTCTTAAAACAATAACAAGTTTTTGAAAACTTTTTTTTTTTTTTAGTTTTCAAATTTTGGCTTGTTTTAAAAGTACAAGTAGAAAATAGATAGCAAAGCATAGAAATCTACAAGTGAAAATAGTGTTTATGCAACTTAATTTTTGAAAATAAAAAATAAAAAATAAAATAATTTTCAAATGGTTTCTTCCAAACTCAAACTAATAATTCTATTAAGTATATTGAGATCAACTAACTTCAATTTCCACTAGCCAAAATGGGTATAACATAAAATATTTACTATTGTTGCCAAAATTTGGACAAATAAATCGATTTGACCTCAAAGTAGCAACAATGATACATTCGTATTTTAGGGGAAGAAAATCACCTTACAAGTTAGAGAGAACCGTGTGGTGTAGGCCACACACACTCTGAAAGTTAATAAGTCGGAAGATTCGTCATTAAATAAGATTACTAGTGGAGAGTTCACTTACCTCTTTTGTTTCCTTCCTTCCTTATTTATAGATTTTTTCCAAGATCTTCAGATGTTATCTTTCTTTCTAGGGTAACATTCTGTAAAATTGGCTTGATTTAGTGGGTTCGACCCTATATGAGGCAGAGGCCAATCAGGCCAATTGGCAATGGGCTAGGTTCTTGATTGAGGCCAACCAGGTTTTGGCCAACTTAACTTTCTCCATTTGGTCCATTTCATCCTCTTGGTATAGTGGTTTGTCCGTTTATTGTCGCATCCTTGGCCAAGTAGTTTCTTTTTCTTTATTTTGTTGTTTTTCCCCTTTACCCTAGAAATTACTATAGTATTTGAATCCTCAACGGAAGTGAGTGATCGCATTTGTGTCAATGAATTCATTTTGGAAAGAAACTCAAGACAGAGAAATTACAGAATAAGGATAAACATAAACATTGTCTAAACATGCTTTCAAAAAAAAAAAAAAAAGTAGAAAGGAAGGGAAGAATGGTTTACTCACCCTTAATGAAAAACGCTTCTTCACATTCTCCTCTCTAAAAAATTATGAACATTGTTCTTTCTCACGAACACAGCAAGATCAAATCTCCAACACAAGATACCACCACTAAAACCTTCCTTTCTATTCTCAATGAAAGAACCAAGAAGGAGTTGTGGACTCTTCTGAGAATTTTGGTGAAGGAATCTAAGTTTCTTTTTGGGAGAGATTGAATTGCAGAGAAAACAAATGTTCTATATCACCTAGTGAAAAACCTTATGCAGTGTTACGTGCAAGAGAGGAGGGAGGAGTTACATAGTTCCTCCACTAACATGATTTAATAATTCCTAGTGGAGTTATTCCTTAATTTAAATTAAAAACATAAAATTACATTAAAACTAATTTTAATTCAATTAAATTAAAAAGTTTATATTAAAATAAATTTGGTATAAATGTCACATATTTAAATCATATTCAAATAATAATCTCTCACAAAACCTATAGTTTTAATATAAATCACATTCACATTAAATTCGAATCTATAGTTTTATATAAATCTCATTCATATAATTAATATTTGAATCATATTCAAATATTTATCTCTCTCGTCAAACTTTATATTATAATGTATTCATATATATTATATTAATTGCATCTCATACGATTAATTCTCATAAATAATATGAACAATTCAAATTAATCCAAAATTAATTGATTCTTATTTAACCTTTACTGGGCTAGCAAGGGAACTTTATGGACTTACATATTAGAAGCTTCGATGATATGAGATTGAATAATTAAACTCTTTAATTAGAATAATCAATATTCATTAACTGTTGTACACTTCACTAAAGATCGACAACTACAATCTTCATACCTATTTCTGTGACCATGGATATAACCAATCAACAATAAGTTGACCCTTCACAAATTGTTCGTAACTGGGTCAAATTGTCATTTTACCCCTGTAGTTATATCTAATTTCTTAAGTACCACTTATCTCTTTAATTAACAATTAGTTATAGTCCAATTATAAACTAGACCCCTTTCTGGCCAGTGAGAAGGTGAAATGTCTCATTGTTCAAGACTTGGAATCAATCCTTAAGAGAGCAATTCATCTACTTATTTTATGACCGGGAATGAGTGAATTACATTTTGTGTAGTCCCAGCTTTCCACTCGAATGAATCCTCAAAATGGTAGGTATATTGAGTTGGCGAATCTGACCACTCTCACCCATACAGATAAAAGGATCTTCTTATAGGCAGAAGTTCACAACTCATTCAAGATTAAGGTCAAGTTACTTATGGCCATCCTAATGAAATGTAAGTCTCTTCAAGTAACAGTATTATAAAAGAGAATAATCATTTTGTGGTCCGATCTTATACAAACTCTTTGTACATGATACCTCTAGTTCCACTCACATTTTCCACATGAATGATCAGGATCAGATTATTTGTAACACTTTACAACAATTATAATTATTACAAAGTGGGTCGTATCCGTAGTGTCACCAGGATACACCAGGATAAGGTACTCATTCTTATCCATATACTACAGACCATTCAGGTTATTATTTAAACATGATCTATAACCGCATACATGTTTAAGTTACATTAAATAACCTTGATCTTAGTTTATTGGATTTCGGTTAAATATAAACTAAATATCAAATAAAATAATACTTTATTTTATTAAATAAATAATTCATGTACAAATAATTTACAAACTATGAAATTCACGAGATTTAGGGCATAAACCTCAACAATTACCCGTAACATGTATTATCAACAAATCTCCCACCCCATATCTAAGAAAAATCAAATTTCCCATCACTTCTACAACAAGGGAAAAAAAAAGAACGCACATGCTAAAATCACGGAATGATAAAAATACAAAATCAAACTATGAAAAGTAACATAAGAAAAGGTTGGAAAGCAACATTAATTGAATTTGGGTATGAAAAAAAAGCTCAAAGTCATTTATTGTGGAAAGGAGGGAAAAAAAAAAGGAAGTAAAAGTAAGAGAGGGGAAATTATTTTTTGATTGAAATGGAAAGGACATGGTGTCCTTATCCAAATGGACATGTAACCATTAGGATGGTACAAACACAAAATATTACATAGTATTATTTAGGGCAGAGAGAGAAGAAAAAAAATTTCAGAAATTGGACAAGTGGTGAAAGAAGGTCCTTTAAGTTTAAGTATGGTAGCCTTTTTGTGAAGGTCTAAAAGCCTATCAACACAACAGGTGAACCTAAACCACATCCATGTGAGTGAAGTGAACTTCTCAAATTATTATTATGTATTTTTCTTCTTACCTAATTCAACTACCCAATTAAATGGTCTCTCTATTATTGTACTTTTACAATTCAAAACACCAAGTACAAACATATATTTGCAATATTAAGAAGGTTATGAGTCGAGCCAAGAAGGAAACATGACAAATTTTTTTTTTCATGCCCTCACTTTAAGGTTTTAGATGGGATTGTTTTGAAAGTTAATCGGGGAAAAGAGGGTAGATGAGAACTTATTTAAGGAAAAATGGGTGTTTTATTGACCCCATCTATTTGTGAATATTTTATTATTTTTTCAGTCTTATATACCACATTTAAAAAAAAAATTAAACCGGTTAAAATGCGTCTGTTCACACAGCATGCACGCGTCAAAGTGAGTTGTCAACTCACTCTGATGCACCATAGTCAACAGACGCATTTGGACCAAATTTGGTGTTTTCTCCCCATTTTAGCTTAAAAAATCCCACATTTTTCCTTCATTCCACCGTTTCATCTTCTCCTTTCACAAAATTTTCTTCCTTCACTGATTTCATCTTCTCCTTCACCAAAACCTTCATTTCATCTTCCCCTTCATCACCGAAGCCCTCATTTCATCTTCACCCAAAACAAAATTTCCTTCATTTCTTTCCACATGCTTCATTTATTTTCAATTACCGATCATTTTCTACCTTCATTTGTTTCAGTGTAGTATTTTATTTGGTAAGTTGATATATTTTTGTTATTTAACTTTGAATTAAGTTTTTGATAATTTTTACTTATTTTGTTTACCGTGGATATTATTCAAAGTATTTTTTGGTAAGTTGGAATATTTGGTAAGGTGCAAAGTTTTTTTTGGTAGTGTGCAATATTTTTCTTTTAATAAGTTGATATATTTTTTATAGTGTGCAATATCTGTAAGTGCAATATCTGTAAGTATGTTGATATATTTAATAAGTCGATATATTTTTTGTTGTTGCTTTTTTGGTTGGTATTTGGTTGATATTTAGATTTTTAAAATATTACATCATAGTCTCAAATTATTTATGTTTAAACATATAAAAATCATTAATAAAAAAAAAAATTAACCTTCTTAATGAGAAAAAAAATAAATCTAAAAATAGGTTGAAAGAAAATTTTAAGGAATTCTAAAAATAGGTATTTAAATATGTTCTTGATGGAAAAAAATAAATCTTTTTAAATGTAAAATTTATATTTAAATCTTTTTTCATTTTGCCAAAATTTTAAAATTTATTGTAGTTTTTAATGTAAAATTAAGAATATATGGAGAAAAGAATAGGGATATTACTTTATTTTGTGGAGAAAAAAAAAACTAAAACGAATTAAATAAAGAATTTAAAGTTAATAGCGGTATTGGATTTAAACTAAAACGTTCAATTATTTATGTTTAAATACGTAAAAAAGTCATTAATAAAAAAAATTACATAGTAAAAATAATGGTTTTTTTTCATACTTTTAGTAAAAATAATCTAACACAAATTTTTAAAATTAAAAAATTATCCTTAATTCAGGTTGAAAGAAAATTTTAACGAAATCTAAAAATAGATATTTAAATATGTTCTTAATGGAAAAATAAATCTTTTTAAATGTAAAAGTTATATAAAAGTTATATTTAATTTTTTTTTCATTTTGCCAAAATTTTAAAATTTATTAGTAGTTTTTAATGTAAAATTAAGAATATATTCCTAATCGAAAAAAATAGGGATATTACTTTATTTTGTGGAGAAAAGAAAAAAAAAACATATAAAAAGGTTAATAGTTAAGACAAATAGTTTAGAAACATATAAAAAAGTCATTAATAAAAATAATATAATATGTTCCTAATGGCTATTAATGTAAAATTGTTAATATGTTCCTAATGTCTATTATAGTAAAAGAATATCCATAATTTTGTATTGATTTTTTTTTTTTGTACAGTGTTTCTGAGAAAACTCTACAATCAAGTTATTCAAAAGGTATGTATATAGTTATTTACCATTATTTGAAATGATGTATTCATTATTGAATATTGAATGTTAATATTATTGTTAGTAATATTATGTTGTTGTAAATTTTATGATGATTAAAGAACAAAGATTCATATCAATATAAAAGAATATTTATCATTGATTTAGGGTCAAATGATGATACATGTCTTAATATTTTGTTTGATTATATAAAAAAAATCATTCCTTTATTTGTACATATTAAAAAAAATAGTAATAACACATTAATATAGTTTGCCTAATATATACTTACAAATATTATGATAAATATCAGATTGCATTTGCCAAACTCAGATGGACGTTGTGGAATTTTTATGTTATATGCACGAAAACATTTTAATGGGCCAAACGGGATAGAATATAATAGGCAACCATCTCTTCGTATAAACATGTATCGTCAAGTTGACTTCAACACATTAATCGATGGATTATGTGACGCATTATCCATAAATAGAGATGATGGGGGTAAATGTAATATTTAGATATGGTAGTTATGTAGCGAGATCTACTTTCTATATCCTCATCTCATTACGAAGTGAGACTGATGTACGGTTCATGATGAGCAACGCTCCATACCCTCCAAATAGAGTGAACTGTATATATCCCAACCCAATGTCCCAAGTCCGAGATCAACGAGAGAAGAAGTTGAAACTACTGTTCAGTTCGAAAGCCATGTTGTGAGATGAGCAGTTTGATCTAACTATTGCCACAAACGACGAAGAAGTTGAAATAGACAATGATGATATTGATCTAGATCAACTACCTGGTCAATTTTATGGTGTACATGAAGTCTCCGAAACATTTACTGAAATAGACCTGAACGAGATGACCATTGAACTCGATTCGATAACAGGGAATGACAGTAATATGAGGACTGATTCACTACTTAAGGGGATGATATTCAATTTCAAATTGGATTTAAAAAAATGTAGTGAAAAACTATTCAATCATTCGACATCAAAATTTTGAAGTCATCGAGTCTAAGAAAACAACATGGGATGTTAGGTGTAAGAGATATGACAATTTGTGCATGTGGAGACTTCTAGCTATTTGCCGTAAAAAACATGGTAAATTTGAAATTACCCAGTACAATGGCCTGCATACTTGTGTGTATGCAAGACCGAGTCAGGATCACAATCAATTGAACTTTGTAGTATGTGGATAAGACTGGGTATTTTATCCTAATGACACTATGGATACGACCCACTTTTTAATTGTTACAATTGTTGTAAAGTATTACTAATGATCTAGTCCTGATCGTTCATATGGAGACATGTGAGTGGAGTATCTTGTACAAAGAATTTATATATGACCGAACCATGAAATGATTAGTCTGTCTTTATAACACCATTACTTCAAGAGACTTACATTTCACTAAGATGACCATAGGTAACTTGACCTTGATCGTGAGTGAGTTGTGAACTCCTGCCTATAAGGGCGATCCTTTGATGTGTATGGGTGAGAGTGACCAGATTCGCCGATTCAATATGCCTACCATTTGGGGATTCATCTGAGTGGGGAGCTAGGAACACAACTACATAAGATGGACGAGGTAAGTAGATGAATTGCTCCCTTAAGAGTTGATTCCAGGTCTTAAACAATGAGGTGCCACACCCTCTCATTGGCCAAAGAGGGATCTAGTTTATAGTTGGACTATAACTAATTGTTCATTAGAGGGATCAATGGTATTTAAGGAGTTTAGATGTAACTACATGGAAAAACGGTCATTTGACCTAGGTGTAATTACGACTATTTTGTGAAGGGTCGACTTATTGTTGATTGGCTATATCCATAGATACAGAATTATATCTAAAGTGGGAAGAGTGTAGTTGTCGACTTTAGTGGAGTGACCGACACTTAATAAAAGTTAATTAATTTAATTAAAAAGTTTAATTAATTAATCTCGTATAACTAAAGCTTCTAATATGTAGATCCATAAGGTCCGCTTGCTAGTTCAATAAGGATTAAATAAGAATTAATTAATTTTGGATTAATTTGAATTGTTCAAAGAATTAATTTGTATCAGATGCAATTAATATAATGCATAAGGATACATTATAGTATAAAGATTCACGGGAGAAACATATTTGAATATGATTCAAATATTAATTATGAATAAGACTCATATAAATACTATAAGTTAAAAATTAATATGAATATGATTCATATTAAAAATATACGTTATGTGAGATAATATATTTGAATATGATTCAAACTTGTGATGGTTATATTGTTGGGTTTTATGTTTTAAAACTCGTAGATAGTAAATGTTATTAATTTACCGTTGTACCCACCTAACTTTGTCAGGGTGTATTTAAATAAATCTGATTATTAGAATAATTTGTTCACCTTTATTTTTTGAAAAAAAAAATAATTATTTGTGAATTTGGTTAAAATAACTAAATGGGTTAGTTAAAGTAACTAGGCTAGTTAGGAAAGTTGCACAAACAAAAAGAAGAAAATTTTGAAATTGTGTTTAATTTTCAAAATCTTATACCATTTTGGGTTGAGACCAAGTTTGACACTTTTTTCAAATTCAAAGAAACTAGCCATTATATATATATATATATACTTTTAAAGAAATAATTTTGGCTATAAAGTCATCTTCTTCTTCAACAAAAGGCATTAACACCATAGATAGAGAAAAATCCTTGAAAATTTAAACCACAGAGAGAAATCACTCCACCGTTAAAAAAAACAAGACCTAATTGGTAGAGGCATGAGATACAGGGAGACCGACATATTACAAGGTAGTAGAGGAAAATGGGAAAACCGGAAAACACATAAAAAAAATCCTGATTTGGGTCAGAGGTTGCATTTGGTTAGGACGTAGGGGTTTGTGTTCTTCTATCTCCCCAACCTTCTCTACTCTCTTTTGAACCTCGAAACATAAGAAGTAGATTTATTTTAGATCTATTAGTTTTTTTTTTCTTTTTGTGATTATTTATCTTGTTTTCGTTCTCTTTTATCACCTTTATTTGTTAATGATACATATAAGTATGTAGTAACTTCTTTTTTACAAAGTAGAAACATGCATGTAGATAAAAAATAAAAATGGATAAAAGGATAGAGATTAACATACCTTGAAAGGAGAAGAAGAGGTTTTTTTTTTTTTTTTTTTTTTTTTTTTTTTTTTTTTTTTTGCTCTTAAAAAAAACATGTTTTTGAGGAAAGATCCTCAAAGAAGGATTAAAGAAGATGGAAGTTTAGAGAGAAAAAGTGAAGAGATGAAAAGAATGGAGAGTTTTTTTTAATTAATATATTTTTTTATTATCTTGAAGTTTCACTAGAGGGTTTTAAACTATATGCATTTTTGCTTTGTTATTATAATTTTTAGTTTTATTTTATTTTTTTAAAAAAGAAAAGTAAAAGATGTAATGACCGTCTAAGCTGTTATAATAATAATAATAATAATATTAATATTATTAGTTTTGTTTTAAGAGTGTGTGGGTATGGGTATGTGCAAATGTGATGGTCGCCGACTCTTTTTGTTCTTTTTTTGTAATGATGGAGTGTCAGCCCTTTTTATTGTTATTATTATTTTCATTATTATTTTAAAAATTATAGTTATATTATCTTAGTTATATTTTAATAGTTTTAGGTTATTTTAAATGATTCTTAAAAAAAAAAATGTTATTTTAAAGTTTATTTTTTTTCTTTTAAATTTCATATTTCAATTCCTTTTTATTAACATTTATTCATTTTAGTTTTTTTTATTACATTTAATTATTTTGTTTTACAAGTATTTTATTGTATTGCTATTTTGATATTTTCATACTATAGATTTTATTACGCCAATATTATTAATGCTTACTTGCATTTTTGTAAAAAATATTCCAACGATGGATTCTAAAAATATTTGGGAGTCCGATTTTCTAGAATCTTGAGGTGAGGAATAAATTCTCTGGGAGTCCGAGATCGATTTCCAATATGTTTTTATTAAAATCTCAATATGCTATTTTATTTTGACTAAATTTATTATCATGTTTCTTAAATTATGTTTTTACTTGTGTAATGTTCATATTAAATTATATTTTATTTCTAATTTAAATTTATCTAAGTTTTTTAAATATTTTCTATAACTCTTTTTAAGTCATCTAATATTTTTCTTTTAAGTTACATTCTTCGAGTGTTTTTTTAACATTTAAAAATTAATATATTATTACAAAAGGTTTTCTAATAATTTTTTTTCTTTAAGACTGCGTTTTTTCCTAAAAAATACCTATGATGGAATCTAGGAAATTTGGGAGTTGATTTCCTAGAATTCTTGAGATAGAGATCACATCTTTGGGAGTCCAAGATTTGATCTCAAGAGAAAATAAATTTAATTAACTTTTTTTAGAAAAAAAAATCCTTTATTAAAAGGCTATACCTATGACGGATTTTGAGAAATTGTAATAATTTCTCGCATTCTTGAGAGGAGGAATTTTTTCTCAATTGTAATATAGTTCAATCGATGGAATTTATCTACTTATTTGATGGGATCATTATTTCAAATATTGGAGTAATGAAGGGTAAAATAAGACATTTGTTTTAAAACTTTTTTTTAAATGAATTTCTTAAAAAAAAAAGATTCAAGATTTAAAATTTAGCTATTATTTTTTAAATGGTTTTCGCATACCATTTTTATTAATTTTTTTAAAAAAATTATTTATTTTATTTTGGTGTTCAATCACACCGTAAAAAGGATTGGTGACAACTCCTTTTTATTTTATTTTAAAATTAATCATTTTTAGGATGTCGGTCGCTCCGCATAGTCTCCGACACGTGGCGGCAACTTGGCGACTCCACTAGGGATACGAGGTTCCACCTCGAGAGTTTGGCCGTTTTTTTCTTCTTTCTTTATCTTGAATTGATTTGACCTTTAATTTTGTTTTAATTTATTGTGTGTATTTCTTGAGTATTTTATTTTTGCACACACATTCACTGGCCTCCTACTCGGACGTTACCTAATAGGATTAGAATAGAGGATGAAGTAGTGTTGACCTTCGGGGAGTTTATGCTCCCATGCAAGCATATGAAAAATCCTTAATTTGGTCATGTTGCGCATGACTTTTAACTAATTTGAGGACCTTTTTCCTATAGGACTTTAGAGCAAACCACATTTTGCTTGGAGCCTTTATTTTTGTTGTATTAGTTTACTTCACACACTATCATAAGCCTCCTACCCGGGTTGTACCTATCAGGTTTAGATTTGAGAACAAAGTAGTGTTGACCTTCGAGGAAGTTATGTTTTTGTGTAGGCACTCAAAAAGTTCTTTCTCAATTTGGTTGTGTGATCAAGTATGACTATAAACCATTTTGGGAACCTGTGTCAACTAGGGTGTTAATATCAACCTCACTAGCTTGTTTGAACTTTCACATTATTTGTTTGTTTCTTTCCCATATCATGCATTTACATCTAAACTCATCTTTACTTACATCTGGTCTTAGGATGGTAGACACTCAGGCGCTACGAGTATTTGCCCAAATTATCCCCAATGAAAACTCATGGGAAAATGTATCATAGTGGTCAGAGCTACTTCAGCTAGAATCAAAGATGATTTGGCCCAAGCAGATGGAAGTTCCACTTCCACGGACATATCAGATAGAGTTTATTGATAACAACCTAAAAGATTTGAAGGTTTTATGGGAAGACCTAACCTCGGAGCATAGAGTGGACTTTACAAAAGTATATGGAAACATAGTTGATCTCATGTATGCAAGCATTAGTACGTCAGCATTATAGGCTTTGCCACACTTCTGGGATCCTATACTAAATGTTTCACATTCAACATGTTTGACTTAACTACTATTATGGAAGAATATCAAGCTTTGATCAACATACCACCTTGCACCGGATGTAAGGTATACATGTTTAGCAGAAAGTTGACACTACAAACGTCATTATCCAAGTTGTTGGGTGACGTTTATGCATCTGATATATGCTAAAGAGGAAAGGTCTGTCTCTTTGTCCACTATGTATTTACGGTACGGTCATCTTCCTAAGAATCAAAGGGTATGTAGAAGCAGAATTTGTTAAATTTTTTGCTGAAATGGAGCGAGGAATAAATCATGTCATCCCAATCCTGGCAAAAACCTTTGGATCATTGAGTTATTGTCGAGTTCGAGGTAAAGGAAAGTTCTTCAATTGTGCTTCAATGCTTCGTATATGAATTTCCAGTCATTTAAAGTATCCAATTGAGTTTAGGTATTCTCAAATAAAGTTTAGCAGTCCTTGGAACAATATGAGGACACCGTTAGAGACTTTAATGATGCGCTCTGGAATCCAAATACACTGCATCTTGCAGTTTGGATGTAATTTCTAGGTTATGTGGTATTGGAAGAAGTAGTATGGATAGCACCCTGGGTCCCTACGAGCCCTTTGACATACCGATGTGGACAACTACCATTTTCTGTTATTAGGCTTATGGGGAAGGATAGCTTACTTTCCTCTATTGATATTGCACCAAACATGGTCAAAGCAATTTGCACCATCTATGGGTTGGAAGATTAGGACTTCTCGTACGTGGCTGATGCGACAGTTGCTAAGGTGCAGAAAGCAGTTGAAGCATGGAAATTTTCAGAAGAATGAAGAGTCTATAACATTGCGAGGAAACTACAAGTCTGTAGGCAATTGAAGGGCATCTAGAAGCAGGATTGAAATTTCTATTGTACCACGGTCATTGGATCCAAGTAGATTTTTACGATAGGTTATAATGATCGAGAAAAGGATTTTGAGCGACTAAAAGTGATGAATCAGGTCTTAACAACAGAAAATGAAGGTTTGAGAGAAGAGGTTAAAAGATGGGTCCAACAAGCTACAAGTGCCCAAAGGCAATTGGAGGAAGCAAAGTGATGTTTCCAAATGCAATCAAAGTTGGAAAAGGAAAGAGATTCTTTGAACATTGAAGCGATTCAAATGAAAAGAAGAATAAGAGATTACTAAGAGATATAGCTTCCTTGCGCAATGAGGTAGAAACACAAAAAAAGTACATCAAAGAATTAAAACAAGAGTTAGAGAAGATGAATAAGATTGCTACAAAGTTCCAGAGTGCCTTAGATGAGCATGTCACATCATCCCAAAGAATCATTGCAAAGATTGAAAATCTATAGAATTCGGCAAAAGATTACAAATCTCAACTCACCGAGATAGAATGTAAAAACGTGCTTCTTTAGGAAGTTGTTACAAGTTTTAAACCCCAATTATTGATATGTCGCAATGCGCGAGAGGTGGTAACCGCGACTATATTTAGTTGTAGAAAAAGTATCAGGAAATATCGGTAAATTTTGCGGTATGGAGAGATGAGTATAGCATATTGAGGCGCAGTTATGACAATGTCAGAGGGTAGATAGAGCAAATAGCCGAGAAGTTAAGGCAGATGATAAAGATGGCATATCGGCTCTCAGCACAGGCTACGACCCTCAGACAAGGAATATGTGGCCTGACAACAAAGAGTTGTCTCGTTTTCTAGGGATTTTCGTATTAAATTTGGAGTCAATCCTTGATGTCTGTCATTCTGCATTAATCTTTTTTTTTTTTGTTTTTAATGAAAATACTTTCTCTTTTCCTTTCTTCCTGTCTTTGACTAATGAAATCGTTATTCATTTCTCTTATAAAAACGAAAAGGTTCAAAGTTTACAAAATAGCTCAAAGTTCACCTCCTCATCATTCTTATTCGTCAAGAAGAAAGGCGAGAATAATGGATGATAAAGTTAATGAACAGGACTAAACAGTGTGTTAAGATGTAGAAGAGTTGAAGGAATAATTGACAAAGATCTTAGAATTACTCACCGTCGGAAAAGGAAAAAATGTTGTTCGGAACTTCATCACAAGTTGAATTTGGTATGAATCAGACTTTAGAAGAGAAGCATGTTTAACCCCCTAATGATGTCAAGCCCACACCTGGTGGGAATGTCATATCCTGCATCATTTCCTGCACAAGATTCTAATCAAAACTCGCAGCAAGTAATCCGCACAAACGATCTCGTGTCCACTCCAGTTATGGAGGGTGGTAGGAGAGTTCTAGAAGATCATGGTAGCAAAAAAATTCTAGAGTTCTTGGAGGAAAGATTACGAGCAATTAAGGGTGTCGATATATACGGGGATGTTAATGAAACACATTTATGTCTAATCTCAAATGTAGTGATCCCACCCAAGTTTAAAACTCTGGATTTTGAAAAGTATAATGGAACCATACGTCCAAGAAGTGACATAGTTATGTACTGCCAAAAAATGTCGGCCTGCGCTTATGATGATAAACTATTGACTCATTGCTTCTAAGATAGCTCAGTTGGCCCAACTTATCATTGGTATATGCACTTGGTATTGGGATTGATGCCTAAAATCTCGTAGGGTCCTATAGTTTGTAATTGTATTGTACAAACATTTTATTTATTTAATAAAATATGTAATGTTTTATTTACTCTTTAGTTGCATTAACCACAAACCAATAAACTAATATCTAAGGTTATCTTGTAGTTTAAACATATATATAGAGACATACAGGTAGATTATGTTTTAAGTGATAACCTAAATGGTATGTAGTAGATGGATAAGGTTGGATACCTTATCCTAGTGACACTATGAGTATGACATGCTTTGTAGATGTTACAATTGTTGTAAAGTGTTACAAATGATCTGATTCTGGTCATTCATGTGGAGGCATGTGAGCGAAAATATTCTATACAAAATAGTTTGTATAAGACCGAACCACGAAATGTTTAGTCTTATTATATAACGTTGTTCATAATAGAGACTTACATTTCACCAGGATGATCATAGGTAACATGACATGAATCATGAGTGAGTTGTGAACTCCTGCTTATGAAGGTGGTCCTTTTATTTGTATAGGTAAGAGTGGCCAGATTGCCGACTCAACAAACCTACCATTTTGGGGATTTGTCTGATTGGGGAGTTGGGTACACAGCTCTACAAGAAGGAATTCATTCATTTCCCAACGTTGGGGTAAGTAAAGAAATTTCTCCCTTAAGGATTGATTCCGAGGCTTTAATAATGTGGTGCCACACTCTCTCTTGGTCGGAGAGGGGTTTTTTCATAGTTGAATTATGATTTATTATTCATTAGAGGGATCGGTGGTACTCAACGAGATAGATGTAACTACATGGGAAAAACGGTAATTTTGGTTCAACTGTACTTACGAGCAATTTATGAAGGATCCTCGTACTGTTGACTAGTTATATCCAATGGACAAAGAAATATATCTATAGTGGGAAGAGTGCAGTTGTTGGTCTTTAATGGAGTGCACGGCAGTTAACGGATAGTGAATGGTTTAATTAAAGAGTTTAATTAATTATTCACATATCGTTGGATTTTTAAGCTATAGGTTCATGAGGTACCCTCAGTTACTCAACGGGAATAAATGAGAATCAATAATTTGATTAATTTGATTTATTCAAATTAATTTAGGGAATTAATTATATGTGATATAATTGATTTAATTCTAATTATATATGATATAATTAGTACAATGTATTTGATCCATTATAATATTAAGTTTATTTGAGTGGAAATAAATATTTGAATATGATTCAAATATTAACTATATGAATTTGATTCACATAATAAAATTTAATATAAATGGGATTAATATTAAATGCCTTTGATGAGAGAATTAAAGCTATAGGTTATATTGTATTGGATACAATATTAAACTTTAGGTTATACGTTATATTTGATATAACATATAGTTTAATATATATTATATGATAAAGTATTCATCATATATATATATAATTAAAATTATTTTATTTATTTAATTTTTAAAAATATTTTTAGGAAGTGAGTTGTAACTTTCTCCCCTTTTTTTCACACTACTATGTGGGAAGAGGGGTTGGGGTCAGTTCTCAGCTTTTGATCTTCTTCTTCCATCATCCAAAACACAGAAAGGTTCTGTGAGTTTTTTTTTTTTGGATTGTCTTCTCTGCTCACTCCCTACTTTCTCAAATCTTTAAAAATCTCTTCCATCACAAAAATAGTTACAGTCCACAACCCATGGGTTCTCATCCTGAGAATACTGAGGAAACCTAGTGGTGGTGTCAATTATGAATCTCGTTCTATTCATGATAGTTCTTGGAAGGTAATTAAGTGAAGATTTGATTCTTCAAAGGTAAAGGTTCTTAAACCCGCTCCTCTTCTATTTTATTAAAAGCATGTTATACTTTTAGATTTAAATGCATAATTCTTATTATTTTCTGTAAAATTATTGTTCTGTGAAAAATTGGGAAAATGGGATGGTTCACTTTCGCTCAAGGATCCCTCAAAGGGTTCTTTCAATTGGTATCAGAGCCAGGTTTTTATCCCAATTTTTCCAAATTTTTCAAAATGATTTTTACAGTGTTGGTGGGTAAATCATTATGTTCGTTCATACAATGAATTCTATGTTGAATGGTTTGCGTTAATGGATGTTACATGATTGGGCTGTATAGATTTATCGCAATTTTTTTTTTTTTTTTGCAAAATTGTTTTGTAAAAGGCTATGTTTGATCGAGTCTGTATTTTTGTTTGTTTAGTCATTCATTATGTACCCAGTTGGATTATGTAGAAAACGAGGCGAATTTTCATTGCGTTTCGAAGAAGTTCAAAGCAGTACAGTGGCGACGCGGCGCAACGTTGTGCCATAGCGTTGCAACCCTATGATGTGGCAGGTGAAGAAAATCTTCATAGAGTCGCGACGTTAGGGCAAATCGTTACGATGCTCTAAGATGGAGATTTCACACGATGTATCTCCGCTTCACAAGTGGTTTATGGTCTGCTGGTTCGGTTCGATTCATGGATTCTTCAGTTTAAGCTGTTTGGGTTCGTCTAGACCAGTTCTTGGTCTGGTTCAAGCGGTTCAAGGCCCAGTTCACTTGTTTTGAACTGGATGGATATATATCTTGTACTAGTTAGTTTTTTAATTCTAATAGTGTCCAATCCAGGTCCATAAATTGCTTTTATATTATGTTTGTGATGTATGATTTACTTTTATTATTATATGTCATAATATATGCCATATAGTATAAAATCCCACCATAGGTTATACATTTAATTTCATGCATCATATTATAAATGTTTAATTTTAGATGCACGATTTAACATTATAGCATGTTCATGCATCATATAATATAAATGTTATAATATATGCATGTATACATTTCTAGCATATCCATGCATCATTTATATTATAATTTTTATAATATGTAGTTCAATGTATGTATGTTATAGTTTGTTTTGTTACTTATTTATATAAATGTTATATATGTTTGTAATGAAATGAAATTGCATGAAGCATGTCACTACCTTAGATAATTTATAAATGTTACAATTTATTAAAGTATGTCAAAGCATGCAATGTATGTTTTAATTTGTTTCATTTGTTTATAATGGTTATAATTAAATGAAATTAGAAATTAAAATCAATAATTTAGAATTGCATGCAAACCTTAGGTTAAAAATAATTTTTTAAAATTTGTTTTAAAACACGATTCAGATAGACCTAAGATCATTTTTCTAATTAGATTAGAAATTTAAGTTTAATCTTTTAATCGGTTTAATAGAATTAAATTGATTCTTAATTAAAAGATTAACATTGTAATAAATGTATTTATAAGAGACCTTTTGTCCAAGGCTAGTTCTGTCTAGGCTGGGGTATTTAAGTTGATGGAAATGTAACACCCTACCTAAGAACTTACCTGGAAAGGTGAATTAGATAGATATGGTACAAACATTGCAATGTTTGATTAAAGTTTGTTAAAGTATTTAATAAACCTTAAGAAAAAATTGTTTAACTATCCAAAAACAAGTGTTGTTTTTGGGCAAATTAAACAAACACTTAGTTAAAATCAGTACCCGGATTTTCCTAAGTTAATTAACCCTATGTAAAATGCTCAATGTGAGGAAAATAGGGTATATGATACTTCATTTTATCCTCTTCACGTTTCTCCCAAGAAGTTCACACCGTGAGATCTATACTTGGTCTTGAGGCACCTTGAGTGTCCCCTTACGAATGATGTTTGTATAGATCAATATCAAGGTGAATGGAGAGAGTGTTTGTAGTAAGTGGGAGTGGGACGTCGATCTCTCTCATTAGTTTGAAGTAAAGTTTCATGCATGGCCTCGTAGTACCTTGAGTGTCCCCCCTATGGATGATATTGATGCATGACGCTTTATTCAAATTTCAGAAATGGATAGGATTACTTTATTTTCACGTCCCAATTGGGTTTTCTTTATGGTTGGCTCATTGGGGCAGAACTTTAGAATCTAAAATGAGAGGTTACACTTACAAGAAATGTTAAGCGAGTTTAACTATTTCTAGACCGAACAATGGTGGCGGATAGTTACAATAATAAGGAGTTGTTCTGTCTATTGGTTCATATTGTCTCATTCCAGTGAAGGGGCATCTGATCACCCTACGGTGGTTTTTGTCCTGCCTCACTGAAACATCATTGCAAAATAGAAGTCACTTAAGGTACATTTGATTATTTTGCTAAAATTGATTAGTTTTTGTTGGAAGGAAAATTAGGGATGGGGTTGCGCACGCAATCATGCGTTAGACATGGCTTAAGCTATGTTTTACACCCCATGTGTCAGAGGTAATCATTGGAATGAAAATGCGTTAATCAAGTATGCAATGATCACGCGTTCCTATCACAAGTTTTCTTACGCTCGCGCCAAGTATAATACGAACACAAGTTTCTCGGGTAATCTGAGGTCGAACATAGGGACTTGTCACTCAATAATGCTTGTGAAGCAATGCGTTTGAGGTGATGAATAAAAATAAAAAGAAGAAGTTTAATGGATTTACACACTACTTCTACTTCTATTTAAACAGATTAAGCAATAGAAGACTTGCGATAAGAATAGGTAGATACATAACAACCATTAACGTATAGTAATGTTTATTATCTTAAATCGCTCGAGTAATCCTAGCTCGTCACACTAACGCATCGCACACCTGTCGGTGATCAGTCGCATGACAATATCTCTATAGTGCATGGTTGCGTCGAACATAAGATTGTGTCTATCTCTAGGAACAATATATACTTTGCTTTAGTGCGTTCCATCTCTTACCTTCTCAGGCAGTTAGATGCGGCTATTTAACTTATAGACAAGCAATGCAACAACTCATAGATAAGCGTTGCTACAAACTTTAACCAAGCGAAGAGGATTAACTCACTATACTCGCCCAACACACACCTCTCGGTGGGTGGCTACATGCGTGCTATCTCTAGGCTACACGATTAAGTATGTGATCGCCTTTGATAAATAAAAAATGAAGGTAAATGATGATAAAAATAAAGATGATGATGATGAAGATGGCATTAACAGAATCAAGAGATATATTGATTACGAAATGTCTTAATATTTTAAGCTAAAATGTAATACAATACAGAGGTTAGAAGAGAAATGAAGGACTCTGCATCAAGGCTGCCGGTGGTGCCATGGATGAATGGTGGAGATGTCTCTCTCGATTTCTATCTCTGGCGAAAGCTCCGGTCATCACTCGGTCTTGTTTGTGGAGGTGAAGAATTCTCACTGAAAATCTTGCTCAAGCTCTCATCTGTGATCGCAAACCTCTACCTTAGTTCAGATACTTTGAAATGAAGGTCGAAGAGGCTATTTATAGGGTTTAAACGCCGACAGCTATCATGATTGCATTATGTCTCACTGCTGCCTTTGCGGGGTATGGGCAATGTCACATCGTCTTATCTTGTTAATACTCCCAAGGTATGTATCCGAGCTTGATTTAGCTGAAGTATCAACACGTTCTACCCATCTTGCGATCGTCCTTCTATTATGGTTGTCAATTCGTGGCTACAATTTCCAATTGATCACAACATTTGCTTGATCACCGCAACTTCCATGCGATGGGTGCATTTGATCGCCACAACTTCCATGCGATCGGTCCATGTGATCACCACATGCATTCATCTATGTGATAGCTCAGTTTTCAGCGTATGCGTTTGTATTTACGATCGTCTGGCTTCAGCGCATGTGTTTGTCTGCGATTGCTTATTCCCAACGCATGTGTTTGATTCCTACGATAGCTACAAAAATAGGCACTTTGACACGGAGTAATGCATAATATTGGGGTCAATGAGGATTTAGGTGCAAATCGATGTAAAACTCAATTTTTCGCAAATTTCAAGTATTATCACCGCATTTTCTACTTATTAGTCCTCATAATTCTAATAAAAAGCTTATAATAACTGGCATTTCTGCCAGTTATCAGTTTTTTTTAAGTGGTTTAATACAAATAGACTAATATAGATAATTTATATGGTTTTAGCAATCATATTTTAATATGACTTCCGCAATTCCAAATTTACTTATCGCTGATAAATTAACGAGCGAAAATTACACGTCATGAAAAAATGAGATCAACACGATTCTTATCATCGATGACCTCCGTTTTGTCCTAATGGAGGACTGTCCTCCCATTCCAGCTCCAACTACTGCTCGAAATGTTCGAGAAGCATACGAGCGTTGGACACAGGAAAACAAGAAGAGTCGAGCATACATCTTGGCAAGCCTTTCTAAAGTCTTGGCAAAGAAGCATGATTCCATACTCACGACCCATGAGATTATGGAGTCCCTAAGGGGAATGTTTGGAAAATTGACCGCACAGCTCAGGCACAACGCTCTCAAACATATCTTCAATGCCTGTATGTAAGAGGAGGCATCTATTCGAGAACATGTTCTCATCATGATAGTTCACTTCAAAGTGGCGAAGATGAATGGGTCTGTCATCGATGAATCCAGTCAGGTTAGCTTCATTCTGGAATCTTTACCTGAAAGTTTCCTACAGTTCTGTAGTAATGCCATTATGGACAGGATTGACTACAACCTCACCACCTTGCTCAACGAGCTACATACCTTCCAATCCTTGATGAAAACCAAGAAACGCAAGGGTGAAGCAAATGTTGCTTCATCCTCTAAGAAGTTCCAATAAGGTTCGACCTCTAGGAATAAGTATGTATCTTCTTCTTCCTACACCAAAAAGTGGAAGAATAAGAAAGGTGAAAAGGGGAAAGCTAACCCACCAGCTACTTCCCAAAAGGGCAAGAAAGCCAAGGTTGTAAAGAGAATTTGTTTCTATTGCAACCAGGAGGGACATTAGAAGAAGAACTGTCCCAAATACTTGGCGGAAAAGGAGAAGGCCAGGCAAGGTAAATATGATTTGCTTAATTTGGAAACATTTTTAGTGAAAAACGATGATTTGGCCTGGATAATTGATTCGAACGCCACTAACTACGTTTGTTCTTCATTTCAGAGAAGTAGTTCCTGGTGGCAACTGGAAACTGGGGAGATGATGATGCGAGTGCTAACTAGGCACGTCATCTCAGCTGTGGCAATGGGCAATCTCCAACAAACTTTATAGAATTAATACATTTTACAAGAAAATGTATATTTAGTTCCTAGTTTGAAGAGGAACTTAATTTCTGTAAAGTGTTTATTAAAACAAATTTATTGTATATATTTCTCTGTAAATAAAGTGTTTATTTTAAAGAATGATATCAATATTTGTTCTGTGAACTGAAAAATAATATTTATGTGCTAAGATCGTTAGAAACTAAACCCCTCTATAACACTGAAATGTTCAAAACTACGGTAACTCAAAATAAAAGACTTAAAATTTCTCCTAAAGAAAATGCCCAACTTTGGCACCTGAGATTAGAACACATCAATCTCAATAGGATTGAGACATTTGTGAAGAATGGACTTTTAAGCGAATTAGAAGAAAATTCTATACATGTGTGTGAGTCATACCTTGAAGGCAAAATGACTAAAAGACCTTTTATGGGAAAACATCACAGGGCCAAATAACTCTTAGAGCTAGTACATTAAGACCTTTGTGTTCTGGTAAATGTAAAAGCAAAATTAGGATTTGAATATTTCCTCACCTTTACTGATGATTATTCAAGATATGGATATGTTTATTTAATGCAACATAATTCTGAATGCTTTGAAAAGTTTAAAGAGTTCAAGGCAGAAGTTGAAAACCATTAAATAGGACAATTAAGACATTTTGATCTAATCGAGGTGGAGAGTTTTTAGATCTAACATTCCAAAACTATTTGATCGAGCATGGAATTGTATCCCAACTCTCAACACCTGGTATACCTCAGCAGAATGGTTATCAAAAAGGAGAACTCGAACCCTATTGGACATGATTCGGTCTATGATGAGTTACATGTCTTTACTTGATTCGTTTTGGGGTTTTGCAGTACAGGTTGCAACGTATATCTTAAACTGTGTTCCATCCAAAAGTGTTACGAGAACACATTTGGAGTTATAGAATGGTCTTAAAGCTATTTTACGTCATTTCAGAATATGAATTCACTCAACACATGTGCTTGGGGCAAATCCTAAGAAACTGGATCCTCATTGAAAAATGTGTCTATTTGTAGGCTACCCCAAAGGAATGAGAGCTTGCTACTTATTTGACGCTAAAGGAAATAAATTGTTTATGTCGACACACGCTACTTTTCTAGAAGAATACCACATAAAGGAGCACATGTCCCACTGAAAGGTTCTGTTGAATGAACTTTCCAAGGAATCTGCTGAACCTTCAACAAGAGTTGCTGAAGAACCCAACACCTCAACAAAAGTTGTTGAAGAACCCAACACCTCAATAAGAGTTGTTGAAGTTGGATCATGTAGTAGGTCAAATCCACCTAATTCTGCTTGGATCCAGTATCATAAGTCATATCGTTTCGACTTTTTCGGGTTAGAAGGAAATGGAACTAAGGAATAGACCAAGAGTTTGACGGATGTCAGAGAGTCTCAAGGGTTGAGAGAGCCTTGACACAGTGGGAGGGTTATGAATCCATCTGTCCATTACATGGGTTTAACATAAATCCTAGCTATGGTAGCTAATGGAGATATTGAGGATCCATTGTCTTACAAGAAAGCAACAGAGGATGTTGACAAAGATGAGTGGATCAAATCTAGGATTTCGAAATGGAGTTGATGTATTTCAATTTAGTTTGGGATCTTGTAAATTAATCTGATAAGGTTAAACCTATAGGTTATAAATGGATCTACAAGAGAAAACAGGGTGCTGATAAGAAGGAGCAAACCTTCAAGGTTAGACTAGTGACAAAGGGTTATACCCTAGTTGAGGGAGTCAACTATGAGGAGACTTTCTCACCTGTTGTCATGCTAAAATCTATTTGAATTCTCTTGTCTATTGCCTCGTATTATGACTATGAGATTTGGCAAATGGACATCAAGACTGCTTTTCTGAATGACAATCTTGAGGAAACCTTTTATTTAGAGCAGTCTGAGGGATTCATAACCCAAAGTCAAGAGAAAAATATTTGCAGGCTTAATCGGTCCATTTATAGACTGAAACAGGCTTCTAGATCTTGGAACATACGGTTTGACATTGCAATCAAATCTTATGGCATTAATCAAAATGTTGATGAGCCTTGTGTATACAAGAAAATCACTAATAGTTCAGTAGCTTTCCTAGTGTTATATATAGATGACATCCTACTCATTGAGAATGATGTAGGTCTACTAACTGAAGTTAAGAACTAGCTAGCAACCCAATTTCAAATGAAAGATTTAGGAGAGGCTTAGTTTTTTCTGGGAATTCAAATCTTTAGATATCGAAAGAAAAAAAAACACTAGCTTTGTCTCAAGCATTGTACATTGACAAAATGTATTCAATGAAGAACTCCAAGAGAGGTTTACTACCTTTCAGGCATGGAGTTATATTGTCCAAGGAACAATGTGAAGGAACTCTAAATACAGTGGACCTATGAGTGAAAGCGGATCGTCCAAACTCCATTGTGAAAGAGCTCAAATATTTACAGTCATACTAAACATATTATGCATTAAATCATAAATTACCGCATGCTTCTTGAAATGAATATAGAGGTTAGAGAGACAAAACCTTTGAAGAACCTTTCGTCAAGTATTTCCCTCAACCAAGCATGAACGCAACGATCAAGAACTCGAACACCAGTAGGTGGAAACTCAATCCTCGAAAAGATTCAAAAACTACCACTAGATTACCTTGGTATTCTCGGTGTGAGAATCTAGGTAGACTCTGGCTTATTTTGGATAGAGGGAAGGATTGGAGTGAATGAGGAGACGATCGAGTAGACGATGAGAGTATCGTGTGGAAGATGGAAGTCTATTGCATAGACTGCATACTCGATCGTTTAGATAAGAGCACTATCGTATAGTAAACTCGATGCTATCATATAGTCACTCGATAGTTAATATTATCAGTCGTGATTCCGTTGAATAATTAGAAAAACACTTTTTCATCTTTATTCCCCTATTGCCATAAAACCATGCAACCACCCACTAAGGTTGGTTATTGAGAAAAAGAAATTTAATTATCAAATAATTAATTAATTATAAATAAATACAACAACTAACTTATCATAATATATTTATAACCTATAGTTTTAATATTGCATCATATACAATATATAAACCATAGTTCTTTTTCTATTTTATGGCATTTACTATAAATCATATTTATATTAAATTTAATAACTATGAATCTTATTCATAGAAATCATATTTGAATCATTTTCAAATATTAGTTCCTCCAATCATACATTAATCTATCAAATACTTTATGTCAATTATACAATATATAATTTAATTAATTTAATTATATCATATATAATCAAATTCCCTCTTGTTAATTTGAACATTTCAAACTAACCCAAAATGATTCTCAACTTGAATCTATTGAGCTACCAAGGGGACCTTATGTACTTGTAACTTGAAGCTCCAACGGTACGTGAATAACTTACTACACTCTTTAATCACATTATCCACCATTCGTTAACTGTCGGGCACTCCACTAAAGACCGACAACTGCACTCTTTGCACTACATATGTATTTTTGTGTCCATTGGATATAACCAATCAACAGTACCATGACTCTTCACAAATCGCTCGTAAGTACAATTGGACTAAATTATCATTTTGTCCCTGTCGTTACATCTAACTCCATAAGTATCACTGATCCATCTAATGAACAATAGATCATAGTCGCACTATGATTAAACCCTTTTCGAGGCAAGAGAGGGTGTATGCCACATTATTTAAGCCTCAGAATCAGCCTTTAAGAGAGCAATTTATCTACTTACCCCTGCTTCGGGGAATGAGTGAATTCCATCTTGTGTAGTTGAGTTCTCAACTCCCTAATCAGACAAATCCCTAAAATGGTAGGCTTTTTGAGTTGGCGATCTGGCTACTCTCACCCATGAAAATCAAAGGACCCCCCCTTATATGTAGGAGTTCATAACTCACTTCGGATTATGGTCATGTTAACTATGGTCATCCTAGTGATGACATTCTCAATTATGAACAACATTATATACCAAGACTAAACATTTCGTGGTTTGGTCTTATACAAACTTCTTTGTATAGAATATCCCCGCTCGCATGTCTAATACACGATTTATTAGGATCAGATCATTTGTAGCTCTTTACAATATTTGTAACACCTACAAAGCAGGCCATACTCGTAGTCTCACCAAGATAAGGTATCCCTCCTTATCCATATACTACAAACCATTTAAGTTATCACTTAAAACACGATCTATTTGTATGTCTCCACATACATGTTTAAGTTATAACGATAACCATGGATCTTAGTTTATTAGTTTGTTGTTATTACAACTAAAATATCAAATATTTCATAGACTGAATTGAATAAAATATCATATATTACAAATCACAAAGTGTTTGTTTATACAATTGTTTTCAAACTACATAACCTTACGAGATTTAGGGCATCAACCCCAATACAGTGTCCTAAGACACCTCAAGACGTTGAGGAAATGAGACGGATCCCCTATGCATAGGCTGTTGGCAGCCTGATGTATGCGATGATGTGTACTAGACTTGACATCTGCTATGTGGTGGGGATAGTCAATATATATCAGTCTAATCTAGGATATGATCACTGGACCGCCATTAAGAATATCCTCAAGTATATAAGAAGAACAAGGGACTACATGCTCGTGTATGGTTCTAAGAATCTGATCCTTACAGGACACGGACTCTGAATTTTAAACTGATAAGAATTATAGGAAATCCACATCAGGATCAGTGTTCACTCTTAACGGAGGACCTAAAGCTAGTGGGGTATACAATATATTAATTTTACTTAAATATTGTACACCCTACTAGCTTTAGGTCAAGTGAGAGATTGTTGGGGTTGATGCCCTAAATCTCATAGGGTCCAATAGTTTGTAATTGTATTGTACAAACATATTCTTTATTTAATAAAATATATGATGTTTTATTTCATTTTTAGCTGTATTAACCACAAACCGATAAACTAAGATCCAAGGTGATCTTGTAGCCTAAACATGTATGTGGAGACATAGAGGTAGATTATGTTTTAAGTGATAGCCTAAATGGTCTGTAGTAGATGGATAAGGCTGGATACATTATCTTGGTGACACTTTAAGTATGACCTGCTTTGTAGATGTTACAATTGTTATAAAGTACTACAAATGATCTGATCTTGGTCATTCATGTAGAGACATGTGAGCGAGGGTATTCTATACAAAGGAGTTTGTTTAAGACCAAAGCACGAAATGTTTAGTCTTATTATATAACGTCGTTCATCAGAGAGACTTACATTTCACCAAGATGATCATAGATAACATGACATGAATCCTGAGTGAGTTGTGAACTCTTGCCTATGATGGTGGTCATTTAATTTTTATAGGTAAAAATGACCAGATCGTCGACTCAACAAACCTACCATTTTGGGGATTCGTCTGATTGGGGAGCTAGGGACACAGCTCCATAAGAAGAAATCCACTCCTTCCCTAACGTTGGGGTAAATAAAGGGTTGGTTCCGAGACTTGAACAATATGGTGCCACACGCTCTCTTGGTCGGAGAGAGGTTTTGTCATAGTTGGACTATTATTTATTGTTCATTAGAGGGATCAGTGGTACTCGATGAGTTATATGTAACTACAAAGGAAAAATGGTAATTTTGGTCCAGTTGTACTTACGAGCAACTTGTGAAGGGTCATCATACTGTTGATTGAATGGACACAGAAATATATTTGTAGTGTGAAGAGTGCAGTTGTCGGTCCTTAGTGGAGTGTCTAATAGTTAACAAATAGTGAATACTTTAATTAAAGAGTTTAATTAAATATTCACATACCGTTGGAGCTTCAAGCTATAAGTCCATGAGGTCCCCGCGGTAGCCCAACGGGAATAAATGAGAATCAGATTTTCGATTAATTTGATTTTTTTCAAATTAATTGAGGGAATTATTTTTATATGATATAATTAATTTAATTCTAATTATATATGATATAATTACTATAATGTATTTCATCCATTATAATGTTAATTTTATTTGAGAGGAAATAAATATTTTTTAATATGATTTAAATATTAATTATATGAATTTGATTCACATAATTAAATTTAATATAAATGGGATTAATGTTAATTGCCTTTAATGAGATAATTAAAGTTATAGGTTATATTGTATTGGATACAATATTAAACTATATGTTATATGTTATATTTTATATAACATATAGTATATATATATATATTAAAGTTTAATTAAAATTATTTTATTTATTTATTTTTTAAAAATAATTTTAGGAGGGGAGTTATAACTTTCCCCCTTTTTTCTCTCTACTATGTGGGAAGAAGGGTAGGGGTAGTTCTCAGTTTTTGGTCTTCTTCTTCCATCATCCAAAACACAGAAAGGTTCTGTGAGTTTTTTTTTTTTTTTTTGGATAGTCTTCTCTGCTCTCTCCCTACTCTCTCAAATCTCTAAAAATCCATTCCCTCACCAAAATAGTCAGAGCCCACAACTCCTGGATTCTCATCCTGAGAATACTGAGGAAACTTAGTGGTGGTGTGAATTGTGGATCTCATTCTACTCTTGACAGTTCATGGAAGGGAATTAAGTTAAGATTTGATTCCTCCTCTGTTTCGTTAAAAGTATGATGTACTTTTAGATTTAAATGCATAATTCTTGTTCTTTTTTGTAAAATTATTGTTCTTTGAAAAATTGAGAAATTGGGATGATCCTCTTCCGCTCAAGGATCCCTCAAAGGTTTCCTTCAGTTGGATGGTTCATAAGTGTATAAGTGGAAGGATCTAGCTGATTCATTCCTAAAGCAGTATAAATATAATATTGATATGGCACTAAACCGTTTAGACCTTCAGGGAATGGAGAAGAAGAGTGTTGAAGCATTTAAAGAGTATGCACAACGATGGAAAGAGATGGCCGCATAAGTGAAACCCCCTTTTACCGACAAAGAATTGACAGCTATGTTCATAAACACCCTTCGAGCCCCATATTATGACAGGATGATTGGAAGTGCCTCGACCAACTTTTCAGAAATCATAACAATTGGAGAAAGGATCGAGTTTGGGGTGAAGAATAGAAGAATTACTTATTTTGCTTCAGAATCAAGAAAAATGACTGACTCCAAAGAAGAAGGAAGGATAAGTGCACAAGTTGAGCTCGACTAAAAGAACAGCAACACATATATCCTCATCAATTGTTGGACAAGCAAATTATTCTCTTAACCATCAGAATGGAGGACGAAATTAGTTTGTTCAACCGAATTAGAGAAATGCAAAGAATGATTAGAAATAAACCCGCTTAGATCCTATACTCATGTCATATACTGAACTTTTGTCACAATTGTTAAAGAATGATCAAGTAGCCATTGTACCTCAAGAGCCTCTACAGCCACCGTATCCTAAGTGGTACGACCCAAGTGCAAGGTGTGAATATCATGATGGGGCAGTGGGGCACTCTACTGAGAATTGTTATCCTTTAAAAGTTAAAGTGCAAAGTCTAGTTAAGGTCGACTGGTTAAAATTCAAGAAGACCGAAGAAGAACTAAATGTCAACAAAACCCGCTTCCAAACCCTGAAAATCTTGACGTAAATACTATTGATGCACCCTCAAAATGTTGCAAGGATAATGTTCATGATTTGACCACATCGATGGAGACTTTTTTCCTAATCCTTCATGAAGTTGGATATATATCGCAGAGAGTTGACAGTAATGACGTGGGTAGAATGGGATGGGTTGGTAGAAAGGGATATTTGCTTCGAGAGAAACTGCAAAAGGAGAATAATCCATAGAGAATTGTGTCGAATTCAAAAGAAAAGTACAAAAATTGATGGATGCAAAATTGTTTATGGTAAGCCAAACAGACATGTAGGAAGTCGAGGTTGACATGGTTTCTGGCACTTTATCTTCGAGAGAAACTGCAAAAGGAGAATAATCTATGCGAGAACCATTATTCATCCATTATAAAAAGAAGTCGAGTAGCATTCCCTGTATCCAAATGACAAAGGCAATGACTGTTGAAGTACCAAGTCCTTTTGCTTATAAGGACAGTCGAGTTGTACCGTGGAGGTATGGATGCCAATTCATTACAAATAGTATTAGTTCTACAACATTTAGAGGAATGACTTGTAGTGGGAGATGTTATACACCAGATAATCTGAAAAATAGTTCAAAAGAAGATGAGGCCCGCTAGCAAAAGAGCAAAGCTGTGGAGATGACGAATGAGGATGATCTAAATGACTTGAGTAAAGTTTTTGCAGAAAAAGCCATACTAGATGAAAAGAATACGAACCACAAGCCTGTCTCTGAAGAATAAGTGCGTGACTTTCTGAAGCCGATTAAACAAAGTGAGTACAAAGTAATGGAACAGTTACATTGTACTCCAGCTCGTATATCGATTTTGTCATTAATCACGCACTCTGAACCACACCGCAAGGTTTTGCTTAATATATTGAATCAAGCACATATGGGTCATGACATTTTGGTGAATGCACATAGTGAAATTGTGGAGAATATAACTGCTACAAATTGCATCTCCTTTACAAATGAAGAGATCCCCCCAGAAGGTACGGGGCACACAAAGGTTTTGCACATATCGGTGAAATGTAGGGATCACCATGTCGCCAGGGTCCATGTTGATAATGGATCATTCCTGAACATAATGTCGAGATCCACTTTGATGAAACTCCCCGTAGACCCATCCTACTTGAGGCCAAGTTCCATGGTGGTTAGAGCCTTTGATGGTACTCGTAGGGAGGTGATTGGAGATATAGAAATCCCACTAAAAATTGGGCCTACCACTTTCCGCGTGCCATTTCAGGTTCTGGATGTTAACTCTTCTTATTGTTGTTTGCTCGGACGATCGTGGATCCATTCGATAAGGGCAGTCCCATCTTCGCTTCATCAAAGGGTGAAGTTCAGTGTTGAGGGTGATCGGCCATTATTTATGGAGAGGAAGACATGTTTGTCACAAAGACTTCAACATTACTTTATGTCGAAGCAGCAAAAGAAGCTTTTAAATGCTCGAATAGATCATTTGAAGTTGTGATTGCTACTATCTATCTGAGGGAAGGTGTGGATATTGGTCATTATATGTATGAACATCCATAATGGTTGCAAAGACAATGATAAGGAGTGGTTATTAGATACATGGAGGTTTGGGAAAGCATAATCAAGGAAGTCTATAAGTGATCTTTCTTCCTAAGGCTAAGGAAAGATTTGGATTGGGGTATAAGCTGATAACTTCTGAATGGGAGAAGGTTTGAATGGAGAAAAAGGAAAAGAGAAGTATACGTCTCGAATGACGTAGGTTGAACCAAGTAGAATGCATATACCTAAGCTATCTGAAACTTTCAAGCTAAGGGAATTACTTTCAATGATAAGCAGCAAGGGAATGCACAAAGGGATTTGAGGCCTCAATTGTTGTTATTTTTTAAAACACTCATTCATCTTGTCAATTGGTTTATCCTTGTCCGCCAGAATTTGAGTTGAACAATTGGGAGGTCAAGAAGATATCAAATGTCACTAAAGGATTGCCAAAGTAATGATGTTTGTTATGACCTCTTTGCCTATGCCTAAGGCCACAGGGATTTCTTTGTTAATAAGGGCATCTTTTAGTTTTTTTTGTCATAAGAAGTTTTGCTTTTAATGTTTGGTAGCAATATGTAACTTTGTGGTTAAAGAAATGAAAGATGATCGAATCTCTTTTTATCCCAATTGTTGTGTCTATTCTATTATTTCGCTTCAAAACATGTGATTATTTTTTCGCTTCTTTTCGCCTCCTCTACCTTTTACCAATACAATTCAGGGTCAATAACAGCGATGCTGGAAATGAAAACAACATTGATGTAAATGTTGATTTTGAAGGTCCAGTCTATAATCTCGAACAAAGTATAGAAGATGAATGCGAGGTATCACCCGAATTAATAAAGATGATAGAGCAAGAGGAAAAGAGGATTGAGCCATATCAAGAGCCTTTGGAAATTAATAATTTAGGGACATTAGAAGATGTGAAAAAAGTATGAATAGGCATTTTAGCTTCAAATGAAGATCGTCCGAATCTGGTGACTTTGCTTCATGAATATAAAGACATATTTGCTTGGTCCTACCAGCATATGCTAGGTTTGGACACAGAGATTTTGATGCATCGATAACCACTCAAGCCTGAGTGCAAGCCCATACGACAAAAGCTTTGCAAAATAAAGTTGGACATGTTGATCAAGATAAAGGAAGAAGTTAAGAAACAATTTGATGCAGGATTCTTAGCAGTGGCTAAGTACCTAGAGTGGGTTACAAATACTGTCTTGGTCCCAAAGAAGGATGGAAAAGTTAGAATATGCGTCAACTATAGAGATCTAAATCGTGCAAGTCCAAAAGACAATTTCTCCCTTCCTCACGTTGACGTATTAGTGGATAATACTATTGGATATACTATTTTTTCGTTTATGGATAGATTTTCAGGATACAACCAGATAAAGATGACTCTAGAAGATTGAAAAAAGACAACGTTCATTATCTGATGGAAGACATTTTGCTATAAAGCATTCCTTTCGGTTTAGAAAATGTAGTGGTAACAAACTAGAGACCTATGGTAACTTTATTTCATGACTTGATGCATAAAGAAATTGAAGTCTATGTGGATGATATGATAGCCAAGTCCAGACCCAAAGAAGAACATGTGGTTACCCTTTTCAAGAGACTGCGAAAGTTTCAACTAAAGTTTAATCTAGCAAATTGCATATTTGGGGTATCGTCCGAAAAGTTGTTGGGTTTCGTTGTTGCTGACATAATGTTTGATCTTAAATTTGTAACACATAAAATTTATTCTTCTAATGTCATACAATGCATGGATGATTATAATGCAAGATACAACTTATAAGCGCTTAATGCGATGATGCAATGATATGTGATACTAGTTCTAGATGTATGCATTATTAACGAAATGCTAGTATTATGCTATGCGTTGTCACAAGTTTCCTTGCGTTGAAACCAAGTATAATTCCACCGCAAGTTTCCCGGAGTGATCCGAGGTCGAACACAGGAATTGTTTTAGGTTAATTGTGTTACATTCGTGATATATGCGATCGAGGATTTTTTCAATTTGATAAAAATGAGGTTGGTACAGGTATTTAAAAATTGCGGTAAAGTAAAATATGCGATGAAGTAAAATTGCGATAAAATAAAATTGTGCAGTAAAATAAAGTGCGATAAAAATAAACCTAAGCTATGATGATACAGGAAATAAGTTACATGATACATGATACCAAGTTTGAGACTGACTGTGAAGATTATACAAAGAATCGTGTATGCAGTGGTAAGGCTTTATGTACGAAGCAGAAAGAGAAAAGATAATTAGTACAAACATCGCATGTTCATTAATTGCGTTAAAGATGTAACTACGGTTCCGCTTTCCCTTGGCGTACACCTCTCAGTGATCGGTCGTCTTCCCACATCTCTGAGGTGAAACAGGGATGAACATAATGAACACAAGATTGTCTCCTCTCTAGAAGTACTTCTCACTTTAGTTAACGCATTCTTCTAACCTTTTCTCGACGAATTAGAATGGCATCTTCACTTCTGCTCTCACAGGTGAAGATGTCCTCTAGCATGCTTTAGCTAAACATATTTATTCCTTTAGCAGAAATTAATTTACTTGTTTATTTCATTCTATTAAGAAAACATCATGGAGAAAGCGATTAATGGAGGAACGGAAGTTGACAGAGATATGGAGATGAAAATGATCATGACATTTAATTATAAAATCCAGCGTCTGATACATGGTGTGAATGATTTAAACTAAGAAGATGAGATACAATTGATGATAGAGATAGAAACAAATACAGAAGAGTGCCAACATCTTGACACAGATCTGGATGGAGAAATCTCTTGCCGGCGTATGGAGTGAATGGAAGGATGAGCTTCCCTCTCAGGCTTACTCAACCGGTAGAGTTGATCTAGGTATAAAGCTTCAAGGCAGGGATTTGGAATGATTCGCCCTGAGACTCACCTCTCGACCTTGCCCTTTTTCTTCCTAGATCTTCTATGATCAGCGCTCAAATCAACCTCTCTCTCAATATATAAATATCAAAATAGCCTCGTATCAAGTATATCTTTCAGTGAATTCTCTGAAGGTATTTATAGATGAATGCTCTGACTCTTTGGTCCCCACTTTATTGTTATGGAAATTTCGAAAATGGTGGAATAAATATTCCTTCTGTTATGCAATCAATCCGTCAAAAATGCACACCGGTTAGTTGTGCATGTGCCAAAATCCTCTGGGATTGTGTTGCTCATTTGCATCTTTCAATCGTGTGCCCACATGCGGTGTTGTTTTTTTATTACTGCATGCGGTTGAAGTTGCGTTGATCGCAAAGTTCTTGATTGATTGTCGCATGCGCCATCATTGTGTTGATTGTCTATTCCTTCCTGAATGATGGGCGCAATGCGACGTAGATGCGTTAATCTTTTTTCTCTTGAGCCATGAGCGCATACGGTGACTTGATTACCTGCAAAACAGACTTAAAATATTCTTTTCTACCATTGTATCGATGTCAGTGGGTGTATTGACAACAATTTATAATTCTTGTATTTCTTAGCTAATTTATATACAATTGACTCAACTTTCCTCTCTTTTAACCGCAATATGTAAATAAAGCAGTATAAATAACTTGTATTTCTACAAGTTATCACACCCCCAAATTTAGATATATGCTTATCCTCAAGTATATCTTCTACTAAGGCAATAATGCACAATTCCTATCCTAAATTTTTTGCGTCGATTGGTTGCTCCGAATGTTTCACTTAGGCACATTACTTAACAACACAAATTCCTTCTATAACAAAGCCTTATTTTATTCTTCTATATTACAAATTTCTGCTCAAAAATGCTTTTCTGGTTTTAAAAAGAATGTTTACCTCTTCTTTATATAAACAACTTGATGCGTCTAGATGCGGTGGTCAAACTTTGCGTCATTTATTAGAGACTGTTGGTCATGGTTACACTCTTCGTTTTGGCTTGATCCCACGGGTGTCATGCGAACGTCCAACTTCGGTTGTGTGCCAATTGCAACTTTAACTCATGAATTTCAGAGGAGTTGTCTCTTGCATTCTTTTATTTTTCTTTCGCATTTTTATCTTTTCATATTGCATTGTTCTTGGAAACCCACCTTCGTTTTGGCTTGCTCCCACGGGTGTCATGCGAACATTTAACTACGAGCAGGCTCCTTTCACAACTTAACTCTTATCAGGTTAGGATTGTTTTTGGGGTTTCCCTAACGCTGACATTGGAGTTTGTATGAAATATATATATATATATATATATTCTTAAAGATGAAAAATGAATGCATTTTTCTTAATGACCGCATACTCTTGATCTCATCTGCTCAGACCTTCACCGCCCCCAAATTTAGAGATACGCAAGGTCCTCATTGTCTTGTTTGGACAGAATAGACAAACACTTAGACAAAATTTCAAAAAGAAGGTTTGAGCAGAATTTTGAAGGGTAAAAGGTAAAGCATTGCTGAGCTACGAATTACCTAAGTGTTAGTTAGAAAATACAGAGTGTGGGAAATATTCCTAAGTGAATGCATGTTATACATCATGGCAACGCAATGAATAATGCAAAAAGAAAGATTAAGAATATCGCATAGTTGACAAAAGATGATAAAGAAGAGGCACAGGCATAAAGAGAGAATTGCTACTTAGTTGTATTGAAAATTAACTAGCTATACAAATAACACAATACAAAAATTTTGGCCTGTACAAAGAATCAAAGAATTTAATTAAATAATGAATGAAATAGAGATAAAAGAATGGCTGCATAAAAAAATAAATGTAAAGATTATTGTTGAGGAGTAGGAGGGTTTGGAGGAGGGCTCTGATGCGGTACGGGTGGAGTCTCTTCAAAAACGAGTCGCTGCCTGAGATGCGGAGGCACCATGGGACCATGAAGATATGCTGTTAGAAAATTAAAGTACTCATGGTTGCACTCCGCAAGTTGTCTTTGGTGGCGATGGATCGTATAAATGTTATGTTGAATATTAATCAACGCCTCCCTTGACGTGGCAGCATTGCGCTGTATATCGTCGACTTGCTCCATTACCATATCAAATCTCTAGTTGAATAAGGCTTGTTACTGAGCAAAGAGTTATTGTTGTTGGGAGAAGAGGGACTGCATTTTTGCTAACTCAACAGCTAAGGAGGCGACAGTGGGTTGTGCCTGTGATGTCACACCAACAACGTTTTGAGGTTGGGCAGAGATGCATGCCTTCACCCAAATCGTGTGGGTCATCAACAAGCAGCGGTGGAAGGGAATGTTGTGATGATGATGCTGAAGGTAAGGATAGGACTGCTGGGTATGCGGTTGGAGAATTTGGGGCAAGGAGAAGGTTGGTTAAGTGCTCAAGAAGGGAAGAAGAAGAAGGTTGTACGAGAGGGCTTGGAGGGCGAATTATCAAGGGTAAAGGGTCCAATGGTTCTGGATCTTGCATTTTTTCTTCTTGGATTTTCTCCTTTCCCTTATCATCTTTATGCTGTCTCTTCGGCTTGGGCTCTTACGATGCATTCAAATCAATGTTAAGCCTCTTCAAAGGGAGCTTAGGGCAGTGTGGGGAATCTTTGAGGAGCAACCTCAAAATCTTAACGTTTATTAGGCCGTGAACTTTTTTCATTGGCTCTTCATCAATGCCCACACCTAGTTATAGGCATAAACTTGAAACCGTCCATGGGAAGAAGTACTGCCCTCTTATGTGCCCCACAAAACCCCTGATTTGTCTTGCGATCAACCGGCCTACATCGATTGGAATGCCGCGCGAATATAATATGCGGCCATTACTCGATCCCTTGAAATTGTCTTGTCATGGGAAGTTGGGATCAGCCGCCGTTTGACCAAATAAACCCAAAGTCGTGCCTCCAGAAGCAGAGTCTTGGACGCCAGGGTCTTGATGCCTTTTAAAGAAACTGACCACTTAGTGCCCGTTTGCGTTAATACTCGCAGCGCATCATCCATCTGCTCTTCTGTGGGATCACCAATGATTTTGTTGCCAGGTGCATCCGAGTTATCCTTCATCTGGTATAGTTTATTGATGTTCCGTGCGCTGAAAGATATCGTTTTCCCTTTTATGGTCACCACATCCGTGTTGCCATGTAGCCGTCCGTGGTAGAAGTCGCGCACTACCTCTGGAATAACAATGGATGGGCACTAGAAAAATGTGTCCCATCCATGTTCTATGATCACACTTGTGATCAGATCTGGTAGTGGCGTTGGCGCAGGAAAAAAGCCCATATTCATCAACAAGTCATTGTTCTCTTTCTTTTTTGACGAACGCACCTTTGCCAACGCGAGCTTGCTGCTCTCTGTGACTGCTTTGCCCTTTCCCTTAGCCAACGCAAGGTGGGATTGTTGCCTTTGTTTTCTTTCTCGTTCCTTGCGTTGTTCCTCCTTCTTTTGTTCGGAAAGTTCCTTGCCCTTTTTCTTACTTAAGCACTGCCTGTTGGCTTCATGTTTCCTTTCCTTCTCTTCTCTCATTCTTCTTTCTTCTTCTGCCTTCTTTTTCTTTTCTTCTTCTTCCTCTTCTCTCACTTCTCTTTCAAACTCTTCTACAAACTACTCAAAGGGCAACAAAAGGCGTTGTTCCTCTTCGAGTCGCCTTATTTCTTCTAGTCTCGAGATCTCATTATTGCAGGCCACCTCCTCATCATGCAGTCTTCTTCTTCGGTTACCTTTTGCGATGATGAGTTTCGCCCGCTCCCTTTTTTTTCCTGTCTATCATCCTCTTCCTTTCTCCTCCTTCCTCTTCTTCTAATGCGTTGATTAAAATTGAAGGGTCAACGATAGACCCTTGTGGCACATTCTCTTTGCGACGCCACATAAAGAGGGTATCTTCTCCTTCTTCGCCTTCGTCAATCGTAACCAATTACGTTGTTTCAAGTTGCACCGGCTCCCTAAGTTGCGTTGGTTCCCCCTTGTCCTCCCTCATGGACGTGTATTCTCTATCAATCTCTGGGCTTGCAGCCCTCTTTTTCTTTTCTTCTTCCTTCTTCAGGCACATTTCCTTACACCTGCGCTCTTTCCTTTCTTCCTTCTCTTTCTTAGCTTGGCCTCCTCATCTTCTTCATCCTCTTTCTTTTCTTTATTCTTTTTCTCTTTGCGATGATGGGATTGCTCACCTTCTCCAACCTTCTTTCCCTTGCTCTGCTTTTTCTTCTTTTTCTCCTCTTCCACCTCTGGTTGCTTCTCTGTCGTGACTTTCTCCAACGCGACTCTGATAGGTCCTTCATAGGATCCTACTTACATAGTTTCCTCAGGATCCCTTATGGCTAGAGTGCTTTTCCTTGTCTCCTCTTCCACCACTTCCTCTGTCACTACATTTCCTTGGTCATCGCCATCGTCGTCTCCTCCGTAAGTAGTGGTTGGTTTACAACTCAGCCTCGGACAGTCCTTCTTCTTTCTCCAGGTTACTCAGAATGTTTCCGAATACCTCCTTGTCATCTCGTCTCTTCTTTTCGCTTTCAGTGGAGACTGCTGTTGTTGGGAGTGGGGTGCTTTCAGTACTTTGCCCTCTCTTGAACTGAAGTGGTCTGACGGCTAATGGGTTTTGCCAGGGACTTCCAGCATTTCTAGGAACAGTGTGAGGTTGAGCAGCAAGACGATGACTAGCAGCAAGGAATGCTGCCTCTCGCATGGAGAGTTGGTCTGTCGAAGGTGTTGAGGGTGAAGTGAAAGGTTGGGCAGTTTGGTCGGCCATGGATGCTGAGGTGAAAGAAAGCTGGAAAACGTTAGGGTTTCAGGGAAGAAGAAAGCTCGGTATGCAGGGGCGCTATGGTTTCAGATTGCAAATGAAGCAAAATGTGCTCATAGACGTGAGGGGGAGGGGGGTCCTTTTTATAGGTTGGGCCTTAGTGGGCCCAACGCTATTATTTCGGTAGCAGGCCTCGAGACACTCAAAAGGCTCGCCGTTTGATTCCCCTCATTTATGAGGTTTTAGAGTAAACGTCCTTTCGTCTGCAAACTCATCATTTCTTTAGGATACGGAACGATTGGACTTCTTAATTTTGCAAAAAGAATTATCTTTAATGTTTTATTCGAATGGACGCAAGGTAAAGATTTAACGCAATGAGTTCACCAACACCAATGCATCTTTGCAGATGAAGGGCAATACGCATGCATCCCTGCAACACACCCCTTAACAAAACGCATTTTTGGAGGATCGGGCACACGGTATTGCTACCAGTGCTACACTACCTCAACATAGTGCATTTTCACTAAGGACGAGCAAAGAACACATACGAGCGCAACACACCCCTCAACGCAATGCATTAGGGTTGGGTGAACGCAAAGTGTATCTTGTTGGTTCAAGATGCGTCCATTATCGCCATGCATACTGGATATGTTTTATTTTATTATAATTTTGTTTTTTTTATTTTATATTGTTTTTTCCAACAACGCAAGTTGCTATGATTTGCAGTAATAAATTTCTTCTCATTACTCAATCATTCACCAGGTTAAGAATAACGCATTAAATACATAAAAGTTAAAAGAATTAAGGAAAACAAAGAAATAAATGCAAGAGAGTTAATTGAAGAATAAATGCATAAAGTCATGAAACAAATTAAAAGAAGTAGTAAAAGACAAAGTTTAGAAATCCATAAAGACAGAAATTAAAGAAAGCATTTAAACATAGATGTGAGAAATGGACCGGAAGATGACTTTCTATGATGAACACAATCCACACCTCTGCAGGCGGTCCAGCTTTCCTGGACAATGTCTTCAAGGACATTATTCTCCTCCTGCTCTCATCTCGCAATGTATGCGGGGAGAGATATGATCTACTTCCTTCGAGAATCACACCAATTATGGGGAATGCGTTGCACCTTGCATTCTTCGCAACCACAGATCTTGAAGTTCTGGGGCTTAATCTGGTTCTGATGTGTTGCTGCGCGAAAAATACACTTGATCTCTAGGTCAGCTTAGAATTTTTAGATCACACCAGTACTCATAAGCCATCAGACTGCTCTTCGCGATAAACAGCCAGTACAAAGAGATCTGTCTTGTACATACTAGAAACGTACTTAACAATAACCGTTACAAATCTCCGACAACGGCGGCATAAACTTGCTGACATAATATTTGATCTTAAAATTGTAACGCATAAAATTTATTCTTCTTACGTCATACAACGCGTGGATGATTATAATGCAAGATACAACTTGTAAGCGCTTAATGCGATGATGCAATGATATGCGATACTACTTCTAGATGTATGCGTTATTAACGAAATGCTTGTAGTATGCTATGCGTTGTCCCAAGTTTCCTTGCGTTGAAACCAAGTATAATTCCACCGCAAGTTTCCCGGAGTGATCCGAGGTCGAACACAGGGATTGTTTTAGGTTAATTGTGTTACATTCGTGATATATGCGACTGGGGGTTTTTTCAATTTAATAAAAATGAGGTTAGTACAGGTATTTAAAAATTGCGGTAAAGTAAAATATGCGGTGAAGTAAAATTGCAATAAAATAAAGTTGTGCAGTAAACTAAAGTGCGATAAAAATAAACCTAAGCTATGATGATATAAGATATAGGTTACATGATACATGATACCGAGTTTGAGACTGACTGTGAAGATTATACAAAGAATCGTGTATACGGTGGCAAGGCTTTATGTACGAAGCAGAAAGAGAAAAGACAATTAGTACAAACATCGCAAGTTCATTAATTGCGTTAAAGATGTAACTACAATTCCTCTTTCCCTTGGCGTACACCTCTTGGTGATCGGCCGTGTTCCCACATCTCTGTGGTGAAACAGGGATGAACGTAATGAACACAAGGTTGCCTCCATCTCTAGAAGTACTTCTCGCTTTAGTTTACGCATTCTTTTAACCTTCTCTCGACAGATCAGAATGGTATCTTCACTTCTGCTCTTACAGAAGAAGACGTCGTCTAGCATGCTTTAGCTAAACATATTTATTCCTTTAGCACAAATTAATAAACTTATTTAATTCATTCTAATTACCAAGGGATTAAGAAAACATCGTGGAGAAAACGATTAATGGAGGAATGGAAGTAGACAGAGATATGAAAATGAAAATGATTTTGACATTTAATTATAAAATCTAGCGTCTGATATATGGTGTGAATGATTTAGACTAAGAAGATGAGATACAATTGATGATAGAGATAGAAACAAATACAGAAGAGTGCCAACGTCTTGACACAGATCTGGATGGAGAAATCGCTTGTCGGCATATGGAGTGAATGGAAGGATGAGCTTCCCTCTCAGGCTTGCTCAACAGGTAGAGTTGATCTAGGTACATAGCTTCACGGCGGGATTGGGGAATGATTCGCCCTGAGACTCACCTCTCGGCCTTGCTTCTCTTCTTCCTGGATCTTCTCTGATCAGCACTCAAATCAGCCTCTCTCTCAATATACAAATATCAAAATAGCCTCGTATCAAGTATATCTTTCAGTGAATTCTGTGAAGGTATTTATAGACGAATGCTCTGACTCTCTTCCGTGTGGTCCCTACTTTATTGTTATGGAAATTTCGAAAATGGTGAAATAAATATCATTCTGTTATGCAATCAATCCGTGGAAAATGCACAACAGTTAGTTGTGCACGTGTCAAAATCCTCCACGATTGCGTTGCTCATTTGCATCTTTCGATCGTGTACCCGAATGCGGTGTTGTTTTTTATTACCACATGCGGTTGAAGTTGCGTTGACCACAAAGCTCTTGATCGATTGTCGCATTCACCGTCATTGCGTTGATTGTCTATTCATTCTTGAATGATGGGCGCAATGTGATGTATATGCGTTAATCTTTTTTCTCTTGAGCCATGAACGCATACGGTGACTTGATTTCCTGCAAAACAGACTTGAAATATTCTTTTCTACCATCATAATGGTGTCAGTGGGTGTATTGACGACAATTTATAATTCTTGTATTTCTTAGCTAATTTCCATACAATTGACACAACTTTCCTCTCTTTTAAACGTAATATCTAAATAAAGCAGTATAAATAACTTGTATTTCTACAAGTTATCAGTTGTCGGTCACGAAAGAATCAAAGTAGACCCAGACAAGATTAAGACAATAGTGGATTTGAAGCCACCAAAAATTCAAAAAGAGGCTAGAAGTTTCTCTAGGAGATTAATTACATTACACGATTTATTTCGTATTTAACTCAAATCTGTGAGCCAATATTGAAACTTCTTCGCAAGAGTGAAATATGTCGTTGGAACGAAGATTGTCAAAAGGCCTTTGATAAAATCAAAGATTATTTGCAAAGTCCTCCAATACTTGTCCCACCAACTCCAGGACGATCGTTAATCTTATACTTAATGATAAAAGAAGAATCCATGGGATGTGTGCTGGGGTAGCACGACTCTACAGGAAGAAAAGAGCGAGTTGTTTATTATTTGAGCAAGAAGTTCGCAAGCTACGATCAAAGTACTCGTTATTAGAAAAAACATGTTGTGGCTTAGCATGGACGACTCAAAGACTAGGATAGTATATGTAGTACTTGAAGGAACTTGTGAAGGCCTTTGAGCAGAAACGTGGAGATTAGTCTAAGTTTTGTTTTCACATAATCAAAATTAAAAAATACAAACATTATTCACAGTCACAAATTTACAACATGCAATCATAAATGGAAAAGAGAGAAATAAGGTGAGAAAAGGCTTACCCTTGAAAAACCTTTCTTCTCGAAAACTAATTCCTTTCTCCAATTTTGTCACGAACAATCATGAACGGAAAAGTGATCCAAATGAGCACCACCACAACAAAAACCTCCTATATTCTCTTTTGGGATGAGAATTACTAAAGAATTGCGGGCTCTTAGATTTTTGGAAGAGAGGAAGAGATTGAGAGGAAAATTGTCTTTTCCAGAGAATTTTCTTTTTTTTTTTTTCTTTTTCGGAATTGGAAGAGCACCACTTCCACACTACCACACACACGCATTAATTGAGAGAAACTCCCTCCTAAAAACATTTTAAAACTAAATTAAAATTTATTTTAGTAAACCATTTAATATAAATATAAATATAATATAAATAATGCATGGTATTTAATATAAATCTCGTTTTTATTAATTATATGAATCCAATTTACATAACTAATATTTGAATCACATTCAAATATTTATTTCCTCTCAAATAAACTTTATATTATAATGTATCAAATACATTATAATAATTATATCATATATAATTAAATTAAATTAATTATATCACATATAATTAATTCTTTCAATTAATTTGAACAATTCAAATTAATCCAAAATTGATGGATTACAGAGTGAACCTCATGGACATATAGATTGAAGATCCAATGGTACTTGGATAATTAATTAAACTTTTTAATTAAATTACCAAACATCCATTAACTGTCGGTCACTTCACTAAAGACCGATAGCTGCACTCTTCGCACTACAAATATATTTCTGTGTCCATTGGATATAACCAGTCAACAGTGTGATGACCATTCATAAATTGCTCGTAAGTACAATTGGACCATAATTAACGTTTTGCCTCTTATAGTTACATCTAACTCTCATTGATCCCTCTGATAAAAAATAAATCATAGTCAACTATGACCAAATCCCTCTTAGGCTAAGAGAGGGTGTGACCACATTGTTCAAGCTCCAAAATCAGCCCTTAAGGGAGCAATTTATCTACTTACCCCGACAACAAGAAAGAAGTGAATTCCATCTAGCTATGTTCCCAACTCCAAAATGGTAAGCCTATGGAGTCGTAAATCTGGCCACTCTCACCCATGCCACTCTTCATAGGCAAGAGTTCACAACTTACTTAGGATTCAGGTCATGTCACCTATGGTTATCTTGGTGAAATGTAAGTCTCTATTATTAACGACATTATATAATGAGACTAATCATTTCGCGGTCCGGTCTTATACAAACTCTTTATATAGATACCCTTGCTCACATGTCTCCACATGAATAATCAACATCTAATCATTTGTAACACTTTACAACACTTGTAATATCCACAAAGTGGGCTACATCCGTAGTGTCACCAAGAAAAGGTGCCCAACCTTATCCATCTACTACAGATCGTTTAGGTTATCATTTAAACATGATCCATCTGTATGTCTCTACATACATGTTTAAATTATATAAAATAACCTTGGATCTTCATTTATTGGATTGAGTGTATGCTCATAAAGTAACAATTATTTTATTAATAACAATTTCTTTATATAAAGTTTACAAATTATAAGAATACAAGAGAGATTTATAACACCAGTCCAAACAATACTACACGACATGGCTTATCTTAAAAATGGATCCTATAAAGTACATTTTCGAAAAAGCCATCTTTGTCTGGGAGGATAGCCAAATGATAAGTATTGTTATCAAAGTACGATATTGTCTATGTAACTAGAAAGGCCATCAAAGGGAATGCAATCACATATTGCCTAGCTGAATTACCAGTTGAAGACTATGAGCCAATGAAATTTGAATTTCCAGATGAAGACATCATGACGGTATCCACATTGAATGTGACACAAGATCCTGACACGTGGACAATGTTGTTTGATGGGGCCATGAACGAAGTGGGGTATGGTATAGGGGCTATTTTGATATTTTTGATAGGAAGTTGTATCCTCTAACTGCTAAGCTACACTTTAATTGCACGAACAACATGGCTGAGTATGAAGCATGCAGTATAGTGGTTCAAATTGCTTATGACATGAAGATTATAAAGTTGCAAGTTTATGGGGACTCTTTTTTGGTAGTACATCAACTAAATGGGGAGTGAGAGACAAGAGACTCTAAGTTGATTCCCTATAATAAGGATATCTGAGAACTGGCCCAAGATTTTGAGTCAATCATGTTCGAGCATGTCCCATACAAAAATAACCAGGTTGCAGATGCATTGGCCACTCTATCTGCCATGTTTAATATGGCTTATAATGAAGAAATTTAACCTATAAGTATCGAGAAGCGTGAAGCGGTGGCATACTGCATGAGTACTGAGCAGGAATCCGACAGGAAGCCTTGGTATCATCACATTAAGCACTACATCACATGTCAAGAATATCTCTTGGGTGCATCAAAAAATAATAATTGCACTATTAGAAAGTTGGCCATGAGTTTCTTTTTTAATGAAGAAGTGTTGTACAAGAGAAATTACGATATGACCCTTTTGAGATGTGTTGATGCTTTAGAGGCCAAGAGAACTCTAGAAGAAGTTCATGAAGGAGTTTGTAGAACACATGCAAATGAGCACATGATGGCAAGACAAGTTTTACGCGTAGGTTATTACTGGTTGACCATGGAATCAGATTGCATCAAATATGCAAGAAAATGCCACAAATGCTAGATATATGCAGATAAACTACATACTCCAGCTTCCCGCCTAAACATGTTAACAACCCTGTGGCTTTTCTCTATGTGGGGCTTGGATGTAATTGGGCCCATTGAGCCAAAGGCATCAAATGGTCAACATTTCATCTTGGTTTGGAGGCTATCTTGCCCATTGAGGTCGAGGTGTCATCCCTTAGAGTAATTCAAGAAGCAGAGTGGACTCAAGTCAAGCAAGATATGGGCAGTTAAATCTCATAGAAGAAAGAAGAATGATTGTGTTGTGTAGGGGACAACTATATAAAAAAAATGACATTTGCATATGATAGAAAGGTTCGACATCATTGCTTCTAAGAGGAAGATTTGGTGTTAAAAAGGATCCTGCCATTTCTAAAGGATCATAAAGGAAAGTGGACTCTCAATTATGAAGGACCATATGTGGTGAAAAAGACATTTCCTGAGGGAGCTTTAATTCTGACAAATATGGATGGGAATGATTTGCCCAACTTGTTAAATGAAGATTTTGTAAAAAAAAAAAAAAAAGTATTATGCATAGACGGCATAACTTCTGCACACGTTCTTGATTTGTCCAAACTTTCATCTCTTTGTGAGATCCTATAGTTTTATTTGTGGTTCCAGCATAAATGAAACTTGTGTTTGACCGTTTCAAAACTCAAACTAATATTACTTATAAACTCATCTGAGTTGTTTCTTACACTTTGGCATTTTTAAGAATATAAGAGAAGAGAAAAAAAATGGTTTGGTTAGTGAGTCTACAATGAGCATGTTCATGCATATATACATGACTTATATTTGTTTGTATTTTGCATGTGATTAACTTGAAATTATGTCATGTGGCGTTTGTTTATCCCTGGCCTTGACACTTTTTACTGAAGTGGTGCTTGTTTATCCCTGACCCCTAGCTTTTTTTTTTTTTTTTTTTTTTTTTGCTGTGATGACACTTGTTTATCCCTAGCCACCAACTCGTTTTATTTTGTCATGTGGCATTTGTTTATCTCTGTTCCTTGACACATTTTTGTTGTGGTGGAGCTTGTTTATCCTTAGCCCCCAACGTTTTATTTTTTTTACTGTAATGACGCTTGTTTATCTCTAGTCTCCAGCTCGTTTTATTTTGTCATGTGGCACTTCTTTATCACTAACCCTTGACATCTTTTTGTCGTGGTGCGCTTGTTTATCTTTGACCTTTAGCATTTTATTTTTTGTTGTGGTGGCGTTTGTTTATCCCTGGCCATCAACTTTTTTTTTTTTTTTTTTTTTTTTTTGCATGTGGCACTTATTTATCCTTGGCCCTTGACACATTTTTGCTGTGGTGGCACTTGTTCATCTCTAGCCTCCAGCTCGTGTTTATGTTACAAGGTCCTTAATCCTTATCTGTGTTAGAGGTTGCATGTGGTAGGGCTTTGTCCCAAGTATCTGTACCTCAAGACCGACGTAGGAGGGGTTTGAGTTCTTCGATCTCCCCAACCTTCTCTGCTTTCTTTTGATCCCTTAAAACAGAAGAAGTGGAGTTATTTTAGATCTACTCATTTTTCCTTTTTTCTTTTTGTGATATTTATCTTGTGTTTTCATTCTCTTTATCACCTTTCTTTGTTAGTGATACACACAAGTATATTATAACTTCTTTTTTACGAAGTAGAAACATGCATGTAGATAAAAAATAAAAAGGGGTAAAAAGATAGAGCTTAACATACCTTGAAAGGAGAAGGAGATTTTTTTTTCCTACTCTTAAAAAAACATGTTTTGAGGTATAAGAAAAATCCTCAAAGAAGGATTGAAGAAGATGGAAGTTTTAAAAAAAAACGAAGAGATGAAAAGAATGGAGAGATTTTTCTTTTTTTTTTTTTTTTATCTTGTAGTTTCACAATAGGGTTTCAAACTATATGCATTTTTACTTAGTTATTATTATTTTTAGTTTTATTTTTTTAAAGAAAGAGAGAAAAGTAAGAGATGTTCAGTCTTCATAATAATAATAATTATTATTATTATTATTATTATTAGTTTTGTTTTAAGAGTGTGTGGGTGTGTAATGTGATGGTCGCCAGCCCCCTCGTCAATTTGATTTTTTTTTTTTTTTTTTTTTAATGATCGTGCGTCAGTTGTAGTCTGCCATTGACCCTCAACCCTGTTTTTTATTATTATTATTTTAAAAATTATAGTTATATGAATTTAGTTATATTTTAATAGCTTTAGGTTATTTTAAATTATTCTTAAATAAAATATTATTTTAAAGTTTAATCTTTTCGTTTAAATTTCATATTTCAGTTCCTTTTTATTGACATTTATCCATTTTATTTTTTTATTACATTTAATTATTTTATTTTACAAATATTTTATTGTATTGTCATTTCGATATATTCATGCTATAGATTTTATTACGTCAATATTGTTAATGTTTACTTACCGTGTTGGAAAATTATTTCAAATCGTAAAATTGTTAAAAATATTTACAAGATTAAGCAAAATTTTAGAACTATCAATGATAGACGCTAATAGACTTCTATCAGTGTCTACCAGTGACATTAATAGACATTAATTGACTATCATTGATAGTTCTAAATTTTTTTCTGTATTTTGTAAATATTTTGATTTAATTTTCTATATTTGAAGACAACCGTGCATTGTTTGTAAAAAAAATATTCCGATGATGGATTTAGAAATATTTGGGAGTTCAATTTTCTAGAATTTTGAAGTGAGGAATAGATTCTTGGGAATCCAAAATCTATCTCCAATATGTTTTTATTAAAATATCAATATGTTATATATGTTTACTAAATTTAATATCATGTTTCTTAAGTTATATTTTTACTTGTGTAATGTTCATATTAAATTCTATTTTATTTATAATTTACATTTATATGTTTTTAAAATCTTTTCTATAACTCCTTTCAAGTCATCTAAATTGTGTTCTTTAAGTTACATTCTTTTATTTGTTTTCTTTAAGACCACGTTTTTTCCTAAAAAATCTTATGATGGAATCTAGGGAATTTGGGAGTCCGATTTCCTATAATTCTTGAGATGAGGGATCACATCTTTGGAAGTCCGAGATTTAATTCTAAGAGAAAATGAATTTAATTAATGTTTTAAAAAAATCCTTTATTAAAAGGCTATACCTATGATTGATTTTGAGACACTGTAATAACTTCTCGCATTCTTAAGGGGAGAAAATTTTCCTCAATTGTAATATAGCTCAATCGATGGAATTTATCCACTTATTTTATGACATCATTATTTCAAATATTGGAGTAATGATGGGTAAAATAAGACATATGTTTTAAAAAAAAATCCAAATGAATTTCTTCAAAAGATTAATTTTCGACTCAAGATTTAAAATTTGGCCACCGTTTTTTAAATTGGTATCGTGGGGTGCTAACATCTTCCCCATACACAAACGACTCCCGAACTCAACTCTAGTTTTCTCATACCATTTTTATTGAATTTTATTTAAAATTTATTTATTTTATTTCGATGTCCAATCACACTGTAACAAGGATTGGTGGCGACTTCTTTTTATTTTCTTTTAAAATTAACCCTTTTTTAGGACGGTTGCTCTACGTCATCTCGGACACGTGGCGACAACCGTCATCAATGAAGAGTTATCGATGTTAATTCAATAAATGTAATTGATTGTGTTGTATTCTATTTTTTCTCAATAATTCTAAATCCAATAAACTAACATCCAAGACTGTCTTATGAGTCTTGAACTAGATGTGGAGACATATAGAGATCAATGATCAAGATACAGCCTAAAGGGTCTATAGTATAGTGATAAGGTTGGGTACCTTATCCTAGTGACACTATGGATACGACCTACTTTGTATTTGATACCAACACAATGATCCAACGTGTTCGTATAGGTAATACGCGAGTGGGAGTATCCTATACAATGAGTTTGTACAAGACCGGACCGTGAAATAGTAACCACTAGATGTAACATCGTTAACTAGTTAGGTTCCTATTTCTATTGGATGACCTAGACAACTTAGTCTTAATCTTGAGTGTCTTTTGAATTCCTGTTCACGAGGGATTGTCCTTTAATTTGTATGGGTAAGAAACGTCAGTTCGCCAACTCAATAAGCCTACCATTTTGGGGATAAGACCGAGTGAGGAGCTGTAAACATAATAATATAAGATGGAATTTACTCCTTCCCGACTTCAAGGTAAGTAGATAAGTGTTTCCTTTAGCGGTGTCTCCGAGACTTAAACAAAGAGCCATATCCTCTCATTGGCCCGAGAGGGGTTTCTATTTAGGGTTAGGCCATAAATAGGTTGTTTATTAGAGGAGCACTGGTACTTAAAGAAACAGAGGTAACTCAAGGGTAAAATGGTAATTTGACTCAGTTGGTGTTACGAACACTCGTGAAGGACTAACTTACTGTTATTGGTCTATATCCGTGGGCACAGAAATATATCTGCAGTGAGAAAAGTGCAGCCGTGGGTCTTTAGTGGAGTAGAATGTACCCACTTTTAACGAATATTGATTAATTTGGTTAATGAATTTATCCAATTAGTCTCATATCGTTGGAGCAAGCTTAACCTGCAGGTCCACCATCCTTGTTAGCTCACTCAAGGATATTAAAGAGGAATGATTTGAATTGTTCAAATCAATTTGAGGAAATTGTAATTTAATATGATTAATATGTAAATGATTATGGATGTGATCCATACTTTAAATTAAGTTGGAAAGAAATATTTGATGAGATTCAAATATTTAATTCAAGTGAATTAGATTCACAAAGAATCAATTAATTAATAGAGAAGTGTTGCGCATAAACATACAATGTTTATGTTAATTAGATGTATACATTAAATTGGATTTAATGTATAAATGGTTATTTAATTGATGTGTTGTGCACAAGGATAAATTAGGGAATGACTTAGAGAAGGGGCTAACCCTTCTCCATATAAAATCTTCTTTATGACCATTTCAGGGCAAGATTTGATATTGCAATTTTTACCCTAGCCACCAAAGAAATCCTCTCTACTCTCTCCAAAGTATTCTCTCCTCTTCACTCTCTTCCAATAGTTGGATACTACCTATCCTTCTATTGGGATCCTAGAAAATAACAAGATTATTCTTGTGGCCGTGTTCAATATTGCTCAAGGAGATGTTCGTGTTCGAGATCGAGTTCGTCGAAAAAGTAAGATGATTATTCTAGGAGCTCGGGAATCTTTAAAGGTAAGAATGGTTCTTCCTTCGTTTTTCCCTTCATCTAAAGCATGCCTATAATGTGTTTATTCTTCTACATTATGTTTTAGAACACTATTTTTGTTTTTTCAAAAATCAGTTAACGAGATGCAAGGCGTTTACACACTTCCACTCGAGATTCGATCCCACCATATATTATATATGATATAATATAAAGTTTTGATTTTATATAAAGTTCTTTGCATTAAAATTAGTTTTAATGTAGTTCTTTAAATTAAATTAAGGAATAGCTCCATTCCATCATATTAGTGGAGGAGTTATTTTGTAACTCATTCCTCCTCTTTCACATAACACTGTAGAAGGCTTTGGGAAGATAGAGAACGTTTTGTTAACAGAGAATGTTTTGTTATTATTATTATTATTATTATTATTTTGATATTTGCATTCTTCTTCCTCTCTAAAAGAACTTTTTCAGGAAATCAAGATTCCTTGACCAAAATTCTTAAATGAGCCCACAACTCCACCTTGATTACTTACCTTGAGAATAACAAGGAAGGCTTTGGTGGTGTTGTCCAGTGTTGGTGTTGGGGTTGATGCCATAAATCTCGTGGATCTTGTAGTTTATAATTGTAATATACAAATAATTTTATTTATTTAATAAAATATGAGATATTGTATTCAACATTTAGTTCGACATTTAGTAGCATTAACCCACAAACCAATAAACTAACATCAAATGTTATCTTCTATAGCTTAAACATGTATATAGAGACATACAGGTGGATCTTGTTTAAATGATAACCTAAATGGTCTATAGTAGATGGATAAGGCTGGGTACCTCATCCTGGTGACACTACGAATACGGCTCGATTTGTAGATGTTACAATTGTTGTAAAGTGCTACAAATGATCTGATCCTGATCATTCATGTAGAGACATATGAGCGGAGGTATTCTATACAAAGTAGTTTGTATAAGACCGGACCACGAAATGAATAGTCTCATTATTATAAAACCGTTAATAATAGAGACTTACATTTTATCAGGATGACCATAGGTGACATGACTTGAATCTTGAGTGAGTTGTAAACTCCTGTCTATGAAGGCGGTCCTTTGATTTGTATGAGTGAGATTGGCCAAATCGCCAACTCAATAAGCCTATCATTTTGGGAATTCGTCTAATTAGGGAGCTAAGAACACAGCTACACAAGATGAAATTTACTTATTCCCTAATGTTGGGGTAAGTAGATAAATTACTCTCTTAAAGGTTGGTTCCGGGACTTGAACAATGTGGCGTCACACCCTTTCTTAGCCCGAGAGAGTTTTGGTCATAGTTGGACTATGACTTATTGTTCGTTAGAAGGATTAATGGTACTTAAGGAGTTATATGTAACTACAGAAACAAAACGATAATTTTGGACCAACTGTACTTACGAGCAATTTGTGAAAGGTCATCGCATTGTTGATCAGTTATATCCAATGGATACAGAAATATATCTATAGTGAGTGCAATTGTCAGTTTTTAGTGGAGTGACCAGTAGTTAATGGATGTTGAATAATTTAATTGAATGAGTTTAATTGATTACTTAAGTACCATTGGAGCTTCAATCTATAGGTCCATAAAGTCCTCCATGTAGCTCAACAAGGTTATTGAGAATTAATTTTGGATTAATTTGAATTGTTCAAATTAATGAAGGGAATTAACTATATTTGATATAATTAATTTCAATTAATTATATGTGATATAATTAATATAATGTATTTTATATATTAACATAAAGTTTTTTTTAGAGGAAATAAATATTTAAATACGATTCAAATATTAATTATGTGAATTGGATTCATATAATTAAACTTAGTATAAATATGATTTATATTAAATACCATGCATTATTGAGAGAAATATAAACTATAGGTTATATTGTATTTGATACAATATTAAAACTATAGATTATATGTTATATTATATATAACATATAGTTTATGTACTATATGATAAGGTGGTTATGATATATATATTAAATAATTTGTTATTTATTTAATTATTTTTTATTTTATTGAATTAATGGTTTTTAAAAAATTAAGTTGGGAGGGAGTTGTAACTCCCTCTCCCTCTTTTCTCTCTGGGGGGAAGACGTGTAGTGTGGGTAGTTTTGTTTTTGTGTGGTCTTCATCATCTTCATAGAGGAAGATTATAATCTCTTTGGATTTCCACACGAACTCACCGAAAAGTTTCTTCCCCTCTCTAAAATTCTCTTCCTCTTCCAAAAGAACATTAGAGCCCACACCTTCTGTGATTCTCATCCCATACAAAGAATATAGAAGGCTCTACTTGGTGGTGTCCTAATTGAGTTTTCAATTTTGAGTTGTTCGTGACCGAATCAATGAGGAGAGATTTACGCGAAGAAGTTGTTCTTCAAGGGTAAGTCATGATCTAAACCCTTCTCCCTTCTCTATGTTTATTAAATTGCATGCTGTAAATTTTTTGTTTTGATGCATAATTTCTGTACTGTAAATTTTGATTCCGTAAAAATAAAATTTGGAATTAAGTCTCGCTTCCGCTGCGGACCTTAGGGTTCTTTCATTTGGAACTTCTTTTTGTTTTGTTCGTGAGGAAGGGCAGTGTTTGTGATCTTTGAAAAGGAGCACGTAAAGTACATTTTTCTTCAAGGTTCAAGTTTTTTATTTTTCCCTTTCCTCTCCGTATTTATGTTTAGACAGCATGCTTAGGCATTTATCCTTATTCTATATTTTTTATGTTTAATCTATTTTAAAAAACGAATTCACTGACACAAAAGCGATCACTCGCTTCCACTGAGGATTCAAATCCTTCATTTTAAAGTTAATTTTTAACAAATTTGGTTAAATAATAATAATACTTTTCAGGTATTAGAATACATTATGCGAATCGTGTTTCCAAAATTTATAGTAAAAATGCTAATATAAAAAAAAAATAAGAATAAACTAGCACTAGGTTGGACAAAATTTAAGATTATTGAACCACTCTTAAAATTTCGGGACTAAATTATTTTTCTTTTCAAAAAAACAAAAGAAATAAAACAAAAACTACATAACTAAGAGTCTTTTGTCACTTTCCTATATATTCATTTAGGGAAAATTTTAAAAATAGAAAAATAAGGAAAACTATTTACACAAAAGAGCAAAATTTCAATCATTTTTAATAGAGACTGATAGAAGCCTATTAGTGATAGAAGCAAATAGAAGTCTATCATTGATAGACGTTGATAGTCTATCAGTATCTATCAGTATTTTTTTTTCGATTTCTATAAATAATTTGACATTTTTTCTATCTATGTAAATTTTTCGTTCATTTATAGTCATTACGTATTTTCAAATGTGAGATAAGATTTAATGATGTCCTTGGAACATTATTAATAAATTTAAAAAAGAAAAAATGAAAAAAAAAAAAGTTTCATGAACTTTGACATTTGTTCCGTAAAGTATTATTAGGAGAGCTTTTCTCCCATTAAGATAAGATTGAAATTGATTCGATGGTTGATGTTTAAAAAATTGAAATGCATAGTTGAAATCATTTAAACCATCATTGACATAGATTTATGTGATAATTTAACGTGTAAAAATTAATTATGTAAAGTAATTTAACAAAAGCTTTATGCAATGAAATAAATGGTAGCAACAATTTTCAACTCTTTCAAAATTCATGAATATTTTGAATTTATTATATTGATCACTCATTTGATGAGACCGAAATAAGATCTGACCTGACTTTTTAAAACTCAAGTTTTATGATTTTTTGCTTAAGTGAAATGAAAAAATCCCTCCATTATGTGTACGTGTGTTGATACTCAACGATCTTGCTCTCGTTACTCTCTGACTACTTATTGAGTTTTATTTTACTTTTTTTTTGACATTTTTGAGTCATGTCATTCCTTTAAACACATAGAGTAGTGAGTGAAAGTTATTCAAAAAAGAAAAAAGAAAAAAAAAAAAAAGAGGAACGAGAATTAGATTAATGAATAGCAAAAGAAGAAAAAGAATATTTAAAATAAAACGTGCAAGTATCAAGAATCAAGAACAAGAGCCAAGTATTAATACGATTGTACAATGGAGCCAATTTGTAATTTTTCACTACATAATGATACAAGCAAAAGGTTATAGAAAAGTGAGTCATATAACATTTGGACATCATAAAAAAGGTCATTATTTGATGATTTAATTAAATTTACCTTCACCCATCGACTTAAGTTTTTGGGTCAATCGGTGATTTAAAATAGTATCAAAGCAAGTATAATTAAATGAAAAATACTTAATACATCGAGGGAAGCATATATTTTTGTGCATCCCACCAAATTATCATATCATAATTTGACACATGGCAAATTATTCTTATATATATTTTTTTGAAATATTTTAATTATTTTTTGGTTTGAGTAATGAGAGAGGAAAATATAGAAATAGGTGCATCTTGAGATGAACCCAAATATTACCTTCACCTATGGACTTAAATTTTTGGACCAATTGATAATTTAAGAGCCATAAATACCTAAAAAAAAAAATCTCTTTTGAACTTAATTATCATGATATTAATACACACTCTTAAGAATTGTCATTTTATATTCTTAAAAATTAGGTTTTTAGAGGGAAAAAAACACCCATAAATGATGGAAACAAAAAGTAATATCCATGGAAAACATACAAAGATTGCATATTTATTACTGAAAAAAAAAAGGTGAAAACTGAAAACTTTGGCAGAAGGAGCAGGAAGGTAACTTCTGAAGATAGAGAACAATTGAAGTGTGTGTGTGAAGATTTTAATAAATGACGAACAACAAGACAGAAAATTCAGACACCTACCTTTCTAATCTCACAAAAACCTTTCTGCTTCCTATAAATATGGATTTCTCTTTACAAACCCAATTCAACTTATTTTCACTTCCACCTCATTTTTTCTTCTTCTTATTATTATTATTCAAAATAAAACTACCCTCCATAAATATACATATCACCATGAACAGTCACTATCAAATTTTGATTCTCACAACTACTTGGATTTTTCACTACTTCATAGACAAAAACAAACAAACATTGCCCTCATCATCTACATTCAACATCATTATTGTCCAACTTTTATGATTCATGTTCTTCTAACACAATTCTCATATCCATCTTTAGTTTATTCATAACTTTGTTCTTTCTTAGATTGTCATCTAACATTACAAGAAATAATAGATACAATAACTACTGGAAAAAAAAACCTATAAACTATAATAGACAATTTAGAACATTTTTCGAAGGACCTCAAAGCTAAGTCCTGCGTTTGTTTGTTATCTATGTTTAATGCTATTAAAATCCTTTTAAATATAGCATATTTATCTTGGTGTAGAAATATGTTATAATATTACTTTTTAAACTTATAATAAATTTCTATAACTAATAAAATGAGTTATTATATCTTTGTAATAACGAATTTTTTTACTCTATTATAAACTTTTTGTATGCACTATTACGAAATTTTTATAGCATTTCCTATGTTATTAAGTTTTTATAGCGTTTCTTATCAATTATATATTACCAATGGTCTCATTTTAGCTAGCTTTTATTCATCAATGATTATTAATACTTTGACCATTATAATTTGTTTGAAGAGAACTTAGATTTTTTATTTTTTTTATTTTTTTTAAAGAGAAGAGAATTTATATTATGTTTGACTAAAATTTAAAATATGATACTTACCTCCCATCATAGCAATCTTATCTGTGAGTAAGTAAGACTCACTTAAGTTCCTATAGCTTTTCCAAATGCTTTGACTCATGTCTTGATGGAAATGCCTAGCTAAGCTAGAGGCCCTATATTCACTTTATAAAATATCTTATGTTCTCTTTTTCTCATAAAAAAGAACAGAAATAAAAGTTATTTAAAAAAACAAAAAGTACCACCACCAATATTAAACACTTTGAGATATTGTGAAAGAAATTAATCAAACTGACTCCAAAAACAGTTTGATAACAAACATTAAGTTTCTATGTCAATTCACCAATAATTTCATAAATCAAACTAAGTTTTACAAATTAAAAAGGTCATTTTTATATATATATTTTTTTAAATTGTGTTTCTAGATTTTGAAATTAAAATATCTTTTTAAGATGGAAATGGTTAGGGATTAGAAGAAAATATGCGGCATGAATTTAAAAAACATAAACCTATAAACTAATTACTAAGACCTCGTTTAGTAACCCTTTAGTATTTTATTTTTATTTTTTAAAATTAGACCTATTTTATCCATATTTTTTACCATAATTTATATCAATAGTAGTTGAATTTTTAGCCAAATTCCACAAACAAAAACAACTTTTTGAAAGTTACTTTTTTTTAGTTCTCAAAATTTGATTTAATTTTTTAAACTATTAGTGAAAAGTAGATAATAAAGAAAGAGATTTGGAGGTAGAACTAATGTCTGTAGACTTAATTTTCAAAAACAAAAATAAAAAATAAAAAATAAAATGGTTACCAAATGAAACCTAAGACATCGTTTAGTAACTATTTGACTTTTTGTTTTAAGTTTTTAAAAATTAAGTTTATAAGCAATCCTTTCACCTCTAAATTTCTTATTTTCTTATCTACTTTTTACCATTGCTATAAAAAAAGTCAACATTTGAAAACAAAAAAATAATTATTAAAATTTCGTTTTTATTTTTAGAATTTGACTAACAATACAACTCTAGTTAAGTAAAGGTAAATGAATATGAAAAATGGAAGAAAATAGACTTAATTTTGAAATTAAAATTAAATTATTGTTAAATGAGAACTAAACACATTAATGTTGGAGAGAGAAGCCTAAAGAATACCACAAACTTATATCTAATTACTATTAGATAATTTACTAATTTTCAAATCTACATCCAACATTATTTAAAGATAACCTCACAAATCAATAAAATAATTTTTTCTGTGAGGTAATTAACGAACTACCAATTTCAATTAATTATATATTTAATTTTTTTAATTTTAAAAAAATACTCATGGTAGTCACTACTTAAAATTTAGTATCCGTGGCACATAAGTAATAATATAAAGAAGACTAAAATTAAAATCACATAAATCATTGAAGAAAAACATACTAAGAGAATCCATAAAATTAAAACTCAAAAGAAATAATAAACAATTAAAATGGAAAATTCATATTTTCTAAGAGAGGTTTTCCGAAACTAAAAAGTCAACAAACAGCTACCCAATTCTGATGATCTGATCAGAGAAAATTAGTAGGACCACATGCAGTCAAGTTCACTGGAGTTCATGGATCTGGGTTCGTCGGAAACAGCCCAATTTCCACCGGAGTTGCATGCGGCGACATCGTTGCCGTGGCTGAGCGGCGGCGCTGGGGGAGAACAGAGGTTGACCGGAGAGTAGAAGAATGGGAGTTGGAGATTCTCCTGCAGGCTCCGGAGACTTGGGAACGCCGACAGACCGATGTTTCGGTGGAAGCGGGGAGATGGGTCGGCGGTGACGGTGGCGAGGAGTGGCGGCGGAGTGGCAAAATCGTAACTTGGGATGTTAAAGCTACCGCCAGCGGTGGTGGTGGAGAAACAGGACACGTGCTCTCTTGCCGTTGGGCTGTTGTACGAGCAGCTGTCACGGTCGGTTATGTTACCAGACGCCGCCGTGCCGGTCGCCGGAGCGGAGTACAGTGATGAGTCGAGCAGCGGCGGGAGAGACACCGACGACGGTGAACTTGGTTCTGGGTATACGTTTATTGAACCAGGAATAAACCGGGCTTTCTTTGAACCTCCGCCGTTGCTGGAGGTGGCTCCGCCGCCTCCTCCGCCACCGCAGCCGGAGCCACTCTTTTGAAACACCCTCGAAATCACCCACTCATCCTGATTTACATTCATACATAAAAATCATTTCCCCAAAATCAAATATATAGTCAAAATTGTCGAACATTTTTTTTACATATATTTTCAACCATAGAGAGGAATTGTTTTTTCTGTTTTCTTTTTAACGAGGAATCGAAATTCTTCAATAATGATCTTTGTTTCAGTTAAGCTGAACTCATGTCGACATATAAAACGTTGTATATTAGATCACTTGTAATCTTAAGCTTAAAATACATTATAATCTAGAGCCAGAGAGGGCTGGTGTCCCACTTATTTATTTATTTACTTTTAAATCTCTAGCAGTTTTGACAAGATGTTCGACATGTTTTCAAAGTAATTTCGGTACCTTTTTAACATATTAAGAAATCGATTAAAAAAAGTATGTTTCTAAATCAATTTTAATAACATGAATATCACATTCAAATCAAACATTTATTTGATTTTAATCATTCTAAAGTCTCTTAAGAAATAAAGTAATAGAAACAACACACAACTCATGATCACTTAATAGCTAATTACATAAACTTTTTTAAAATGATAAAAATCCATAAGCAATTCTCGAATAACCAATCATTTACATACAAATTATACATTTCAATCTTAGATTTATTATAAAGAAAATACATTGCAATAGCCCTTTTTCTTTAATCATCAACATCACCAGAAAAACAAAGAAAAACACAAAATAGAAACCCTAACTTCCACCAACGAAAAAAAAAAGAACAAAAATTTAGGTATATTTAAGGCAGGAATGCATGATAACAAAGAACACTTCAAATCCTAACGTACCCTTAAAACATAAGAAGCTAATAGAAAACAAAGTACAAAATTTAACAAAAAATAGGGCAAAATTAAAGTAAGAAATAGTAGAATGTTAGGGTTTCCATTAAGAAAAAGAAAGTACCTTTGAAGTTCTAGAAAGGTAATGATAAGCAAATTTGCCTTCGAGGCGATATTCATGCATAACCCAATTACTTTTTTCCCCTTTTGGTGCTCTTCCTCTGTAGAACACCAATGTTTTCTTCATCCCTACCAATGAACATGTTTTCATACTGTAAATTTCCCTGTCTTTTCCCGTTGCTTTCCAGTACCCGGCCTCCGTCGCCCGGTTCGTTCGCAGACCGGTCGGGTATTTTCGGTCTCTAAGACTGAAGAAATACCACTCCTTCTCTCCCATCTTCGCTTTCTCTGCATATCGTTAGACTCAAAAGTTTTCAGTAATACGTAAATTTAACTGATTAAGATATTTCTTTTTTTTCCAAAAATGAAACCGTAATTAAAATTAAGAGGAAATAAAATTACATGAATTTGTAATTAAAATATCGAGGTAATTGAGTTTGTTAAAATGTAAAGGTAAGGTCGATAATTAACCATATTTTTCAGAAATTGAGCTTATAAATATTATTTTTAATAATATTATTTAAAAAAAAAAAGGCTCAGTTTTGAAGGGGGGAAATTGTTTTCGTATTTTTTTTTATCAACTAAGAAATGAAATAATATTACTTTAAAACTGTGATTTCAAGTCTTTCAAAATCACAAAATTTTAAAAATGATCGGCTAAATGGTTTATGTTTTAATTTTATTTTCAAAATTACTAGACTAAAACAAGTTCTTAATTATTCAAAATCAATTCACCATTAGATTTGACAATGTTAACCATCTCATTTAAATTATTAAAAACACGTTATAAAACAATTATAAATATGACAAAAATGATTGAAGCGAGATTACCAGGAAGCTCCCAAGGCTCGCACTTGTTGAGGTCAACTTCAGCAATGGCTCTCCCACTAAAATTAGTGTCAAGAACCTTCTTGAGAAGGTAGTAAGTGATGAGTTCCTCGTCGGTGGGGTGGAAGCGGAAGCCAGGGGGAAGGTGGTGGTTGTTGTTGTCGGCAGCGGCGGCGAGGACGGCGGTGTCATAGTGAGAAAAAGAAGAAACATCCATTTTAGAGGATGGAGAAAAAGGTAGGAACTTGAGAGAGAAGAAGGAAAATGAAGGGAAACCCGGAAGAGAAAAATGAAAGCCCAGATGGAAAATGGATTTATTTGATAGGAAAAAAGAGAGAGAGAAAGGTGTGTGGGGGGTTGAGTTTCTCTGTGTAGAGTAGAGAGAGAAAGGGAAATGTATGATGTTGTGATATGTAATGCGTCAGGGAAAGGAAAGGGAGGAGTGGGGTTGTGATTTCAGAATGCGTGCGTGCGTGAGGAGAAGTGTGCAGGTATTCCTATGTCAGTGAACAAAATCAAATGAAAGAGAATACAATACACTCATTTTTTACTTTCTTTTTTTTTTCTTTTCTTTTCTTTTGGATGGATTTGCTTCCATTATTTTAGGCACATTCTAGTTCTCAGATTTTGATTTTATGTTTTAAATCATAATAAATAACAAAGAAAAAATTTCCAAGGTAAAAATAAAAATTAAAAAAAATGGTTACCAAGTCCAACTTTATTTATTTAAAATTTTTTATTAGATAATCATTTGATTCTTTATTTGTTTGCTTTTTTTTAAGATTAGATACTTTTCTTTTAGAGGTGATCTAGTGATCATGTTGTTATATTATATAGTTTTCTTTCATTTTTATTCAAGTCTATTTATCTAAGTTTTTTTACTTTTCATTTTAGTGTATGTACGTCTATATATCTTAAATTTAGTCTCTTAATAAAGTTAATTTTGTTAATTGAAATTTGTTAAATAATAAGATTAATTTTTTGCGTAAGAAAATATGTGTTAAATGAATATATTGTCAAATTTTATTTTAAAAAATATAAATAAAGACTAAATATTTTTTTAACAAAAGAATCGACAACAAAATAATGGTTTAGATTAATTTCTTGATTTATTGAAAGTATGAGACCAAAATAAAATATTTGGACCAAAATGAAACATGTGTGAAATATCTTAAATCTGATACGTGGCGTTTCAAATAGCCAAGTACGGGGACCGGGCGTTCGGGGGCAATGCCCCAAAACCTAAGTTTTGCATATTTCTCATATTCGTGTTATTTCCATTTATGGCCTTAGGGTTAAATGCATTATATAAACTCTTTAATTAAAGATGTTTGTATTATATATTATGAATAATTATTTCGAATAAAATTGTCTTTCGTATGCCCTATGTATGTAGTTAGTACATTGATAGTAAACTATGTAAATTTTTTGTGTCAATTTTCTACTATTTTATATTTTCTATTTTATTTGTTTGTAGATTTCACAACCAAACAAATTTTAAATATAGGAATTAAAATAAATATTTTAACTTTATTTATTTATTTGTATGAATAGAATAATTAATCATTTGTTTAGATCGTAAGTTTTACGAAAGAATTACCAAATTCCAAATATTCAATAAATAGAAAGAAAATTATTAGAATAACTACAAATTTTGGTTGGTTCAATTGATTTGAGCCCTTTTTAGGTCTTGGTTAGTCTGGTTATTGTACGATACTTTAATTCTTTTTATTTTATATTTAATATAATAGCCTTCTAAACTTGTAAATTTGTGTTTGATCATGTAATCATAAGTATGTGTCTCGATAACATTGATTGACAATCACGTTTTAAAATCATCTTACACCACTAGCTAATAGTAAGCATATTATGCGAGTGTCAAACAAATTGAAAAAACTACAAATTACACGTCATCAAATAAAATCAAAATTCCCACTGAAAAGACACACCATAGAAAATAATTTGAATAAAAAGGAAATGTAATTTTATTTAATTTGATCATTATATTTTGACCATATCCGCCATCTAATAACCCCTGAATATAAAATCGCCAACTACATTATTCTGCCCTCTAATAATTTCTTTAAATATTTTTCACAATATATTTTATAAAAAGAAATTTAAAAACAAAGAGAGAGAGAGAGATGAGGTTCAGCATTGTATCAATAAAGCTGTTTTCAAATCTCTTCCTGTCAGCACAGTGAAAGCATTTAATAAATTATATATATATATATATAAAAGATTGTAAACTTTGTTATATTATATTATATTATTCTCTCTTTTTGTTTGGTTCTATCAAGATTTAAAATTTAAGAAGATAGAAGGAAGGCTATGTACAATATTGGCCACACCCTTTTAAGGATTCCTTTGCAAAATCAATAATTTCCATTCTCCTTTTGGATTTTCTTTTTGGTTTAATGTTTTAGACAAATACAACTTAATATTTCTTTAAATTTTTTAAAAATGGCAATTATTTATATAACAATAACATTACAAAATAGCTTTCGACATTATCATCATTGTATTGCCTGACCACTCTACAACTTTCCCTTTTCTCTCTCCCCTCTCTTAATCACCCAAATACCATGTGTTTTTTTACTCCTTTTGTATATATATATATGAGAATTAAAATATTATTTTAGTTTATATACTTTTCAATGTTTAGAGTGGAGTTTGTGTGGGTGCCTTAGATAGAAAAGTAAATGATTTTTTTTTCGGTTGACCGTTGCCTTATAACTTAGTCTCTAAGGACCAATAGGAAATTCGATATAGCAATTCATATCTGGTTGCATTGTACGTTAATTATCACTAAACATGTGTTAGCTATAAGAACTATTTCTTTTCAAGCCTCTCACTACTAGTTTGTTTATCTAGCTCTTGTCTTTAGTGGTTCTTTATGTTTTTTTGGTTAAACGATAGGTAAGTTCTAAGATTAAATTATAAGTTTAATATTTAAAACTTTGAGTTTGTGTTCTTGGTCGATGTACTATAATAAGTGTTTAATATGTCTATAAACCTTCATTTGTGTGTTTAATGGGCTTATGGACTTTTAAAAAAATGTCAAATAGGTTTCTAAAATATTCAGTTTTAGGTCGACAAATTTTCTGAATTTTTTATTTTGTATTTAATAGATCATTGGCATATTTGACGTTTTCTAAAATTAAAAATCCTATTAAAAAAAAAAAACAAATCAAAAATTTGCAATTTCATTAGACATACTGGTTAATTGTTATATATATATATAAAAAAAATAACTTCTTAGACACATATTTGAAATTCAAAAACTTATAAAACTTGTTAAAGTTTAGTTATATTTTAAATACAAAATAAAACTTTGGAAGATAAATTTGTAATTTAATCTATTTTTTAAATATCTAAATTTAGTCTTTATTGTATGTAATAAATTTTAAATTTAATTTTTTTATAATTAGTTTTTATTGAATTTTGTTAGATAAATAATATGATAATTTTCAAGTAAAAGAATACTCTTTTAGTTAATATATTTTCAAAATTTAAAAATGAAAAATACTAGAAGATACTGAATTATTTTTCGGAAAAGTCTACAATAAATTAAGATGACTATTTTAAAATTCTAATGAAAATATATTTGACGATATACCAACTAAATTATGAATCGTTCCAATATATATAAAGACAACTGTGTGATATTTTAACCATAAAATTTGTCTCCAAGAGATCATTTACACGTGATTTTTTAAACTTTAGTATGCAACATTTAAATGCATTTATGTAACTATTTAATTTCATATAAATGCGCCAAATAATCAACTAATAAACCAAACATGTTTATAATCTCCAAAGTCTGAATGATTATATAATAAAAATCAACGATTAAATTATTATAAATTTAAAAATATAGAAATTAAATTGTTATATATCAATTCAACATCTAAATTATTAAAAATTTTAAAGCACATAAACTAAATTGTTATAGATGAAAGTTTATGCTTGACTTTTAATTAACAATTTATGTTGCATTTTTAGTGAAAATAACATATAATAAAAGACAATAAACACTTATATACGTTTGTTATGTTAATGTATGATTTTATTTTATTAACCATTTGTCATAAGATAAAATACACATAACTCATAACTGATATAAAGTTGTACTATCCACTTCAAGTTACTCATTTCATTTGATGTATAAGTTTGTTCATAATCCCATCTCAAAATTTATAACTTTGTGAAGATAGATTTTAAATTCAAACCACCCAAAAGTTGTAAAAATCTAAGCTCAAGAATGGTTCTCAAAAGAACAACAACAATAAAAAGTCTCAATCATAGGCTAATTTTGAAATCACATCTTACTTCACATGTTAAGTGAGAGAGAAGATCAATGTTCTTGTGTAAGTGGTTTAATTGTGACTGGATTTGATGCATTGAATTGTATAAATTAAAATCTCAGTACCACAGAATAATATGAAAAATGGGTTAATGAACAATAAAATTAAAAGGAAAAAGAAAATTTTATGAAATAACAATTCAAAATAGCATTTGGCCATCATTTTCAATTGTCATAGCAAAAATAGGAACCTCTCTGGCCTTAACAGAAACCCATCATTATCCAAAATATTCCATTTATTCCAACCTTTCCCTTTCATCCCCACACCCTCTCTTCTTTTTTTTCTCTTTTTCCCCTCTAAGTATTTTTTTAAAATTAAAAAATTATCAGGTCTCTTATTATTTAAACAATACCTAGGTTTCTAATTATCTACCATTCGCAATGTAAATAAAAAGTGAAACGAGGGTAAAAACGTCACGTGAAAAAATGTAGGTCTATTTTTTTTTCTTAGACTTCCTTATTTATTTATTGCCTTAGAAGAAGAACAGTAGAAAAATGGTAATGTGTATAGATATAAATAAGATTATTAATTACTTTGGTTAAACTACACACATTTAGGTTATGTACTGTGTCAGCGAACTAACTACATAATCCATACGAGTTGAGATTGTGAAATTTAGTTTGTAATAATTTAGATGCCGTTTTGTAACTATTTTTGTTTTTTGTTTTTTTTAAATTAAGACTATTTCTTTCACATTTCTCGCAATAAATTGCATATTTCTTAAGTACGATAGTTGAATTCTTAACTAAATTCTAAAAATAAAAACAATTTTTTGAAAGCTGCTTTTTAATTTCTCAAAATTTGGCTTGTTTTTTAAACATTTGGTAAAAAGTAGATAACAAATAAAAAAATTTTAAGATGGAACTAGTATCCATAAACTTAATTTTCAAAAACAGAAACAAAAAACAAAATGGTTATCAAATGAGACCTTAATTTTTATAGTTTAAAATTTATATCAACGTAGTCTCTTTCACAAAAATTGCGATAAGGTTCTATATTTTGTAATTCAACAAACCCTTCAAATGTCAAATAGGTTACATACTAAAAGTTGGTCATTTTTCTCGATAACAAACTTTATCACAATGACTAAATCATTACAAGACAATGTTTGTGATCTAAATTATTACAAACTTCAAACTTTGACCATTGAGAGTTTGTTTGAAAACCATTATTTTCTTCTTTATCTTTACGATATTTAAATTTAGGAAAAATGTCAATTTATATCATTAAATTTCAGTAGTTATATCAATTTCAACCATAAACAAATAATCATACCATTTGCATATTCTTTTACGTTCGGTTAAGAATGAATATTGTGAAACTTATAATTGTTTCAATTATACATCCGAACTTTCAAATATAAATCAATTTAGACTTTTAGTCGTAAGAATTTTCTTTAAGAATCGTTCATGCATTTACTCTAATCATCCACTTTGAAAAATCAACTTTTGAAGAATTTTACACATGTTTACAAATTAGTGCATGGATGATTATCATAGTAATCATAATGAATTATCTAAATTGCATAGCTTATGAAAATTTAAGAGTTTAATTGACTCAAATCATAAATCTACACGAAAATTGTTGGAACAAAATATGGAAGAGGGTGTAAATCAACACACTTTACAAAAGTTTAAGGTTTAAATTAATACAATTATTATAAATTAAATCGATTCAAATTATAAGTTTTACACAAAAACTGTGAAACGAAATATGAAATAGGATGAAAATTGATATATTGTACAAAAGTTCAAAATTTAAATCAATACAGTTATTGGTTCAGAGTTTTAATTGATACAAAAAAAATCATGGATATAAATTGATATTGACTTTGGTTTTGATATTTTCAATTTGATTTCTAATCAAAATTCTATCGCAATGCTTGTGTCACTGTATGTCGAACTATTCGACACAAAAAAAAAGTACTTAATCATGGTTAGGTTTAGATTTTAAAAAGAATGTTAAAAAATATATAACAAAACAAAAAGAATCAATGAATATAACAATTTAATTTTTTAAAAAAAATCGAACAGTCATCTAAGAAAAAGGTAAAAGTGTTAGCTACCAAATAAAGAAAAAAGTGTAAGTTGATGTAGGATGATTTTGGGAGTGATATAAAGAAGGTGAAAGGTAAATGAATATGAAAATGCATAAGATCGAAGAAATTGGTTTGTATTTATTTGGATTTGGGACAAAACAAAGAGAATGATGTGATTAAAGGATTAAAAGAAGATTGGAGAGTGATTTAATAGTAAATAAATAAAAAAGAAATACATTCATCAATCCCATCCATCCATTCAATCCATCACCATCAAAAGGAACTTGGAGAGATTGATGCAATGGGATTTTGACACATCATGCTCGCGTTTTGAGACCACACTCTAACAGGCTTTACATCAAATCATGCTCCCCTTCTCTCTCTTATTTATTACACACCTCTTTTCTTTTTTCTTTTCTCTCTATTTCATCATTTTACTACCAAAAATTAAAAGCAAAGAAAATCAATTTTCCTTTTTATTTCCTCTCCCCAATAATTTACCCAAAAAAGCAAAAAGTAAAGAAAAACCATCTAAATCTTTCCCCCCCTTTTACCCCATCCTCCACAACTTTTTCCTCAAACAAGTTATATTTTTTAGTTGTTTTATAAATTTAGTCTTATCAACTTTTATATTTGTGTTGGTTAATGTCAAAATTTAGATAGAACAAATACATCTAATTTTACTAGATACTAAAGTGCATGTTGTGTCAAAGAAAAAAATCAATGCACAGGTGTGGTGATTATCATACATACTTCGCTGTTCTGTTTAAATCAAAAAATGAAAAATCATAGAAGTTAGAGAGGTTGAGAGTATTTTTTTGGGTCTATTCTATTGGTCCAAAACTACCTTTATAAATTTAAAAAGTAATGATACATTTACGGATTTTTTTTTTTTTTTTTTTTTTTTTTTTTTTTTTCCTTTTCTTTGCTCTTACGAAGTCTCTAAAGTGTTTAAATATGTACTTTCAACTTTCAATTTGTGTATCTAATATGTTTTTGACATTTTAAATATATTTTTTTAAAAAAGTAATCCATAAGATATAAAGTAGCTTTTTGTGTCATATAGGACATAAAATTTCAATTTTGAGTTCAATAATTTATTAGCTGCTTTAAACTAACAAATTTTATTAGATAGAAAATAGAAAGTTCAATGACTTGTTAGAAATTTTTGAAATCCAAAGACTTATACGATATAAACATGAAAGTTTAAGGACTAAATCGGTAATTTAACAAAACTTTCATTATTTTTATTAGACTATTTAGACTTTTGAAATATTCAAAATGTAAATTATATATATATATATCAACTCCCTTAACTTCTAGATGCATGTCAAACTTTGCATCATTAACTTTAGTTATTCAACAAACAATTCAATTAATGATAAAAAAAAAAAAAAGAGAGAGAGAGAGAGAGTAAAATTTCTCTCTAATTAGAAGTTCTAAGTATATGTAAAATATCTTTTAAAGAAAAAAGTAAATGCAAAATATATACCATAGAAAATGATTTTTCTTTGAAGGTTCAAAATAAAATTGAAGAAAGCTGGACCGGCGTACCGAACCGGGTTGTGGAGTTGACTTTAGCAAGTGAAAAAACTACAAACATAGGGAAACGAGAAATGCGTGTGTTGTTAAATTAAAAGGAAAATAAAATGCAATTAAAAAAAAAAAGGAATTAGGGAGGGAATGGAAATTGGAATGAATAATAATAAAAGAGAAAGGGCTGGGAGGCGCGTGGATCGAGAGATTAGCATGGGATTGCGGTAAAGCGCGTGACGACAAGGTGAAGTCACCCGCGCCGCCCTCCGATTTATAGCGTCACAGCTTGAGATAGAGTCAGGTTTTATTTATTTATTTATTTATTTTGGATTGATAATTATTCAGGCGGATGAGCATTGGGCCTTTCACCTGACTTCCGCAGCCCAAGGCCCAATCCACTTCCTTCTTTCATCACTTTCCTCCAACAAATCTCTCTCTCGATTATGGTGCCCTTTCTTTTGTTCCTTTTTCAGGTAACTAAATTCTAGCTCTTAAATTATATGATAGTTATGGAGAGGAGCTGGTTTTAGTTGTCGGACGATGAACATTTTTTATGTCATATTCTTTCCATGTCTATTCTGTAAACTTTTGTTTTCATAAGGGAATGTAAGGTCATTAGAGTATAATTTTGAAATACAGTATCAATTATCATCTCAAAAATCTGTATCAATTATCATCTCAAAAATCTATGACTTCATTTTCTACTCTATGGATGTTTAACTCGAAAAACAAAATATGTGAGTTCACTAGAATTATAGAATTGTTTATAAAAGTTTTTATCAATTTGAGCAAAATTCAACTAGCTAAGACATGCCACTTATTAAGAGGTTAGAGATTAATGAAGAAAGCACCTAAAAAGAACTATAGCAAAGTTTGTCAATTAGACTTTTTTTTTTTTTTTTTTTAATGGTACAGATTATCTAAATTTTGTTGTTGAAAGGACGTTCGACCCCAAAATTGAAAATAATGAAGTATAACCTTTTGATGATGCTATCAGTGTGTCAAAATACTATAGTGATGTCGCTCACACTCGCACCTTCTTCCCTCGTGCTCATATTCCTTTCTCCCATTCTAACTTCTTCCTTCTTCCACACTCGCACTTCCTAGCCATTGTTTGACATATATCACCCTCTCCAACAAATTCTCCTCCACATTACTTGCCTAAGCTCTCACTACCTAAATGGCTAGACCATTACTTCAATGACTTTGTAGGGCTTCATTGTAGAATCAAATGTGAGAGTGTTGCGATTTTCGTAACTAGAGAATGAGAGATCACTACAAGAATTTTTATCAATTCTGATATTTTTTTTCCTGACGCATCCATTTTTGTTGGTATATACGTGTTTATTCTAACGAAAATTCAATGCATTGGCCAAAATATTGCAACGTGGACATTTTTTTAAAAAAATTATACCGACAAAAATTTGAACTTATCCCAACGAAATATGTGTTGGCATAAGACATTAAACCAACCTCCACACCTCACTCTTCCTTCCCTTTTTACCTTCCCTTTCTCTTCAATTTTTTTTTACACAGACGGCTGCCGCTCCAACGTCCAACGCCGTCGCACACTACTGCCACACGCATTGGTTGGTTCTCCTTCTTTTTTCTTTTTTCTAACAAATGTGTCTATGGGTTGTGTTTATATTATTATTCTGATAAGGAGTTTTGTTTTTAATAAAATTGGTGTATAAATCAATTTAAAATAAGCTTCTAGTTGTTCTTTTTTTTTTTTTTTCCTCTCTTTCTTCTTTAAGATGGATTTATGTATTTGTTTCATATTGAAATTAGAATATTCATTTGTTTATGAATGAAATTGTTTTTCTATATTTGGTTTGTATGGATGGATATAATGAATGATGGATTATTTGTGTATTCTGGTTTTGATTTTATATATGAGATTCATTTGCTAATATTAAAGTTTAATCTTTTCTTTTTATGGATATAATATACTTTAAGTTTTAAAATGAAATTGCTAAGGATGTTTAATTAACTAAATTTCACACTTTTTACTTGCTAGTGTTAAATTTCACACTTTATTCATTTGGTTCAACGATGAATAAGATTGTATTAAGTTTAGAGATGGATTTTCAAGATAGTACATTGATGGAGTTGCACAATTCATGAAAGTGGCAAATTTTATGTGTTTGTTGTACTTCTTGTTTACATAAATTGGTTGTACTAATAAATTATAATTTGAGTAGGAGAAAAGGGAGAAGAACAAGAAGAGTATAGAATGTTTCAATTTCAATCATTATTGTGGGTCGAAATCCTTTCTTCAAGTGCAAAACAAATTTGTATGGTATGATGCAAATTCATTATCATTTTATTCATTTCCCATTGAATGTAAAGAATAAATTTATTTATTGAATAAATTTGTATATGCTTTTAGGACTATCGAATGATAGGTTTAGCCTTGAAAGAAATTTATATGGATTTAGGTGAGAGAGATTCACTTCGACGCTTTCTATGCATTTGTTGCTACTTTGTGGTTTAAATGACATTTAGGTAGAACTTGGACACGTTTGTATCTTGGGAGGGGAAGGGGATGTATATGTTGTAATTGTGTTTTAGATTATCTTGAAGCCTAATTGTGGACTTTAAAGGAACAAGTTCTTGGCTTATTTGTAGGGATCCAATAGTTGTGGAGATTTAAAGGACGTTTATCTATTTGTTTAAGTGGATTTATGACATACTCGTAATATGGGGGAGGGTTCACGTCTTAGTTATAACCATTTTAATCACTTTTTGGAGAGTAAAATGGTTGTTTGTGGTGTTCATGTGTTTAATTATGAACATTAATGACATATTTGCAGCTTAAGAAAGGGATCATTCTTCATAACCATTTTAAATATTTTGTTTAAGCATTTGTATGATTGTTAAGATCTTTTTGTGCATATTTCTTTGTTGATTTTAAGAAATCTCTAATAATATTTGTTTTTCCTATTTCAGGTTGTTCGTGTAAATTCTTAAAGATCGTTTTTTGGAGATTGCGAGAAGATTTTGTGAAATGATTACTTAGTCTAGTTTAGTATCTCACTTATTTTGGATTAGGGTATTTTGGCTTAGGAAAGATTAAATTTTTTTTTTGTATAGGAGATTTGTAAGAAGTTAGAAAAGCTCAAATTTAATTGTATACACAGTTTTTATTCGTAGAATTTTATAGCTTGTATATTAAATATTAGTCTTATTTTTAAATATTTAAGCTTACTTTTGTTATATTTATCCCCAGTTGATTTGTTTGAATATTAATTTTTGTTTGTGCATAGTTAGGTGTTAATAAAATAATAGATTGGTTATTTAATTGTTACAATATATATAAAATTATAAACAACTTATGCTGATGCAAATAAACGTTGACAGAAATCTGTCCATTGAACTGAGTTTTTATTGTTTAGGACTATGTTTTTCTTGACGCAAATTGTATTTTGTTGAAAAAATACATATGCCGATGCAAATAATTACGTTGCCAAAAATGGTATTTATGTTGACAAAAATAGTTTTCGTCGGGAGGAACTTCTCCCGATATGGATAGGATGACGATTATGCCGATGTAAAAAAATGCGTTGGTATAACCTATTCCAATTGACGTTTTTCCTGCATGGAAAAAAGTGAAAATTTTTGTAGTGGAATTGAGTTGTGGTTTGATAGATTGAGATTTGATAAGAGGAGAGGAAGAGCACCAGGGCGTGGGAATAAGGAGGAAGGAACGATGACATTATGATACGTTCATCATTGAGATTATCAAAATGTTAAATTTCATTTATTTTTTAATAGATTGGGCCTACGTACTAATGAAGATGGTACAAACTAAATTAAAATATGGGCTTTAAAAACCAATTTAAATAAGTCCAATTACACTAATGTTACTATTTTTGTATGAATAGCCTGATGTGTTAGGATATTTCATAAAAATCCGGCCCTAATGTCGTCATAAACACTCTTATATAATTCTGATGGTTTTTTAACCCAAAAAAAAAAAAAAAAAGGAAATATGAAACGTTATATATGAAAAATATTAGAAAACGCTACATAAAATATTAGTAAAACGTTACATATAGAAAATATTATGTTATGTAGTTAAATAATGCAAATTCATAAAAATATGACGAATAAAGTATATAATGATGGCCAAAATCATATACAATATACATTATAATACAGTAAATATACGATTTTTTAATTGTATGAAAGTTTTGTCGGTTGAACCTATTAGACAATATATCCTAATATATATCAAATGTTGACACAACCATAGGACAATATTTAATGAAATAGCCAAAATGAGGAACAATATACCATCTAATATATTAAATATATGTTTTTTAAATACATGAATGATTCGATTGGTTGAATATATCAGACAATATATCCTAGTACATATGAAATATATAAGCAACACAACTTACAACATTCAAATTACATATAGTGAAATAATGTGAAATTATATATACATATATACACACATTTAGCATAACAAATAGACTAACAAAACCAACCACAGATCAAAGCAATAAAAATAAAAAAAAAATAAAAAAAACTAAAGAAAAAATGGAGATGAAAAAGTAGTACACGCTAGAGATGTCCCTACTCCATTCCCCGAACGGGAAAAAATTCCTCCTTTATTTTTTTCTAATATTTTTTTTAATTTCAATTAATTTTTTTTTTACAATTCTTTAAACATTTTCAATGGAATTTTCATTTAAATGAAATATTATCAATTTTATTAATTAGAAAAATAATACACATGCAATTTAAAAAATATAATTAAAATGCTAAATTCTCATAATTTGTAAAAATTAAAATTCAATATTTAGAGCATCCTATCTTAAACATTATAACATTTAAAGAATTAAAGTAATAAAAATCTTGAACTTAAATAATTAAAACATCCATAATTATCTTAATATAGTCTACAATATATATATATAAATTTATAATTTATATACAAAGTCAAGACGGGACGGGGTCGGGGTCGGGACCGAGGAATATATTCCCTGTCCGGAAAAAAATTCCCCACTCCCTTCCCCATTTCCCGTATATTCGGAACGGGTCTCGTGGGGCCTCAATCCCGCGAATTTTTTGGACATCTCTAGTACACGCCAGACAAAAAAAAAAGGACCATCAGATGCAAAAAACCTATAGAATTGTTTATAAAACGTGTTAGTCAATAGGAACAAAACTCAATTAGCTAAGACATATGTACTATCAATGAAGAGATTAGAGGTTCTAATCCTCCCGAATGGATGTAAAAAAAAAAAAAAAAAAAAAAGTGTCTCAAAAGAAATGTTAAAAATTTGTATAATTTGATTCAAATTTTGTTTTTTTGGGGGGTAATACTGATGATCTAAATTTTGTATTTGAAATGACGTTTGACCTGAAATTAAAAAAAAGTAATGAAGTTATGAACAAGTGAAAATAGTATGATGCCCTTTCCCTCATGCTCATCTCCTTTCTCCATTGCGTTCTACCTCCTTTGCGATGGCACTTTCTAACCACTGTTTACAGCATACATCACCTTCTTCAACAAAATATGAAAGGCTTCTCCACGTTCATCACTTTTTAGGGCTTACATTTCAAAATCCAATGTGAGTAGTGTTCTGATTTGAATTCATAATAGGACAATGATAAATTTGTGTCCAGATTTGATAGATTGAGACTTGGGCAAGAGGAGAGGAAAAGCATGAGAGCCAGGGATCAAAGAAAGGCATGATGACATTGTTATACTTTCACGTGTTGTTGAGATTATCGAAATCTTATACTTCATTGTTTTTAAAATCTAGGTTAAGCACTATTTCACCACACACAAAAATTTAGTCATATGTACAAAAGAACATCAAAAACCAAGCATCAAACTAGTTGAAATTCATTGCCATCTTTCAACTTTATGTTTTAAAAAATTGGGTATAAATTTAATTAAAATGTAGGGTTCACTAGAGAAATAGAAAATTTTGAAGTTTTATTCGAAAAAATGGTAAAAAGGTTTCAAAATTATAAAAATAGCAAAAAAAAAATCTATATAATAGAAAATCCTAATTATTAAATGACAAAACTACCTTAAAACAACAAAATTAAATACAAACAAGAATGCAAAAATATATTGCTTCAAAAACAATTCGAATATCACAAATACACAATATCTAAACATTCTAGAACCACAAATACACAGTATCTAAACATTCTAGAAACAAAAATTAAAAATCGATGATCTAATGAGGGTCGTCAAAAGCTAGCCAAGACAATGGAATTCAAGAAAGGGTTGCTGAACCAACAATTGTAATATGAGATTGAGAAGAAGAAAAAGAGATTTTGGGGGTGGCTAAGTGAAGAAGACGAGATTTAGGAGTTTTGTTTTCTTATTTTAACGATGATGATGATAAACAGATCATATATATATATATATATATATATATATATATATATATACATACATACGCACATGTTTCAAAAATTTATAAAGTTTAATTCATCTATATATTTCCTTTCAAGCACAACAAACAATTTTTACGTATTTCTATATGAAAAATTGAAAACATTGAAAATATGGAAAAAAAAAATCAAATTATTTTGATAACAATATGATAAAATAATGAAAAATATTTAGATACAATTGAATTTGTAACAAATATTTAAATAGATCGAAAGTTAGTTAGATAATATCAAATTTGATAATAAAAGATAAAATCAAATATAAATTGGAGAGAATAATCAGGAAGTTTTTGTTTATTATGATTAATTCGATAGATAGTTAGATAAAATCTAATTTGATAATAAAATATAAATTCAAATATAATTTAGGAGAGAAAAATAAAGAAGAGAGCTCGTTTATTTACAATTACACTGTAAGTCTAACCAATAATTATTTATCAAAAAGACAATCAATGTTATGGTAATATAATAAGATAATAATGAATAAAAAGTGATTAAAAAAATACAAAAAATGATAAAATTTAAATAGGATATACAGTTTGTTAGATGATAATATGTATAAAATATTAAGTAAAATCCTAATTAGAATAAAAAATCTTACTCTGAATTTAAAATAATAAAAATGAATAAAATAATGTAAAATCTAAATAAATATTATAAATAAAAATCAAAATAGTGATAAACAAATTAAAGATTGATTAATTCTGGATATTTTCCAAAAAATGTTTAAATTGAATCAAATCAGGAGCAATTTGGAGATTAAAAAATATATGTTAGGTGCGTGGTACGCTTTTTCCAAAAAAAAATCTTATTATTTTCGTTTTTTTTTGAAAAAATAAAAAAAGTACCTCCAATTTTGCTATTTTCCCCAATTTTTCTGTACTTACTACTTAATAAGGACCAACTGCATTGATAATCTTGACATTGGGCCTATGTTTCATTAATGTCCAAACTTCATTTTCTCTCTCTTTTAATATAAATGAACAAACTTATTAGCTTCTTCTTCTTCTTTTTTTTTTCCCCATAAAATTAGTTAGGGTTCAATTATTAATAAAGCCATTTTTTTTATCAAACTTTTTTTTTTTTTGTCGTGCACAATAAACGCACTAGCTTGAAACTCTTCTATTTTCACTCTCTTCAAACACTAACCTCTTTCTTTTCTTCACATCATTCTACGTATTTATGAGAATGAATGATTATATATATTTAATGACTATATAATATATATATATTTGAATATTGCATGAAATTTACTTGGACAAAAAGATGAAAATGAAGATATAGGAAGAAAATAAAATGAAGAAAGTCAAAATTGCTATGAAACCCACAAAATGGAGAAAACAAAAAGTACATAGAAAGATTAAAAAAAAAAATGGGATGGAGAAAACAATGAAAGGCCAGAAATGGAAAATATTAGCTACCTGAAATCGTTGAATTTAAGCAAAATCATAATATCATAAATCTTGAAATTATTACATTGTTAAAAAAAAAAAAAGTGAGATAACAAGTACAATCTGCCCCGCTTTTTATACAAACAAAATACTTCTTATCAATAGAGATAATTGTCCAAACTTATATACACGTGATATCACTTCTTTTTCTAACTAATGTGAGACTTTGTTTGTGCTCCTAACAATTTGACCAAAAAAAAAAAAAGAAAAAGAAAAACTAAAGACAAAAAATAGACATTGTTTGATAACTATTATGATAGTTGGGTTATAATAGTTTGTGTTTGAGATGTAGATTATATTTTAGTTTGAGTTATAATAATATGTGTTTGAGATGTAAAGTATTTTAGTTTAAGAAGAGAATAGTAAACACTGTAGCAAAAAATAAAATGATGATAATATAACATAGTAAAAACTATAATAAATAGTAAATACGTTAACAAATGACCGTTTTGAAATGGTGTTTACTATAGCAAGAGGTGGTTATAATCAGAAAGCTTCAAAAAAGAGGAGTAAGAGGGACAGAGAGACTGATATGGCCGAGAAGGTAATATCTTCTTCTTTTTTTTTCAATATATCTGTATATTTTCTTCTTCTTCTATATATTTACCGAAAGAATGAGAGGTATATTTATAATGAAATATATGAAACGACAAAGAAGGAAAAGGAATCTATTGAAAACTAATTCTGTCCTTTTAGTATGCAAGTGAAGGAGCAGTAGTTGGTTGCACCAGAATTTGTTTGAGGAGAGAGAGAGTCCACGATGGTTGCTATGTCAGCTCGACGATGGCCTTCTTTATTTTCCATTGGATCTGATGCGTCATCTTTGTTAGTTATTATAGTCTTATGATAGTTTTTGTCCCAAATGCCCTCTTACTATTTAGTTTTTGAAAAATTAAGTTTATAAACAATACTTTCCCACATAGTTTATACATTGTTATCCACTTTGTATTAATATTTTTTGAAAAATTATTTTTGTGTTTTAGAATTTGATTAGAAATTAAAATATCTCTATAATAAAGATAAAATCTATAGATAAAAAATAAGGAAGAAAAAACATAAATTTTAAAAAACTAAAAAACAAAATCAGTATGAAACACTTGATGATATGGAGTTTCTTTGTTAATGGTGGAAATAAAATGAGAATCATGGTGGATTATATCATCATTATTATTTTATGTCGTGTGAATAATATCCAGACTAAAAATCTTTTCTTTTCAGAAGAAAGAAAAAGGACGACTAAAAATTCTAATTTATGACAAAGTAAAATGCTACATTTAAAAAAAAAAAAAGAAATTAATTTTCCGAATGAAGACGGGGAAAGCCGAGTTAGTGGAGACTGGAGAATGAAGTTTCTCAGTTTTACCAAACTGAGTCAATATAACATTAATCATCCAACCATTTCCACTGAGTTGACTCGTAGAAATTGACTCACTCTTAGTCTTGAGTCTCGAGTATATATATATATGAGTAAAACTTAGATACAAGATGGGCTGTTTCTATCTTTTGTAGTCTAACCACGTGTCAAATATTTATTGGTCTATAAATTATGTTATTTTGATAATATACTTTCACGTTGGTTAGGTTGGACTAGAAAAAATGATTTAGGTTTTCCACATTCAAGGATTTTCCTCATTTAAAAGTTTTGCAATTATTTTTTCCTTTTTATTATTATTATTATTATTTACGTTTATGCCATTTTTTCTTAGTTTTTGAATTTTTTACTTTTCAACGTTTTTCCACTCTATAAGATTCTGATTTTTTTTCTATTTTTAATTTATGAAATAGTTCAAAACTATTATTTTTCAATCCATTGTATACCTAAACCTAGTTGTACATTATTTTATACCTCTACCAATATTTTATTTCTAACACTATCAATTCTACATCTAATGACATAATTATACATTTTTGCTATTATAAATAAAATTCGGAACAATTATTTAAAATCTAATTCAATTATCAATCCACTTTACAAAAATTAGAGGTTAGGTTCTATACACTGTAAATTACAAAACCTTTCTAAATAGTCAATTACAAATGGAAGCGTAAAATAACAATGTAACAAAAAAATCACGTCTAAATTATAAATAATCATTCAACAATAATGGATCACAATTAAAGTTAGTTCAAAATAAGCATGAACAAAATATACTAATGCTCTAAATTTAACCTTCAATTGATTGGATTTTTGTTACCAAGTGCCAATGTTTCCTGCAAAAAGAAAAAATCACTTAATAAATAATCTCTATAAATCAAATTGATATATTTTGAATAGAAAGTTAACTTAAGTAATCGAGTGAATGACATGTTGTTTTGTGTATCCATATATATTGTTTGTTGGTTTATAATCGGCAACACAAATGTTGTATGTGCATCTTTTTCTATAATATTTTCCTAATTGAAAAAAATAACAATTTGAATAACGAAATGTATTTACTCAAGAATCGAGTGAATATATGATATATTGTTTTGGTACCTATGTGAGGGTTATAATGTGATTTGATGAGGAAGAGGCTTTGTTCGATTTTACATTTTGTTTATATCTCATCCTTTAGTGGATCTTGTGAGAGTTTCTGAACCTAACTTAGATGGCCAAACAGAACGCAAACAATCAGCATAAATAAAACGAAAGTAATAAAGAACACCAAGATATATAGTGGTTCGACCAGATTAGTCTACATCTACTTTGAGAACCAGCTTGAATTAATTTATTAATGAGCAATAAAGGAATTTTACAAATTACAGATAATCAACAAATTCACCAATCTGTAATTGCAGTATCCACTGATACCGAGAGAGATCCACACACAACATCGCCTCTGACCACTGGAAACAACCCGCTGCAAAACAACCCAAATAAATGTGCTACCCGCCTCTGATCGGAAACAGCCTCCACGGTAAACTTCTCAGACCAGACAGCGACACCCGACCTCGACACCCACCAGACTGGAACTGATTTAAACCAGTCGAGAACCAACCGCTGAAACACGCGAGAACCGGCCACTGACTGAAACCACCCGAGCACGCCGCGGATGCATGCCAACTGAACCACCCATGGTCGGACGAAATCCGAACTCCAATCTTTGTCCTAGGCGGCTCCTCGTTCTTCAGACGGCTGTTGCTGCACCGAAATCACCCAGGTGGCTCCCTTTTTTCAGCTACCGTTTTGTTCGACACATCCTCTCTTCAGTCACACGATTTTCAGCTCTATTTTGGAGAAGAAATGGATATTACAAAAATGCCACTGCTAATTATTTACAAGAATGCCATTGGGCCTTTAAATTTCCAAAAAACCCAATAAAGCCCACTTAAATACCTTGTTATTTTCTACAAATCTCCCTCATAACAAGAATATTTAAGTGTCAAGCTGATTCTTCAATCTTCCTATCATTCAGATTTAATATTCAGCCCATCTAATAGGTATTTGAACCTATGGGCTGGAAGAACCTTAGTTAACATATCCGACAAATTTTCAATTGTATGAACCTTGACCAGTTCAACATCTTTCTGGGCCACAACTTCTCTGATAAAATGAAATTTGACATCGATATGCTTAGACCGTTCATGATGAGATGGATTCTTCACAAGATGAATAGCATTCTGGCTATCACAACGGACGATAGGAATGAACTCCTGCGACAACAACTCACCAACTATTCTTTTCAATCACACTGCCTCTTTCACAGCTTCACCCATTGAAATATACTCTGACTCAGTAGTAGACAAGGCAACAACTGACTGTAGAGCAACCTTTCAACTGACTACATTACCAAACAAACGAAAAATGTGACCTGATAGAGACCTTCTTTTGTCAAGGTCTGCAGCATAATCTGCATCTGTGAAGCCTTCCAACAGTGATGATTTATCATAATCCCTACTAAAACACAATGATATACTGGCACTACCTTTCAAATATCGAAGCACCCATTTAACTGCATTCCAATGCTCCTTCCCAGGATTTGACATAAACTTACTTATCATACTCATAACATATCCCAAGTCAGGCCTAGTACAAATCATCAAATAAATAATACTTCCAACAACATTACAATAGGGAATATTAGCCATCTCTAACCTTTCTTGTTCAGTAACAGGACACTGAGATGAAGAAAGCCTAAAATGAGATGCTAAGGGTGTTGAAACTGCCTTACAACCAGACATATTATACTTCTCAAGCAGTTTATGCACATAACTTTCTTACGAAATGGTTAACAAACCTTTTTCCCTATCTCTTTTCACATCCATGCCTAGGATCCTTTTCAGTTCACCTAAATATTTCATCTCAAATTCACTAGAGATCACAGATTTCAGAATAATCCTTAGACACCAGAATCATATCATCTACATACAGAAGTAGATAAGTGTATGTACCTTTCTGAGATAGTTTCCAGAACACGCAGGCATCATAAGAGCTCCTGTGAAACCCCTGCTTCAGAATAAAGGTGTCAAACCTAATATACCATTGTCTTGACGATTGCTTCATTCCATAGTGAAGACGACAAACCATGTCTTCCTTTCCTTTCACCTCATAGCCCTTAGGTTGAGCCATGTAGATCACTTCCTCCAATTCACCATGAAGGAAAGCTGTGGTAACGTCTATCTGTTCAAAAAACATATCAAAGTGAACAGCAATAGATAAAATTAATCGAATGGACGAATGCCTCACCACCGGAGAGAAAATCTCATGAAAGTCAACTCCCTCCTTTTGAGTGTAGCCCTTGGCTACCAATCTAGCCTTATACCTAGGCTTGCTGTCACCTCCTGTACCTGGCTTGATTTTATAAATCCACTTTGACTGAATGAGTTTCTGATTAGGAGGCTTTGAAACCAATGACCATGTCTGATTCTTTTGCAACGAGAACAACTCTACTTCCATAACATCCTTCCACTGTTCCTTCGAATCAGATACAATAGCCTCCTCAAAAGTAAGAGGCTTTGCTTCAATACTGTCAGTTGCACAAGTAAGAGCATAAGCAACTAAATCAGCATAACCATACCTCGTAGGAGCTTGCCTCACCCGCTGAGGCCTGTCACGTGTAAGCTGATAGTTCTGTAGGTCACTGCCACCTGAGCTTTCTTCACCAAAAGCTCCCTCAATCAAAGTTCTCTGCAGTTGAGGCTGTCTACCATCAGAACTGGATGACTAATCACTGGAATCACCTGAACTAACTGATGGTTGTGCTTTAGAATCAATTCTAACCTCTGCCTTAACCTGATCAATTCTAACCTCTGCCTTAACCTGATCAATTGTCTGCTGTTTCTGCTGCTCTTTGACACGAAATGGCATCTCCGTTTCATTAAAGGTCACATCTCTACTGATAATGCATTTATTTCTACCCTCTTCCAAGCACCAAAGTTTATATCCGTTAACACCCTGAGGATAGCTAATAAACATACATTTCAGTGCCCTCTTGTTCAACTTCCCTTCCTTAACATGAGCATAAGCTGAACATCCAAACACTCTGAGATAATCCAAGCTTGGAGCTTTTCCTGTCCATATCTCCTGAGGAGTCTTTAGGCCTAAAGCAGAAGACGGATTTCTATTAATAAGATAACAAGCTGTTTGGGCAGCTTCCCCCCAAAATTTCAAGGGTAATGAAGCATTTGTCAAGAGACATCTTGTACGCTCCATAATTGTTCTGTTGAACCTCTCAGCTAAACCATTCTGCTGAGGAGTGTACGTAACAGTGAAATGCCTCGTAATTCCCTCAAATTTGCAAAATTTATCAAATTTGTGATTTACAAATTCTAAACCATTGCCTGTCCTCAGATATTTTACCTTCATGTCTGTCTGGTTCTCAACCTGCCTTTTCCATTCAAGAAATTTTCCAAAAGCTTCATCCTTCTGTTTTAGTGGATACATCCACACCTTTCTTGAAAAATCATCAATGATTGACATAAAGTATCTCGAACCTCCCATAGAAGGTACCTTTGTAGGACCCCACAAATCTGAATGAATATAATCTAAAATCCTTTTAGTAGAATGCTTCCCTTTCCCAAACTTCACTCTGGTAGACTTTCCCATTATGCAATGTTCACAAAATGGGAGTTCAATGTCTTTAACTCCTCCAAGCAAACCTTGTTGGAAAGAGCTTGTAGACCTCTTTCACTCACATGAGCCAATATTTTATGCCATAATATAGATTTATCTGTTTCTTTCCCATATGCAATAGCAGCACTACCTGAAACTGCAGTACCTTCCAACACATAAAGACCATTCCTCAAGGTCCCCTTCATCTTGACCAAAGAACCCTTGATAATCTTCAGAACTCCATTCTCAGATTTATAAGAATAACCTGCTCTATCTAATTCGCCCAAAGAAATTAGATTTCGTTTAAGTTCTGAAACATACCTTACATTTGTAAGAATTCTGATCATACCATCATGTGTTGCAATTCGAGCTGACCCAATTCCTTTTACATCACAAGCACCATTATCACCAAGCAGAACTGATCCCCCATCATTTTCCTGAAAGTCAATCAAGAAATCGCGATTAGGAGTCATGTGAAACGTGCACCCTGAATCTATGATCCACGCATTCTGAATGTCCCTGCTGGACACCATCAAAACCTCTGCTGAATCATACCCATTAGTAATATTTGCTGCACTAGAATCCCCTGTATGCTTGATACTTGATGCTTCCTTGCTCTTATTCAAAGGGCAATTCTTTCTAAAGTGTCATTCTTTATGACATAGGAAACACTTTTTGCTTTTCCTCTTTGATTTCGACTTGGATCTCGACTCTTTTCCTTTTCCGTTCTTTTTCTCATTTCTGCCTCCGGCCATGAGTAACTCCCCATCTTTGCATTCCTTTTTAATCTTGAGATTTCTCGTTCTTAAGGCATCCAACACTATATCCATGGACAATGAATCCTGTCCATATTTAATAGCTGCCTTAACTTTTCGATACGTTTCTGGCAAAGAATTCAGAAGAATAACTGCTTGATTTTCATCCGACATCTTCTCACCGATGTTATTAAGATCAACTATAATCTTCTGAAATTCATCTAGGTTCTCTTCTAAGCCTTTACTTGAGTCCATCTTATATCCAAAAAAATTTTCCTTTAGATATAATTTATTTGACAAGGACTTAGTCAAATAAAGACTTTCCAATTTTTTCCACAACTCTGCTGTAGTAGTGGCCTCATCTATTAGCCTGAGCACTCCATCTGACAGATACAGAATTATTGTTAAATAGGTCATCTCATCCATATCCCTTTTTTCAGCTTTTGTAATTGTTGGTGGAAGGTTATCTTCGTCTAAGATTTTGGCTACCTTTTGTTGTACCAGAATAGCCTTAATCTTTTTCCTCCATAACCCAAAATCACCTTTCCCATCAAATTTAACAACTTCGAACTGTGTAGACATCGAAGCCATCCATCAAACTAAACCGAACAAAAAAAAAAACTGAACAAAGAATATGTCAGCACACACTACCGCACAACCTCTTTGTATCAATTGGAGCTCTGATACCACTTGTGAGAGTTTCTGAACCTAACTTAGATGGCCAAACAGAATGCAAACAATCAGCAGAAATAAAACGAAAGCAGTAAAGAACACCAAGATATATAGTGGTTCGACCAGATTGGTCTACATCTACTTTGAGAACCAGGTTGAATTAATTTATTAATGAGCAATAAATGAATTTTACAAATTACAGATAATCAATAAATTCACCAATATGTAATTTCAGAATCCACTAATACCGAGAGAGATCTGCACACAACGTCACCTCTGACCACTAAGAACAACCTGCTGCAAAGCAACCCAAATAAATGTGCTACCCGCCTATGATCGGAAACAGCCTCCACGACGAACTTCTCAGACCGGACCGCGACACCCGACTTCAGCACCCACCAGATTGGAACTGATTTAAACTAGTCGAGAACCAACCGCTGAAACACGCGAGAACCGACCGCTGACTGAAACCACCTGAGCACGCCGCATATGCACGCCAACCGAACCACCCACGATCGGACGAAATCCGAACTCTAATCTTCGTCCCAGGTGGCTCCTCGTTCTTCAGACGGCTACTGCTGCACCGAAATCACCCAGGCGGCTCCTTTTTTTCAACTACCATTTTGTTCGGCACATCCTCTCTTCAGTCACACGATTTTCAGCCTTATTTTGGAGAAGAATGAGATATTACAAAAATGCCACCGTTCATTATTTACAAGAATGCCATTGGGCCTTTAAATTTCCAAAAAAACCCAATAAAACCCACTTAAATACCTTGTTATTTTCTATAGATCTTTCATTTGATTACAAGGACGACCAACTGTAGGCTTTCTTTTAATTCCACATGCTTTTACTAGATTATCTCCCATCAAACTTGAATCCTCTACATTGCTTGCATCATTATTTTCCACCAAAATATTTTTTTTTATCTTCTCCAAATCTTTAAGCAATTGAATAAAATTTTGTTTTGCATGCTCAAACAACTTTTTATGTTCTGATGCTAGTGAACTAATTTGGCAAGCATTGCGACATAATTGATTATAACGTTTGTCAATTGACTCGTTAATTCCACTTACCTCATATATTTGATTCTGAAATTCACTTGAAGTTCTAGCATCTTTTGTCCATCTTTTCAAAATATATGGAGCAGGTCACAATTTTCTTCTCAAACACCTTAAGCACGTGGGTACATAAAATACCCATAAAAATAAATTTCATGCAATTGCAAGTGACTATTTGTGTTAACGCCTCATATGTAACCAACCTTTGATGCGAACTCCTGAAAATTGGCACTTTATATTCGGATGTAGAATCTAATTTACCAATCTTAAAGAGGTTACATATAAGAGTATATACATATTTTGTATTTATGTAGAATCCAATTTACCAATTTTTTAAACAATTTAAACATCTTTGGTGTATATATTTCAGCCGCATATTGTAACATTTCTGTATTTATTTGTAAGACTAGTGTTGTTTGATTCATCTTAAAATCTGTAATCAATTTTTCATATCTTCGATAAGTTAAAACTCTTTTGTCATGTTCAAGGAACCACAAAATATCGTGACATGGCTTTAAATACTTTTTCAATAGACTATTCATGCTTTCACTCCATCGTGTACTTTTTCATATTGCTCGTAAAAGTATGTCTCCCATATTCCATTGCCAATTTTTCTTGCAATTCAAACAAATCTATCCACCATTTATTATAAGATTATAAATTTTCAATATTTGTTGCCATGCTAAAAACCAATCATCTTCATCGTCATAATCATACACATAATGACTGAAGTCATGAACGAATTGTTTTAATCTATGAAACACGACTTGACTTTTTAGCCATATTTTGAAAAATATGCCAAACACATAGTCGATGTTAGGCTTCAGGAACAACACTTATTTCTTTAGCCATTGTTGCAGATTGATCGGTAATAATTGTCTTTGGTTTCTTTCCAGATATTGCTCGAAAAAATGTTTCAAACAACCATTTAAAAAATTCTATAGTTTCGTCATGAAGTAAAGCTGTACCAAACACCACTAATTGCTTATGATGATTCACTCTAATAAATGGGGCAAATGGTCGACCATGCTCATTTGTACGATAAGTAGTGTCAAAACAAATAATATCTCCAAAAAGCCTATAATCATAAATAGGGTGTGCATCTGTCCAAAATATGTTAGTGATCATGTCATCGTCATCAAGTTGCAATGCATAAAAAACGAAGAATTTCCCATTTGTCTTTTCTAAAAATATTGCAACAAAACTCTAGCTTCTCCCTTCTCAATTATTGATTTTCGCTCTTTTGTGTATATAATTTCTATGATCCTTATCCAAGAATCCTACCACCAATTTCCGTACTCATTAGTTCTATGGTTGCTTTAATTGAAATTCCCGATCTGTTTGCATCATAAGTTAGAGCATTTTGGGCATGGAAAATACTCCTATTAACTTTTAAAATATACTTCATAGGTGTTCTAACAAGGTCGTGATTGTGATTTTCATTAAATGACATTACTATGTATTTACCATTCTTTCCAAGCAAGCAAGCTATATTAGCTTTACATCCTGTTCTTGATGTTAGTCAAGTATATGAAACACTTTCTTTTTTCTTCTCTACTTAACAAAATCCTTCTTTGGAGCAACAAAAAACAACTCTTTAAATAACTCCATTTTTTTTTAATGATATCTTTTTCTTACAATAAAATCAATATGCCCCCATAATTGGCATAGAATCAATATGCATCATCAATAGAATTAAATTCCAACCCAATCGTGGACTCAATTTGAGTACTAATAGTAGGCTCTATGTTTTTTTTTTTCCAAATTAACTTCATCAAATTGAGTATTTGTCGTGGGGTCAGTTTCATCTTCCAAATTGGTTGATAGGCAAGTTTGTATATCTTATCTTCTCCATAACTTCAAGTAAATGGTGTTCAAAACACAACAATCAAAACATAAATTCATTACAAAACATTAAAAAAAATCTCACAACATAAGTGCAACTCAATATAGAAAATGTATTTCTCTCATCGCTAACTGTTAGGCCTGCTTCCACTTCGTTGGGCCTACTTCTGCAAAAGAAAAAACTAATTAGCCCAAAATTATTTGATTGGTAGAGAACTTGGTTGAGAAGTGCCCACGATTTTCCAGCTAATAGCTTACACGTGGTTAATCCCACTGATTTTTGTCTGATGGAAAATAAAAAAAGACTTTTGATTTCTGATGGGTGATTAATGCAAAACAAAATTTCTCTCTCTCTAGCTTTCAGATTCTCTCGTTCTCTGTCTTTCTATATTCTTTTATTTCTTCTAACCCTAATGCATTTTTGTTTAATCTATGCTATTGTTTATGAGTATACGATGAGGATTCTTGCATTCGGGTAGACAATGGCAGAAGAAAAGATGTAGTCGATCATGTAATCGGGTAGATGAATGCTGGAAGAAAGGTAGACGATCAGCAATCGTGTAGAAGATTGCTTGAAGAAAGGTAGACGATCGTTTTGTTCTTCTAGACGATATAAAGTAAAAGGTAAACGATGAACGATCTTGTAGACGATGAGAAGAGAAGAAGAAAATACACTGCGATGTACGTGGTTCGGCTATGAAAGCCTACGCCCACGGGAAGGAGAGAGTTTTATTAAGAAGCTAAGTCACAGACTCTTTTCTTTACAGATTGTTCAAGATTTTCTTGAAACTATGTATATGTCGTTGTATCTAAAATTTGTAAATGATGAGTTTATATACTAATTTCTGATACAAGTAGTTACAATAACTAACTGTAAAGATTAAAGAAATGTGAAACAGCTTCTTGATGTTGATGTATGAGCTTATATTTTTCAAATCTCCATCTTAAGCTCAACATGCAACCTCTTCTCCTTCTTGATTTAACATGTCTTCACCCTTTTTCAGGAAGCAGAAACCTAATCTGACCAAGACAGCTAGCAATTTTGAGTTTACTCACAGGTTTGGTAAGCATGTCGGTTGCGTTCTCGATGGTATGAACTTTTAGCACCTCGATTTCTCCTTTCTCTATTCTGTCTCTGACAAAGTGATACTTGATGTCTATATGTTTGGTCCTTGAATGATACTGAGGGTTTTTTAAAAGGTGAATGATGCTTTGGTTATCACAGTAGATTTTAACTACTATTTGATTAATACCAAAGTCCTTCATCAATCCTTTTAACCACATAGCTTCCTTTATTGCTTCTGAAAGTACCATATACTCTGCTTATGTGGTTGACAATGCTGTGATTGACTGTAAATTAGCTTTCCAACACAACAAGTTAGGACCAAATAAGAATAGATAACTTGTTAGAGATCTCCTTTTGTCTTGGTCACCTGCAAAATCTGAATCAACATATCCATATAGTTCTAAATTTGATTCATTAGTACTTTGATATGTTAATTTTGACTGTTTAGACCAAATAAGATATCTTAAAATTGTTGCTTCCCAATGTCTTTTTCCAGGGTTAGACATGTATCTACTGACTAAACTAGTGTTGTATAATAAGTCTGGTCTAGTAGATATCATTAAGTACATTAGACTCCCTACAGCTTGATTGTATGGAATTGATTGCATTTGAGTCAAATGTTCTATGTCTGTCTCTTTTGGTGAGTTCTCAGAGGAAAGTTTAAAGTGTGTAGAAATAGGAATAGTGACTGGTTTTGCATTTGCCATATTGAATCTCTTTATAACCTTTTCATAGTAGTTTAGTTGACTTATGGTTAGAGTTGGGGATGTTTTGTCCCTCTGAATTTCAATCCGAAGGATCTTTCTAAACTGACCCAAGTCTTTCATGTCAAATTCAGTCTTTAGGAGATTTTTGACATGAGTTAAATCCTCCTTAGACTTTCCTGCTAGTAACATATCATCAACATAAAGTAATAGGTAGACTTTGTCCTTATAGGTAGTAGAGTTGATATAAGAACAAATATCATAGGAACTCCTTTGAAAACCTATGCTCTCTATGTAGTCATTAAACCTCCTGTACCAGTATCTAGGGGATTATTTTAGACCATATATTGACTTGTTTAGGAGACAATATAGGTCTTCCTTAACTTTTTCCTCAAACCCTTTAGGTTGTACCATATATATTACCTCATCTAAGTTTCCATGTAGGAAAGTAGTTTTAACATCTAGTTGATCTAGTTCTAAATTATACTGAGCAACTAGAGATAAAAGAAGCTTGATAGAGGCTTGTTTCACTACTGGCGAAAAGATTTCAGTATAGTCTATTCCTTCTTTCTGAGTAAATCCTTTAGCCACTAACCTTGCCTTGTATCTAGGCTTTTCATCTTTGGTAGAACCTTCCTTTAGTTTATATATCCATTTAGAAGCTATAGGTTTACAACCTTTAGGAAGAGGAGCTAGGGTCCAGGTATTATTGACAGTGAGTGACTCCATCTCTTCACACATAGCTTGAATCTAAGACCTAACATTAGGGCAGCTCACTGCCTCTTCAAAAGTGGTTGGTTCTTGGTAATTGTGAGCTATTGTGGCATTTAGAACTAGGTTCATATAGTTATTTTAAATATACCTAGTTGGAGGAACTATCACTCTTCTCTGTCTATCCCTAGCTAAAGAATACTTACTTAGATCAGGGACAACTTCAATATTCCCAGTGGTCTCATTTGAGACATCTTCTTCTTCTTCTAAATCTATAGGAGGGTTTTGGTTAGTAGAAGAAGGTTTAGGTGACTCCACCTCAATCCTAGTGGTGTTAGGGCTGTTAGGGACTTCATAGGATGTCTTTTCCTTTTGCATAAACATTTATTTTCCTCTGAAAGTGACATTTCTACTTATAATAAACCTCTTTTCAATAGGGTTCCACATTTTAAATCCTTTAACTCCCTTAGAAAAACCTACAAACATACACTTTACTGCCCTAGATATTAATTTCCCCTGATTTTGATGTATATAACCAACACATCCAAATACCCTTAGGTTATCTAGGTTAGGTAGATGTGAGCTCCATTTTTCTTCAGGAGTCAAAAATTTAGGGAAGAATGTGGACACCTATTTAAGGTGTACACTGTGTAGCTTGCAGCCTCTGCCCAATAATTTTCACTTAGAATTGCATCAGATAAGAGACATCTAACTCTTTCCATGATTATCCTATTGAGTCTTTCAGCAACTCCATTTTGTTGAGGAGTGTATCTAACTGTCCTATGCCTAGTAATTTCTGTTTCTTTACAGAATTTGTTGAACTCTTCACTACAAAATTCCAGTCCATTATCTGTTCTTAAGTACTTAATTTCTTTAAAAGTTTGTTTCTCTATCATGAGTTTCCATTCCTTAAACCTATCAAACACTTGGTCTTTAGTTTTAAGGAAGTAGACCCAAATTTTCCTAGAGAAATCATCAATAAAAGAAAGTAAATACCTTGAGCCACTTAGGCTAGGTGTAGGAGCTGGACCCCATAGGTTAGAGTGTATGTAATCGAGGATAGCTTTTGTGGTATGTTGTACTTTAGTGAAACTTTGCCTTGTGGCTTTCCCTAAAACACAGTGTTCACAAAATGTTAGATCTTTTAAAAGACTTTTAGGGATAATACCTTGATTAGATAGGACTTCTAGGCCTTTAGCACTTATGTGAGATAGCCTTTTGTGCCATAAATCAGTCTCGGTAATCTCATTTGTGGTGGCTACATAAGCTCCAGTCATCATCTCTATTCCTTTGACCACAAATAAGTCATTTACCTTTTCCCCAACTTAGATTACTTTAGAGTCCTTTAGCACCTCAAGAGTTCCTCTTTTACCCCTGTATTCACACCCTATAACATCTAACATGCCTAAGGAGATTAGATTTCTTTTAAGTAAAGGAACATATCTCACATTCCTAAGAAGTTTGATAATTCCATCTTTGAGTTTCATGGAAACAGAGCCAATGCCTTCAATTTTACAGGCTTGGTTGTTTCCCATATAAACCATTTCTTCTTCTATTTCCTTAAAAGTGTTAAACCAGGGTTTCATTGATGTTATATGGTAGGTGCATCTGGAGTCTAAAACCCAATCATGTTTACCTAGAGGGTTTATATTATAAGATCTGTCTAAAGTTGAGGCTAAGGCATCTGAGTAAATGAATGAACCCTCTACAACAGATGCCTCGGGCTGTTTTCCTTTTGAATCCTTCTTTTTCTCTTGATTCTTTCTCTTTAAAATAAAACAGTCTTTTATTAGATGTCATTTCTTCTTACAATACTTACACTTTATTTTCTGTTTAGATTTATTTTCTTCTGGGTTATGAGGTTTCCTGTCTTTAGAGTGGTTTTGTTTGAAGTTTCCTTTTACAAATAGACCTTCACCACTAGGTTTATCTTTTTTATCAACCTGTAGCTCAACCTCTCTAGTTCTAAGGGTTGAGATTATGATGGCTGTGCTTATGCTGTCTCTTCCATATTTTAGTGCATTCTTAATTTCTCTATACTATTCAAGCAAAGAGTTTAGGAGCACATAGGCCTCGTTTTCATCACCTATTATTTCTCCTAGAGTTTTAAATACAGTAACTATCTTCTTGTACTCATCTAAGTTTTCAGATAGAGTTTTAGATGAATCCATTTTAAACGTGAAGAACTTCTCCCTAAGATACATTTTGCTAGGAAGGTCTTTAGTAGCATACAACTCTTCTAGCTTAGTCCAAATTCTATATGCAGTTTCTTGATCTAATACTTGTCTAAGAACACTGTCATTTAGATTAAGAACTAACGTACTGTAGGCTGCCAACTCCCAATCTTCCTTTTCTTGGGCTGTCACCGTAGTAGGGAGTGTTGATGGATCAAGGATGGCTCTGTGGGCTTTTTGCTGGCCGAGTATCGCCTTGATCTTGGCCTTCCACAGTCCGAGGTCTCCTTTGCCATCGAAGTTCTCCACCCCGAACCTTGTTACTGACATTTTGAATGAAAACTTGTGTCTTGATTCTCCAAGAATTGAGATCTTGATTGTCTAGTTGCTCTGATACCACTTTGTTAGGCCTGCTTCCACTTCATTGGGCCTGCTTCTGCAAAAGAAACAACTAATTAGCTCAAATGATGAAAATAAAAAGGCCTGTTACCTTGATCCAATTCGAGAGGCCTTGATCTTTGCCCCAAAATTATTTGGTTGGTAGAGAACTTGGTTGAGAAGTGCCCACGATTTTCCAGTTGATGGCTTACACATGGTTGATCCCACTGATTTTTGTCTGATGGAAAATGAAAAAAGACTTTTGATTTCTGATAGGTGATTAATGCAAAACAAAATTTCTCTCTCTAGCTTTCAGATTCTCTCGTTCTCTGTCTTTTATTATTCTTTTCTTTCTTCTAACCCTAATGCCTTCTTGTTTAATCTGTGTGATTGTTTATGAGTATACGACGAGGATGCTTGCAGTCAGATAGACGATGGCAGAAGAAAAGATGTAGTCGATCATGCAATCGTGTAGACGAATGTTGGAAGAAAGGTAGTTGATCGTGCAATCGTGTAGACGATTGCTTGAAGAAATGTAGACGATCGTTTTGTTCTTCTAGACGATATGAAGTAAAAGGTAAACGATGAACGATCTTGTAGATGATGAGAAGAGAAGAAGAAAATACACTGCGATGTACGTGGTTCGGCTATGAATACCTACGTCCACGGGAAGGAAAGAGTTTTATTAAGAAGCTAAGTCACAGACCATTTTCTTTACAGATTGTTCAAGATTTTCTTGAAGCTATGTATATGTTGTTGTATCTAAAATTTGTAAATGATGAGTTTATATACTAATTTATGATACAAGTAGTTATAATAACTAACTGTAAAGATTAAAGAAATCTGAAACAGCTTCTTGATGTTGATGTATGAGCTTATATTCTTCGCTAACTTTAAAATCAAACTATCAAAATAAAAATAAGAATCCAAACCTGATGTCACGAGGCAATAGGCTTGGTCGGACGAAGACAGTGAGTTGGAGAGAAAAATACAACCACCGACGATTTGAGAAGCAGACAACTTAAGTCCAAGAATGAGAAATAAATGAAATCGATAATTGGCAAAGGAATGTCGATTAAATGCTGATTAAAAGCTTAAAAATGGTCGACGATTAGTCCAATAAAGGAGGAACAATTGAAGAAATGACCGATGATCAGTTCCTAAACCAAATGAAGGAGTGGTGAGAAGAGGAAAAAGAAGAAAAAAAGGTGTGTGGTGTACACTTTACACGATTGACAATGTGTATTAAAAAAATATAAACATCTAGTACACGGACATTAATTAAGACTGGAGATTTGTTTATAAAAAAAACAATTTTAAGAGTTAATAGGTGTGTGATATATGGTTGGGTTGCCAAAGATGGAGGCAACCCAACCAGCATTTAAGTTTTTCTCTTTATGTATTTAAATTTTGTCATAATATCATTTCCACCGCTAAACTTTGAGACTTGTTCAAATTTAGTGTGCTTTTAATAATTTTTAATTCACTACAAAAAATATCACAATTGATAGCTTTAAAAAAGGCTATCGTAGACTTTCCATAACATTTTCAAAATGCTATCGTAGCCCATGTTATTGAAAGTCCCTGATTTTCCATAGCATTTTTTTAACACTACAAAAATAAACTTTTGATAGCACATATTTAATGTTATGAAAACGTTTCATAGTGTTGGCAAAAAACTCTATAAAAGGTCTTTTATAACATTTTTTATAACCGTAAAAAAACGCTATAAAAGACTTTCTACAATGTTTTTTATAGCCATAAAAAAACGCTATAAAAGACTTTCTATAGTGTTTTAAGGATGTTGTTTTAGCCAATGTTATTGAAAGTTCCTGACTTTCTATAGCATTTTTTCAATGATATAAAAAAAACTATAAAATATTCATTTTCTATTACATAATTTTAATGTTCTAGAAAGTTTTCATAGCATTAAAAAATGCTATAATTAACTTTTGATTGCAGTTTTTACAACCGTAAAAAAAAAAATTGTTAAAAAAACATATTGCATTTTAAATCTCGCCTTGATAGTCAATTTTGATCAAATTGTATATAGGTTACATAGCACTTAAGTATATACATTTAATATAATCAAGTATACATTTACATCCAAATGAATTCTCAATCACTACAACACTCTATGTACATAAATAATCATATTTTGTTTGGAAGGTTCACTATGTTCTTCAAATTACATTAGAGTCGATAATTTGTTTTCCAAAAAAAAAAAGAGTAATTATCTTTCTAATTTCTAAGATACATATGTATCCTTCAATTTTCATTTTTTTTCAATGCAATGCAACATTTATTCTCCACAATCCCAACGATCTACTCAATCTCTTATCCTTGAGTGCTGCAAAAGGAATACATATATACCATAAAATTTACTTTACACTCATATCAGTTAATACAAAACATAAAAAGAATGGTAGTAACTTTATCAGCATCATAGAAACCATGGAACTTAAAAATTATAAGATAGGATATCAAGACCCTGTGTAGAAGAGCTCTATGCATAAATAATTCCAAGTCTTACCCAACAAAATATGTGAGCTATAAATTCTAACTAATGGATTGTAAGTTAACATACCAAACAACAATCCTAACATATAAATCTCACATAAGCACACAAACTTCATATTTTTTTTCATAGCACATCAATCTCAAAATATCCAAGCAATAGTCTTATAAAACTTGAGCAAGAAGTGAAATAAAGGCATACAAAAATCTCTTATATAGTTCAAAGCATTTGTAATTCATGCTTAACTTAATTAGTTTTCATTCTACAACTTCCTTATCGAGCACAAAGTTCTTGTTGTACTCATTTCTAGTGTATCCAAAAGCCTATATGAAAATAAAAATTTCAATTTCATCACAACATTTAAATATACCAAACAACCAAGCTCAACAGAAATTTCTTGCTATCCTCATTTCCAGTCAAGTAGAATTTGTTTTTAAACATTGGATTGCGGAATACTGTGAGGCCTCACACATTTTATACGGCCTATATTGAGTTTGATGTCCTAAAACTCGTGGTATGTAAACAATGGAATTTATTCTGAAAATTCAATAAGGTGTTATTGGATAGATGTTTTGTTTAATAGAAATCCAATAAACCTAAAAGTCCCTTGACTATTGGATGAGTACTTGAATTTTATGTGGAGACATAAAGTTGGATCAGGTTCGAGTAAATAGCCAAAATGATCTATAGTACATGAATAAGGTTGGGTGCCTCATTCTGGTAACACTATTGGATGCGGCTTGCTCTGTAGTTGTTACAAAGAGTTGTAAAGTGCTACAAACGAAGTGATCCTAATTCGTTCGTGTTGGAACATGAGGAGTGGGGATGTCCTTATGCAAAAAGGTTTGTACAAGATCGAACCACGAAATCAGTCACTCTTACTTTATAACGTTGTTTACTATTTAAGATTGATTATTTCGAAGCGATGACTTAGGTAACTTGACCTTAATCCTGAGCTAATTATGAACTCTTGTTTATTTGGAATTATCCTTAGATTTGCATAGGTGAGGGTTGGCTCGACAGTGTCGGCTCAATAACCTCCCATTTCAGAGGTAAGACTGGATAGATAGCTGGGGACATAGGGTGCAAGAAGAAATTCACTCCTACCCATTTTAAGGGGTAGTAGAGAGGTTGTTCCCTTAAATACTGATTCTAGGTCTTGAACAAGGGGCCTCACCCTCTTATTGGTCTGAAAGGGACTCCGTTTTGTTGATTGGATCACAAAACAATTGTTCATTAAGGGATCAGTGGGACTTAAGGAACAAGAGGTAATTTCGGGGGTAAAACAGAGATTCGACCCAGCCATTATTCCGAACAACCTGTGAAGGGTTAACTTACTTTTTGGCCTTTTCTTTTACAAATTGTACATCACACTTTTTGGCTTGCTTCTTTCCAATCCATTTCATTATGAATGTGCGTACTTTTTGGCTGACCTTGTTCTCTTAGTAAGTCCGCATTTGGACAAACTTCTGTAAATGATAATTCTGGCCAATAATCTAGGTGTTGAATTGGATAGAAGCAGCCTTCATAACAACGATTGAAATTGGACAATTTGTAGCATTCATCAATAAGTGGTAGGTATGTCATATGCATGTAATTACAAACAACAATTATATGAGAGCATAGAATCTTGAATGATTGCCACTTATTGCAAGAACATGTCCCTTCTTTCAAGCTTAAAACTTGGGTGTGCTGTCCTTTGTAGGGAGAAATCATACTTATGCCAGTTTATACTTCGAAAGTTTGACTTTCCTTGTCAATGGATGTCACCGTATGTACCGATGCTCGTTTTTCCCACTTCTTCAGTTTCTTTAGGGCATATTATGTATATATGTCCCTACGATCGAGTGTTTCACTGATTTCTTTTCTCCAGCGTTCAAAATACAATATCGTGCGATAGAATGTTAGCCTAATCAAAGAAGTAATTGGTAACATTATAGTACCTTTGAAAACACCATTCATGCATTCAGCTGCATTGCTGGTCATCCACCCATAGCGGTACCACCGTCATGTGACTGTGTCCATTTTTCCAAGTCAATGTCTGAAAAAAATTCAAGACATTCAGGGTGCAATTGTTTCAATTCTTTCACGCACCGAATGAACTTACGCCTTTGGTGTTGATTTTTGGCCTTAAACACTAAATTTTTTAGTTGCTTCGATTTATATTTTGTATTGAAATTACTGGCAATATGGCGAAGACAATATCGGTGGTACGCTCTGGGTTCACTCCAACCAATTTCTTCATTATTAATTGCAGCAAGAATGCCATTATGTCTGTCAAAAATCAAGCAAATACCCTCTCTTTGGATAATATATTCACGCAATGCCCACAAAAACCATGACCAACTGGACGAATTCTCACCTTCTAAGATAGCGAAAGCAAGGGGAAATATATGTTCATTTGCATCAATAGATAAGGCTGTCAATAATTTTCCCTTATACTTTCCATAGAGATGGGTTCCATCAACTTGATTAATGGCCTACAATGGTTGAACCCTTCTCTTGCAGGACCAAAATACCAAAAAACTCGTCCAAAAATAGTCGTACCTGGCACATCAGAGGGAAGGAAAAGCCAATCTGTTCGTATTCCTAAATTGTAATGAACAACAGAACTCAGCCAAACGGAAGCTCCGAATATGATTTCTCCCAATCGCCAAACACAGCAATTAACGTTTTTCTCTTGGCTTGCCACACCCGTCTATAATTGACATTATAGCCATATTGTTTTTTAATGGTTTCTTGGAATAGGGCCACAGGTATTCCAGGATCAGCTCTAACCAAATTTTGAATTTCGATACTCATGAAATTTGAATCCAGCTGTGAATGATCCTGTGTCAATTCTGAAAACAAACATGAGTGTTCTCCTTGAAGTTTTGTGATTTCGAACATCCCATGAGTTTTGCGTCGACATGCCCGTAGCCTCCAAGCACAACCATCACTCCATGATTTATATTTAACATACCAAAGATCCTGATTTGATTCCACTACGACAATTTCGTAATGTTCTGTCACACAATATTTTCTTACAGCAAGCTGTAAATCTTCTTTGGTATTAAACAACATTCCTTTTTGTATTAAACTACAGTTATCTACTCCTACATTCCTTTCTTTCAAAGTAGATCCTAGTTCACACGTTGAATTTTTCATTTCCCAATCTATTTGGGTGAACATTTCCGACGGTACCAACTCAAGATCATGTTCATCACTATTGTTGTTTCCAAATAATTCATCAACTTCAACGTCAATGTCACTATCTCTATCATTTCCAGGTTCAAGAATTACTAAATCTTCCATCGACATATTTATTATGTTTTTTTTTCAATTGTTATAGTTGACAAAAAAAAAAAATGTTAATATGTCAACCTAACAAACTCCAATTTCTAAATTTAACATATAAGATAAAAATATTATACATTTAAATCAGACCAAATTTAAGATTTATAAATTATATATTTAAATCAGCACAAACCAATAAAAAAAATATAAGATTAAGATTTAAGATCTACAAACATATACATATAAGATCAGTCCAACAAATACATATAAGATTTCTAAGTTTAACATACATATGTTTCTAAGTTTAACATACATATATTTCTAAGTTTAAATCAGCCCAAACAAATAAAAAAATATAAGATCAGCCCAAAAACATACAAATAAAAAAAATATAAGAATTTTATTGATCAGCCCAAAAACATACATATATAAAAAACATACATAAACTCAGCCCAAAAACATACATAAACTTGATAAAGGATTCCAAAAACATACATATATTTGTAAGTTTAAAATATATTGAAAAACAACTGGAGAAAGAAATATACCATAGAAGCGAGCAAAAATCGGCAGCCAAAGAGGTATGAAAATCGTGCAACACGACCGCTACAATGGAGGATTCGGTGAGGATCAAATGGAGGACTGAAAATCGAACAAAATCGAAATTTTGGAAGATGATGGCAAAATACAAATTTTTTAAGAATAAAGGAATTCTTGACAAATTTGTCAAGAATAAAGGAATTCTTGGGCTGAACTTCAAACAAAAGTTAGTTCAGGATGATGGCGAGGAGCATATTTTATACTTCACTTGTTCCTTAATTGAACTTTCAAAAATCAATTGTGCACTTTCTCTAGTAAAACTTGTAACTAAAGAATACTTATTGGTAAATAGAAATTCTCTAGCATATTTTATAGGACGCTTAGATTTGAAACTTTAGCTTACTATATCATATGATCTTGTACTTGTAACCAAATAAATTTACATCATGACAAAGTATAAAATAGAAAATTAGTTAGCCTCTGCCATTAATACTGGGGAAGTAAAAGGATAATCATGATATTTCAACATACAACCAATCATAACAAAAGATTTTGACAATCTAGTTATTGAAGTATTTTGAATCCGTAATCACTTGTTTTTCCAGAACTTCACAATACTCATCCTGAATTGTTTGACGAAGGGCCTAAAAGATGACATGAGAATAATAGAAGGTAAATAATGATATCAATAATAACAAAAAGCATCAAATCACCGGTCAACCCAAAACCTATATCAATATTCTAACATTCTCTCATTTGCGAGCTTGAAAATTTGTGGAAAGACCGAAATAGATACCATATAAATTACTGATCAATCTAGAGGCTAAAGTTGATGGATTATTATAAATTTAATTATATTAATTCACAAAGAAGAAATTCACAATGCCTTAAATTCGATTGACGGTTCCTCTAGCTTTTTTTTTTTTTTTTTTTTGTCAAGATACTATCATTTGAAAAACAAATCCATCAGCTTTAGCTTTAATCATTCAAGACTTAAAGTTTTGAGTGCCAACTTTGTCGCATTCATTCTTTCTTTATCACAAGAAGTCTCCTTCTGACATCTAGGCGATTGCCTAAGGAATATGTTCTAAAGAAAGGAAACTGAAGATTATAAGCTCAAACATTCAACATTCAAGAACTATTTCACATTTAAACTTTTACAGTTAGTTATTGTAACTACTTGTATCAGAAATTAGTATAAATACTCATCATTTACAAATTTTGTAGATACAACATACATAGCTTCAAGAAGAACTTGAAAATCTATAAAAGAAACAATCTGTAACTTAGCTTTTAATAAAAATCTCTCCTTCCCATGGACGTAGGCTTCAATAGCCGAACCACGTATATCGTTGTGCATTTCCTTCCCTTTCTTCTCATCGTCTACAAGATTGACTAATCATTTACCATTTCCTTCTTCCATCGTCTACACGATTGCATGTTCGTTCACCTTTTCTTTCTACCATCGCCTACACGATTGAATGATTCTTCCATCGTATACTCAAAGCAGTCGCAATCGTATACTCAAAGCAATCGCACAGATCAAACAAGAAGACATTAGGGTTAGAAGAAAGTGTAAAGAACTCAGAAGGCAGAGAACGAGAAAATCAGAGAGCAAAAGGGAGAGAAAGAAAATTAATTTTGCATTAATCACCCATCAGAAAGAAAGTGTTTCTTTCATTTTTTCATCAGACAAAGAGTAGTGGTTCAAACCACGTGTAAGGCAATCAGCTGGAAAATTGTGGGCACATAATAGCCAAGTTTTCTACCAACCAAAGTATTTTTTTTTTTTTGGGCAAAAGAACTGGGCTCACGTTTGGATGAGCATAGAAAGGCCTCACAAATATTTCATCATCTAGGCTTAATTCATCAAATATACAGAAGCAGACCCAACAAAGTGGTATCAGAGCAAAAGACTTACAAGATCTCAATTCTTGGAGAATCAAGACATAAATTTTTCATCCAAAATGTCAGTAACAAGGTTCGAGGTGGAGAAATTCGATGGCAAAGGAGACTTGGACTGTGGAAGGCCAAGATCAAGGCGATTCTCAACCAGCAGAAAGCCCACAGAGGCCTCCTTGATCCATCAACATTCCCTGCCACTGTGACAACTCAAGAAACGGAAGACTGGGAGCTGGAAGCCTATAGTACGTTGGTTCTTAATCTTAGTGATAGTGTTCTTAAACAAGTTTTAGATCAAGAAACTGAATATAGGATATTGACTGAGCTAGAAGAGTTATATGCTACTAAAGATCTTCCTAGCAAAATGTATCTTAGGGAGAAATTCTTCACATTTAAAATGGATCCATCTAAAATATTAACTGATAACTTAGATGAGTTCAAGAAAATAGTTGCTGAATTTAAAACTCTAGGAGAAAAACTTGGTGATAAAAATTAGGCCTATGTGTTTCTAAACTCCTTGCCTGAACCGTATAAAGAAATAAAAAATGCTCTAAAGTATTGAAGGGATAGTATAAACATAGACACTATAATCTCAGCCTTAAGAACTAGAAAGCTTGAGCTACAGATTGATAGAAAGGATAAACCTAATGGTGAAGGTATATTCTTAAAAGGAACTTCAAACAAAACCATTCAAAAGACAGAAAACCTCACAACTCAGAAGAAAATAAATTGCAAGTACTGTAAGAAAAAGGGACATCTAATTGAGGACTGTTTTATCTTAAAGAGAAAGAACCAAGAGAAAGAGAATGATTCAAAAGGCAAACAGCCCGAAGCATCTGTTGTAGAAGGTTTCTTCATCTACTCAAATGCTTTAGCCTCAACTTTAGATAAATCCAATCATGTAAACCCTCTAGGAAAACATGATTGGGTTCTAGATTCCAGATGCACTTATCATATAACCTCAATGAAACCTTGATTTAACATGTTTAAAAAAATAGAAGAAGAAATGATATATATGGGAAAAAACCAAGGCTGTAAAATAGAAGGCATTGGCTCTGTTTCCATGAAACTTAAGAATGGAACCATCAAGCTTCTTAAGAATCTGAGATATGTTCCATTACTTAAGAGAAATCTAATCTCCTTAGGTTTTTTAGATGGTATTGGGTGTGAATACAGGGGTAAAGGGGGAACCCTTGAAGTGTTAAAGGACTCTAAAGTAATATTAGTTGAGGAAAAGATAAATGACTTATTTGTGGTCAAAGGAGTTGAAATGATGAGAGGGGCTTATGTTGCCACACAAATGAGATCACAGAGGCTGATGTATGGCACAAAAGGTTATCTCACATTAGTGCTAAAGGCCTAGAAGTCCTATCTAATCAAGGGATTCTTCCTAAAGGTCTCTCAAAAAATCTAACCTTTTGTGAACACTGTGTTTTAGGGAAAGCCACAAGGAAAAGTTTCATTAAAGTACAACATACCACAAAAGCTATCCTAGACTATATACACTCTGACCTATGGGGTCCAGCTGTTATACCTAGCCTAAGTGGTTCAAAGTATTTACTTTCTTTTACTGATGACTTCTCTAGAAAAAGTTGGGCTTACTTCTTTAAAACTAAAGACCAAGTGTTTGATAGGTTTAAGGAATGGAAACGCATGAAAGAGAAACAAACTTCTAAAGAAATTAAATACCTAAGAACTGACAATGGACTAAAATTTTGTAGTGAAGAGTTTAACAAATTCTGTAAAGAAACAGGAATTACTAGGCATAGAACAGTTAGATTCACTCCTAAAGCAAAATGGAGTAGTAGAAAGACTAAATAGAACAGTTATGGAAAGGGTTAGATGTTTCCTATCAGATGCAATTCTGAGTGAAAAATATTGGGCTGAGGCTGCAAGCTACACTGTGTACACCTTAAATAGGTGTCCACATTCTTCCCTAAATTTTTTTACTCCTGAAGAAAAATGAACCACACATCCACGTAACCTAGGAAACCTAAGGGTATTTGGATGTGTTGGTTATATTCATCAAAATCAGGGGAAATTAAAATCTAGGGCAGTAAAATGAATGTTTGTAGGGTTTTCTGAGGGAGTAAAAGGATTTAAGATGTGGAATCCTATTGAGAAAAGATTTGTTATAAGCAGAGATGTCACTTTCAGAGAAAAAGAAATGTTTATGCAAAAAGAAAAGACATCTTATGAAGTTCCTAATAGCCCAAATACTACTAGGATTGAGGTGGAGACACCTAAAGTTTCTTCCACTAACCAAAACCCTCCTATAGAATTAGAAGCAGAAGAAGAGGGTGCCACAAATGAGAATACTGAGAATACTGAAGTTGTACCTGATTTAAGTCAGTATTCCTTGGCTAGGGATAGACAAAGAAGAGTGATAGTTCCTCCAGCTAGGTATACTGAAACTAACTATATGAAACTAGTTTTAAATGCCACAATAGCTCCTAATGACCAAGAACCAACCACTTTTGAAGATTCGGTGAACTGCCCTAATGCTAGGTCTTGGATTCAAGCTATGTGTGAAGAGATAGAGTCACTCACTGTCAATAATACCTGGACCCTAACTCCTCTTCCTAAAGGGTGTAAACCTATAGCCTCTAAATGGATATGTAAACTAAAGAAGGGTTCTACTAAAGAAGAAAAGGCTAGGTACAAGGCAAAGTTAGTGGCTAAAGGGTTTACTCAGAGAGAAGGAATAGACTATACTGAAATTTTTTCACCAGTAGAGAAACAGACCTCTATTAGGTTACTTTTATCTCTAGTTGCTCAGTACAATCTAGAACTAGATCAACTAGATGTTAAAACTTCGTTCTTACATAGAAACTTAGATGAGGTTTTCTATATGGTCCAACCTAAACGGTTTGAGGAAAAAGGAAAGGAAGACCTGTACTGTCTCCTAAATAAATCAATATATGGTCTAAAACAATCCCCTAGATGTTGGTACATAAGGTTTAATGACTACATAGAAAGTATTGAATTTCAGAGAAGTTCCTATGATATTTGTTCTTATATTAATTCTACTACCTATAAGGACAAAGTTTATTTATTACTCTCTATATTGATGATATGTTACTAGCAGGAAAATCTAAGGAGGATTTAACTCATGTAAAAAATCTCTTAAAGAGAGAATTTTACGTAAAGGACTTGGGTCAGTCTAGAAAGATTCTTGAGATTGAAATTCAAAGGGACAAAACTTCCTCAACCCTAACCATTAGTCAACTAAGTTGCTATGAAAAAATAATCAACAGATTTAATATGACAAATGCAAAATCAGTCACCATACCTATTGCTACTCATTTTAAACTTTCCTCTGAAAACTCACCAAAAGAATCAAACATAGAACATTTGACTCAAATGCAATCAATTTCTTATAATCAAGCAGTAGGGAGTCTTATGTACTTAATGATATCTACTAGACCAGACCTATCATACAATACTAGTCTAGTCAATAGATACATGTCTAACCCTGGAAAAAGACATTGGGAAACAACAAAATGGATTTTAAGATATCTAATTTGGTCTAAACAGTCGAAATTAACATATCAAAGTACTAATGAATCAAATTTAGAGTTATATGGATATGTTGATTTAGATTTTGCAGGTGACCAAGACAAAAGAAGATCTCTAACAGGTTATCTATTCTTATTTGGCCCTAATTTGTTGTGTTGGAACACAAATTTACAGTCAATCACAACATTGTGAACCACAGAAGCAGAGTACATGGCTTTATCATAAGCAATAAAGGAAGCACTGTGGTTAAAAGGATTGATGAAGGACTTTGGTATTAATCAAACGGTAGTAAAAGGACTTTGGTATTAATCAAACGGTAGTAAAAATCAACTGTGATAACCAAAGTGCCATTCACCTTTCCAAAAACCCTCATTATCATTCAAGGACCAAACACATAGATATCAAGTATCACTTTGTAGGAGACAGAATAGAGAAAGGAGAAGTCAAGGTGCTAAAAGTTCATACCACCGAGAACGCAGCCGACATTCTTACCAAACCTGTGAGTAAACTCAAGCTTGCTAATTGTCTTAGTCAGATCGGGTTTCTGCTTCCTGAAAAAGGGTGAAGACATTAAGGTAAAGATTTGAAGATTATAAGCTCAAACATTCAACATTCAAGAACTATTTCACATTTCTTTAACTTTTAAAGTTAGTTATTGCAATTACTTGTATCAGAAATTAGTATAAATACTCATCATTTACAAATTTTGTAGATACAACATACATAGCTGCAAGAAGAACTTGAAAAATATGTAAAAGAAAGAATCTGTGACTTAGCTCTTAATAAAACTCTCTCCTTCCCGTGGACGTAGGCTACAATAGCCGAACCACGTATATCGTTGTGCATTTCCTTCCCTTTCTTCTCATCATCTACAAGATTGACTGATCGTTTACCATTTCCTTCTTCCATCGTCTACACGATTGTATGTTCGTTCACCTTTTCTTTCTACCATCGTCTACACGATTGCATGATTCTTTCATCGAATACTCAAAGTAGTCGCACAGATCAAACAAGAAGAGATTAGGGTTAGAAGAAAGTGTAAAGAACTCAGAAGGCAGAGAACGAGAGAATCAGAGAGAAAAAGAGAGAGAAAGAAAATTAATTCTGCACTAATCACCCATCAGAAAGAAAGTGTTTCTTTCATTTTTTCATCAGACAAAGAGCAGTGGTTCAAACCACGTGTAAGGCACCAGCTAGAAAATCGTGGGCACATAATAGCCAAGTTTTCTACCAACCAAAGTATTTTTTGGGCCAAAAGAACTAGGCTCACGTTTAGATCAACAAAGAAAGGCCTCACAAATATTTCATCATCTGGGTTGAATTCATCAAATATACAGAAGCTGGCCCAATAGAAACATTTATTAATATGCAACTACTCTTCAAATCTAAGGTGAAAACTCCAACAAAAAGAGAGAAAAAAAGGAAAATAAGTTTGGAAAATCTTGGAGCAAGTCTAACATTACATACATCTATAGTTATGACTTTTAGTTTCCCTTGGACTTTAAACACATTCTTTCCCACACCATCGATATACTTTTCCCTCCACTTCTTAATAGCTGGAATGACAAAAACCCTTAGAGCCAGGTGATCATGTGGTACTAAGATTGAAGTATATTTTCAGAAGTAAAAAAAAGTAATCAAGTTGATTGAATTGTCTCCTTATGAAGTAGTTTATGCATAGGCTACATGCTTAGTTGGTTGGCCAAAGCTCAACGACATTCATAGTTAAGAACTTTAAAAAATAAATTACATTGCGTTTTTCTTTTTTAAAAAAAGAAATTATATTGCATTTTTTTTTGGCCATTCGACGTGAGATTAGAGAAACGTTTAACTTTTATCTTTAATGTGCTTGTAGTAGATTTTGATGCCTTATTAGTGTTGGGGTTGCCATCCTAAATCTCGAAGGGTCTAGTAGTTTATAAACATATGTATGAACAGACATTTTGTAATGTAATAATATGAGATATTTTATTCACTATTGTCTATGAAATATGAGATATTTTAGTTGCATTAACCACAAACCAATGAACTAAGATCTCTGGTTATAGTTGTAACTTAAGCATGTATGTGATGATATATAAGTGGATTGTGCTTTAAGTGATAACCTAAATGGTATGTAGTAGATGGATAAAGGAGGGAAACCTTATCCTAATGAAACTACGAGTGTGGCCTGCTTTTTAAATGTTACAAGTGTTGTAATGTGCTACAAATGGTCTGATCCTGGCTATTCATGTATTAGACATGAGAGCGGAGATGCTCTATACAAAAGAATTTGTATAAACCAGACCACGAAATGTTTAATCTCGTTATATAACGCCATTCATGACAGAGACTTTCATTTCACTAGGATGACCATAGGTAACATGACCTTAATCCTGAGTGAGTTCAGAATTCCTGCCTATGAGGGTGGTTCTTTGATTTGCATGGGTGCGAGTAGCCAGATCGCCGACTCAAACCTACCACTTTAGGGATTCGTTTGATTGGGGAGCTGGGAACTTAGCTACACAAAACGAAATTCACTCCTTCCCCGATTTAGGGACAAATAGATAAATTATTCCCTTAACGGTTGATTCCGGGACATGAACAATGTAGCGCCACACCTTCTCTTAGTATGAGAAGAATTTAATAATTGTAGGACTATGATGTATTGTTCATTAGAGAAATCAGTGGTACTTAAGGAGTTATATATAATTACAGGGGCAAAACGGTAAATTGGCCTAACTGTACTTATGAGTGATTTGTAAAGGATCATCATACTATTGATTAGTTATATCTAATAGACATAGAAATATATTTGTAGTGCGAAGAGTGTAGCTGTCAGTCTTTAGTGGAATGCCCGATAGTTAACAGATGGTGGATATCGTGATTAAAGAGTTTAGTCAGTATACGAAAGTGACTTAAACTAGCTTTATGCCCATTCCACAACTCTAGAGGTGTTCTTGCAACACTCTTAGAAGGAATACAATTGAGAATATATATCTCAGTCTCCACTGCAAAACCCCAAAACGAGTCCGGTAAGGAAGTGTAACTCATCATCGAACAAACCATGCCCAACAAGGTTCTGTCTCTCCTTTCCGCTACACCATTTTACTAAGGTGTACCCGGTGCCGAGAGTTGGGAAACGATTCCATGTTCTAATAAATAGTCCTGGAACTCAGAATCCAAAAACTCTCCACCTCGATCTGATCAAAGTGTTTGAATTGTCTATCCAAAGCATTCTTAACTTCAGCCTTAAACAATTTAAACTTTTCAAAAGATTCAGACTTTCTTGCATCAGATAGACATTCCCATATCTCTAGTAATCATCAGTAAAACTGATATACTCATAGCCTTCTCGAGCTCGCACATTCATAGGACCACAAAGGTCAAAATGTACTAATTCTAGAGGCTCTTTGGCTCGATAATCTTTTCCAGTAAAATGTCTTTTAGTCATCTTACCCTACAGGCAAGATTCGCACACTAGTAAAGAATTTTCTTCTTACTCGCTTTTGAAGCCATTCTTCATCAATCTCTCAATTCTATTGAGATTGATATGCCCTAATCAAAGGTGCCAAATTTGGGCATTTTCTTTTGGAGAAACTCGTTGGCATTTAGATTGAGTTACGACAGATTTAAACATCTCTATGTTATGGATGGAACTTAAGGCTAACGATCTTAGCACATACAAGTTATTTTTCAGTTTAGCTATACAGATTTCAACATCATCCTTATGAATAAACGCTTTATTCAATTTAAAAGAAAGAGTGTAATTGCATTGTAATAGACATTTTACCAAAATAAGGTTCCTTTTTAGTTCAGGAACTACAAATACATCTTTTTATACAAGAAACCTATTCTGTAAAGTTAACTTATGCCTCCCACTGCTACAGTTGAGACGACGTGTCGGGTACCTACTTGCAACGTCATCTTACCAGCCTCAAGCTGTCGTCAGGATCTAATCCCCTGAAAAGAAGAGCATATGTGATTAGTGGCACCTGAATCAATTATCCAAGCAGAATCATCATTCTCCACTAAACAAGTAAATAACATTTACATTTGCCTGCCTTGGCCTTAGCCTTGGCTGCCTTCTTTTCCTTCAGATAACGAGGATAATTCCTCTTCCAATCTCGTCTTGGTTATAGTGGAAACATTTTCTTTTTTCAACCGGCGGTGGGTGCTTCTTCTGGGCGACAGGTGGTGGGTTAACAGGCGCATTCCCTTTCCCTTTACCACCCTTCTTTTTCTTCCCTTTTCCAGAGTTAGAAGTTGAAGGTGCAAACTTTGTTCCTGGGGTCGAACCTCGATAGAACCTTTTAGAATACGAAACAACATTTGCCTCACCTCCCTTTTTCTCCTTACTTTTCAGCAAGGATTGATAAGTCTGCAACTCGTTAAGGAGAGTGGTAAGGGTATAGTCTACTTTGTTAAGAATCGTATTGCTAACAAACTGGAGGAAGCTCTCCGACAATGAATGCAGGATAATGCTAACCTAATGACCCTTATCGATTTAAGACCCATTCATCTCTGCCATGTTAAAGTGGACAATCATATTCAGCACGTGTTCACGAACAGGGGTTCCTTCCTCAATTTTGGAGCTGAAGATGTATTTTAGAGCCTCATGCTTGAGCTGTCCAAACGGCTATCCGAACATTCCCCGTAGGGACTCTATGATCTCACGTGCTGAGACCATGGACTCGTGTTTCTTGGCCAACACGTCACTAAGACTGGCCAAGATATAGGCTCGTGCCTTCTCGTTTGCCCATGTTCAACACTCGTATGCCGCCCGAACACTTTGAGTAGCATCCTGAGGTGGAATAGAAGGACATTCCTTCGTAAGGAAAAACTTCAGATCCTCGATGATGAGTGATAACTTGTAGAAATATAAGTTATTTATACTGTTTTATTTAGATATTACGGCCAAAAGAAAGAAAAGTTGCGTCGATAGTATGGAAATTTGCTAAGAAATGCGAGAATTACAAATTGTCGTCAATACACCCACTAACACCATTGCGATGGTAGAAAAGAATGTTTTAGTCCTGTTTTGCAGGAAATCAAGTCATCACATGTGTTCATGGCTCAAAGATAAAACGGAACAACGCATCTACGTCGCATTGCACCCATCACTCAATAATGAAGAGACGATCAACGCAATGACGGTGCATGCGACAATCAATCAAGAGCTTTGCGATTAACACAACTTCAACCGCATGCGGTGATAAAAAACAACACCGCATGCGGGCAAACGATCGAAGATGTAAATAGCAACACAATTGCGGAGGATTCTGACGCGTGTACAACTGACCGTTGTGCATTACTGACGGGATTGATTGCGTAACAAAAGAAATATTCACTCCACCATTTCAGGAACTGCCTTAACAATAAAGTGGGGACCACAATGCAAAGAGTCAAAACTTCACCTATAAATAGTTTCTACAATTCCATTGAAGAGATATACTTGAATACAGAGAAAAAGTGTATATACTGATCTGAGAGAGAGACTGGTTGAGTGACTAATCAGAGTAGATCCGGGAAGAATTAAGAGACAAGGCCGAGAGGTGAGTCTTCGGGCAAAGAATCCTTCTGATCCCTACCGTCGAAGCTCTGTACGAAGGTCACCTTTACCAAACGAGCAAGCCTGAGAGGGAAGCTCTTCTGTTCATCCATTCCACACGCCGGCAAGCAAAACCACCGTCCAGATCTGTGTCAAGACATTGACACTCTTCTGTATTTGTTTCTATCTCATTATCATCACTTGTATTCATCTCCTTAATCTATCATTCACACCATATATTAGACGTTAAATCTTAGTATTGAATGTTATAATCATTTCCATTATCATTTCTCTGTCTCTTTTCGTTCATCCATAATTCATTTTCTCCATGACGTTTTCTTAATCCCATGGGTAATTAGCAAGAATTAAGCAAGTAAATTAATTAAGTTAAGGAAATAATTAAGTTTAGTTAAGGCATGTTAGATGGCATCTTCACCTGTGAGAGCAGAAGTGAAGATGCTATTTCTTCTATCGAGAGAGGGTTGGAAGAATGCGTTAACTAAAGCGAGAAGTACTTTCAGAGATGGAAGCAACCTTGCGTTCACCACGTTCATTCCTATTTCACCATAGAGATATGGGAATGCGGTCGATCACTGGGAGGTGTAAAGAAAGCGGAACCTTAGTTACATATTTAATGCAATTAACAAACTTGTGACGTTTGTACTAATTATTCTCTCTCCTTCTGATTCATCCATAAAGACTTGCCATTGCATACCACGATCCTTTGTATAAACTTCACAGTCAGTCTCGAACTCAACATCTTATATACCATGTATCTTGTATCTTGTATCATATTAGCTTAGGTTTATCTTCATCGCAATTTAGTTTATTGACGCAACTTTACTTTATCGCAACTTTAAATTCATATACAAACCCAATTCTTATTAATTGTAAAAACCGGTCGCATGTATCACAAAAGTAACACATTAACGAAAACAATCCCTGTGTTCGACCTCGGATTACTCTGAGAAACTTGCGTTGGAATTATACTTGGTTTCAGCGCAAGGAAACTTGTGACAACGCATTACTCCATAGCATACTACAAGCATATAATTAACAACGCATATATCTAGAAGTAGTATCGCATAAAAATATGCATGAGCATTGACATAGCATAAGATTACATTTAGCATTACAAGTTTATGGCAACATGAACTTGTAGCACATCATCATGCATACACATCATACGATCAATTTCAAGTCACGAGTTTATGGCGCCGTTGCCGGGGATTGGTAACGGTTAGTGCTAAGTACTTTTGTAGTGTGCAGGACAGATCTCTTTGTACTGTCTGTTTATCGCGAAGAGTAGGCTGACGGTTTATGAGTACTGGAGTGATCCATAAATTCTAAGCTGACCCAAAGATCATATGTACTTTTCGCGCAGGAGCACATCAGAACCAGATTAAGCGCAGAAATTTCAAGACCTACGGTTGCGGAGAATGCAAGGTTTGAGAGATGTACAACGCATTCTCCATAACTGGTGTGATTATCGAAGGAAGTAGATCATATCTCTCCCTGTATACATTGCGGGATGGGACCAGGAGAAGAACAATGTCCTTGAAGAATTTGGGCAAGCAAGCTGGACCGCCTGCGGAGGTATGGATTGCGTTCATCATGAGAAATTGTCTTCCGGTCCATATCTCAATTCTATGTTTACATGCTTTCCTAATTACTGTCTTTATTGCTTCATGAACTTTGTGATTTATTGCTTCATTCAATTTGTTTTTACGCTTTATGGAATTATTCCTCATTTAATTCTCTTGCGTTTATTTCCATGTTCTCGTTAATTTTCTGACTTTTCTGTATTAAATGTGTTATTCTTGAATTTTGGTGAATGATTGTGTAATAAGAAAAGAATTAATACCGCAAAGTCCTTGTGACTTGTGTTGATGAAAAAAATAATAATAAAATAAAATAATCAATATTTAGTATGCATTGCGATGATGGGTGCATCTTGTACCAACAAGATCCACATTGCGGTCATCCAACTCAAATGCATTGTGCTGAGGGGTGTGTTGTGCTCGTATATATTCTTTGCTCGTCCTTAGCGAAAATTTACTATGTTGAAGTAGTGTTGCGCCAGTAGAAATACCGTGCGTCTGTCCTCCAGAAATGTATTGAATTAAGAGGTGTGTTACGAGGATACATGCGTTGTTACCCGTCCTCTGCAAAGATGCATTTGCGTTGATGGATGCATTGCGTTAATTCTTAACCTTGCGCCCATCCGAATAAAACACCAAAGAAAAAAAAATTCTTTTTGCAAATTGAGAAGTCCAATCACTTAGGCTTCCAAGAACATGGTGAATTTGCAGTTGAAAAGATGTACGTCTCTGAAAATTCATAAATGTGAGGCGCGCCGCGGCAGGCATTTTAAGTACCTCGAGGCCTGCTACCGCAGAATTCGCGTTGGGCCCAACAAGGCTCAACCTATAAATTTCGTCTCCTCCGTCTTAGGTTGTTTACTTGAATCTCTTTGCAATCAGAAAACCCTAAATCGCCTCTGCATACCAGACTTACTCTCTTCCTAAAACCCTAAGTATTTCCCACATTTCTTGCTCAGTTCATCCATGGCCGACCAACCATATTCTTTACCCTCATCCCCCTTGTCAGCCCAAATCATTGCTCGAGAGGCGGCAATCCTCGCGGCAAGCCATCGTCTCGTCGCCCAACCACAAACCATCCCTCGAATCACCGGAAAACCTCGGCGAAAGCCTGTAGCAGCCGTACCACTCCAGTTTAAAAGGGGATAGAGCTCAGTGAGTACCCCACTCCCAACATTGTCCTCTGAAAGTGAAAAGAAGAGAAGAGACGATAAGGAGGTGTTTGGGAGTATACTCAGCAACATGGAGAAAAAATGAGGACTGCTAGAAGCTGGGGTTGTGAACCAGCCACTGCCTTCGGAGGAGGAGATGGAGGAAGCATCAAGGAGAAGCGCTCTAGCAATCTTGGATTCTAAGGAAACTGCTAACGTAGAATCCTATAAGGGACCCATCAGGGTCGCTTTGGAGGAAACGGTGGCGGAGAAGCAACCTGAAATGGCTGAAGAGAAGAAGAAGAAGAAGAAGATCAAAGAGAAGAGGGTTGAAGAAGATGAGGAAACCCATCCCATCAAGAAGAAGGAAAGGAAGACGGATGAGAAGAAGGAACGCAGGCAGGAGGAGAGGTGCTTGAAGAAGAAAGAAGAGGAGAGAAAGAGGACTGAAAAGCCAGACTGGACGGAGAATCCACCTCCGTAAGGGGGGATAAGGGAGAGTCAGCATAGCTGAAAGAATTAGCGTAACTCGAGGAGGAAAAAACGCAAGTAAGATTGATTGCGACTGATGATGGAGAAGATGTGGACATCACCCCCTTGAGGCGGAGAATGCGCCGTAAGGGTCAGCAATTGACCCATCAATTTTGCAAGAAGCATTAAAAGAGAAGGAAAGGAGAAGAAAAGCAGAGGAAGAAAAGCAAGAGAAAATGTTACGAGCACAAAAAATCATCGCAGAAGGTAGTAGAAGAAGAAATTACACGATGAGGAGGTGCGCCACAACAATGAGATATCGGAAGAAGAGGAAAGGAAAAGGCTCGAGGAAGAACAACGCATTTTGTTAGCCTCAGAGCAGTTCGAAAGAGAATTTGAGAAAGAAATGAAAGAATAGGAAGAAGAAAAGTGAAAGAAGAAGGAAGAGAAGGAGAAGAAGCGCCAAGCAAACGTTCAACGCATAAGAGAGAAGAAGGGAAAAGAAATTGCAGAATGGGAGAAGGAAGAACAATGCAAAGCAAGGGAAATGAAGCAAAAGCAAAAATCCCCCCTTGCGTTGACCAAAGAGAAGGGCAAAGCAGTTGTAGAAAGTAGTGAGTCTGCGTTGGCTAAGGGACGACCATCAAGGAATAAAGAAAATGACGATATGATGATTGAGATGGGTTTCTTCCCTACGTCAACACCACTACCGGACTTGATCACAAGCATTGTATTGAAGCATGGATGGGGAACATTTTGTCTGTGCCCATCCATCGTCATTCCAAAGGTAGTGCGTGACTTTTACAATGGACGGCTCCATGGCACTAAAGATACGGTGACCATGAAAGGGGTGTGGTGCCTTTCAGCGCAAAGGACATCAATGAATTATATTAGATGAAGGACATCCCGGATGCGTCGGGTAATAAAATCATTGATGATCCTACAGAAGAGCAGATGGAAGATGCGCTGAGGGTATTAACGTAACTGGGCACTCAGTGGTCGGTTTCCTTAAAAGGCATCAGAACCCTGGCGTCCAAGACATTGCTTCCAGAGGCGCGGCTTTGGGTATATTTGGTGAAACGGCGACTCATCCCGACCTCCCATGACAAAACAATTTTGAGGGATAGAGTCATGGCCGCATACTGCATCGCACGCGACATTCCAATAAACGTGGGCCAGTTGATCGCAAGACAAATTCAAGGTTTTGTGGGGCACATAAGAGGCCAATATTTCTTTCCTTGGACAGTCTCAAACCTATGCCTCTCATTAGGTGTGGGTATTGAAGAGGAACCAATGTCAGAAGTACATGGTCTCATCAACGTCAAGATTTTGAGAATGCTTCTCAAAGATTCCCCACATTGCCCCGAACTTCCACCAAAAAGGCCCATGATCGACATAAATACGCCGCAGCAGCCAAAGCCAATGAAACATCGCAAAGATGACAAAGGAAAGGAAAAAGTCCAAGAAGCATCAACGTAAGATCAAGAAACCTTGGACCCTTTGCCTTTTATAATTCGCCCTTCAAGCCCTTTTGCAGAACCTTCTCCTTCATTTCCCGAACATTTCACTAACCTTCTCTTTGCCCCTGATTCTCCAACCGCATATCCAGTAGCTCCACCTTGACCTTCATCATCACCGCAAATTTCCTTTCCACCGCCGCATGTTGATAAACCACGCGATTTGGGTGAAGGCACTTATGCCCAACCCCAAAACGATGATGGCAAAACATCGCAGGCACAACCCACCATTGCCTCCTTAGCTGCTGAAGTAGCAGATATGCGGTCCCTTCTCTCCCAACAACAAGACTTTTTCTTCCAGAGAATAAATGAGGTAAACGAGTGAGTCGAAGACTTGCAACGCAATGCTGCTATGACAAGGCAGGTGATGATCAATATTCAACGCAACATCTATACGATCCACCTGAACCAAAGGCAAGTAGCGGAGCGTAACCATGAATATTTCAACTTCTTGACAGCCTATCTTCATGGTCCCATGGTGCCTTCGCATTTGCAGTAGCGTCTGAATTTCGAAGAAGCTCCTCGCATACCTCATTAGAATCCTCCACCAGAACCTCCTCCTCCCCAATAACTTTACAATTTTTTTATTGCGGTCATTCTTTTATTTTTACTTCATTCATTATTTTTCTTTATATAGAAGCTAATTCTTTGATTCTTTATACATGATAAAAAAAAATTGTATTGCGTTATTTGTATTTCTTTGTATACTTAGTTAATTTTTAATACAGATGAGTAACAATTCTTTCCCTATGCCTTAGCCTCTTCTTTATCATCCTTTGTCATTATTTGCGATATTCTTGATCTTTTATTTTGCGTTATTTATTGTGCTGCCATGATGACTAATATGCATACACTTAGTAGCATTTTGCACACTTTGTATTTTCTGACTAACACTTAGTTAATTCGTGGCTATAACACTATTTTACCTTTTATCCTTCAAAATTCTGCTCAAACCTTCTTTTCAAAATTTTGCCTAAGTGTTTGTCTATTCTGTCCAAACAACGCAATGAAGACCTTGCGCATCTCTAAATTTGGGGGTGGAGAAGGTCTGAGAATATGCGATCAAGTAGATGCGCTCATTAAGAAAAATGCATTCATCACCATTATCAAAAAATAAAAAAAATAATAAAATAATAAAATAATAAAATTTGTTTTCATACAAGACTCCAATGTCAGCGCAAGGGAAATCCCAAAACAATCCCAACCTGATACGAGTTAAGTCGTGAAAGAAACTTGCTCGTAGTTGGATGTTCGCATGACACCCGTGCGAGCAAGCCAAAACGAAGGTGGGTTTTCAAGAACGACGCAATATGGAAAGAGAAAAAAAATAAGAAGAAGAAAAATAAAAGAATATAAGAGACAACTCCTCTAACTAGCAAAAGTTATACTTAGCTGAAATTCAAGAGTTAAAGTTGAGATTGGCACACAACCGTAGTTGGATGTTTGCATGACACCCGTGGGAACAAGCCAAAATGAAGAGTGTAACCATGCTCAACAGTCTCTAAATGAATGACGCAAATTTGACCACCGCATCCAGACACATCAAGTTGTTTTTGCAAGAAGAGGTAAACATTCTTTTTAAAACTAGAAAAGCATTTTTGTGTAGAAATTTGTTGTAAAGAAGAATAAAGTAGGGCTTGTTAGGAATAGGGCTTGTTAGGAATTATCAAGGATAGAAAGAAATTACGTTGTTAAGTAATGTTGCCTAGGTGGAGCATTTGGAGCAACCAATCGCTTAGTAGAAGATATGCTTGAGGACAAGCATATATCTAAATTTGGGGGTGTGATCACTTGTAGAAATACAAGTTATTTATACTATTTTATTTAGATATTATGGCCAAAAGAAAGAAAAGTTGTGTCGATAGTATGGAAATTGGCTAAGAAATGCGAGAATTATAAATTGTCGTCAATACACCCACTGACATCATTGCGATGGTAGAAAAGAATGTTTCAGTTCTGTTTTGCAGGAAATCAAGTCACCGCATGCGTTCATGGCTCAAAGATAAAACGGAACAACGCATCTACGTCGCATTGCGCCCATCACTCAATAATGAAGAGACGATCAACGCAATGATGGTGCATGCGACAATCGATCAAGAGCTTTGCAATCAACGCAACTTCAACCGCATGCGGGCAAACGATCGAAGTTGTAATGAGCAACGCAATTGCAGAGGATTCTGACACGTGTACAGCTGACCGTTGTGCATTACTGACGGGATTGATTGCGTAACAGAAGGAATATTCACTCCACCATTTCAAGAACTGCCTTAATAATAAAGTGGGGACCACAATGCAAAGAGTCAAAGCTTCGCCTATAAATAGCTTATGCAATTCCATTGAAGAGATATACTTGAATACAGAGAAAAAGTGTACATACTGATCTAAGAGAGAGACTGGTTGAGCGACTAATCAGAGTAGATCCGGGAAGAATTAAGAGACAAGGCCGAAAGGTGATTCTCCGGGCAAAGAATCCTTCTGATCCCTGCCGTCAAAGCTCTGTACAAAGGTCACCTCTACTAAACGAGTAAGCCTGAGAGGGAAGCTCTTCTGTTCATCCATTCCACACGCCGGCAAGCAAAACCACCGTCCAGATCTGTGTCAAGACATTGACACTCTTCTGTATTTGTTTCTATCTCATTATCATCACTTGTCTTCATCCCCTTAGTCTATCATTCACACCATGTATCAGACGCTTAATCTTAGTATTGAATGTTATGATCATTTCCATTATCATTTCTCTGTCTATTTCCGTTCGTCCATAATTCATTTTCTCCATGATGTTTTCTTAATCCCATGGGTAATTAGCAAGAATTAAGCAAGTAAATTAATTGGGTTAAGGAAATAATTAAGTTTAGTCAAGGCATGCTAGACGGCATCTTTACCTGTGAGAGCAGAAGTGAAGATGCTATTCCGCCTATCGAGAGAGGGTTGGAAGAATGCGTTAACTAAAGCGAGAAGTACTTCTAGAGATGGAAGCAACCTTGCGTTCACCATGTTCATTCCTGCTTCACCATAGAGATATGGAAACGCGGCCGATACCGAGAGGTGTACGCCAAGGGAAAGCGGAACCTTAGTTACATCTTTAACGCAATTAACAAACTTGCGATGTCTGTACTAATTATTCTTTCTCCTTCTGATTCATCCATAAAGACTTGCCATCGTATACCACGATCCTTTGTATAAACTTCACAGTCAGTCTCAAACTCAGCATCATATATAACATGTATTTTGTATCTTGTATCACATTAGCTTAGCTTTATCTTCATCGCAATTTAGTTTATTAACGCAACTTTACTTTAGCGCAACTTTAAATTCATGTACAAACCCAATTCTTATTAATTGTAAAAATCAATCGCATGTATCACAAAAGTAACACATTAACGAAAACAATCCTTGTGTTCGACCTCGGATTACTCTGAGAAACTTGCATTGGAATTATACTTGGTTTCAGCGCAAGAAAACTTGTGACAACGCATTACTCCATAGCATACTACAAGCATATAATTAACAACGCATATATCTAGAAGTAGTATCGCATAAAAATGTGCATGATCATTAACATAGCATAAGATTACATTTAGAGTTACAAGTTTATGGCAACATGAGCTTGTAGCACATCATCATGCATGCACAGCATACAATCAATTTCAAGTCATCAATGAGTATCGTCGTGAGCATATGTTTCCAACTTGAATAGTTTTGGCCATTCAATTTTTCAATGCAAAGTAAACTGATAGTGGCTGTAGTCATTGAAAATCGTTGCTGAAAAAAAATGAATAACTTTTTATAAGACTTTGAAAAAACCACATTTTTAACCAATTAGTTTTAGCAAAATAGATTCCAAGTACCCTAAGTTATAAGACTTTTATTTTGCATTGATGCCCCAGCGAGACAGGACAAACGTCACCGGTGGGGTGATCAGATGTCCCTTCACTGGGATGAGACATTCTCAACCATTAGGCAGAACCAACTCTTGGAACTGAACCTAATAGCCACCATTTGTTTGGTCGAGAACAGTTAACACTTAACAATTCCGCGTAAATGTAACCCCACATATTCGGCCCCAGAGTTCCGCCCCAATGCACTTACCGTCGGGAAAAAGTAGATTAGGACAAGAGACTAAGTAACCTTATCCTCTTACAGGAGATCAAATAAAGAAACACGCAAAATAACCATCCTATAAGGGGACACACCCAGGGTGGCTCGAGGCGATGCGCAGAAACTTTATTTAATCTAATGAGAGAGACCGTAGGATATGCTGTCGCATTTCCCGCTCCCACTTACTATGACCATTCTCTCCATCCACCTTAATATTGACCTACCCAAACACCATCTTTTAGGGGGACACTCCCAGGATGTCACGAGGTCGAAGATAGATCTCACGGTGTGAACTATGAGAGAGAAATGCAAGAGGTGTAAATGCAGCATCAAATGCCCTAAGTTCCTCCCACTAAATGTTCTACCTAGGGGTTTATTTACCTAGACAATCCGGCTATTGATTAAAATCTAAGTCATTTATTAAGTTTGCTCAAAAATAGCTTTTGTCTTTGAAATAAAACAAGTGCAAGTAGTCACAGTAAACTCTTTAATGGACTGACATTAGCTTGCATGCATGCATCAAATCTATCTAAATCACCTTTCCAGGTAGGGGTATTCCGTTGTCGTCACCTTAAATACCCCAGCCTAGACAAAACCTGCCTTAGACAAAAGGTATTTTATAGATAAATTTGCTACATATTAATCTCTTACTAATTATTTTACTCCTAATTTTATTTTATAACCATTTATAAAATAAACAACTAAAACACACGTGCCACATAACTAAGTATTTATAACGCTTATAAATATTAAGCTAAATAAATAATGCATACATAAATATAACCCTTATATTATATAATGCATGAGTATGCACTTACGTAAATTAAATCATGTTTCACTAAATCATAACACTTATAATAAAGAGAATATGCATGACCAATGTATAACCTAAGGTGAGATTTATCTATATGTGCATACCATATGACATAAAAAAAAATATAAATCACATGTATGAAACCATGGATTAATGGACCGGGATGAACCAGTACAAAACCGGAATGAGAAAACTCTGTATTTACATTATTCTGCTGAGCAAATTGGTTCACAAGTTTTCTGGGTCTTGAACCGTCGGGCGAAGTTTCCATCGTTTAGTAAACGCCTCCAGGTAAACGATCGTGTAGTGCACACTAGACGATAGTGCAAAAGTTAAATGATCGCATAGACAACAATGAGGCTGCGAAGCCTGATCATCTAGACGATCGCTTAGCACGCGAAAGGTAAACGATTTACCATGCTATTACTCTACGATTATATAATCTGTAACTAAGCAATGGGGCTTGCTGAGCTATACGATGGTCTAGTATGCGCGCATGTTAAATGACAGCCGAGAATCCGATACTCAGCGATCGTTTACCTTATCGTCTACACGACACGACCAACACTTGATCGTCTTCTTCCATGAAGAACAGCAACCCTTTCTCCGAGCTTCATCACGAACGACTCAAGACTCAAACTAACTTTGAATTTACATACTCGATAACAATTAATTGTGCCCAAAAACACATGGGCCTTTACAATTAACTTGAGAATTCAACAAACTGAGGTTACATCCCATAAAACTCCATTAATCCACATATCCACAAATGAATTAACAATTAAAACAGAGAGTAGACATGCAGCACCCACCGTGAATGTAAGTGCAATTCTTTTGCAGTAATGAATTAGAATATCAGAAACTGAGTGCTCTGATACCAATTGAAGGAACTCTTATTCAAGAGTACCTACAAGTGGAAGCGGATCTTTCCAATTCATTGTGATAAAATTTCCACATATACATTCAAACATACTAAAATGCATTCATAATGCTAAAGAGATCGAAAGATCATACCAGTTGAAGACTTCTTCTTCACAGCAAATCTCGCTTTTTCTGAGACAATAATTGCTTAGCAAAACCCAATCGTTTACCTCGAACAGTCACCACATGAACAGAAGAAAACGGAGATGACACCACCACTCAGAGCCCTCAGTATTCTTGAAGTGAGAATCCAAAGGGTGGGCTTAGTTCGGATTTGGTAGAGGGAAAGAGGAAGAGAGATTGTATACAACAATCAAGCAACTGGGAGATGTGCTCGTCTATCGTATAAACAAAATGTTTGATCATTTAGATGAAGTATACGATCTTGTAGGAAAAAGGTAAGCGATCGTCTAAACGATCTTGTAGGAAAAAGGTATGCAATCATCTAAATGATTGTGTAGAAAAACTAAGCGATCGTCTATACGATTGTTTACTAAATTGGGCACTAAACGATCGCTTAGGAAAAGGTCAACGATCGTTTAATAAATAGCACACGTGGGTGTAATCGTTAAGCAATCACTTAACATTATCGTATAGGTAAGCGATCGTGCAGGCACTATCGTATAGGCACAGATTTTCTAAGCGATAACACACTTCAATACAATGACTGCGCATATCCCATGTTTAACACACCGTGAGCTATTTATGCGTCTCAAAATGATCTTTCATCTTACTCATCCATTATTAAAACAGAAGAGACGTCGTCTCATTACCCTTTTAACCGTTCAATGAATGTAATCACATCATCTTCATAACTTATGAGTTAATATCATATATTAATCATATTATCTTTCCTCCACTAGATATAAATCATATTTATATCCAATTTCCTCCAAATTAATGTATCTCATACATAAAGTTAATTATATCATATATAATCAAACTCCCTCTTGTCAATTTGAACATTTCAAACTGACCCAAAAACTAACTATCAACTTGTATCCAAGCTACCAAGGGGACCTTATGGACCTATGGCTCGAAGCTCCAACAGTACGTGAATAGCTGACTAAACTCTTTAGTCACGATATCCACCATCCGTTAACTGCTAGGCATTCCACTAAAGACCGAAAGTTGCACTCTTCTTGCCATAGATATATTTTTATGTCCATTGGATATAACCAATCATCAGTACGACGACCCTTCACAGATGCTCGTAATTACAGCAAGCCAATTTATCGTTTTGTCCTTGTAGTTACATCTTACTCCTTAAGTACCACTGCTCCCTCTTACTCTTGCACGTGGATCTGTCCTGCCTGAAGAAAACTTTGGATAGAAAAAAATTTCAAATCACACAACCAGAGGAAAAAAAAAAGGGAAAAAAAAAGCCCTAAAAATTGTAACAAGAAGTCGAATAACCTGGAATAGATGAAGTTGAAGAGTGAAGAGTATCAGTGCAATTAAAATGGTTGAACTACAAGGAGGTGGCGAAGAGTCGTGCATTCCCAACGGCGATATTGAAGAAGAAATCGATGGCAGATAAGAGCTCTTTGGAGATGTTACAAGTGACATTGAAGAAGAAATCGATGGCGGAAGGTTGCAGTCGTCATTGAAGATGAGGTCGTGAGACCACATCTAGGGCTTTTTTCATCTACTTGGATGTCAAGAAGAGAGGGAAGCAAAAAAAAATTTTGGGTGATGCACGATGACCCTTTTAATTTTTCCTCATCCTCTGTGAGTCCTGATTTTACCAAAATTTTCACTTCCCTCTTTTTTTAAAAAAAAAAAAAAATCATTTGATATCTTGTTTTGGAAAAGGCTATCTCACAAGTCTATAAAAAAAATTTCTTGTAATGATTAGTAGAGGGTGTTAAAAAAAAATGATCACGATCTCTACCTTACGGAAACAATATTCTTTCTGGTGCCATTATCCCTACTTCTTTAGCTATCGGGTTGCACATTTACCCAATTTGGGAAGCTGCTTCTGTTGATGAATGGTTATACAATGGTGATCCTTATGAGCTAATTGTTCTACACTTCTGACTTGGTGTAGCATCATGTTACATGGGTCAAGAGTGGGAACCGAGTTTCCGTTTGGGTATGCGTCATTGGATGTAAGATGCGGCAGGTATTTCTTTATTTTTCTTTGTTAAAGACCTATCATTAAACTAACTGATATCTAATCTTAGAATTAGAGGATTAGTGAGTTTGGGTCTGTGTTCCGGCTGGGGAAGGCAGATTTCTTACTTTCATATGTTCTATGTAGATTTTTTATTCGAATTGTCATATTCTAGAAAAATTCGATCAACCCAATTCAACCAATGCGGTTTGGGTTGGGTTAGTTTCAAATAAATAAAAAATTTATGACTTGGGTTGATTCTTGGATTCACTTAAAATAACCAAAATAACTCGAACCAACAATTATATACATATATTTATTTCAATTTTGTTTAACTTTATTATTTTTTTGGATAATTTATTCTCCAACAACCCCTAAAATTAATTTTTTAGTATTTTGAAAAGAAAATTTTCATGAATAAATTGAAATTAAGTTATTAATCTTAATTAAATATATGAAGACAATTAAATAAAATTTTTATATATAAACATTTTACTTATTTTAGAACAAAATTTTTAATAATTTTTCATGGTTGGATTGGGTTCATTATTTAATAAGGATTATTTTTGTTGAAGAAATTGAGTTGGGTTTAAATTGGGTGTAAAAGAAGTTTAACCCAACCCACAAACACCCTAGTTTTAATTTTATTTTTTAATTAATTGTTATCGAAATTGGTTAAATAATAATAATAATTTTCTTACAAAAAACTATATTTTGTGAGTATATTTTCAAATTTTATAGTCTGATCAATAATAAATAGTAAACTATTTATAAGGACTAAATTTAAAATTTATTAAACATATTGAAATTTAAATTAAACAAGTTTTAAAATACAGGACTAAAATGATATCTTAACTTTTAATTTTATCCAATTCAATTTATTCATTTGCCTATTATTTAAAACATCGCCGTCAAGTAGTGGAAGCTCTCATTTTTCAAACAACTTCCACAACTTTTCTATATTTTGAATTGAATTCTTCCCTTCTTAAAATATGACTAGATTATAAAAAGTTAAAATATATCCATTTGTATATCTAAATTTTTAAGGTTAATTTAAAATTTGAATAATAGTTGCATTAATTTAAAAATAATTATTTTAAATGATAAAATTACTAAAAATATATATAAATATAGCAAAATATCACTATCTATTATTGATAAACACTAATAGATATTTTACTAAAATAATTATTTTAAATGATAAAATTACTAAAAATATATATAAATATAGCAAAATATCACTATCTATTATTGATAAACACTAATAGATATTTTACTATATTTATAAATAAAGTAATTGATTATATATATATTTAAATACCATCATTAATTTAAACACTGAAATTTGTAAGTAACTTTAAAAAATATATGTTATAATTTCATTAAATTTTCTATCTATAAAATTTAAAAGTTTTTATTTTCTTAATTTATAGAAATGGTTGACCATATTTATGTGTATTACCAATATTGGAATTTCTATCTTCTCTATGGATAAACATGCAAGTGAGGTTCATCACTCTTGGTATTTGGATTTCATCGGTGTTGGGCTCCGTTGCAAGTATCTGGTGGTCTTGACCTCCAACTTCCTTCTTTTTTATCTGGTCTCCATATAATTCGAGCTAACCTACATAAGAGATTATTATATTAGTATGGTGTCGAGTCTATTACACTCTGATGTCTAAGTCAGTATAAGGAGTGACTAATTCAACTAAAAATGAAATAATGTATGGTCATATCTTTTCTTTAAGAAACTATTAACTCTCCCATATGGAGTGACAACTGGGACTACTTATAAGTTTATCCTCTTATACATGTCTACAATTATGAGTGATGGAGTTGGTGGTGTCAGAGACATTATTGGCACTCGAGGTTGTCGAGTACCAGTCTGAATCTAGCTTGGTTATTTTCTGATTGGTATATATTCACCGGCTCGATTGGTCGGTCCAAACCTGAAAGTTTTGACATTTCTCTTTTGGAACGGATACTCTCCTATGCCTCTTCTCAATATCCTATGAACTTGGACTCACTCATAAATTTTGAATCTTGCCTTGGACGACCATTAACAATCACCATAAAATTATAATTTGTAAACAAAATTGTTTAAATTCCAACAAACGTAAATTATTGCTTGTTATGCAAATTAATTAGAAATTAGGTATCAATATAATCATCATTATGAAAACTTTTTGCAGAGTGGACCAATCAGATCATTATTTTCCAATGAATTTGTATTTCTGTGCCACTTGGAAACAAGCTTTAAGCTTACAAGAAAGCCTTTTTTGTCACGAAGCAATATATTGATAGATGTTAATATGTAATTAATTTTAGAATCTATTGTCAACATAATACATCACAGCACTAGAAAAGTTGGCTTGGACTGGATTGTATTGAATACTCGTTCTATCATTTCAACAATCACATGTATTGACAACTGAAATTTGTGCTTATTATTCAAATCTTATTTTTAATTATACTTTTGAAGTAATTTTTGGACTTTTTTTTACTTTAAATTGAACCATTTTAATTAAGTTGTGAAACATTTGTTTATGGATATAAAGTTTACTGATTTATGGGAAAAATCAGAGGGGAAGAAAAAAGCTATTATTTGACGATATTGTATAGAGTACATCAAAGTCCTCTTTAGAGATAACTTAAGAGAAAAAGGTGTTTTTCCAAAAAAAAAATCATTTTTATTTCATTTTTTTTATAGAAATTATTTAAAATACACATTGAAAGTATTTCAAAAGTTATTTTGAGTAATTGTCAAATATTTTAATTTTTTAAGAAATGACTCATTTCCAAAATTAAACATTTAAAAAGTTACCAAACACGTCTAAGCAAAAAAAGAAAACTCTCTTTGTTTACTTTTGAAATAAATTTCAAAATTACATTAAAAAAAATACAAATAAAACTTTTCAAAATCAATGGAGATTGATTTATATATTTTAAAGTTCAAGACTATTATGTATAATTTAACCCAATTCCTAAGAATATAATATGTGTGTCAAAACGAGTATAGCTTAATTGACATAATGTTTGTACTATCAATGTCGAAGTCAAAGATTCAATTTTCTCACCCATATATTATATAATATATATATATATGTGTGTGAATATTGATATGTTGGATCGATAATGTTATTCGACATTGTTTTGACAAAATTAACAAATTTAACCATTTGATGAACACATAATTATATATTATATAATTATGGGGCCTCACAATTATGAATTATTATAAAACTTGTAGAGGGTGACTTTGAATTAAAGTTATTTCCTCAACTAATATATAAGACTACAATATGATGAGTGATGACTCTCTCAAGATTTATCAAATTAAAAATGACAAAGATATTAACAAAATTAGCACAAGTCAAAAGGTCAAAGAGTTCATAGTTGAAAATTTGAATCTTGATTTTTATATCTGTAATGTTATATTATAAAAAATAGAAAAGTGGAGGAGGAGGTTGGCCTTTTTTTGTTAAAATAATTAATTTAAGCTTCAATTGAATTTGAAGTCTTTGTTGAAGTAAACTTTGGAGTCTTGAGACTCTTTTCTACAAAGAAGTTTCTATAAAATTAGGTCTTTGGTGATCTACTTAATTAGTCTATGCACCATGGAATATCAAGTAATTTGATGAGTGACCAAGTCTAATTATGTATGGAGAAAATTTTGAATGTTAGTTAGGTTATATCCAATTTTTGCATCCCAACTGGCAACCACGTGTTTCGGTACCAAACGTTACATTTGGGTTTTTTTTAAGATTACGTGGTGTCTTCTTGTTTTCTTTTTATTTTATTGTTACATTTTATCTTTTATTATTATTATTATTTTTTTTGACAAAAACAAAAGGTCAAAATCACATTTGATACATGACACATCGTATATGGGTATGTAACGGGACTGCAAAAGTTCGAAATAACCCAATTAGCCTCCAAGTAATCTTAGGTCATCGTGTTCTTTTGATAATATGTAAGATGGACAACTCAAACATCTTGATACCTTGAATCACCATGTGATCATCACTATCATTTTTTACATTAATATAGCACGTGTTATAAAAGAAAATAGAGAGAATATTAGATCTCATTGGATAAAATGTTATCCTACATGTTCCTATTTATTATTATTAATTCCTCCTCCTTATTTTTTAAAAATATTTTTGAGACAAAATCTTATCCTATGAGTTTTCTTTAGTTTTTTTTTTTGGGGGTTGATATTTATGAACGTTATGGGAGTTGGAAAAACGTCTAGCACACTTCTTCCTTGAACATATACACGTGACACATATTATGAATAGGATATGCATTTCAAAGTTATGCATATTCATCAACCTTATCTTTAATTTTTTATACAAATTTCATAACATTATTCACCTCCAAAAATTTATCTATTTTTCCATTGCACTTTCAAAATATATCCAAATTTTATACAAAAATACACAGACAAGGGTTTTGCAGAAAAGGGGTCAGACAACTCTTCAACTAATAATTGATACTCCCTCTCCCTCTATCTAAATATTTCATCTTAAAAGAGTTCAATAAAAACAACTAAGCTTTCATATAATATGTCTACTATTTCATTTGAAATCATATGTTTTGTTTAGGAAAATGAATAACAACGAAAGAACAGCAAACTACCTCGATAATACTATCTAGAAAAACATCTTTTTAAATTAAAGAACAATCTTAAGAAAAAATCAAAACTGCTATAACATGAAGAGATTTGTTCTTCTGTCTATAAATGTGACAAAAATGGACAATATTAATTAATAAAGTTCCCAACAAAAAGAATATGTTTGATGCATACCCTAATTTCAATAAGTGAAATTATATGTTGGTGCTTAATACTTTTTAAATTTGTTTCATTTTAGTTATTAAACTTCCATACATTTTTGTCTCCGAGGGCTAGAAATCCTTGTTACATTTTGATCCTTAAATATTATTGAAACTTGAATTTGGTCCTTAAATATTCATAAGATCTATTTTACTCCTCAAATTTTAGAAGCATTTTTTGTTCCACTCTTCGTCCATCTATTTTTAATTTTTGCTCCAATTTATGTATGTGGTTTGGACAAAAATAGTTATTTTCTAAAATTTGAGAGATTAAAATAATATTACAAAAATTTCAAGATCAAAATAAAACAAACATTAAAGTCGAATGATTGAAATAAATATTTTGAAAAGTCACGGATTAAAAAATAATCCATCTAAAAGTTTCAACTCAGAAAAAAAAAATATTTATTTATTAACATTCACAAATTTGTTTATTTATTTATTTAACTTCCATAAATCATCATCATCATGATGATGATTTGTTTGAAAAGCACAAATTAAAAAGCTGGAATATATTAGGACTCATTTGAAAATACAAACTTGAAAACAATTTATTCAATAAAAATATATTGTATTTCATGAATTAGATATGTATTTAATAGAGAAATTTTCAATTCTAATTTAAATAATTTTTCAAAATATGGTTGAAAATATATTTAATTATTTACTAATTACTAAGTTGAATATAACTCATTATTAATTAATTTCTAAATTTATTTTATGTTAAAATTATATAATATTATATTTTAAAATTTAACAAAAATAATTGAATTTATAACATGAAATAGTATAATTGCTATATTTTTTTATTTATTTTAATATAATTTTACATTTTAAAATTTTGAATTTAAAATCTGAATGCACCAACGTGACATATGCAACCAACATATTCACTTAATATATTCATTTAATTCTGTGAATTTTTACTATTTGGATCACATATCAATCAAGTGAATTTGAAAATATAAAATATTTAGCAAACAATTACTTAATTTCTTTTAGGAGAAAAAAAATATAATTATATGTATATATATAAAGTAAAATAGTTTATTGATTGAGTGTACCATGTAACTCTGCATGGTCACTGAGGGATGACGTGACTTTAGTGGGCCCCAGCCATCTGTTGTAAGGAGAGCTATGATTCGGTGAGACAGTTAATAGGTGTACCAAAACTGTACACCAATTACCAGCTGTCCATCGGCTTTCAATTATTGCATGCCTACTTCGTGTTTCTTCATCTGCCACGTGGCATATGCACGAAGCATCATGCTTCTGATTCCATCTTCTGCGGTTTATATTTTGTCATATAAATAATCACGATATTATTCTAAGATTATAATAATGTTAGAATAGTAAATATTTTTATAAAATTCTCAATTAACTATAGTCAATATTATTTTAAAATTTTTATTTATTATATATTTTTTTACTACTTTATATTTATCATTTTTTTATTCTTTATTATAGTATTTACTATTTTCTTCTCAAACTAAAATAGTTTTTACTCAAAATATTTACTATTAAAACCTAAATTAAAATGATCTACACCTCAAACACAAACTATTATAATCTAACTATAGATAAAACACAAACTATTTTAATCTAACTATAATAACTAAATTCTTATCTCAAACGTACAACTATTTTGTTAAAATTTTCAAAAATAGAAAATTAAGAAAAATTATTTACACATAATAAAATTTTATTTTCCTTTCATAGAGACTAATAAAAGTCTATCAGTGCCTATCAGTGATAGAAACTGATAGAAGTCTATCATTGATAGATACTGATAAAAATCTATCGGTGTCTTCTACTGTTTTTTTGCTATTTCTAGTTTGCCATTTTTTCTATCAAAGAAATTTCCCATATTCTATTTTAAATGGTAAAAAAATTCAATAAATCACAATTATCGCCTTTTCTTAATTTAAAAAATAAAATAAAAAATACCAAAATTTCATTTGATTTAAAAACCTTTTTCCGAGATAAGACAATTTTTATTACAAAATTTTTGTATAGATTTTTTTTACCTCAAATTTAGATAAATGTTCCCATCCTAAGTTTCAATCTTAAAAATTATAGCATTTTTCACCCACTTGAAAATTTGTTAAAAAATATTCTCACAAGCTATCAATGAATTAAACATATGTGTATTACAAATTAACAAGATTAAACAAAAAATTGTGAACTTGACAAAAATATTCAAAGATTAATTTATGAACCAATAGTCAAAAATAAATTTATACAAAACTTGATATTATTGAATTAGCGAGATTTGTTAAAATTTTAGTGAGTAAATTAGAAAAAAAAAATGAATGGTAGAAATTCAATTAAATTGAAAGCTTATGATTGAGAATTCATATATTACAATAAATTTAGAGGTAAAAAATTAATCTTGCCATTATATTTCTTTAGTATTTATTTTTTCAGAGGGATAGAGTGGGGAATAAAAAAAAAAAGGGGGTTAGAAGTAGGCACATGTATTAACTAATTATTTCCTGTTCGGCTGCTTCCCATTTTAGACTTTTGATATTTTTAGTGGACACCACCAACCAAAAAGAACTTGACCTTACAAAGAATAATACATTTGCAATAAATATCTTGCTTTCTATACTTCCAAAATTTCTATAGGCAAAGTTGCTTTATCCCTATATTTTGATTTAGTCTTTCTCCCTTATTATTATTATTATTATTATTATTACTTTTACATCATTTCAAATACTTATTTAACTACCAAAATAAATAAATAAATGGGAGAGAAAAATACATAAGCCTAGTTAAACTTGATGATGAAAAGAAAAATCAACTTAATCCAACTATCATATAAATAAGGTTGGAATTCAACTGAGTCCATTATTACTTATTATTAATTTGGAAATTACCATTTTCCACCATGAAATTACATGTGCATTTGCTTCATTTTTAAATAATTTTATTCCCTGTCAAAATTTTAAAATATATATCTTTTTTCATTAGTCTTTAGAAGGTAAGTTTTCATTATATACATTGACATTGAGTGACTTAAAAAAAGAAAAAGAAGAGTTGAGCTACTAAGAACCCGTTTGATAACGTTCTTGATTCTCGTTCCTTGTTTCTTATTTTTCATTTCTTCGTTTTTGAGAACAAGAAACGAGAAACGAAGAAACGGGAATATGTTTGATAACTATTCGTGTTTCCTATTTCTTGAAAAAAAAAAAGCGAAACAAAAACTTGTTTGATAACTGTTTCTTGTTTCTGTTTCATGTTTTTTTTTTTAATAATATAATATAAAAAGGATATGTCCTACATTAAAAATAAAAAAAGAAATTATCAAAAGTTTATATCATTTAATATAAATAAGTCTCTAGCACAACTAAACTCAATAACAAAATCTTATCTATCCTTCAAATGTTACCTAAATTTGATCGGCAATTTCATCTCTTACTCGAGCCATTTGTCTTAGATGATGTCAACTCACATCTAATTCAATTATATCACTCTACAAATTGTTTGGCAAAACGATCATTGATTTATTTCTAAAGTCATTGAATAGATCATCTTGACGATCATTCAATCTAATATAATTGTGAAATGTGCAACATGCTATCGGTATATATTTTGGTGTATTGATTAGGTAAGGAGACATTTGCTTAGAATAGGAAATCGGGCCTTCAAAATGCCAAAACAACGTTCAATGACATTCCGTAGTGAAGAATGTCGATAGTTAAATATTTATTCTTACCTCGAGGGCGATGCCTCATCTCTCTAAAATCTCATAAATGATATATTTGACTGTGAAATGGTACTAAAAATTCAAACATATTTGAATATCCCGAATCGACAAGATAGCCTAAGAGACTCTTGCTATTATTTTTACCACTCTTCAAATCAGCAAAAATTAAAAACTAACACATCAACCCACTTTAAATTGTTTGTTTTCCAAAACCATTTCGATTTTTTTATATATAAAAAAGGAAATATAACAACATGTTAGATGATGAAAAAAATTATTTTGGTCCTGAGTTTGAGGTCTAATTTCTATTTAGTCTTTTGGTTTTAAAAAATTGCTCATTTAGTCCTTAAACTTTTAATTGGTTTCAATTTAGTTCTTAAGTTTCAAAATGTTGTAATTTTACCTTTGACATTTGAGTTGTGTCTGAATTTAATCATTAGATTTCAAGATTTTACATTAGCTTCAATTTTTCATTAAATACCCACTTTCAAACATTGACGTCAATGTCTATTAATTAATCTAAAATAATTATGAAATAAAGTTTTAAAAACAATGAAAAATAGTGAAACTTAATTAATTATAATTCATTTAATTATATTAAATTTATTAACATACATTAACACTAAAGACGAAAAATAAGCATTTAGTGAAAAATTGAAATTAAAAATGTAAATCTTGAAATTTATGGACCAAATTCAAATAAAATTCAAATATCAAAGGTAAAATTGCAACATTTTGAAACCTAAGAACTAAATTGAAACCAAACTCAAAACTTAAATGATTAAATGTGTAACATTTTAAAATCTAAAGTCTGAATGAAAATGAGATCCAAACTTAGGATTAAATCACGAATCACGAATTGAATGCATTATTAAATGCATTTTCCTTTTAATCATCATTAAATCACGAATCGAAGGATGATTAAGATGCCAATTAAAATGGACCATTATTAAACAACAATAAATTCCTAAGTCCTTCTTTTTTTAGGATTGTTTGGTTGGAGAGTTTTCGTGGGAATTGGCATAGGTATCAAATTTTCATGATTGTTTCATAGTTTTCAACTTTTTACTTGGAAATAAGCTATTCTCAAGTATCTCATTTCCCACAAATAAGAGTTTTCTATTCCTTCCAAATCTGTGAGTTTTTTCTTTTTCCCTTCCTATTTATTGTTCATTTTACATATAATTTTACTTTGAATATAGTTAATTAATTAATTAATATTAATTTAATAAAAATAATAAAAATATTTATTTTAATAAATCAATAATAATCTATTAAAATATTTACTTAACTTATTTTTATAATAAAAATTTATTAAATGAATGGAATTATTTTTTTTTACATAAATTATTAATTTATTAGTCAACACTATCTTAAATATATTTAATTAGTAAACTAGGATTAGTTAAATTTAGTTAGTATTAAACTTCATTTTTTTCAATAATAATAATAATTTATTACTTTATTGTTTTTTTTAATAATCAAGTGATTAATGTTGAGATTAATTTTAATTTAATCATTCATTATGAATATATAATCATGACTGATTATTTATAAGAATTGAATTATTTATTGTGATTAATTTTTATTACTCCATTCATTATTAACATATCATATTTACAAAATACTTTTTAGTATTCTTTATTAATATATCATATTTTCATTTCATTTTCTTCCCTTTTTATATAATATATTATCTATTAAAATATATATTTTTATATTATTTAATTAAAATTAAAATTACTAATGTTGAACTTAATTAATAATAAAAATGATTAAGTATTATATTATAATTAGTATGATGTTCATTAAATGCATTAATTAGTTAATTTTAATTACAAATTACCGAGTATTCAAATATTCATGATTAAAATTATTATTGATTCGTAATTAACTTTTTATTGATATATTAAATATTTTTTATCTTTAAATTATTAATCTATTATAATTATTATAAGATTTTCATGTTTAATTACATAATTAAACGACACAAATTTTATTCATAAAATTCTGATAGCATTCTCATACACCACCAAACAAAGTCATTTTTAATTCCTAGACATCTTATTCCCAGACATCTTTTATTCCTAAAAATCTATAAAACCTTAAACCAAATGATGCCTTAAGGGTTTCTTTTTCTTATTAACAAAGTTATAATAACTAATAAGCACTTAGTATTATGAATGAATCCAGATTTGATGGAATAAACCAAATTAAAGATAGAGAAAGAAAATAGTAGATAAGTGAATCTAGAACCAAATAAGTCTAAGTGTCAACTAATCATTAGTTTAAACAAATCTTATCATAACTTAAGTAGAATAATAAAATATCATCTTTATCACATTCTTAAGAAGAAAAGTTAAATTCCAATAATCCTTTCTATAAATATATTTATTATTATAACTCCATAGAAAGTACTTGAACTTCATCTAGTTAGAAGAACCTCCCGACTTATTTTCCATTCTACAATTTTTTATCTTTAACTTTGGCGTCGTCTTCTCTTTCTTCGAAATTCAAATTTATCCTATCACGTGAAGGTTAGAGTTTTTTTTTCTTTTCTTTTTTCCCTCTAGATTTTGTAATCAACATACATAATTTTTATGTTTTTTTATCCATAATTTAAATTTGAAAAGTTAAAATACATAATTATATTAAATGAAGATAAAAACATTTAGTAATATAGTATGTGATGTTATAAATCCAATTCAAAATTTTTTAATTAAAATATATATTATATAATGTATTGTAAATTAAATAAGTTAAGTTTCAAGTCTGGTCCCTATGGTTCTAATAGTTAAAAATTAGTCTATATGATTTTAAACTTTTAAATTTAGTTCCTATAGTTTGGCATAACTTCATATGTAGTTCCTTTAGTTTGTTAATCTTTCTTAAATATCCCTACATATGGACTATTATTATAATATAAATCGCAAGACCTAAATTTTAACTTACTCTAAATTATGGGGATTAGAATTTTAATCTTTCTATAAATTATATAATATTACAAAACAATAACGGTGTAATTTCTTTAACATAATACATGTTCAAAATAAATTAATAATAATTTATTGTCAACTAATATTTATTGGATAATCATAATTAGTTTACAATTATTTAAATTATAATTCAATTTTGAATTTTCCTACTAAACACATATGTGAAAACATGAAATATAATAATATTTTTATTTAATCCCTTGTTTTCAAATTTATATCTTAACATTTTTTGAAAGTACCAAGATAAAAATTAAATATTTAAAAATATAGTGATCAAAATGGTAATTTTCTTTAAAAAAATTTTAATCAAAAAATGGTAAAACACTTGTGTTGTTGGTAAAACACTCGTTTTTCTTTTTCTTTTTTTTCCTTTTTTAATAAAGCAATTTTATAAATGCTAAATTATTATAGTCGCTTTAGAATCAAATTTTGGATAATCAACACTTTCAAGTGGTTCTAAACCAATTTTGATTAGTTCAAATGATGTTTTTTTATTTATAACCAAACACCCTATTAAAAAAAAAAATTGATCTTGACATTTAAAATTACTTACAAAAATTAATCTAAACAAACCTTTTATTTATGTTCAAAGAAATGTAGGATTGGAAAGATTTAATCATCTATCCTCCTCTTGAAAGACATGCATTTAAATCAGTGGAATTATATTCGATAAAATTATTATTCAAGTATGCTCTTTAAAAAGGGTTTTTTTCTATTATTCTTGTTCTTGTTATCTTTTAATTTTTAATTTTTAATATTTTGTTTTTGAGGAAAAGAGAAGAGTGACCTTAGTTTAAATATTCTTTTGGTTATTTAAGAAAAATAAATGTTGAAATCGGAGTGATCATTGTTAACAGTTTTTTTTTTTCTTTTTTTTTAGTATTATTATCATTAATTAGTTTTATTAATTAGCCTCTCGAGATAATTTGTTATAAACAATGCATTCTCATGTTTTTTTCTTTTTTCAAAATTTGACATATATAATATTGTTAAATAATCAAACATGATATAATTAAAATAAAAATCAACTTAAATATAGCTTATTTGTTTGTTCTAAAACTAAACGCAGCTCAAAAAAAAAAAAAAAATAGAGTGAAAATCTCAAACTAGTAGTAAAACTTGGCAATACAAAATTGACATGTATTATTTTTCATTAAATCCTCGTACCCATCCCTCATTTATCATACTAAAAAAATTACTTGTATTAATATTTTCTCAAAGAAATAAATACTTGAACCAATAAATTGACTGTAATACTATATTCTTAAAAAAAAAAAACTCCTAAATTTATTTGCTTTTCTCACAATATGTGAGATGAAATCGAACTTTTGACTTCTAAATAGATAGTATAAGTTCTATACCATCACTTTTACCGGTGATATTGACAATTTTAATTAGTTAATAGATATATAAAATTAGTTAATAGTGTATTCATTTAAATGTGATAAAGAAAGGTTGTCCAATTCATTCCATTGTATGTTTACAAAAACAACACGTCACCGTCTTTTTAAAGTTACAAATTTTATTGCACAATATTTATATTTTAAATATAAAATTTAATCTCTATATTTTAAATAAAATTAAAACAACGTCCAACAATCCCACTTTTTTTTTTTTCCGAAAAATACATCGTTGGAATTGGGTTGAAACACCAAGTAGCTCGAGATTCAGGGTTGTTGCAATAGCCGAACATGAGGAAAATATCAGTTATACCGATATGGACAAGATCATTTTTTTAGCAATGGGTATACTCAATGAATTCCATTCGTTATATATCAACGTTTTAATAATACTATTTGAAAGGTTTAAAAACATATAGTAAAATACTAAGGGAATGTTTGGAGCAAGAAGTTAGTTATTATAGTTGGATTTTAATAGTTTGTGTTTGGGTATAAATTATATTAGTTTGGGTTATAATAGCATGTTTTTGAGATGTAAACTATTTAGTTTGAGAAGAAAATGGTAAACATTGTAGCAAAGAATAACAAAAATGATAAATGTAAAATAGTAAAAATTGTAATAAATAGTAAATACGGTAACAAATTGGGGTTTTGAAATAGTGTTTATGGTAGTTAATTGAGGGTTCTGAAATAGTACATACGGTAACAAGAGGTGGTTATTATAATCATATGATAATATTTGCCCCAAATACCCTTTAAGATAGAATAAGTGAAGGAAAGAGCGTACTACTTCTAAAACACTTCTTATAGAAGTGAATAACTACTAACTTTCGAGATAATAATTGATATCTTAGTTATCACCTAAGTTCAAATTTGCAAAATTTTAACAACCTTATCCTTTCTAAAAGAGATTAATTACTTTTTTTTGGACACGTAGGATCAAGGATGATAGAATTTGAATTAGTTATTAGTTTTATAAAGTTTCAAAAAAAATAAATTACTTAAAATGTTTTTTTAATTTAATATTTTACTAATTTTGTTATGTAATTATCTCGTCGTCAAAATATGAAAAGAAAAAAAAGGCAAAATTGAAAATTTAGTGTAACAGAGGAATCCCACAATGCCCTCAATTTTGTTCACATGCAGAAGAAAGAAGAAGAGGACGAAGAAGAAGAGAGAGAAGCCGCAGCTTCAAATCCAACGTGTGGTCTCTGTGCATGGAATTCATTCACATTTCACTCAACCCTTTTTCCCAAATTCTGAAATTACTCCAAATTTTCGTCTATAAAAGAACTTCCCCAATTTCTTTTTACCAATACCCAGAAATCAATCAATCGATAATAATGGAGATTGGAGCTGTGAATCCTGAAATGGACACAGCTTCAACTATCACCATTAAAGGAATTCTCAGCCTCCTTGTTCAGAATGTCGATGAGAACAATGGCAGAAGGTTGATTTCACTCGGCATGGGTGACCCTTCTGCTTATTCTTGTTTTCATACTACCCGCATCGCTCAAGACGCCGTTGTTGATTCTCTTGAATCTGAGAAGTTCAATGGCTATGCTCCCACTGCTGGTCTCCCCCAAACTAGAAGGTTCAATTTCTAATTCAATTTCTATTTCTATTTCGATTTCGATTTCGATTTCGATTTCAATTTGAATTTATCCCCTGTTTTTGCCTTTTTTATTTGGGGGTTTGGAGTTGAAAATGGTTTCATGATTCAATGAATGCATGTATGAATTTTGTTCTGAATTTCTGAATTTGGTTTCGTTCTTCATTGTTTTGAATTCGAATATTCTTGGCTTATTCGTAGCAGTCTGATTCTGACCTTTTTTTTGGCTATTGTTTCTCATTTGTCCTCTTGTCATTGATTCTAGCCAACCAATGTAGAAGATTCTTTCCTATTTTTTCTTGCTTTTAGTTGCTTCAGTTACTGGGTATTTCTAATTCTTTCTACACGAATTAGATGCTGGATTGAGTTGCTCTTTTGCAAGCCTTTTAGGAGGAGACCAACTTTTGCCTCTTGCATCAGTATGGTGACTGTTCATCTGGGTTTCTATAGTTAAGATGTTTCACAACGAGTTTTAATATGTTTACTTCATCCAAGCTTGTATCATATTCATAGTAAGTACCAACCAATTAGAGGGTCAGACTCAGAGGCAATGTTTTTTTTTAGTACAAAGACTTCTTCTCTTCAAGTCACATCACATGGCTTCCAATTTATCATCAATTTCGATCCCTTGTTATATTTCCTTTTTCATCAGTTGGAGTTTTTGAAGTACTTCCTGGCATATCTTTTCCTATAATTTTCATTACTTATTCAGAAGCTGCCCTGTAACTTTCCAATGCAATTCTTTAGAAGAAACCATAGTAAAGCTAGAGAATGATCTGAACCAGCGATCTCACCTTATTTGAAACAGTTGATCACCATTTTCTCTCCGTATAAGGGACTTTCTTCGCTCTAGAAATGTTGTGATTTGAATTGTAATACTTGATGAAACAAGCTGCATGATTAAGTTTGTAATGAATATGTGTAGGTACTTTCCAATTCACTTTGTACTGAATATCTAACTAAAATGCATCAATTTTTGAACTGGGTCAGCTAAACAACCTACATGAATTGAAATCTATATCTATGGCGTAATCATAACTACTCATGTTTTGGGTAATCAATGACATGTAGCATCACATTAAGGTTGCAGTCTTCTTTTCTGATTTCTGTGTTTAAATTTCCCTTGAACAGATCGATTGCTGAATATTTATCTCGAGATCTTCCATATAAGTTGACATCTGATGACGTTTTTATTACGTCTGGATGCACACAAGCGATTGACGTTGCTTTGGCGATGCTTGCTCGCCCTGGTGCAAATATACTGCTTCCAAGGCCTGGTTTCCCAATCTATGAACTTTGTTCTGCATTTCGGAATCTTGAAGTGCGGCACTTTAATCTGCTTCCTGAACAAGGCTGGGAGGTCGATCTTGATGCCATTGAAACCCTTGCAGATAAGAACACTGTTGCCTTGGTTATTATCAATCCAGGGAATCCATGTGGAAATGTGTACAGCTATCAGCATCTGAAGAAGGTTGGTAATGTAGAATATATATAACCTCAAGAACTCAAGTATACTGTACCTACAAGAGTTTTGCTTTTGTTTTGTTTTCATTTTTTTTGACAGACAGAGTATCTGTATAATGTTTTTGGTTGATTGCCTTTCAGATTGCAGAAACTGCAGAAAAGCTTGGAATCCTTGTAATTGCTGATGAGGTTTACGGGCATCTTGCTTTTGGAAGTCGACCTTTTGTGCCGATGGGAGTCTTTGGATCAACTGTTCCTGTTCTCACCCTTGGATCTCTTTCAAAGAGATGGATAGTACCAGGATGGCGACTTGGTTGGTTTGTGACTAGCGATCCTTCTGGCACATTCAGAAAACCCAAGGTTCCTCCACCTCCCTCACCCGCGACTTGATTGCTAAATTGGAAATTTAATTAAATTAGCCGCACAACAAGTGACAAGCCTGTTTGCGTCATCTAAGGCTTATTGAACTATACCGTCTTTTCATGCAGGTTAACGAGCGAATCAAGAAGTATTTTGATATATTAGGTGGCCCTGCAACATTCATCCAGGTTCTCATCTTATAATTTTGTGTATTTTCAAATGCTGGCTGCTTTGCTTTTCTTTTGGGATCTGAGTTGCATCCGAACAAAATAAATTTCTCCTTTCATACAAGCCCGAACATATGGAGATGTTAGTCATATCAAAATTGATATAGAGACAAACACTAGGTTCTGGTAGATGCAGATGGTGATAAGATTCTGGCTATAGTAACTAAGATCATCAAAATATCAACTAACGACTCAAACTCGAAACTCAAATCTAGCTTTGTATGTATTACTGTTAGCACTAGATTCTGGTAGATGCAGATGGTGATAAGATTCTGGCTATAGTAACTAAGATCATCAAAATATCAACTAACGACTGAAACCCAAAACTCAAATCTAGCTTTGTATGTATTACTGTTAGCAAAGTTCCAAGTTGCAAGCTTCTTCTCATGCAATTTCTGCATGGTGTTTTGTTGTATCAGGCTGCAGTACCTCACATCCTTGAGTCAACCGATGAGGTTTTCTTCAAGAAAACAATTAATATTCTGAAGCAAAACTCCGAAATATGTTGCAGAAAGATCAAGGAAATCCCTTGCATTACATGCACACACAGACCAGAAGGGTCAATGGCTATGATGGTAATGAAAGAAACCACTAAATTAAGTACACAAAAAACTTATGAAATACCATGTTGCTTATTGGCCTATGGTTCAATAATGTAGGTAAGATTGAACATTGATCTTCTTGAAGATATCAGTGATGATATTGATTTTTGCTTCAAGCTTGCCAAAGAGGAATCACTCATCATTCTTCCAGGTAAGAACCCAAAAAAACCAATGCTTTTGATGACACTTCCAAATGTTATTTCAACACTGAGTTTGTTCAACTGTACAATACACACAACTGAAATTCAACAAATCGTGCTGTGGTTTCAGGAACGGCTGTAGGGCTGAAGAACTGGCTCCGGGTTACTTTTGCAGTTGATCCGTCCTTTCTCGAAGAAGCACTTGGGAGGCTTAAATCTTTTTGTCAAAGGCATACACTTATGATGTAAAGAAGTTGAGCAGCCAGTGATGCAAATGAAACAATAGGTGGAGTTTCATAAATTAACAGATAGTGAATGATTGTTGTAAGAGAAACTTCTTTTTACAAATAAATGGAAATCCCAGCAACTCCTTCCATGTACTGATGTAGCAATAAGTTCAAAGGAATTCATTGCTTTCTGAAATGATTGTAGGACATGAGAAATATATGGTCACGGTATCAGTTAGAGTACTGCCAAATGTACAAAATTATTGAAGTAGGGAAAGAACAGTGAGATTGAGTACCATGGAGATGGAGATGTGCCCCCCAACCCACTCACCAAAATAATCTTTTTTCCCCATTTTGGTATTGTACTTCTGAAACAATTTTGGTTAAGTTGAGAGTGTTCAGACCAAAATAAATTAAAGTTAAATGTAAAACGACCAAAATAAATATTTTAGGAATATATATGGACCAATATAAGCTAAAATTGAAAGTATATTGACCAAAGTAATATTCAAACCATCTAAAATGAGAATCATGTTGTATATTTGATAGAGATCGACTATTATGTTTAAGGACACAATGTAACATTAATAATCACATAAAAATGTACTATAGTTTATGCTGCCTAAAATGTTAAAAATCATTTTTAGTTTACTTTTTTTAGTTCTCAAAATTTGGTTTAGTTTTTTAAACCATTGATGAAAAGTAGATAACAAATGATGAAATTTGGAGGTGGAAATAATATTTATTGGCTTGATTTTCAAAAACAAAAGGGTTACCAAATGAGGTCATAATTTTTTAACTTTAGTTTGTAAGATGTAGGGTGTATTTGGATTACATTTTCAAGTGTTTAATTTTAAAAATAAGTCACATAAATAAAGTTTTTTACAACACTCAAAATAGCTTTTGAAGTGTATTTTAATTAGTTTTTAAATAAAAATGAGTTTTTTAAAAACCATTTGTTCCCTTAAATCAATCCAAACGGGCCCTTAGTACTTCTAAATATAGTCCTTGTACTTTCAAATTTGTAATAAAATAAATTTTTGTACTTAAACAATTTAATAGGAGTGTAGATGGGTTGGGTTGGGTTGGGTTGGGTTTTTTTTTTTTTTTTTACCAATCTGAAAATTCGGGTGAGTCAAGTTGGCAACCAAAATGACCCAAACATGGTCTCCAACCCAACCCTTGGGTTGAGTTGGGTTGGTTTGTCAGGTTATTAATATTTTTTTCTTCTTAATTTAAAATACTTAAATTTATCTATAACACATATTTAGTAACTAAAATTTTCATAGAATTAAATTCTTACATACTAAATATCTATAATATATATTACAAACTTTATATAAAAACAAATATTTTTTAAAGAAAAACATAAATAATTCACAAATTCATCCCTTCTAAATGAAATATAAATGTATTTTATTTATATATATGTAACTCGGATTGAGTTGGGTCAATCCAAATCTTTTTTCTATTTAACCTTAGACCCAACCCAACCCAGGAAAAATAGAAAAAATTCAACCAAATTCAATGCAAAAACCAAACTAACCCAACCCAACCTTTATAGTTTGGGTTGGGTAGACCGAGTTATTCAAGTTGTCGGATCATTTGAACACCCGTATAATTTAGTGTATGAAAAATACTATTAAGAGATTTGATGAAATTTCTTATACATGTATATTGTTAAATTGGTTAAGAGCCAAATTTGTTATAAATTATAAAAATAAGTCGTTACATAACCAAATTAGCAATTAAGTTAATCAAAGTTTTCACGAATATCAAAGTTTAAAGACTAAATTATTATAAATTGGAAAGTACAGGAATTGTGTCGTTACAAACGACTAAATTGTTATTTTCTAAAATTTAAAAACTAAATTATTACAAATTTGAAGGTAGAAAACTGAATAGTTATAAATCAAAAGTTAGAGACTAAATCATTATTTTTACGAAAATTAATTGACTAAAAGCCATAAAAACCTTGCCAAAAATGTAATAAATTCATTATCAATAATTTAAAAATATCAAATTCGAGTTGGGTCTTGGATTACACCATTTCATGGTCGGGTCAACCCGACTCGAATATATATATAAATAAAGTTAAAAAAACAGTCAAATTAAAAGAAAAAAATAGAACCGATTACTCAACCCAATCCAATCCCAACTATGCACACCCTATCAAATATATATTATTGACCCGAGGTTAATCCCGACGCCAGCCCACGTATTGAAATGAAATAAAATAAAATAAAGGCCAACCGCCGGCCTGTTGCTCATGTGAAAAGTTAATATGTATGTTCAGTGGTGTATTCCTGTTCCTACTCCTTTTGCCACGAAGCTTTGGCCAAAGAATGCTCCGTTTTATACAAGTTTTTTTCCCAAAAGACAAACAGAATAAAGGGGAATTCAATCTCTCTCAATCCTCCAAATACTTATCGACAAACTTTCAGACAGTCAATCCCAAAACGATTCTTTCTTTTCACAAATATCCATTTGAATACGATCTGAAACCGGCAAATTACAATCGAAGTGGTTAGTTTTTATGTTTCTTTATTGATCTCTACGCCCTTTATGTTGGCCGCTTTTCATGCTTCTGCACTGCACGTTCTGTAAATTTTCTTTGCGTTCTGTTCAATGGAGGCTTTGAACTCTCCTTCTAATGAAACTCAAGGTGGGGTTTTCTTTCTCTTTTTTTTTTTTTTTTCCCTTTTTTTTCAAGTGGGGTTTGAGATTTTTGTGGGTTTCCTCCCCCCCTTTCTGGTCTTTTTTTGTTGTTAATATGATTGTTTCTGTTTGTGTAATGATGCATTAGCGATTGGAAATGGAAGTGAAACTGACTTGAAGGTTCATGTGTTCTCATCTTCTTTCGAGGTAAGTTCTTGAAATCCTATGTTTGATTGATCATTTTTGCCCCTTACATGTTTGTATTGTATGTTTTTCATTTGGCATGGAGAAAGTTTGAGATAGATAGAAGAGGCTGTGAGGTACTGAATCAACTTACTATTAAAGGATTGGATTATGGTTTCGTTAAATTTATCCTCTATATGGTTAAACTTCCATGCTTCGAGTCTTAGGACCTGTTGGAACCTGTTTGAGTTTAAAAAAAGTGTGATAGTACCCAAATGAGTTGAAGTATAAATTATATCAAAACTACAAGATAAATTAAATGTTTGGAGGTACTTGAACCCTCCTCTTGAGAAATCTCTTGAGTCTTAATTCACTGACCAAAATAATTCTTCCTTTCTCCTTTTCCACTCTCCTAAAAGCACGGACACTTTAGTTTGACTAACGTGTTCGTGTCCAATATTTGGACACTCCGACACTTGTTGGACACGTATCGGATACTTATTAGTGCAATAGATGTGTTAGACACTAGTTGTACAAAGTCAAAATAGGACCAATATTTGGTAGGCATGCATCAAACACTTCTTACATATTCTAAGTCAACATATATATGACAAATAATAAAATTTGAGAGCAAAATACATCAAACTAATTTTTAAGCATAGAAATGAATAAAATAACTTTGAATTTCCTTCTTGGTTCATGATGATATATATTTTACAATATGTATGTTTTAATAAACGTGCCATTACCGTGTCTCTGACTTGAATTTTTAAAAAATGATGTGTCGCCATATCAGTGTCGTATTGCATCTGTGGTTCATATCCGTATTCGTGCTTCTTAGCCACTCTCTTTATATATAGCCAAATAGATATCAAAGTATTTTTAAGCTTTTAGAAAGTCATTTCAAATAGGTCTTAAGCTAGTTTAGCTTATTCAATAGTAGGGTTGCAGGTTTGAAATTGATTGAACTCAGTTAGTTTGATTTGTTTGAATTTTGAACTGGGATTATCCTCACCTGTTGGTTTGGTCATCTTAAGTATATTACCAAAATCTAATTGGTCTGCTCGGTCTGAATAGATTTCGTAGTTTGGTGCACCAGTTTTGGTCGCTCAGGCAGTTTGGTTTTTCATAAGAATTGACTTGTCTTTCTTTTTCCCTCAATGTTGATGTATTTTTACCAAAAGTTTCTGGATTGGTTGTTGAAGGTGAGAAACATTATTCTATGAGATTATGTAGGAGACGTTTTTCTAGAGAAGGAGCTGAGTAATTTGTTGAGTTTTCTAATGGGTTTTGTAAAGTATCTCTTAAATCATTGATTGACTTAAAAGCTTAAGTTGTTAAGGTAAATTTAATTATATATCTAACATTCACCCTCACTTGTGGGTTTGAAATATGAAGAAGACCCATTAAGTGAAAATCAATATTAATTGGGGAGGAAACAATGTTGTAGAGGCTTGAACATAGGACCTCCCTGGACCACCTACTTTAATACCATCTTAAATCACCGATTGACCCAAAAGCTGATGGGTGAAGGTAGATTTAATTATATATGTAACAGTATCATTGATGCAATTATTTTGCTTTTCCTTTCAAACAGTTGCTTGAAAAACTTCACCAGAAATGGAGTTTGGTCAAGAAGAAACCATATCCAGCAATGTATTCCAGCATTTTTGGTGGAATTATTACAGATCCAGCTATGATGGTGATTCCTATTGATGACCACATGGTTCATCGAGGCCACGGTGTGTTCGACACGGCCATTATTTTAAACGGGTTGGTACATGGGAATACTTCATCAAATTTATTTCACTTCCTCAAAATTTCTCAAGCTGCTGAACTGTTACTTCCTTACCAACTTTATTTGTTTAAGGCTTCGTTTTGGTTTCTAACAGACATTTGTATGAGTTGGATGCCCACCTCGACCGCTTCCTAAGATCGGCTTCAAAAGCAAAGATCTCTTCTCCCTTCCCGCGGTCAATTCTTCGAAGCATTCTTATCCAATTGACAGCAGTTTCACAGCTCAAGAAAGGCACTTTAAGATACTGGTTAAGTGCAGGGCCTGGAGATTTCTTGCTCACGCCTGCTGTAAATGCGAAATCTGCATTCTATGCAGTAGCCATTGACGATGACTTCTCTCAATGCAAAGAAGGGGTTAAAGCGATAACAACCACAGTCCCGATGAAGACGCCTCAGTTTGCAACAATGAAGAATGTGAACTACCTACCAAATGTACTAGCCAAATTGGAAGCTGAAGAGAAAGGGGCATTTGCTTCCATCTGGGTTGATGAAGAAGGCTATATTGCAGAAGGTCCAAATGTGAATGTCGCATTTATAACCAATGAAAAGGAGCTTATCTTTCCTTCTTTCGACAAGGTTCTCTCTGGGTGCACTGCACTCCGACTTCTTAAGATAGCTCCAAAGTTGGTCGAGGACGGGAAGCTGAAGAGTGTAGGAACTGCAAACCTTACAGTTAAGGAAGCCAAAGGCGCTGCCGAAATGATGTTTGTAGGAAGCACACTTCCGCTACTGCCAATCATCTCATGGGATGGAGAACCTATTGGAGATGGTAACATCTATTATCTGATCGAAACTTCTGCTAAAGCGATAATGAATTAAGTGTTCTTAATAAGCAATTCCATTGATTCTCTGCTACAGGAAGTGTTGGAGAACTGACGATGGCGCTATCGGATCTGCTTTGGGACGATATGGTCTCAGGTCCTGAAACAGAGAGAATACCAGTTCCATATACACAGTGAAGCCCCCATAGAATCAAAGGATGTCAAAGGCAATGCTATCATTTGAAAATGAACATCCACCTGATTCTTACTGTTGCCTTTTTCCTTGACCATCTTTGCTTTCTCTGAACATGAATAAAAGGAAAATATCCTATTGGACATGTTCTAATAGCGATTGTTTTTCGGTTTTACTGTGTATATTCATCGATTGTTTGTAACTCGATGCTTGTATCAATGGAAAACACCAATGTGCAATATTCGAGCTGAGCTATGCTTCGAAGCTGAAGACGTGTTCAACTTTGCATTGATCCATATTATTATCGGCTAAATTATCTTTTGCATTAGGAATAAACTCAGTTTGTGTTTTTAGATTTTTCAAAGATTTTGGAAGAGCTTACAACATTTGTTCTTGTGTTCTTCTATGTGGACACTGAGAAGATGAGAGACTATTCTTAACAGAGGCTATGAAACTTGAGGTTTAATCAATAAATTTAATCTGAACTTATTATTTAGTTTTTTTACTATAATCTTTTTAAAAGGAAAATGTCCTCTCACTACCTTCTGTTTTGTTAGTAAAAAAAATTGGTTGAAGTTTTACATTTATATTCGGAACATGACATGCTTGTCAATTTACACTCTAGAATCTAAACAAATAGTTCCTATGATTTGCTAAAAGTCTAAAACCTTCCCAAATAGTCACTAATTAGGAACTATTTATGGAGATTTGAAATTCAATCTTAAAAATATTTAATCATAAAGTTTTTTTTGGGTAATTGACAAAAATAACCCTTTTCAAGTTTTGGTTTGAGTTTTGGACTCTTTTTAAAAAGTTTATTTTTTTGACCCCACAATTTTGAAAATTAATGAAAGTTACCCTAATACCCTTTACATTTCAAAACTCACTCAAACTCTCCAAACCCTCACTTTTCTTTTCCATTTTCGGTCACTCTTCTCCATTTCAAAAGTCCTCAATCTCACTCCATTTCACTCTCCCCATTCTAGATTTCCTTGTCATTCTCCTTTTCATTGAAGATCATTTGGAAATTTTCAACTAAGGTATGAATTTTCATTTTTTTACCACTCAATGTGTTAGTTTATATTAGATGTTCTTGTGTGAATATTTGAAATCTATGTTAGATCTATGTTGAATGTCATTTTTTCCCTAAAAATATCATGTTCGGCATTTTCTGAATAAGTTTGAGCCTAAAAATGAGTTTTTGGAAATCGGTCTTACCTGGCCGGGCTTCATACCATTGATCGGGCGGAGAAGTTTGAGGAAGATTTGGGGGAAGATTGCGTCCAATGGTAGACCGACCGAGCCGTATATGTATTTCGACCAGTATGGGTGGGAAAGAGAGGAAAGGACGAGGGGGAAGGGGGCAAAACCGGGTAGGTGTAGGTGGCCCCTGGCCGGGCTTCAAATGACTTTAACCGAATATGTGACTGGGCTAAGAAGTATGTTTGCGACTGGAATTTGGCTCGGTCCTGGCCCGGCTGGGTATTGGACCGGGTAGGGGGAGGGGATCGGGTAGCATGGGGGCGGGTCGAGTAAGCGAAGTTTCTAGAATTTGGCCCGGTCCCGGCCCGACCGGGTATGGAACTGGGTAGGGGGAGGGGACCGGGTAGCATGGGGTGGGCCGAGTAAGCCAAATTAGAATTTGGCTCGATCCCGACTCGATCAGGTATTAGACCGGATAGGAGAAGGGGACCGGGTAGCATGGGGGCGGGCCAGGTAAGCCTTTCTGGAATTTGGCTAGGCTAGGTATGGGACCGGGTAAGGAGAAGGGACCGGGTAGCATGGGGCCGGGCCGGGTAAGCCAAGTTTTTGGAATTTGGCTCGGTCCCAGCCTGGCCGGGTATGGAACCGGGTAGGGGGAAGGGATCGGGTAGGGGTATACTGGTTTTTCGCCCGATGCGATACCCGACCGGGTATGAGTCGGGCCATTTTTTTATTATTTATATTTATATATATATATATTATTTTTTTAAAGTATGTATTGATGATCATGATGTGTTGTCTTTTAATTTATCTATTTCATGAAAAATGTAGGTTATAATGGAACTAGATATGAAGGTTCATCTTAATCATTTTTCTGTAGCCCTTTCATGTTGTTCCCATATAGAAAAGATTATCCCTAAAATTAAGAAAAAACTATCTTTGACACAATTAGCCATGTTTAGACAAACATGTTTTGGTCATCTCCTTGACACAAACATCATTTTCAATGGACTACTAATTCATTATATTTTTCTTCAGGAGATAGAGGAACCTAGGAGAGATGTTATTAGAAGATTAAAAGGAATAAGGTACCATTCAAGCAAGTAGAGTTTGACCTTATCACAGGACTAAAACATCAAACTAGAAATATGAAGGGAGAAAATTCTTTTGTTAGACTTAGAGCTAAGTATCTAAACGATAATGAGGGCATGAAAGCATATGAGTTGGACTTTATTTTTCCAAGTATTGAGTCTGAAAACGATTTTGATGTAGTGAAAATTGCATTGTTTTATTTTATTGAGTTTGCTATGATGGGTAGAGAGAGGAAAAGGCAAATGGATTTGAAAATTTAGCAATCATAGACGATTAGAATAGATTTTGTAATGAGGACTGAAGCAAGAAAATTTTTGCCAATACAATTAAACGATTCAAACAAGGATTGAAAGATAAAGCAATAATTTATAAAGGCAGTACAGATGAAAAACAACATATGTACAGTCTTTACGGGTTTCCCCATGCTTTGTAGGTAACTTAATTAGTTTGATTTAATGAATATTCATAAAAGTACACCACTGATATACATTTATATTTCAAATAGCTATGGACATATGAAATGATTTCATCATTATCCAGACGCATTGCAAACAGATTGAATGACAATGCGATATCACGCATTTTGAGATGGTCGTGCCCACATTCTCCTCCATATGGAGTGATTAGAGACGAAGTCTTCGGATCAGATGCAATATGTTCCTTTCTAATTTTTTTAGGTTAGAATTATTTTGATGATCATAGCTTCTTAGTTTATTTATTCATGATTATAATTTTTTTGTAAGTGAGGATTACATTGCAACTCGTTCCTTCTGAGGAAGAGATTCAGTTTATGAATTGTGTTATGGAGTCACCCATCCCTCCATTTGCATCACCTGTACTACCTGTACCACCTGCACAACTAGAATTACCTCTACCCACAAATGATGACGATGTTGTTGGACCTTCAAACACTAAGGAGGTTGATGACAATGATGATCAACAAAGACATGACGGGAAGTCCCAGAAGAAACGGAAGAAGTACCACAAATTGATTAAGCTAGTCAAATGTCTTAATCGTCGCGTGAAAAGTTTGGAACGTGACCGAAAAAGTATTAAGAAGTACTTGCGACAATTATCAAAAGTAAGAATATACCATAATGATGATTCCTGTGATAAGTGCATGTTCTTGCGTGAATATTTACACGGCCTCCCAAACCTCCATCAATCACCCCGAACTCATGTTGGTCAATTGGCCGAACTCATGTCTGCTCGCTTTGTCTTCCACGTCACGAATTATTGCCATCGTATAGTCCGACAGTCTTGACGTACTGTTTGATACATCCATTCGACGTCTGTAATACAAGTCCTGTAACCAACCTCTAATATGGTTTAGAAATGAAGTGATTGGTAACAATCGTGCATCTTTTAACACTTCGTTTATGCACTCGATGAGATTTGTTGTCGTTTGATTGTATCTTCTATTACATTGGTACACCCAAGCCCATCGCTCAAGACCAATATCTTCTAAGTATTTGCGTGCACCTGGATACCCTGCAAATTGATTCTAATGGTACTTGAACACAGACTCATGACTTGCCTTGACTGCTTTGTCGAAAATTTCCTAAATATCTTTATTCTTAAAACTAACTAATAAAATAGCTTTCAAGTGATGGATGCAGATACCATGAAATACTTCTGGGAAGACTGTGTTAATTGCCTTTTTTATACTTGGGTGTCTATCTGATACGATAACCAAATCATGAACTTGTCCAATTGCACATTTTAATTGCTGAAGGAATCACACCCAAGATTCATCAGTTTCTCCATCAGATATACCGAATGTGACTGGGTATATTTGATTATTTCTATTGACCCCAGTCGCAAATAGGAGTTTACCACTGTATTTATCCCTTAAATATGTTCCATCTACAATTAAAACAGGGTGAATGCATTTCAGAAACCCCCTAATGGAAGCACTAAGAGCCACAAAGACGTGCTTGAAATATTTATCTTCCTGCATATCATATTTAAATGTTGAACCAGGATTTTCAATTTGTAAGGCTTCACCAAATTTAGGTAACTTCTTGTACGATTCTTCTAGTGACCCCCAAACAAGCACTAATGCTTCTTTCCTTGCCCTCCATGCCTTGTCATAACTTAAACTCAAACCATACTCTTTTTTTTATATCATTCACAATGTCCTTCGGTCTATATGAACGACTAACATCTTCAAACTTCGACGAAATTAAATGTCCGAGAACCCAACTAGAAACTTGTCTATGATCGTTATTCAATATTTCATTTCTACATGTGTGGACATTGTCATACTTAGAGATCTTAATTATTTCACAAATTTTCAATTTAACGGCTTGAAATCTCCATTTGCATTCTTCAACTAAGCATATAATTTTGTATAATGTTGTGGTCGTCTTATTCACCCTAAACTAAAAGTTACCTCTAATTGCTAACATAGATAACCGCATCTTTAAATCCTTCTTAGATATAAATATGTCACCAACTTGCACATCTTTAGAAGAATAAGATTGACCTGGCATGATTGTGCTACTATAAGGATGTGACAAGTCATGACCCGTTCCATGTGACGAGCCTCCGTAGTCTTCGATTGCTCGTTCTTCTGCAGGAGGTGTATGGTGGGTATTAATCTTGGGTTCCTCTCCATCATCCCTCCCTCCAAGATACAATTATGAAATATTGACATTGGTATATATCATCCCCTAAGTTATGAGTCGCCAAATTACTAGGCGATGAAGTAAGTGATGGGTTAAAATATGCGAGGAAAAATTGACTATCCGACTCCATCTTCCACTGTACTGGCCTAGATGTTGAAGGGATTTCTTTAGTTCGTCGGATATATGAATTTTTTGGATGAAATCCTTGGTTTGTTTAACACTTTGAAAGCGTGAATACATAAAGAGGTATTACTAAGACCTATTCCCATGTAAGGAATGTGTGCAGATCTTCATCATTCTGAATTACAAATGCAGGGGCGTTGGATCTCAATTGAAGTATATATCTTATAACAAGATTATACTCCTCTGACATTATACCACTTATCTTATAAACTTCGGTTAGGAATTCATTATAGGTTGTGCCCAACTCAATATCAAACCCCTGCAACTCTCCTCCATCATAATCCTTTTCCCTTTCATTTTAAACGCCATCGAAACAAATCCAAACATGAGGCATATTCCTACATTTTATATATTAGCTCCATCTCTACCAATGATGAAATCAAAATGAGGTTTGTCCCTCTTGTGTCTGCTTGCTACTCTCGCTTTCTCTTCCTTGATCGTAGTTGGTCCTACTTTCTTTTGCTGCTCAAGATGGTCGATTAAAATATAATGCAGTTAAATAATAATAATAAAAAACATGGTTATGTTTTTTGGCTCGGTGGTCCACCCGGTTTTTTTGTGTGCGCTCGGCCGGGTTAGGATCGACTCTACTGGGCCCGGACCTGGTGAAGCCAGGTCGGGTAACCCGGTGAAGCACGACTGGGAATCAAACTTATTCCAACATTTTATTTTGCTCCCGGTGAAGCCCGACCGGATAATTTAAACTCATTTGCTTCCTACCCGGTGAAGCCTGATCGGGAATAATTCCAGGTATCTAAATTATTCCAACATTTATTTTGTTTTCGGTGAAGCCCAACCGGGTAATTTGAACTCATTTGCTTCCTACCTAGTGAATACCCAGTGAAGCCCGACCGGGTATAAAAAAAGCATATTTTTTAAAATGTTTTTTTATATAAATTTATAAATAAATATCAATCAACAAAGTGAAATACATAACTTCTTAAAAAAATTTTGTTAAAAAAAAAGAAGAGAAAGAATACATACAACTAACAAAGCAAGCATAAATCAAACTCCAAAAATTTATAAATAAATATCAAATGCAGGGCATTGTCAATTTTCCCAGTAATTAGTGAACTATTGAGAATACATACAAAAATGAAATATATACCTTCTTACGACGAAATGTATAAAATTACAGCTTCGTGAAATACAAGTTTTGGACTTGATGAATTTCGTTCTAGAAACAATTTGATGAAGAGAATTTTTTGTGGGGTTGTAAAGAAATCAAATTTGGTGGAGAATTTTTTTGTGAGAAATTTTTTTTATTGATGGTTTTTGGATAAATTAATTTTAGGTGGAGAATGTAATCCATTTGACAGGTTGGTAGTTGAAATTGAAAGTGGGAACTTAATAAGGGGCACAAGAATAATTATACAATCAACAAATTTGGTGGAGAATTTTTTATGTAAATATTTTTTTGTTAATAGTTTTTGATAAATTAATTTTAGGTGGAAAATGTGAATTAATTTGATAGGTTGGTGGTTGAAATTGAAAGTGGGAATTAAATAAAGGGCATAAGAGTAATTATACAACCAACAACTTTGGTGGAGAATTAATAATTTTTTGTTAATGGTTTTTGGATAAATTAATTTTAAGTGGAGAATGTGAATTAAATTGGTAGGTTGGTGGTAAGGGGCATACGAGTAATTATACAACCATGCTTACAACATTTTCATCCTCAAGGGTAAAAAAAAACTTGTTTTCAAAAAATAGAATAAAAAAACAAAATAGAAGTTCTAATGGGTCATTTTGCCCAATTTTCCAATTTTTTTCATATATTTCGTAACTTTTGTAAAAGATCAAATATTATTAGTTCAACAATTGCATGGATGAAGGATTAGATTATTTGACTTATTCGACTTTTAATATGATAATTAATATCTTATGAACTTAGTTATGTTTAAAATCGTGGAGGTCTTACTTTTTCTTTTTTTGAATTAAAAATTGTGGGGGTGTGATCAAACTATCGATCTTTTAAGATCCATTCAACTATGCTTGAATTGACCGACAAAGGTATGTTTATGAACTTTGAGATTTATAAATATTTGATTTTTATTTTGGAGGATGAGTCTTTAAATTTTTAATTTTGTGTTCAATAAAATTTTGAACTTTTAATATTATCTAATTGGTTCTTAAAAATTCAAAAAAAATTCAATTTATGTATTATAGAATCTTAAATCTTCAATTTTGTATCCCGTAAAATTTGTGAATTTTAAAACATTTGAATGTTTATTGGCGAAATTTATAATCTTGAAAATTCAAAGATTCTATAGACACAAACCTCACTAATAATTATATATATATATATATGTATGTATATATATTGATACATACAAGGTTTCCAAGATTGAAAGGAACGTAGGTTTATCATTTTGTGAAAGTATATTGCCTTAGAAAAATGTCACAAAAAAACCAAAGAGGAAATCAGAAAGAATGAAGATGCTATATATTAACACCGGTCTCCAGCGTCCCACAATTGACAGCGCTACAGAAACGCACACACAAACCTAAATCGGTAAACGAAGAAGAGAGATTTTCGATCGATTTGTGCGGATTCGGATTAGGGTTTTGCCCGTGCTGTTGATCTTCAGCTTCCGCATCAATGGCGACGGGGAAATCACCTACGCCGGCATCGCAGGAGCTGCAGCAGAGCAATGCAGCGGCTAGACCTGGCCTGAGGAAGCCAGTCTTTGTTAAGATCGAACAGCTCAAGCCCGGCACCAATGGCCACACACTCATCGTCAAGGTTGTTAGCTCCAATACCGTGTTGCAGAAGGGTCGATCGGTGTCTCAGCACCTTCGACAGACGCGGATCGCCGAGTGCCTTGTTGGCGATGAAACTGGAACCATTTTGTTCACTGCTCGTAATGATCAGGGTATGGATTTTCGAATCTTCCATTACTGTTTGTTTTTCTGGGAAATTAGGTATTGTTTTGATCGCAGCTGGGGAGGCTAAATCAATGATTAAGTAGGTTGGGATATTTGAATTATGTACCTCTTAGCGATTGGAATTTGACATTATCACGTACTTTTAAAACTAAACCAGTGTTTGAAACAATGAAATGATATGGATTCTAAGATGGGTTTTGGAGGATTACCTAGTTCTTGCAGATGTGCTTAAAGAAACTTAGAAGTAGAAATAAGAGATCGTAAAGGATTTTGGTGTTTTCTTATTTGGTGGTGGTCTCTGTTTTATGGATTGCATAAGAAGCATTGATTTTGCTCTACAAAACGTAATTTCAATTTGATTATGAATGGCTGGCTAGGAAGAATCTGATCCCTGTGGTTTCCTGATCTTTCGAGTGAGCTTATTACCAAAGAGTCTCAATGTCTCCAAGGTCCAAACCTTATGGCGGGCGTGGGTGGCCTCGGGTATGGGGGAGAAGAGATCTGATGGGTATATTTAAGATTTTAATTGAAACTGAAAGTTTGATGTTAACTCCTCACAAATCCATAGCCCAATCTGCTTCTAGTTGGTCTGTGAACTGTTGCCACTTGAGTCTTTAGCCTTGAAATGGAATTTTTGTAAACAAGGATAATGATATATTGATATGCATTGGACCGATATATCATGGTTACCATACAAATATATATGTTTGGAAGGTATATAATATGTGCGAAGCATACTTAATCATATTTTCTTTGTTACCTCAGCATTTGATCTTATCTAAAGTTTTAAATGGGTTGTGTTGTTCCCTCAGTTGATCAAGTAAAACCTGGGACAACTATCATTCTTCGAAATGCAAAGATCGACATGTTCAAAGGGTCTATGAGGCTAGCAGTTGATAAATGGGGCCGCATTGAGCTTGCCGAACCTGAAGATTTTGTCGTCAAGGAAGACAATAATCTATCTCTAGTTGAGTATGAACTTGTGAATGTTGCAGAGGAATGAGAAGGTACTACTAAAGGCCAACTTTATGCATACCATGGGTTGAGATAGCTGGTCATCGAGTTTCCTGGTAATCTGCTGATGTGAATATATAACAACGCTATATTATAATTTTGTGTGGGTGAAGTGTTTAAGCGAACAATCCCTTGATTTCTTCTAAACTTCAAAACATGAAAGCTATATTCCGTCGGTATGACTTACATGAAGGCCTGTTTTGTCTGATAAAGGTATAAATAGGTACTAGTTTGGTACTTATAACTCTGGGAATGTAATCAAGCATTAACACGACAAAGAATGCTTTGGTATGCTCTGATATCATTTATCACATGCAGATATTTGCTGCGTATGTATATTGTATATTCTCTGGCAATTCTTATTACATGCAGGTTCACATGGACTTGTCTCCTAGAAGGTGGCTTAACTTTTAAGGCAATGGTAAAAGTCTTTTGGACCAATGCGACAGGTAAACTGTCTAAAACTTTAACGAGCATTAGCCTGTGAGTTGGATCCCTTTACTCGCTGTTCTGAATTTCAAATTTTGTATCACTGAATTCCATGAAACCTTTAGTAGGGTGTGGGAAATCTGCACGTTGTCGAGAACATATGCCTTATCTAGTTGAACTATGTTCAAGTTGGTCACTTTGTAAGCTAGTTTGTCGAGTGATAATCGATCGAACTGCCTTCAAACAGTGGTGGGTTGGGTTGACTCCCACCTCTTCTTCACCCCATGCGTTGTTGTTGAGCAACTCCATTTTTCTCTTCAAATGGTGACAGGAGATGAATTATTAATGCTATAATCTACCGTCCTTTTGAACTTGAATTTATTCTAAGAACAGGCAGCTACGAAATTAGAGTTTCACGTGTTGATGGTTGAAACATTGTCAAGTAAATACATTCTGAATTATTGTTTTGAGTAGTTCTTTTCTTGATTTTTTTTTTTCCTTTTTTCCTTTTTTAAGTTAAATATTTTTCAGCTGGTATCTAAATGCACTATATATGAGGTCATATTACAAATTTCCTCAACTTTAAATTTGGTATCTAATAGGTCTCGATTTTGGAAAAATCAAATGATCACCCGCAAGTAATAAATAAATAGTAACCAAACAAGTAAGTTCCATTTGATTACATTTGTGGTTGTTTACATGTGTTTCGTAATTGTAATGAAATGTTGGGTTTTTGTTTACATGTGTTTCGTAATTGTAATGAAATGTTGGGTTCTCATTGCTAAATCTATAATCAACAAAAGCAAGGGTTGAGGATGATCAATTTGATTGAGTTTGAGAATTATGTGGGATCTACTAACTTCTTAGACGCTTTTTAATGATTTTTTACATTTTGACCTCTTATCGTTCTAATTGTTTTGGTTGATCAGTAACGATCACTCAATAAAAGCTAACTTTATTGTTTGTTCATTTTTATTCATTGATTATATAGGTACATGTGGACGATAATGATAACAATGATAATGATAAAGTTTTCATAAGTGTCAAAGATCTCTCTTCGTTTCAACTCCTTCAATCTAAACATTGTCAATCGATCCCATTTTCCTCCATGAAGAACATTGGTATCTCCATTCGTGATTCTGATTCCACAATACATATAATACGGATTATTTGCATTCTTCACAATTACAATTATTCTCGGCACCAACAATGGAAGATCTGGCGGCTTCGATTTCTACAACCCCATAATCGCAATTGGAAATCCTTTGGTTAAGCCCATCAATTTCACTAGAATTTGAAGCGGAATGTTTTGGAGGAGGATTTTTCGATATGAATTTTCTCAATCTCGTCTCTTTGCCAGGAAATCCACTGGTTAAACCCCATTAGTTCCTTCTCGAATTCATCTTTCGAAACCCTAATGATAGTTAATTTCATGGAGGTTTATTGAATTTCACCCCATCTGTGCCGATTTCTATTGGATTATCCTCGACGTTTCTCTTGAGTTCCTCTATTAGATCTCACTCTCCATTGCAGAGGCCTCGAGAAATGGGCGGTGGAGGAGGAAGCAGACAAGCGGTGGCTGTTTTGGCCGAGGAAGATGGATTTGAGAAGGGAAGTTTGGGGATCATGAGTATGGCTCTGTTGATTTTAGAGTTGGAGTTGATAAGGTTTTAATAACAGAGGGTACTTGGTAATACATATTCATCGCATTACAACGGTTAAGTAAAACACCTCAATCATTATAATATTACATTTGTAAGATGTCTAAGTAAATGTATTATGTTTATAATTGATATTACAATTGATCCATTGACAGAAACTCGTCATGATTATATATATTTTCATTATGAATTAATAAATGTGGTCTTGATATGTATTTGACCTATTTGCATTTATCAAAATTTTTTGAAACACAAAGTTGTAAGTTTAGGATTCTATTAAAAACAAAAGTAATTTAATTTTATATCAGATAAATATTAATTTAAAATATTTGAATATGTTAGACATTTTATTTTATTTTGAATATCTCATGCGCTTTCAGTTCTAGGACACGTACTTTTAATTTAAAAATATTTGAATATGTTGGGCACTTTTAAAATATCGAATAAATTTTATTTCAGTTCCTGCCTGCCTTTTCATTGAATTATGAAACATATGTAAGGTACAAAATTGATGGACTTTTTTTTTTCTTTAAGAAGCAACATTAGAGCTAAATATTTATGATGAGTTTTAGTAAAATTAATTTGTCTTATGAAAATTTTAATATTTTTAATTAATGAGTTTATGAAGATTTTTTTTTCATTTTTTTTTAAAAAGGTAGTGGGCGAATTAAACTGAAATTGAATGGATGAAGAAACCACAACATTTAACTAATTTAATGGTGAAAATTAATACAACATAATTAGCTTAGAGGTCTTAACATAGAAAATTTCCTAAAAAATTAATTTGAGTGTGACTCATTTAAAAATTTTGTTTGCTCTTATTTAAAAAATAAGTCTTGTTTGCTACTGTACACATCACAACTCAAGACTTATGTTCATGATTAAGCTTATAATTGAAATTGAAGAAAAACTTGGGCTTAGCGTGGGAACCATTGTGTTTGGTGCTTCCAATAATAACAATTTTTTTTCATTTTTTTATTTTATTTTAAATGGGTAAAAAAATGGACCAACGAGTTAAATGCAATACCTAATCATTGTCCTTACAATTAAGAGATATTTTGAATAATTTTAACGATTTTTTTAAAATACACAAAGATTATGCTTCATTTGTTGAACATAACTTTTCTCGCCTCCTTTTAACCACATTCATTCTTTTCTATTACCTTTAGTTCATATTTGATAGTGATTTTTAAAATGTTGAAATCTTTTTTTAAATGAAAAATAACCATTATATTACCTGATTTTCTTTAGTACAAAGGATTAAAGTAGTAATAACATAAAAGAATTATTAAAAGGTGCTTCATATTTAATTCATCTAAGTGACCTAATAACAATCCTAGTTCGTTGATGCAATACAAAGTCTTGCGAGTATAATATATTAACACATATATTTGAAGCAATATTATTAACCATCTGCTAAACAATAGATGAATATCAACAAACTTATGGGGAAAAAAAAACAAATTCATTTAACAAAAACAGAAATATAACTTTTAGAAATCTAATCAATATAAATATAAAAAATGAGAGTGTGAGAGCCAAAATACAATAATGTTATAAGTTCAAGAACACAAACTAAATACAAATTCCAAAATTTTATATCTATATACTGAATCCACATTGAAAACGGAAAGTAAACTAGAAATAGAAAAGAACGAGAAAACACAAATATAACCTCAGAAAAGGTTTGATAATGTCAACTTAAAAGTAAATGAAAAAAAAAAAAAAAACTTCATTTTAAATGATATCGGTCAAATTTTACTTTTCCGATAAATTTTAAATGTATCACCATAGTTAGATATTGAGTTTAGAGTAAAAAAGACCAAACTACATATAGTTCGATTGTCATAATAATGCTTTAGTAAGTAGGAGGTCTATGGTTTGAACATTGTAATTCAAAAAATTAAGAGAGAGAAAAAAACAGAGCTCTCAAATATTATTCAAAATCTCAGAAATAATCCGGCAATCTTGGGCGGCGGCCACCGTCCCCGCCAAAACCTCCGACGGCACCGGAACGCTAGGGTTTTTATTGAAGTTATCCAAACAGCTATTCGCATTCCTAATCGTAATCTCCAAAACGTTTCTACCGCCAGCATAGTCTCCCGCCGCGACGGATCTTGCGATTCCCGGAAAATTGCCAGCGGCAGAACCCGTCGACAACCAGCAATCATTCAAAAGCGTCTTCAATGTGGAATCCGGTGTAGAACGGACAAGGCCGCCGAGCCTCTGCGCCATTAATTTGGTATTTTTCTCGGCACATCCAATGGCGATGAGTGCGAGTCCAAGGCCATCGGCGGTCTGACTTCCGGAGCCGGAATTGAGGCAATCGGAACAGATCTTTGGCTGCTCTGTCTTGCAGCAGAGGTTGGCGATTAAGGCGGCGTCAGGTTTCGCCGGAGAGAAAAGGGCGAAGAGGACGATAATTGGAAGGATTGAACTGAGGAGATTCATGTTTGATTAGATTTTGATGAAGAATTGATGTTGAATTGCACGTATTTATATCTGGAATTCGTGAAGCGTTTCATTTATTATTTATCAAAGCTTTGATTTTCTTGTTTGGAAATAATCGAGACTTCCAATTTGAATTTGCATTTTCCTACTATTTTTTTTTTCATGTAATTAGTTTTGAATTCTATTTCGGTCGGAATTTTAACTTCGGTCCATTTTCATTCGATTTTGAGTTTTGGTTGTTTATTAATTTCGAAAATAAATTATTTTTAAAAAAATTTGAAATATATAACAACTACTCCAAAATACTTTTAAGTAAGTTTTTTCTCTAGCAAAAAAGACACTTCATCTCCTCAAATTATTTTGATATAATATTATTATCTTTGTTTTGGGATTAAAAACACTTTTGATCCCTTAACTTTTAGGAAAGTAACAATTTAGTCCTTAAATATTGTTTTGTAACAATTTAATCCTTGAACTTTAATGAGAATTTAGTTTTTGTACTTTTAAATTTATAAAAACAAATTTACCAAAATTAGATGTCAATTTTTATTATTTTATGATGTAGATTTTGTATTTATAAAAAATATCAAATTTCTAATTAGTTTATATATTTATATATACTATATCAAAAGGGGGAGGGGAGAGCCCTTCAATTTTTTTGAAAATTTCTACTTTACTCTCAAACTTTTTCCATTTATGGCAAGACACTTCATTTATGAAAGGACACGTTGATTCATACAAAATCTTCTCAACAGAAAAAAAAAATCTATTAATAGACACATATATATAAAATTCATGAGAAGAATAGAAGATCACTTGTGAAAATGAAAATTTTTTTAGAGGCTGTTGGATCTTATGATGGAAGAGAAAGACATTTGCCTTGTTGAAGCTCTTTGGCCTGAACATTTTCAAACAGGTAGGGGTGTTGTATCAAAATATTTTATTTGTTTGTTTTTTTTTTTTTGTAAGTGTGTGTGTTTTTTTAATGGATTTGATTTAGGAGTTTAAGAGTTTATTTATATGGAGAAATCAAGACAATATGTTCATTGATTTTAGTAATCCATGTAAATATTTTATTTGTTTGTTTCTTTACGAATGTGTGCGTTTTTTTTAAAGATTTGATTTAAGAGTTTATATACAGGGAGAAATCAGGGCAACATGTCCATTGATTTTAGTAACTTTATTGAAACAAATGAAGATGTAAAATAACCTAAAAGAGTTCAAACATTAGCTATTACTTTCCATGGATTAGAAGATTATGTGATTTGTTTATTCAATTTTCTTTCTATTTTTTTTTTAATTTAACTGCAGTGTATATGAATATTTGATTTTATAGATTACATGATATCCACCATATTTGTTTTACGCAAATCTAAATTTATATATAATAATTAAATTCATTTGATTTCATTGAATATATAATCTCTACCAATTTGTTTTACTCGATTTTAATTCTTTAAATTTGTTTTGCATGTGGATGATGGGATCTTCGGCCTAAATGTTTTCAAATGGGTAGTTTTTTCTTTAGCCATTCTTTTGGATATTGTATTGCAATATTTTGTTTGTTTATTTTTTTGGAAATGTTTTTGTTTTTGTTTTTTTTTTTTTTTTTTGAACAAGTAGCTTGTATTGAAATATTTTATTTGTCTGTTTTTTTGCAAGTGTGTGTATGTTATTTTTTTGTGATGGATTTGATTTAGGAATTTATTTACATGGTTAATTTATTTTAATAACTCATTTACTTTTGTTTACTTTGTTATTTTGCTTGAAAATGAAAAAAAAAAAAGTGCAGGGAAAGAAAGATGTAGGAATAAAACAAATGAAGATCAAATAATGTTTAAAAAAAAATCAAAGCCAAATAACATACCTTGGCTATTACTTACCTGTTCTTACTTCCTTTATCACTTCACTCCACATGATTTTTATATGTGATCCCTATATGATTTGTTTTACTCAATTTTTTTCTACTTTTAATTTAATTAATATGTATATAAATGTTTGATTTCATAGATTATATTATATTCACCATATATTTTTTTTTAACTAATTCTCAGTTTGTAAAATTTATTTTTAAGGTAAATATAATAATTCATCTAAATAAAATTCATTTATTTAATAGAATACATAATTTTTACCAATTTATTTACTCCATTTTTATTTTTTATTTTTTTAAATTTTATTGTATTGTTTTTAAATATAAAAAATCATTCCCATAACAACTAATTTTGAATTTTATTTTTAATGGGAATTGTTGATTTATTTGTAGCCAATATGAAATAGATTGGACTATAAATATATGGTTTCAAATAATTTTTTTTATATAAATTAGAAAAAAATATATATTGAAGGATCTTGAAAAAGGAAAAGTCGAAGATCTTTCAGATTTAGTTTTTATCTAATATCTTTTTCATATTATTTACTAATATGTGCCGCATGAAAATTCAACCATTCACTTTTATTAATAACCATTAATTAGGTTAATTATCTACTAAAATTTGGTTGAAGAAAAAAATTAATTGAATAATTTTAGAAGTTCGTAGGATTGGAAGTTGACATAATTGGAGTAACATAGTGGATCATAAAAAGATGATTACTTAAATAGTTTTATAACGTCTCTCTAAGGTTCAGCGTCGCCTCTACAGGTTCGTGGTGCGGTTGATCGTCGTGGGCCCCCGCTTCAGACAATGGCGATCGTCTCCGTCGGGGGGGGGGGGGGTTTCTGCTGGTCGTCTTCTACGGGTTTCGCGATTGGTGATGTTCATTTGATCTTATCGAGGTTGTGTTTCTACGGGCTTCACCGATCTGTTGACGTTCATTCACCGATCTGTTCTTCGGGTTTCGCGACGGGTTTCTACGGGTCTTTGCCGGTCTATTCGTCGTTCATCTACGTGCTGCCGGTTATGTGGGTTCCTGGATTCGGCCGCCGTGTTTACGACTGAGGTCTGTACGGGTTTTGTTTGCGACTAGTTGACTGGTGAAAGGTGCTTGTAGTTGACTGGTGAGGCTGGATTCTGTTATTCGCCGTGTTTTAGCAGCCGATTTGTTGGCAGACGGTGACGATCTTATTGAAGTGTGGGTTTAACACGGTGAGAGTTGGTGATGATGGTGCGTAAGCGGTCACCTCTAAGACTGAAGGAGAAGAATGGAGGGCGAGTTGCTCGTCAACCCTTTCGTCTACTTAGACCGAAGATCGATTTGGGATTGGGTGCTCGTTCTTCGGAGGTCAAGGATTTTAGTTGTCTGACGGTCGCACTGAGGAAAGTAAAGGGTCTGGTATGGGGAGTGTTGGGTTGAAGAAGGAAATTCAGGTTGTGAGGGTTGAATCGGGTAGGCTGGGTATTGGGTTAGTTGATGGGTAGGAAGTGAAAGGGGTGTTTGGGAGCCTTGTAGGTGTTGGGGGCTCGGATGAAAACCGGTTTGTGAGGGGTGTTGAGTTGGGCCTTGAGGGAGCTGGAATGAACGGGTGTGATGGGAATGGGTTGAGGTTGAGTGAAGGGAGTGGACTGGTGCAAGGGTGCTGGGGAAAGGGTCGATAGACATGAGGGCTTTAGTAGGTAGGCCGCGTGGTGCTGGGTCGGAGTTGGGAGGCTCGGGGGCAGAACTCAAACAGTGAAGAGGTTTCATGGGCTGGGCTTTGTGGAAGTGAGGGTCGATCGGTGGACACTCAAGTTCTTCATGAGCGGGAGGAGCCGGTTCCTAAAATCGGTTTAGCTAGGGGTTTGGTCCAAAGTTGGATCGGTTGGAGGAGGGGTATGGTTCTGGTGGTTCTGGATCTGGCGTGAAAGGAGGAAATTCATGGGCGACCCTTTTTAGGTCTAACATGAGGGGTAATTTGGAGTTCATTCCCCCATTGGTTGAAAATGATAAAGTTATTGTTGAACCTTATAAGGAGATTATTGATGAGGGTGTCTGTATGTGAAAGAAATCTCTGGTTGGTCAGTTTGTGGATGCCAAACTCCCGTATTCTGTTATTTGTCGTCTTATTCAGAAAATTTGGGGACGTGTAGAGATGCCAACTATTACCTTGTCGAAGAACAGTTTGATCATCTTTAAATTTCAGAAGGTAGAGTCACGGGATTGTGTGCTGGAGAATGGTTCGTGGCACTTGGGTGGCAAGCCTATCTTATTATGACAGTGGTCTCCAGGTATTGTTCCTGAAATCTTTGTGTTTGATTTTGTTCCTATCTGGATTAAACTGGAGCATGTTCCCCTGAAGTTGTGGAAAGAAAGGGGTTTAGTAGTGTTAGCTAGTGCTGTGGGTAAACCTGTCTCATTTGATGTTGCAACAACAAAATGGCGACGGTTATCGTATGTGAGTGATAACTGGAAGATATGCCAGTTATTATAAGCCTTTTATTTAGTATTATGAGGGCTGACAAATAGAAAATGTGGCGATAATACTTAGAATTTGTGAAAAATTGAGATTGTGTCGATCACCATTGAAAATCCTGGCTAACCCAATATTATGCGTTATTCCGTGTCAAATTGTCTATTTTTGTAGCTATCGCAGGATCAAATGCATGTGTTGGAAGGCAATCGCAAAATCAAACGCATGCGTTGAAGCCAGGTGACCGCAAAGATAATTGCATTTGGTGAAGCCAGGTGACCGCAAAGATAATCGCATTTGGTGAAGCCAAGTGACCGCAAAGATAATCGCATTTGGTGAAGCCAAGCTATCACATAGATGAGTGCATGCGGTGATCGCATACATTCATCATGGATATTGCGGCTATCAATCGAATGTGATCATCACTTGAAGATTGCGGCTACGGAGTTATAACCATAATAGAAGGGCGATCTCAAGATGGGTAGAATGCATTGATACTTCAGTTGAACTAAGCTCGAACACATACCTTGGGAGTATCAACAAGATAAGATGATATGACATTGCCCATACCGCGATAAAGGCATCAGTGAGCCAGAATGCAATCATGATTGCTGTTGGCGTTTAAACTCTACAAATAGCCCCTGGGACCTTCATTTTAAGGCATCCGAGCTTCTGCCTTAATGCAGATGTTTGTGATCACAGATGAGAGCATGAGCAAGATTTTCTTTGAGGATTCTTCATCTCTATAAACCATTTTGAGTGATGACCAGAGCTGTCGCCGGAGATAGAGCTCGAGAGAGATGACTCCCCATCCATCCATGGCACCACCAGCAGCCTTGACCCAGAGCTTTTCATTTCTCCTCTGATCTTTATGTTGTATTACATTTTAGCTTAAGATATTAAGACATTTTGTAATCAATGCATATCTTAATTCCTTCAACGCCATCTTCTTCATCTTCTTTATCTTTATCATTGTTTACCTTCATCGTTTAGTTATCAAAGGCAATCACATACTCAATCGTGTAGCCTAGAGATAGAACGCATGTAGCAACCCACTGAGAGGTGTGCATTGTGCGAGTATAGTGAGTTAATCCTCTTTGCTTAGTGTGAGGCTATAGCAACGCTTGTCTATAGGCTGTTGCAATACTTGTCTACGAGCTAATTAGCTGCATCTAACTGCTTGAGAAGGTAAGAGATGAAACACACTAAAGCAGAGTATGCATTGTCCCTAGAGATAGGCACGGTCTTATGCTCGATGTAACCATGCACTATAGAGCTATAGGCATACGACTGGCCACCGAGAGGTGTGCGATGCATTAGTGTGGCGAGCTGGGATTACTCGAGCGACTTAAGATAATTAACATTACTATGCGTTAACAGTTGTTGTATATCTACCGATTCTCATCACTAGTCTTCCATTGCTCAATCTGAGTAGTTAGGAGTAAGAGTAGTGTGTAATCCATTTTCTTCTTTTTACTTTTATTCATCGTCTCAAACGCATTGCTTTACAAACATTATTGAGTTACAAGTCCCTGAGTTCGACCTCGGATCATCCGAGAAATTTGCTTCTCGTTATACTTGGCGAGAGGGCAAGAAAACTTGTGATAGGAACGTATGGTCATTGTATACGAGAATAACGCATACTTTCCATTCCAACGCATGACCACCGATGTATGGGTACAAACACATAAGCATAAGACATGCATCACATATGCGCTTCCAAATTTTTTATCACCAAGTTTTTGACGCCGTTGTCGGGGACTTGGCAACTAATAGTTTGTTGAGTTTTGTGTTTTCGCAGGCAACCTTTTTACCTTGGAAGTATTGTAGCTTGTGCGACCAAGTTGCAAACAATATTTGAATGAAGGCGATGTGCCGAAAGTCAATGTTGACCCCGAGATAGAAAGGCTATCTGTCGCATGAGCTAGAAGCAGTCATAGGTGCATGTTAGCCAACATGCGTCCAACAATTGCTGGAAGCTCCAATGGTCAAGACAATGAGTCTCGACCTAAGAAGTTGAGATCTATCTCTTGCATGGAAGACTCCTTGCGGTGCCTTCACTCCAATTTCTCCAGGGACGTCTTCTACTCTATCTTTACTTTGCCTTCACTCCAATTTGACTATTGCCATTTTGGATTTACGGCTGCTTTCTTGGATGAATGTGCGTTAGCTCTTTGTAGGTGCATTAATAATTCCACTCGATGCCATGGTTCGGAAGAAGAATCTTCTCTATCATTCAATGCATGGCTATTCTTCGCATGAGTTCTAAGTACTGACGAAATTGATTTTCTACTCATAGGTCCTTTCTTGTTGTCTTTTATGCGTTATCCTTCTGAAATTCTTCTTTGCCCGCTTGCTTTCTTATGCGTTGATAAAACAACATCCATGATACTTATAATTCATTACATCCACTAACTAAAAGTTGCACAACTCACCCCAACTTTAGTAGCATCTTCAAAGTTTGACAGTCTAAGTTTTATTATGTGTAAACTTCTACTCAAACATCTTATGCCGCATTCCTGAGTGAGTTTGTTTTTAGCTTTTTGACGAGCACCGTCACTTTCTAAGTTTGGGGGTGGCAGTGGTCCGGGAAAATGCGTCCATCACATTGTGATGCTTCTTCAGAAAAAAAAACTCCATTGTCAGCGTAAAAGGGGAAACCCAAGCTGATAAGAGTTACGTTGTGAAAGGCACTTGCTCGTAGTTGGATACTTCACATGACACTCGTGCAGGTAAGCCAAAACGAAAGTAGGTGACCAGAATCAATGCATAATAAAAACTCCTCTGTCTGGTGCAACCTAAATAAGCTAAGGCAAGAGTTGAGTTGAATATGGCACGCAACCGAAGTTGGATGTCTGCATCACACCCGTGGGGGCAAGCCAAAACGAAGTGCGTAACCAGATTCAACGCCTCAATCTAATAATGTAGTGCAAAGCTTTGAAACGTTTTAAATGAACGCATTGTAAAAGTTGAACGCAAAGTTGCCAGAAATGGGTAAGAAGGTTTTTGAGCAGAGGCTTACCAGATTTAAACTTAGAAAATATCTCTTTAAAGAAGTAGCCAAAGTTGTAGAGAGCATTGCTACCAAGGTTAGAGGTACAAGTGAATTATATTTTGAAAAGCTTGTCATCGCAAAGGAAAAGCCAGAGAATGAATTTTGAATTTCCTAAGTATAAGGCATGCTTGAGGACAAGCATGATTCTAAGTTTGGGGGTGTGATAACAGGCAGATATGCCAGTTATTATAAGCCTTTTATTTAGTATTATGAAGGCTGACAAGTAGAAAATGCAGTGATAATACTTAGAATTTGTGAAAATTTGAGTTTGCATCGATCAGTATTGAAAGTCCTGGCTAACCCAATATTATGCGTCATTCCGTGTCAAATTGTCTATTTTTATAGCTATTGCAGGACTCAAACGCATGCGTTGGAAGGCAATCGCAAAATCAAACGCATGCGCTGAAGCCAGACGACCGCAAAGACAATCGCATTTGGTGAAGTCGAGCTATCGCATAGATGATCGCATGCGGTGATTGCATACATTAATAGCATGGATGTTGCGGCTATCGATCGAATGCGTTCATCGCTTGGAGATTGCAGCTCCGGAGTTATAACCATAATAGAAGGGCGATCGCAATATGGGTGGAATGCGTTGATACTTCAGTTGAACTAAGCTTGAATGCATACCTTGGGAGTATCAACAAAATAAGATGATATGACATTGCCCATACTGCGACAAAGGCAGCAGTAAGCCAGAACGCAATCATGATTGCTGTCGGCTAACTCTATAAATAGCCCTTAGGACCTTCATTTCAAGGCATCCGAGCTTCTACTTTTAGGCAGATGTTTGCGATCATAGATGAGAGCACGAGCGAGATCTTCTTTGAGGATTCTTCTATAAACCATTTCGAGTGATGACTGAAGCTTTCACCGGAGATAGAGCTTGAGAGAGACGACTCCCCATCCATCCATGGCACCACCAGTAGCTTTGACGTAGAGCCTTTCATTTCTTCTCTTATCTCTGTGTTGTACTACATTTTAGCTTAAGATTTTAAGACATTTTGTAATCAATGCATATCTTAATTCTTTTAACGCCATCTTCTTCATCTTCTTTATCTTCATCATTGTTTACCTTCATCGTTTAGTTATCAAAGGCGATCGCATACTCAATTGTGTAGCCTAGAGATAGGACACATGTAGCAACCCACTGAGAGGTGTGCGTTGTGCGAGTATAGTGAGTTAATCCTCTTTGCTTAGTGTGAGGCTATAACAACGCTTGTCTATGGCTGTTGCAATGCTTGTCTACGAGCTAATTAGCCGTATCTAACTGCCTGAGAAGGTAAGAGATGAAACGCACTAAAGTAGAGTATGCATTGTCCCTAGAGATAGGCACGGTCTTATGCTCGACGCAACCATGCACTATAGAGATATAGGCATGCGGCTGGCCACTGAGAAGTGTGCGATGCGTTAGTGTGGCGAGCTGGGATTACTCGAGCAACTTAAGATAATGAACATTACTATGCGTTAATAGTTGTTGCATATCTACCAATTTTCATCGCTAGTCTTCCATTGTTCAATCTGATTAGTTAGGAGTAGGAGTAGTGTGTAATCCATTTTCTTCTTTTTAAGTTTATTCATCGCCTCAAATGCATTGCTTCACAAACATTATTGAGTTATATGTCCCTGAATTCGACCTCGGATCACCCGAGAAACTTGCTTCTCGTTATACCTGGCGAGAGGGTAAGAAAACTTGTGATATAAACGCATGGTCATTGCATACGAGAATAACACATACTTTCCATTCCAACGCATGACCACCGACGCATGGGTACATAGTTGTGTTTAGGTGGATGGTGATTGTTAATGTCCCTTTCAGTCACTGTTAGAATGTGGGTTCAGGAGTTTATTATTCCAGTAGTGTATGAGTGGAAACCTCGTAGGTGTACTTGCTGTGGTTCCTTTGGGCATACTGGGGCTGTGGGTGAGCAACAGGGTGTGGAGAAGGGTTAGAAGTTGTGTATTGTGGCAGTCAATAGGGGATGTTTAGAGGAGAATGGAGGAATTGAGAGTGTGAGGAAGGGGCAAGGGGAGCTAGCCCAATAGATGAGATTAAGGGCGCGGGGAAGGTTGAATAGTTTACTATGTTTAGTCGTCGTAGGCGTGATAGAGGAGGTGTAGGGCATAGGAGTGGTAGTGGGTTACCGGGTACGGCGCCCTTGAAGAGCAGAGTAGTTTATGGGTCCCCTGGAATTACGGGGTTTGTAAAGCATGTTGATGATCGTAATCAGTTTGGTGTTTTGTGTAATGAGGGGGGAGACTCGTTGACATTGGTACTAGTGCAGGCAGATCCTGATCCGTTATCTGTTATGGATGGGATTTTGAGAATTTGGGTAAAGGCCCAGTGGGAGGTGGTAGGTGTGATTTCTTGCAAGTTCATGATTTGGTGTTCCTGGAATGTTAGGGGGTTGAATGACCCTATCAAGTGTAGGGTGGTGGCAGACTTTCTGGTTTCCTCCTTTGTTACTTTCTACTGTTTGCTTGAGACGAGAGTTCGCCATGAGAATTTTGGTATGGTGATGGGTAGGTTTGGTGATGCTTGGAGTTGTGTGTGTAGCTATAGTGTGCAGGGAGTTGGGAGGATCTGGGTGATGTGGCGGAAAAGTGTCTATGATTTTTCCATTGATGTTAGTGGGGATCAATTCATTTCTGGAACCTTAGTGGATATTGTATCTAGTGCTAGGGTACATATTGGTGCTGTGTATGCCTCTAATCACGTGAGCGAGAGGAAGAACTTGTGGTCTCAGTTCATTGATGTGTGTGCCTCGTGGTAGTTTCCTGGAGTTGTTTTGGGGGATTTTGATGCTATTCGTAGTAGTTCGGAGGATTTTAGTGGTTGCCCTAGCTTGAGGGAGATGGAGGAGTTTGATGGGGTGTTATTGGAGGCGGATCTGGTTGAGTTGGGTGTGACAGGTAACTGGTTAACTTGGACTAGTAAACTTCAGGGGAATGGTATCTTGCATTGATTGGATTGATGCTTGTCTAATGAGGCGTGGAAGGTAACTTTTCCGTATTCGTAGGTTAGGGTTGGTCGGTGGGGGATTTCCGATCATAGCCCTCTTCTGGTTTCTACAGGGAAGACGAGGAGTAGGCCACCTCCTATGTTTCGTTATTTTTCTCATTAGGCAGAGGCATAGGGTTTTCTTGATACTATCAGGTCAATGTGAAGAAGGTCTGAGGATGTGTCTCCTATGGTTAGTTTTGTGCGAAATTTGAAGGCAGTGAAGCGGGTTTTTCGTGCATCGTTTGGTAGGCGTATCTCTGTGTTAGCTGATGAGGTGCGGGCGGCTAAGCAAGTTATGGAGGCTGCTCAGGCTGCAGTATAAAGGGATCCTACTTCAGAGTCGGTATGTGCGGAGGCAGCTCGAGCCATTAAGGTATTTTGGTTAGTGGCGAGATTAGAGGAGGCATCGCTTTGGTAGAGGGCCAGGGCGAGGTGGATGGAGTTAGGTGATATGAACACAACTTTTTTTCATCCCTGTGTTCGTTCTTGTCGTAGATGCAGTGGTTTATTTATGGTCGTGGATGCTGGGGGGACTCGCTAGACGATGCATGACAGGGTGGCAGAGGTGGCGGTAGAATTCTTTCGGCGTTGCTTAGGGGCTCAACATGTGGGGTATAGGGAACTTACTGCCCGAATTGGGGATATTGTGCAGTTCAGCTGGTCCGAGGAGGGGGTGAAGCACTTGGTCGGCCAGTGAGCCGAGAGGAGACTCAAAAGGCTTTATTCTCGATGAAGTCTAGGAAGGCTCTTGGGCCTGATGGGTTTTCGGTGGATTTTTACAGAGCTGCTTAGATTGTGGTTAAGGATGATTTTTGTGACGCTGTGCTGAATGTTTTGAGACATGTTTCCTGCCTGGTGGAGTTAATTCTACTGCTATTACTCTCATCCCAAAGAGGCAGGAAGCTGAACGTATGGAGGAGTTTCATCCTATTTCATGTTGCAATGTTGTGTATAAGTGTATCTCGAGGATGTTAGTTGAGAGATTGCGGTTGTGGTTGCCTGATTTCATTAGTGGTAATCAGTCTGCGTTTATTCCGGGTAAGTTGATTTTCGATAACATTTTATTGTGTCAAGAGCTCATGGGGAGATATAAGGAGGGCAGAGGGAAGCCGCATTGTGTGTTAAAGGTAGACCTTCAGAAGATGTACAATTCGGTAAATTGAGATTTTTTGTTTGGTGTGTTGTTGGCTATAGGTACGCCTCTTCAGTTTGTTAGTTGGGTGAGGGCTTATGTTACTTCGCCTTAGTTCTCTTTGATGATTAATAGTTCCCTTGAAGGGTTTTTTCCTGGTAGGAAGGGGTTGAGGAAGGGGGATCCGTTGTCTCCTTTTTTGTTTATGATGGTGATGGAGGTATTGTCTAGGTTGTTGAATAAACCTCCTGTGTGGTTTAGATTCCATGATCGGTGTGAGCGTTTGGACCTAACTCATTTGGTTTTTGCAGACGATCTGTTGATTTTCTGTGCAGCTGAGAGAGATTCTTTGGAGTTTGTGAGGCAGGTCTTGATAGAGTTTGCAGGGTTGTTTGGGTTAGTTGCAAATGTTAGGAAGAGTTCCATGTTTGTTGCGGGTGTAGAGTTAGGGGAGGCGGAGGAACTAGCTGCGTTTATGGGTGTATCTCTTGGTTTGTTGTTAGGTATCTGGGTTTACCTTTATTGACGGGTCGGTTGAGGGCTGTGGATTGTGCACCTTTGATACAGAGGATTACAACTCGTATTAGAAGCTGGGCAGCGCGGTCCCTCTCCTTTGCTGGGAGGTTGCAGTTTGTTAGGTCTGTTTTACAGTCCTTTCAGGTTTTTTGGTGTAGCATCTTTGTGTTACCTGCGTGTGTAACTCATGAGGTTGATCGTCTGTTACGTATGGAAGGGTAGTGTGGTAAGTTGGGGTGGTTGCACGGGATGGCGTGAGATGAGGTGTGCTTGCCGTTGGGAGGTTGGGGGGAGGGGGGTTGGATTGGGTGTGAACATGTAGCTCTTGAAAAACCAGGCTGCTATTATGAAGTTGCTCTGGCTTCTCTTAATTAAATTGGGGTCACTATGGGTGGCGTGGGTGGAGCGTATGTTTTGCAGTGGGCGGCGTTATGGGCTATTCGGAGTGAGGTTGGGAGGTCTTGGTGCTTGAGGGCTATCTTGACGAAGTAGAGATAGATTCAAGCATCTGATTCGTTTTGATGATTTGGCACCGAGCGATCTTGTTTTGTTTGGTGGATCCTTGATTGCGGAGGGGGGGGCTGGGGGCGGGTGTTTTGGATTCATTTGGGTCTACCGGTTAGTGCATGATGGGGGTGGAGTGTTTGAAAGAGCGGTTGTCGGCAGTTCATGGATGGTGGGAGAGGTTGGAAGTGGCCTACAATGTCTTGGGTGTTGCTTGAGATCTGAGGGTCTTTTCCAGGCAGTAAGGCCCCCTTGGGTGGAGCCAGGGGGTCTTATTCATGGTAAGGGGGACGGATTATTGGGTTTTGGTACCGAATGTATTGGTCAGTTTTCCTATCGCTAGTGCTTGGGAGAGTATACATCCTCATGTCCTAGGGGTGTCTTGGGCTAGTATTTTGTGGTCGAGGGGGTGGTTTCCGCATCATCCTTTTGTGCGTGGTTAGCGGTGAGGGACAGGTTGGGGTACGACCAAGATTGACTTGAGAGTTGAGGTGTGTTGTTAGAAGGGGGGGGGGGGGGTGTTTCTCATTGGGGGAGGGTGTGGAGTCGCGGGATCATTTATTTTTGAGTGTGGGTTTGGGAGAGAGGTTGGGATCTACTGTGTTGCATTAGTTGGGTCGTTGCATCGGGTGGCTGTTGGGATGTAGAGTTGAGTTGTTGTGTCGAGTGGGGTTGGGTAAGGGGGTGCGTAGTAAGTTATTCCGTGTTTCTGGTATGCTTACCATATACTACATTTGGCAGGAGCGTAATCGGCAAGCTGCCATGGAGGTCGACCGAGGTCGGTATGTGCTCTGGTTCACCTTATGGTCTCTATGATTTGTGCTCGTGCTTCTTCCTGGCGGGTTTACTTCTTGGTCTTAATCTAGTGTGTGTAACGGATGTTTTTCTTTTTGAACTCACTTTGTTCTCTGTTTATTGTAGCCTTAGTTTGTGCGGATTTTGGGTTCTTTTCTCTGCCTTTCTCCTATGGTGGTTTGTGTTTTTTGTGTTGGTTTTATTCTGGTCTTATCATATTGCTTTGTTTTGGTTTTGTTATCCTGTCTTTTGCTCTATGCTTTGTTGCTTTGATGCTTGATAAATTTTTCCCCAGGCTGTGGGATCCCCTTTTGTTGTTAATAAATCCACCTATTCTTAAAAAAAAAAAAAAAAATGGAATACTTGTGTAAATACATTAATATTTTTTTTTTTTTTTTTTTTTTTCCCCCTACATTTTTATAATTATAAGATCTTTATTTTTAGTTATTCATTTTCCATTTTTTAAAGTATTAAATGGCTAAAGTATATAGTTGAAACGGTAGTATAAGATTAATCATTAGCATGTAAAATAATTATTTTACTTTCTTCAACATGGTGAAAATTTCTCCTAAAAGAAAAATAAATAAATATAAAGTGAAAAATTAAAAAGATGGATATATAATCTTTGACCAAACAAATTATGCTAAAGATGTCACAATTTTATCATTTTTAATATGAGTTGTTTTAAAAATTATAGTTTAATTTAGGTATTAAGGGTTGTTCTAAAAACATGATATGATTATATATTAATTTAGATATGTGTGAAAGCAAACCTAAATATTTGAAAGAATAAAAACTAAAGGCACATCATTCAAAATAAGAAAAAAAAAGCACAACATTTTAATTTTTAATAATTTGTACGTTCTTTTTTTATAAGTGAACTTACAAGCGGTTTGTTTATATGTTTTCAAGGCAACCATTTTAAACGTTACTACTGCACGTGTTATGAAACTAGTTTAGACAAGAAATCTCATCAAATCTTAATACTAGTTTCTACAATAGGACTAAATTATTACAAATCTTAGAGTACAAAGACTAAATTGTTACATAGTAAGGTTTAATGACTGAATTGTCACAAACTTAAAGTTCAGGGACTGAATCATTACAAACCAAAGTTTAGGAACTAGTTACTTTTATTTATGAAAGTTTATGGATTAAAGTGATTTTTAACCTTGTTTAGTTGCTTATAAAATATGTGTATGGAATAGGATAATGTGCGAATATAAACCAAATTGATTATTTTATCATCCATTTAGATTCAATAAAGTTTAAGAAATGATTTTAAATCCTCTTATTCGAAATTTGATTAATTATTCTAAATTAACTACTTTATTTGAAATGAGAATGATTTAAAATAAATGTATTTAAAATTTTGTATTTGGATGATAATCGAAAAAGAAAAAAGTTAAAAATTTAATAATATATTATTAATTAAAATTTTAGAATACGAAAAGATTAAATAAGTAAATTATTTCTAAACCATTTCAATAAAAAAAGTTTTTTTTTTCTTTTTATATTAAAAATAAGATTTGAAAGCATTTCAGATTCCATTAGAACAAGTAGAATTTATTTGATGTTTGTACGGTTAGGAAGCACAAATACTTCTAATTGTGCAAGAAATCAGTATCAGATACGGATACGTCTAGATAGATGATAGATACGTGTCTGAAATGTGATTTGAAGTATATGATTTTTTTTATTTTTATTTTTAATTTTTAGATACGGGTATATACTTCCCAGATACATATAGGGATACGTGGGTCAATTTTTTTTTCAAATTTAAGCCTAACCACTCAAAAAGCCCAACCCACAACCCATTTTATTTTAATGCATGTTTAGGAGAGATTTTAAAATCATCAAAAATCACTTTTTTCATTTTTAAAATCACTAAAAAAACATACTTTTAATTACTCAAAATTAATTTAGTTTTCAATTTTACATTTTTAAATGCAATTTTCATATCATCAAAATTAGTTTTGAAAAATTAAACATGTTTCACAGTGATTTTGAAAATGACAAAAGTGATTTCAACCATTTTAAAATCATTCCCAAACATAAAAGTCCACTTAAATTGAGCAATCCAAAACAAAATAAATTAAAAATGATAAAAACATAAAAAAAAAACCAAAACATAATTAAATCTTCATTCTTCCTTTCTCTTTCACTATTTAAATCATGATTCATACCCCCTTCATCCACATCTTCATTCTTCAATCTTCATATTCTACTTCTTTCCTACCGTCTACTCTAGTTGTTCAACAGTCACTCGATGTTACTAGATTTTTTTTTTCCAAGTTTTTACTCTCTTCTTGAATATATTTTAATCTAACTTAAAATAAGTATTATAACAATTAACTAGCCATTATATATGTGTATATGTGTATATATATATATATATATCATATTTAAATATATAAATTCTCCTATCCCGCTTAATTCTAAAATTAAACATATAATTATAACTCATATAATTACTAATTTCCTTAATTCTAATTTAAACATTTCAAATTAGCTTATCACGCTATTCTAGAGCTAGTCCGTTACGAGCTAATAGGGGGACCTCGCGGACTTACAGATATGGGCTTTAACGATCCGAGATTAATTGGCTAAACTCATTAGACCAAGTTAATTCCCATTCGTTAACTAATGGTCATTTCACTAAAGCCCATAGTTGCACTCTTCTCACTGTAGATATATTATGTCCACATGATTTAATCATAATTAGCAAGTCGACCCTTCACAGGTTGTTCGTAATAACGGCTGGGTCAAATATCTGTTTTACCTCCGAGATTACGTCTTATTCCTCAAGTCCCTACTGATCCTTTAATGAACAACTGGTTTATGATCCAATCACTAAACCAAACTCTCTCAGTCTACTGAGAGGGTGGGGCCCTTTTTTCAAGAACTGGATTCAGTACTTGAGAGAACAACTTTTCTCCTATCCTTAAATCGGGTAGGTGTGAACTACGTCTTGCACCCTATTTTCCCAGCTATCTATCCGGTCTTACCCTTGAAATGGGAGTCTTATTGAGCCTGCGCTATTGAGCCAACCCTCAACTATGCAAATCTAAGGGCAATCTCAAATAAACATGAGTTCATAGTTAGCTCAGGATTAAGATCGAGTTACCTAGGTCATCTAGTTGAAATAGTCAGTCTTAAACAGTAAACAACGTTATAAAGTAAGAGTGACTTATTTCTTGGTCCTGATCTTATGAAAACTCATTGCATAGGACGCCCCCACTCCGCATGTCATAACATGTACGAATTAGGATCACATCGTATGTAGCACTTTACAACTCTTTGTAACAACTACAGAGTAGACTGCATCCAATTGTGTTACCAGAATAAGGTACCCAACCTCATTCATGTACCATAGATCATTTTGACTATTTACTCGAACCCGATCCACTCTTATGTCTCCACATAAAGTTCAAGTACTCATCTAATAGTCATGAGTCTTAGTTTATTGGATTTAAACTTTCATACAATTTATGAGATCAATAAGAAGTATATTGATAATGGAAAATGTTTATTATTTTATAAGCTGCGAGTTTTTAGGACATAAAATCCAACAATACTCCCACTAAGACTAAAACTCTAGTGGATCAATATACAAATATATACAATGTTGAGTTTACATGGAGAGAATAAAACGTACAAATACAATAAACTAGGGCATCACAATACCCATCAATTCTCCCACTTGTCCTAGTGATACAAAACTCCTAGACTTAGTCCTACTAGGTGACCCTCGAACACTTTAACCGAGAGGGCCTTCGTAAATGGATCAGCTAAGTTGTCTTGGGAAGCAATGTGAGTGACAATGACGTCTCTTCTGTGTACAATCTCCCTGATGAGATGGTACTTCTGTTCGATATGCTTTTTCCTTTTATGGCTTCGTGGTTCCTTTGAATTTGAAACTTCTCCACTATTGTCACAATAAAGAGTGACAGGCAAGTGCATATTAGGAACTACTTCCAAATCTATCAGGAACTTTCTGAGCCATACTGCTTCATTTGCTGCTTCGCTTGTAGCTACATACTCAGCTTCCATTGTGGAGTTCGAAATACAACTCTGCTTGATGCTTCTCCACACAACTGCTCCTCCGTTCAGAGTGAATATTGACCCCAAAGTTGATTTCCTTGAATCAATATCGGTCTGAAAGTCAGAATCAGTGTATCTAGTAAGGATTAGATCCTTAGAACCATACACGAGTATATAATCTCTCGTTCTCTGAAGATACTTGAGAATGTTTTCAACAGTAGTCCAATGGTCATGACCAGGATTGGACTAAAATCTGCTGGCAATTCCTACGGCATAGCATATGTCGGGACGAGCACACAACATTGCATACATCAAACTCCCAACTGTAGATGTATATGGAATTCGATTCATCTTCTCAACTTCTTGAGGTGTCTTTGGATTCTGTTCCTTAGACAAGTGAATTCCATGCCTGAAAGGTAAATATCCTTTCTTGGAATTTTGCATTTTATACCTAGACAACATCTTGTCTATATAAGATGCTTGAGATAATGCTAATGTTCTGTTCTTGCGATTCCGAACTATTTGGATTCCAAAAACATAATATGCTTCTCTCAAATCTTTCATTTGGAATTGTGAAGCCCGCCATCTCTTAACGTCGTCTAGATATTCTACCTCATTCTCAATAAGTAGAATATCATCAACATACAGCACCAGAAAAGCGACAGTTTTGTTGACGATCTTCTTGTATACATAGGGTTCATCAACATTTTGTTCAAAGCCATAAGATTTGATCGCAACATTAAATCTCATATTCTAGGATCTAGAAGCTTGTTTTAATTAAAAAATGGATCGATTAAGCTTGAAAACCTTTTGCTCTTGACCCTGCCATATATATCCTTCTGGTTGAGACATATAGATACTCTCTTCAAGATAGCCATTCAGAAAAGCTGTCTTGACATCCATTTTCCATATTTCATAATCATAAAATGTGGCTATGGACAAGAGTATTCTAATAGACTTTATCATGGCAACTGGAGAGAAGATTTCTTCAAAATCTAACCCCTCTCTTTGGGTAAACTCTTTTGCCACAAGTCTAGCTTTGTCGGTCTGTACCTTACCAGCTTGGTCTCATTTTCTCTTGTAGATCCACTTGCAACCGATGGGTTTTACCCCTTCTGGTTGATCTACAAGATCCCAGACTGAATTGAAATACATAGATTCTATTTCAAGGTCCATGGCTTTAATCCATTGGACTTTGTCTATATCGTTCATTGCTTGATTAAAAGAAAATAGATCCTCTAAACCATCATTTGGTATGATGACTTGAGTTTTAGTTAAGCCCATGTACCGGTCAGGCTGTTGCACAACCCTCCCACTACGACGAGGCATTCTCAACTCTTGAGTAGGATGTGAAATATCAGTTTCATCAACAACTCTTGTCGATGGACCTGCTTTATCAACAACTCTTGTTGAAGGACTTGCTCGATCAACAACTCTTGTTGATCCATTTGTCGTTTCTCTGGACATTTCTTTTATTACTAGCTTACTGCGAGGTTGATGGTTCTTTATATAATCTTCCTCTAGGAAGGTTGCATTTATTGATACAAACACTTTATCTTCTTGAGGATCATAAAAGAGACCACCTTTAGTTTCTTTTGGGCAGCCTACAAATAGGCATACTTTTGAACGGTGTTCCAGCTTTTTAGGATTCTGCACCAACACATGTGCTGGACAACCCTAAATCTTAAAGTGACGTAAATTTCCTTTACGTCCCATCCAAAGCTCATAAGGCGTTTCAGAAACGCTTTTCGAGGGAACTATGTTCAAAATATACACTGCAGTCTCAACTGCGTGTCCCCAAAAAGAATTTGGTAACTGAACATAACTCATCATGGAACGAACCATATCTAACAAGGTTCTGTTTCTCCTCTCTATCACACCGTTCTGCTGGGGGGTGTTAGAGGCTATGAGTTGAGACTGAATTCCATGTTTTATCAAATAGTTATGGAATTCTGTATCCATATACTCACCACCTCGATCCGATCGAAGTGTTTTAATCTTTTTACCTAATTGGTTCTGAACCTCAACCTTATACTCTTTGAACTTTCAAAAGTTTTAGACTTTTGGTGCATTAGGTAAATATGTCCATACCTAGAATAATCATCTATAAAACTGATGAAATATTTATACACTTCTCTTGCTCTAACATTTAGAGGCCCACAAAGGTTTGAGTGAATCAACTCTAGGGGTTCTTTGGCTCTAAGATCTTTTCCAAAAAAAGATCTTTTTGTCATTTTACCCTCAAGACAAGACTCACATGGTGGTAATGAACTATCTTCCAACTTATTTAGATGACCGTTCTTAACCAATCTCTCAATCTTGTTGAGATTTATGTGCATAGTCTCAGTGCCAAAGATAGGCATTTGGAGAAATCTTCCTCTTCTTATGAGTCCCAACAGTTTTCAACATCTCTATGTTCAAAACAGCTTTGACCTCAGTTGGTTTTAACATGTATAAGTTATTTTCTAATTTTGCATAGCAAATTTGTTTATTTCCCATTTTGATGAATACTTCACCATTTTTGAAATAAATTTTATAATTTTGTTCTAGCAAACAAGAGATGGATATTAGATTCCTTTTCATAGAAGGAATATAATAAACATTTTTCAAATAAATGTACTTATCTCCTATAAATAACTTCATATCTCCCACTACTTTGGCTGAAACAATCTCCCTGGTCCCTCCCTACCTTAAAGATTATTTCACCTTCTGTCAACTGTCTCCAGGAACTTATTTCTTATGAGATAGTACATACATAATTAGCGGCACCTGAATCATTTATCCAGATTTTATCATTTTTCACTAAACATGTTTCGATAACAAGTAAATCATATTTATCTCGTTGTTCGAATTTAATATTCTCATCTACATAATTCATAATTTCAGGTGAGTTGGGAGATAGGACAGTCCTCTGTTAAAACTCATTTGGTATAATCAACTGCTAGTAATTTGTTTGTTGATTTGATTTTGCTATTATGTACATAGAAGAATTTGACATGCTGATAAAATTCAAACAAATTCTAATTAGAAAATTGTAACTAAATCCAAAGTCAAGTTTTAGCAAAAAGTAATAATGTACCCATAACCATTATTTATTTGCAACGATATTTTAGTGAGTCAAAATATGTGCTATCGAGGGGCAGTCAGATACTCCTTCACTAAAACAAACAATTTTGAGCAAACACTATCCCCGTAATAACTCTTATTCCTATTGTCTCTAGAATAACTCTTATTCCTATAGTTGTTTAGTTATCGTTTTTGGTCAAGATCTTTACTAACAACTTAGTAATTCTTGTAAGTGTGACCCGCCATTTTCAGATCCTATAGAACGGTATGAACTTGCCTCCAAAATAGAAGACAATATCCAAGACGGAACTATATGACCCTATTCATTTTACTGAAGCCCGTGTTGTCTCGAATCCTATGTTACAACCCCCCGCGGGGATAGTCGTCGCTAAACGACTAGTAAAGGGCCGCTTAAAGCTAACCAGCAGGCGCAACATAGGAATCTCACGGTTCAGACTAATGGAAGAGACTGTAGGATATATTGACACGTATTCTTCACCCACTTACTATGAACTACTTCCTCCGTTTACCTTGATATTGACTCATACAAAACATTTTCTGTAGGGAGGTCATTCCTAGGGTGACACGAAGTGTCATATGAATCTCACAGTGTAAATTATATGGAGACGTGACAGTTGAAATCTATTTATCATATAATAGACTTATATTTGAACAACTTCCTATTATTCACCAAAATCTAGATTTAAGCTAAAAAATACTTTCCGTAGGGAGGTCACTCCCAGTTGACATGAAGTACCGCTTAAATTTGGATTGTGAACTCTTAGAGACGTGAGAGCTAAAAATAACGTATCGTATATGTTATAAATCTCCCACTGAAGTTTTCTAATAACTCTATCATGTAGAAGTTATTAAACTGCCACTGAAGTGATGGGTATATTTATACTTAGGTTTTTTTCAGCTAATAAAACAATCCTAAGTCTATGTAGTTTATCCAAGTATAACTCTCATAATTGGATTTTAACCTATGATGTCTAGGTGATAAACCATTTTATTACCTCACATCACTCACGTATGCTCATAAAACCGATTACCAATGCTCAATAATTCGGCCATAATCCCCAGGTAGGAGGTGTTCCGTAAACCGTCAACTTAAGTACCCCCAGCCTTAGACAGAATTATATACCAGTTGAGTTTATAACCTAGGTTTTATAAGTTTTAACAATTAAAATAGGTGGTCAACCTACGTGAGCATGCAACTGTTGTTTATGGATTTTAAATGTCTAACCCAATATTATAACAACTCATAAAACTTTAGACATGCTAAACATCCATAACATACATGAGGCATTCAACATTTAATATTACATTTATATTAAATACAAGAAACCCTAACATGCATACTATATATTATAACAATTATAACATACTTTCAATGCATGTTACATGTTTCCTATGGTGGGATTTTAAATCTAAATGGCATACTATATGCATAAACAAGATTTATTTAATTATAACATACATCAAATGCATAAATAATTAAACACAGACTGATATAGTTTTAGTTTTGGCAAAAACAAGCAAACAGAAGCCTAACTATTATAAAATAGCTTCCGAACCGCTCGAACCACTCCAAAATGAACTCAAGTAGCTTGAAACGGACCAACCAAGTCTGAACTGGACCAGCCAAGAACCATTCGAAGCTGAACCGGACCAGACCACAAGAGAACCGATCGAACCGGCAGCCCTCGCACATGTTCAACATCTCGCTAAGCCTCATCATTTAGCAATGACGACCATAGTCTTGCATTTTGCCTGATCGTTTAGTAAATGCTACACGATCGTGTAGTATTTTCCTTCTATCGCATAGTCAAATCATCTAGTGTCGAAGGAAGCTACATGATCGCTTAATGTCTCACACTATCGCGCAGGTCTATCGTTTAACACGGAAAATTTACTACACGATCGCTTAGCTCCATCGTCTAACGCATGAAGCCGATCGTTTAGTGCAAGCAAAAGGTAAACGATCGCTTAATGCCATCGCATAGCATTTAATGCAATGCCCAGCTACCGCACAGAGGTAATTGATTGCGTAGTGCTATCGCATAGCAACTCAACGCATCGTTTAACTCCTGATAAAAAAATTAACGATCGTCGTAAGCGATCGCTCAGGGCTATCATATAGCTCTTCATAACTATCGGTTAGTTCTATCGTATAGAACCAAACAATCACTTAACACCATTATCTAGCGCTTTCATGTCATCGTTTAGTATCTGCCGTAGCTAAATGATCACTTAGCTCCATCGTACAGAACTTTATCGCGTCACTTAGCATTTTGTAGGTAAGCGATCGTTTACTTCCATCGCATAGAAACTTCAACGCATCGCTTAGCACTTCGTCTACATGATCGCTTAGCTCCGCTTCTAAATGATTGCTCATCGCTATCACGTAGCACTTCATCGCATCGCTTAGCGTGCATTATTGCTAAACGATCGCATAGTACCATCTTATAGTAAATTTAACGTATCGTTTAGTTCCCACGCCAAAACTAAACGATTGTTTAATGCTATCGTATAGCAAATTGAACGTATCGTTTAGCTCCCGTAGGTACACAATTGTCTAGTGTAGGATACCTCAACGATCAACGCCCAAATCTACTCGATCGCTTAGACTTTCTTCACATCGTCTATGCATGAAACTAAACGATTGTTTGCTCAATGACGATAAGAACAAAGGCTGATTTTTTGGAACTGCAACTTGGCCTCTTCACTTGTTTCTTCGATTTACAGCCTAGTCTATATCTACAGCTGACGCAACTCCGTACCGACGCCTCCCGAATATATCTTCCATACATATATTATCATATAGAATAACATAAAATAAAAAAAAAAAAGATTGATTCAGTATATGTATTTTCAACTTAATTTTAACTCTAATGACTCCAAATAAATTACAGACTCTTGGGAACACATTAAAGCTCATCAAGCAAGAGCCAATTACAAATTTAAATGAGAAATTAAAGAGAATTAAATAGCCAAAACTCAGAAAACCATATCAGTGCACCAGTTTCATATTTCTCATATAAAACACCCACCAAACCAAAAATAAATCGAATTGAATGCTTATTTGATGCTCTGATACCAATTGTAGGATTGTATCAACAGCAGCGGAAGCACGAGGATCATCTAAGCACTCAAATTCACTAATTTTTGCAAAATATAAAGCATGCTTTTGCAGAAACAAGTGGGTTTCAAGATATACCTCTTATAGAACTTCTTCAAAGCTCTATCTCCAACTGCTATCTTCTTCATATCTTATTGCAGACCACCTCAAGATCTTCCCCACTATTCTCTTGATACTCTAGATTGAGTTGTGAGACTCAAAACAAGTTTGAATCAAGGGATGAAGGAGAAAAGCACACTGCAGCAACCTTGTTGAAGAACCCTTTCTTCAATCCAATTTTTCTCTAAAATTCTCTATAGATTGCATGCCCGATTTTCACTCCAATATATTCATTATATTGCAGATCAACATGCAAAGAGAAGAGTTGCACGAGTTACAGCTCATGCTTGGAGAAGACAAGGCCAAGACATTGCTTCATGTGTGAGCTACTTAGGTGATGGATAATGGAAAAATCATTTTTTCCATTTTGTGAGTTTTATTTGTTTTTCCTTTTTCAATTTTATCATAAAATCAAAATTTTGATTTTAAAAATCTATTTGTTTTTAAAAATAGAAAATTAATTAATTTCATAAATTAATTATTAAATAAAATTAATTAATTTAATATCAAATATTAAATTAATTTTAACACATATCCATCTTTATATATTTAAATCATATTTAAATATATAAATTCTCCTATCCCTCTTAATTCTAAAATTAAACATATAATTATATCTCATATAATTACTAATTCCCTTAATTCTAATTTGAACGTTTCAAATTAACTTATCACGCTATTCTAGAGCTAGTCCGTTACGAACTAGTAGGGGGACCTCGCGGATCTACAGATCATGGGCTCCAACGATCTGAGATTAATTGGCTAAACTCATTAGACCAAATTAATTCCCATTCGTTAACTAATGGGTCATTCCACTAAAGCCCATAGTTGCACTCCCCTCATTGTAGATATATTATGTCCACATGATTTAACTATAATCAACAAGTCAACTCTTCACAGGTTAATCGTAATAACGGCTGGGTCAAATATCTATTTTACCCCCCGAGATTACGTCTTATTCCCCAACTCCCTACTAATACTCTAATAAACAACTGGTTTGTGATCCAATCACCAAACCAAACTCTCTCAGCCCAGTGAGAGGGTGGGGCCCCTTGTTCAAGACCTGGATTCAGTACTTGAGAGAACAACCTTTCTCCTATCCCTAAATCAGGTAGGCGTGAACTCCGTCTTGCACCCTATGTCCTTAGTTATCTATCCGGTCTTACCCCTGAAATGGGAGTCTTATTGAGCTGGGGCTGTTGAGCCAACTCTCAACTATGCAAATCTAAGGGCAATCTCGAATAAACAGGAGTTCATAGTTAACTCAGGATTAAGATCGAGTTACCTAGGTCATCTAGGTGAAATAGTCAGTCTTAAACAGTAAACAACATTATAAAGTAAGAGTGACTTATTTCTTGGTCCTGATCATATGCAAACTCGTAGCATAGGACGCCCCCACTCCTCATGTTATAACATGTACGAATTAGGATCACACGTATGTAGTACTTTACAACTCTTTGTAACAACTACAGAGTAGGCCACATCCAATGGTGTTACCAAAATAAGGTACCAAACCTCATTCATGTATCATAGATCATTTTGACTATTTACTCGAACCCAATCCACTCTTATATCTCCACATAAAGTTCAAGTACTCATACAATAGTCATGGGTCTTAGTTTATTGAATTTAGACTTTCATACAATTTATGAGATCAATAAGAAGTATATTGATAATAGAAAATGTTTATTATTTTACAAACTGCGAGTTTTTTATTTACTCGAACCCGATCCACTCTTATGTCTCCCATTTTAGTACTCATCCAACAGTATTATTGAGTTTTATGTCCTAAAAACTTATAGTTACCAAAAGCAAGAATCTAAAGATGAACTCTCATTACACAAACTTTGTTAACAAAAGCAAGAATAAAGTAGTTACCTTGATCGTTTGCAACGAAAACATTGAGAGGGTCAAATGATAAAAAAATTAACAAAATTTTTCTTGATTTTTTTTTTTGGAAGTAAAATGTAGATAGATAAACAATAATTGAAACATCATAGTAACGAGAGTTCATGAATCGTAAGTAAGCAAAAGGATACTTCAGAAGACTTGCGCCTCAGATGATATTGCATACCAGCGTAGGGGCCAGTCCACTTTCCTTTATTTCGGGTTTTTCAGGTCTACAGAGCTCTTTTCTCGCTGAAAATCACCCCCGCAATATGTCTTGACTCGCTGCCTATTAACCTTAAATGTACGGGTCTCGTACTCAGTAATCAGCTCTATCGCACCATGCTAGAATATTTCTCTAATTATAAAGGGTCCGGACCAGGGCAACTTTAACTTGCCAGGAAAGAACCGTAGCCGTGAATTGAAGAGTAAGACCTTTTCTCCAACATGGAGATTTTCACCGCATAGCCGGCTGTCATGCCACCATTTTGCTCGTTCTTTGTATATTTTGGCATTTTCATAAGCTTGCGTTCTCCACTTATCAAGCTTGACTAGTTGTAGCTTTCTTGCTTCCCCTGCTGCTTTTAAATCAAAGTTAAGCACCTTCACTGCCCAGAGTGCTTTATGCTCCAGCTCCAATGGAAAATGACATGCTTTACCAAATACCAATGTTTACGGAGACATGCCTATCGGTGTCTTATAGGCAGTTCGGTATGCCCAGGACGCATCGTCCAACTTTGTTGCCCAATCTTTTTGCAAAGGCTTTAGCACCTTCTCCAATATCAACTTAATTTCTCGATTGGACACTTCAGCTTGACCATTCGTCTGTGGATGGTATGTGGTGGCCACTTTGTGGAGGATATTATATTTCAACAGCAGATTTTTGACAAAGTAATTGACAAAGTGGGAGCTTTCGTCACTCATTATGGCACATGGAGTGCCAAAACGCGTGAAAATATTTTTCTTCAAGAATTTGGAGACTACTGCCGCATCACTTGCAGGAGATGCTATTCCTTCTATCCACTTGGACTCATAGTTGATGGCTAATAGAATATACTCGTGACCATTCGTAGGTGGGAATGGTCCCATGAAATCAATGCCTCAGACGTCGAACAACTCCAATTCTAGAACGATGTTCATGGTCATCGCATGTTTCCGTGAAATATTACCCGTGCGTTGGCACTAGTCACACTTTATTGCGTAGTCTTTGGCATCCTTAAATAATGTTGGCCAATAGAACCCACTTTGTATGAATTTGCTGCAGTGCGCTGCCCTCAAAAGTGTCCAGCATATGGTGAATCATGACATTGCGATAATATGCATTGATGAGCAGCCTCCGGTACACATAGTCGCATAATCTGGTCTGACCCACTCTTATACAGATTCGGCTCATCCCAATAATAATATTTGCATTCATGTTTGAGCTTCTTCTGTTGGTGGTAGATATGCTCTTATGGAAATTGCTCACAAACCAGATAGTTAACTATGTCTGTATACCATGGCAATTCTTCGATCTGGAATAGCTGCTCATCTAGAAACATTGCGCTCACCTCTGACTCATTGCAGTCAACTTCAGGATTTTCCAATCTGGATAAATGATCTGTAACTTGGTTCTCTATCCCCTTGCGGTCAATTATTTCCTTATCGAATTCTTGGAGGAGGAGAACCCATCTAATTAGCCTCGGCTTCATATCCTTCTTTGTCATTAGATATTTTATCGCCGAATGGTCAGTATGGATGAGTACTTTTGTTCCCAGCAGATATGCTCTGAACTTTTCTAACGCAAATATTATCGTAAGCAGCTCTTTTTCTATGGTGGTGTAGTTAGTTTGAGTAGGGTTTAAAGTCTTACTTGCATATGCGGTGGGATGCAATATTATTTTTCTTTTATGTGCTAGTACTGCTCCCATCGCATACTCACTCACATCACACATTATTTCAAAAGGAAGTGTCCAATCTGGCACGATCAGAACGGGCACAGTCGTTAGTGCCTTCTTTAAAATCATAAATGCGTTACGGAAATTATCATCAAAATCAAATTTCCTATCAGCTTCCAACAACGAACTCAGCGGTCGTGCTATTTTTGAGAAATCCTTGACAAAACGCCTGTAAAATCTGGCATGCCCCAAGAAACTCCTTACAACCTTTACATTTGTTGGAGGTGGGAGTTTTTCAATTGCTTCTATTTTTGCCTTGTCCACCTCCAACCCGTCCCGTGATACCTTGTGCCCCGGCACAATGCCCTCCTTCACCATAAAATGACATTTTTTCCAGTTAAGTACGAGATTTATCTCCTCGCATCTTTTCAATATCTTCTCCAGGTTGGCAAGACAGACTTCGTATGTGTGCCTATAGATAGATAAGTCATCCATGAATATTTCAATAGAGTCCTCAAGATATTCTGAAAAGATGGCCATCATGCATCTTTGGAACGTGCTCAACGCATTGCAGAGGTCGAACGACATGCTGCAAAAAGCAAAAGTTCCATATGGGCAGATGAATGTGGTCTTTTCCTGATCTTCAGGAGCAATCATAATCTGATTATAACCGGCATACCCATCCAAAAAGCAGTAGAAGTCATTTCCGGCCAGACGATCCAACATTTGGTTAATAAAAGGTAAAGGGAAATGATCTTTCTTCGTTGCCGCATTCAACTTGCGGTACTTCATGTAAATACACCACCCGGTGATGGTCCTTTGTGGTATCAACTCATTATTTTCGTTGGGGACTACCATCATGCCACCTTTTTTCGACACGCACTGCACGGGGCTGACCCAGTGCTGTCTGCTATCGGATAAATAATGCCCGTATCTAACCATTTGATTATCTCCTTCTTAACTACCTCTTTCATTGCAGGGTTGAGTCTGCGTCGATGTTCGATCGATCTCTTATGGTTTTCTTCGAGATGAATTCGATGCATATAGTATGAGGGGCTAATTCCTCGAATGTTTGCGAGTGTGCAACCAATCGCTTGCACATACTTTCTTAGAATGTTTAACAACGCATTCTTCTGATCTTCATTAAGTTTAGAGGAAATAATTACTGGTAGCTTTTCATTCTGCCCCAAAAATGCATACTTTAGGTGATTCGACAGGGTCTTCAGCTCTATTATTGGTGGTTCTTTCAAGGACGGTTGTGTTGTTTTTCTTTCTTCATTTTCTTTTGGCTCTTCTTCTTGGGTTGCGATCATCTCATCTTCCTTGTTTGTTTTTTCTATGATCGTATTACATGTAACAATGGATGCGCTTGCATCCTTATCTTCATTTTCATCGTCAGGCTTCTCTTCTTCATTCAAACTCTAGTCGCCATTAGATTCATTCAGGTTTTCGTCGTCATAAAATCTCTTGGCACGGATGATGTTGAACTTGAGCTTCTTTCCATTCATGCTCAAGGTGATCTTTCCTTTATGCACATCAATTTGGGCACGACCTATTGATAAAAATGGTCGCCCTAGGATGATGGGCACATCTTGGTCGGCTTCATAATCTAAGATGATGAAGTCGGCTTTGTAATCTAAGATGATGAAGTTGGCTAGTAATATAAATTTGTTGATGGTAACCAGCACGTCCTTCACCTTCCCCTTTGGATGCACTAGAGATCTATTTGCTAGTTGGAGAGTCACGATCGTGGACGCAAGTTGCCTCACATTCATTTGCTTAAATATTGATAGAGGCATCCAGTTGATGCTGGCTCCAAGGTCACACAATGCTTGCCCGATATACAGTCCTCCAATGAAGCAAGGTATGGTAAAGCTCCCAGGATCGCTCATCTTCGGTGGGATTACTGATTTTGAGCTCTGCATCAAAGCCACCGTGGAAAACTTACCAATGCTTCTTTTCTTGGTTACCGTATCCTTCAGAAACTTTGCATATGCGGGCATCTCTTCAATCGCTTCACTGAACGGAATATTAATGTGCAATTGTTTTAACATCATGAAGCATTGGTACTGTACCTCGTCATTCTTCTTCTTTCTGAGTCTCTGCGGGAAAGGTGGAAACTGTACTATCGTGGTCCCTTTTTCTTTTGGCTCTGAGGTGGACGCAATTTCTAGCTCTATCGCTTCTTTTTCTCCTTCTTCTTCTCGAGTCACCGTAATTTTGGATTCCAGCGCAATTGGAGTCGTCCGGCTAGGCTCTTTCCTCTCTCCTACCACAGTCTTTCCACTTCGCAATGTCACTACTTGACATTGCTCTTTACTTGTTTCCCCTGGGTTGCGTGGGAGTTCTGTTGAACTCGGCAGGGCCCCTTGCGGTCTGTTCTTGAGCTCGTTTGCAATCTGGTCCATCTGTAGTTCCAGGTTGTTGATGAACATCGCCTGGTTTTGAAGCACTGTTTCGTTTTTCTCGATATACTACTTCAACAAACTTTCCAAGGAGGAAGATTGCGGTGGTTGCGAGCTACTGGCTTGACTGCTCGTCTGACTGTTATTTCGCAGGAAGAATCTGGGTGGCTCTTCTTTTTGTGCCACAGATTGGAAATTTTGGTGCTGATTCTTCCACGCAAAGTTGGAGTGGTTTCTCCACCTGAGGTTGTAGGTGTTAGAGAAAGGATTATTTTTCACAAAATAAATAGATTATGGGTTTTGCGGGCATTCGTCCATTGCGTGTCCTTCATCGTAAGTCACACACCTTGCGACATTCTGATTAATTGCGTTTATTTGCCCACTATGCGTGTTAGGCTGTTGATCGTGATTCCCTTAATTAGATTCATCATCACGGTCATCTGACTCTGACGTGAAGTGATAGCACCATTGTTTGCATTGTTATCCTTTATTCTCAGTCTCTGATTGCTCTTTCTCCAGTCCTCGTGATTTTTAGAAATGCGATCTAGGATGTTCTTAGCTTCATCATAAGTTTTATCTAGCAGACCACCAGCGGCTGCCGCATTGGTAGCAATCTACGAATCAGGATTTAAATCGCGATAAAAGATTTCCATTTGCAAGCAGTCTAATAATCCGTAGTGTGGACAGTCCCTTACCATCCTCTTAAACCTCGCCCAGGCATCACTGAGCGATTCGTCCATGTCTTGTTCAAAATTGGTTATTAGTTTTCTTCTCCCGGCGTTCTCAGTAGGTGGGAAATATTTCTTCATAAACTTCTCTATGACCTGTTCCCGTGAAGTGATCTCTCCTGGCTCGAGGGAATACAACCATTTTCATGCCTGATCACACAGAGAAAATGGAAACAAAGTTAGTCGAACTTCTTCGGTAGAGATGTTCGGGAACACAGTGTTCAAATTTCTATGAAGCTCCGGAGGTGAGCGTGTGGGTCCTCACCACACCGTCCTCCGAATTTTCCTGCAGTCTGGATCATATGCAACATCACCGATTTCATTTCGAATCGAGATCCATCAAGGGCAGGCCTCATGATTCCTGGAGAGAAATCGTAGAGGTTTGGTGATGCGTAGTTTTGAATAGGCCTATTACGATCGTTTTCCAGTAGGATTGGATTCACCATGACGTTATTTTCATTTGGTGCTCCATTTCCAGGCTGCTCCGCCATATCTTTTTTATCTGGTTGTTGTTATTGGCAGCTGTCTCTTAATCGTCTTCGGAACATCATCTCAATCTCCAGGTTGTAATTCGCCAGAGATTGAGAGCTGCAAAGAAATCAGAAAAATTACCATTAACATATTGATTTTCCAAAGTCCCCGGCAATGGTGCCGAAAACTTGATGCGTTATTTTATGAAGTGAAATTATGGAATGAGATGCGGTGATGGAAATGTGTTGAGCAACAAGTTTTCTCAGTGGAATCCAAGTATAAACCCCACTGAGTTTCCTGGTAAGTCTAGGGTCGAATTGAGGGACTAGAGAAAACGGTATGTAGTGGTAATTTTCAAGAAAACCTTGCGTTGACCAAGAAATCAAATAGTGGTTTTGGGTTGTTGTTTGCGGTAATAAAATAAAATAATGCGGAGGATTTGAGAAAAGTTTGATTATGCGGTAGATACATTGAGTATGCGAAGGAACGGGTTGAGAAGGTCCTTAGCTAGCGTTTCCTGGGAATGCGTCAAACTATGCGATCATGCTACACTCATGCGACATTAGATCTTTTCCAATGCAAATGTGGTGCTCCTAGTTCTAGGATGCATGTGTTGAATGCAACAATGTCCATAGAGATTATTCCTAAGTCTCTACTCTTTTCCTATGCAATGATGCAAGATGCACACAAAGACAAGGTGACTGCACACAATCATATCCTATCTCTAGGATGCATGTGATGCATAAATAGCAAACAATGCTTATTCCTAAGCTCTTATCTCTTGATTATGCATTCTAATCTGACTCTTCCGAGCCTAGATTCTAACCTGACTTTTCCAAGCCTAGATCCTATCCTTAGACTATCCTCCCGAGTATCTCTAATGGACGAATGATGTATACACAATACAAGATAATCGCATAGAATGAAGATCCCCAGTTAAGCTAGCTAAGTGCTTCTCAACCCATTCGACAGATTTAGCTACTCATGCGTAATAAACAGAGAGTGAACAGATATAAAGAAGTAAATTCCATTTCTATAGATAACTTTGAATACAAAATGACAATGGAAGATAAGGATAGAGAGCCTGGTAGCAATCTCTTGCTTCCCAAGGCTTTTACACCGTTAACTCTATTCTTGTTCAAAAGATATTCCTGTTTCTGCAAGAGCTGGCCCTCTCTCTAATCTCGACGCTTCCGACACTCTCCCAAGTTCATCGGAATGATCTCTCGGCACAATCTCGCTTGTCTCGCTTCCGCCTTAAAATAAAAGAAAATCTAAGAACAAGGCTATTCTAACTATGGAGAAAATTATCTAAGTATCCGAACTATCCGAACTCTTTTGCTGAAGGTTGCCTTCGGTATTTATAGAGCTTCGAGGTGAAAGGCAGCTTCTCTCTTATGATTGCACAAATGAGATGGCTTTAATTCTCTGACTGATACGCCGAATATTTGTCACTAAAAAGCTGAGTGTACTTGTTATTGTTAGCGGCTTGTCAACTTAATTCGGACTCGACCCCCATCAACTTTCGTTCCCATCATGATTAATTATGATTTTCACCCAGATGCGCCCACCAAGTTGTGCTGGCTCTATGCGGCAATCCTTCTTGAGCAGATGTTTGCGAGCATAAGTTACCGTAAAGCCTTATGGTAACGTTGCGCTCGACCATTGATTTCTTGTGATCGCACTTTACGCCTTGCATCAATGCATATTCTGCATAAAAATACAAAAGTTAACTGTTTTTATGCGATGAACGCATGCGACCGCAATGTTATGAACTTAATGCTTTTTGGACGCAATCTAACATATTTTATCAATGCAAACCTTCATTGTTTAATAACTTAGCACTGTAATAACGTGCATTTCTGCCCATTATCAGGAAATAACAAAAGTGTTCAGGACAAGTTTGGAGCTGAAAACAATCTGAACAACAACATTCTGCCGCTCATCATCGCGACGGTACTACTGCAGTGTTGCAACGTTGAAAGGCGACGCAAAGTAGTCGTGGTGTTGCAATGTAGCCCTTAGCGTTGTAATGCTCCGAGTTTTGATGGAGTGCTAGCAACACGCGTGAGGACGATTCGACTACAACTGTTTTGACCTACTTCCCTTTGTATTATTTAATTAATATTAATTAATTAAACCAATAGAATAGTTATATTACCTTTAGCTCTCATCATTATCTGGTAAGCCTGTAGCTCATGCAGAAGAGTAGTCAGGCCGTATTCAATTTTATTCATAAGCACATTCGTGCAGAATTGCAGAAAATTCTTCGGAAGAGATTCTAGAATAAAACCGACTTGCCTTCTCTTGTCAACGAAAACTCGATTTACTTCCACCACATTGAAATAGACCATCATGTCCAGGACATGTTCTCTGACAGAGGCCCCCTCTTTCATACGGTAGTTGTAAACATACTTAATAGCATTATGCCTAAGGGAGAAAGACGGTTGTCCGAACATCCCGTGTAGAGATTCTATAATCTCTTTGGCAGTACCTATAACCTCATGTTTCTTTGCCAAAACATCAGATATGCTGGCCAGGATATAGGCACGAGCTTTGTCATTCACCGATCCATCTATGGTACACATCCCGAACCGTTCAGTCTGTGTTAGCGCTTGGAATGGGAGGAAAATCCTTTGTTAAGACGAACCATAAATCGTCTATCACCAGTATAGTATTCAAGTTTGATTTCCATGTTGCATAATTATCCCCAATCAGTTTATTAGACACCAATAATTGTACTAGTGAATTTGTCATTTTGAAAAATATAAACAAATTTTATAATTGAATTGCTTTTAAACCCAATCAAGTTTTAGTAAAGTAATAATATACCTAAGATTATTTTTGCAATGATATTATAGCAAGACATTCTTGACTAAATACTATCTCTAGAATAACTCATATTCTGATAGTCATTTAGCTACCATTTTTGGTCAGAAATTACTAACTCTTTAGTAGTTCTATAAGTGTAACCCTTTGTTTTCAGACCTCAGAAGTCTGATCCCAATGATGCTCCCGAAGTTGGAAAGTCAAAGTCAAAACCGACTTTAGAAATCCTATCCATTTCTGGTGTTTGAATTGTTTTGAATCCTATGTTAAAACCCTCCGAGGAGATAGTCGTCATTAAACGACTAGCGAGGCCGACTTAAAGACGACAAGAAGGCGCAACATAGAAATCTCATGGTTCAAACCAACAAAAGAGACTGTAGGATATGTTGACACATATTCTTCACCCACTTACTATGAACTACTTCCCCCATTCACTTTGGTCTTGACCTCGTAACACTTTCTGAATGAAGCAATCAAGGTATAATCAGCACGAAATGTTGCATAGATCTCATGGTAGGAATTATCTAGGGACGTGAGAATTGAAATCAATATATCGTATATTTGATTTTCCATTGAACAACTTCCCCTCATTCACCATGTTCAATTCACGTAAACATTTTCCGGATGGAGCAGTCGAGGTATAATCGACACGAAGTGCCACATGAACCTTTCAGTGTGAACATCTTGAGAACCTGAGAATTTTAAAATCAAAACATCACAGTTGATTTTAAAGTGAACAACTTTCCCCATTCACCAAAATCTCAATTCATGTAAACACTTTTCAAATGGAGCAGTCAAGGTATAATCGACACGAAGTGAAACATGAATTTCGATCGTGAACTCTTAGGGACGTGAGAGCTAAAAATAATCATATCATGTATGTTTATTAATCTCCCACTAAAGCGTTCTAGCATATCATATACGTTATTTGATTTTCACTAAAGTTCTCTAATAACATATCATATATGTTATTAAACTCCCACTGAAGTGTTCTAACATTTAAACGAGGTATACGTTTCTTAGGTTTGTTTCGGCTAATTAAACAACCTAAGTCTAGGTGTTTATCCAAGTATAACATTTATAATTGAATTTAGCTTACGATGTATAGGTGATAAACTAGTTTTAAAACCTCACATCGCTCATGTATTGCTCATAAAATCGGTTAACAACGCTTAATAATTCAGCCATAGTCCCCAGGTAGGAGGTGTTCCATAGACCATCAACTTAAATACCTTCAGCCTTAGACAGGATTATATACCCGTTGAGTTTGTATCCCGAGTTTTATAAGTTTAACTACCTATTTTAATTATTAAACGAGTGGTTAACTTACGTGAGCATGCAACTATTCTTTGTTATGGATTTTAAATGTCTAACCCAATTTTATAACATTTACAAAATTTTAGACATACCAAACATCCACAACATACATCAAATGCATTCAATATTTAATATAATATTTATATTAAATAAAAGAAACCCAAAACATGCACACTTATATTATAACATTTTATAACATACTTTCAATGCATGTAACATGCTTCCTGTGGTGGGATTTTAAATCTACATGGCATAGTGTATGCACATACAAGATTTATTTAATTATAACATACATCACATGCATAAATAATTAAACACATACTGATATGGTTTTAGTTTTGGAATTTTCAAGCAAACAAAGGCCTAAGAATTACAAAAACAGCAAAAAACAGCTCCAAACTACTTGAACCGTTCCAATCCGAACCTGAACAGCTTGAACTGGACCAAAATTGCCTGAACCAAACCAGGCAAAACCCATTTGAGGCAAAACCGGACAGGACCTAAGAAAATCGGTCGAACCGGCTGCTCTCGCTAGCTTTTGCTTGTTCTGGTGTTGCTCGGTTCAATCTTTCACTAGCTTCAGTCACGAACGGTTCATCTCTCGCTAGCTCCAATATTGCTTGGTTTATCTCTCGCTAGCTCAATTGAATATCACTGGTTTTGAAGGAAATTTTGCTTGAACTTTGAACGAAAATCTCGCTCTCGCTCGAATTATGAGCAGCGTTGCAACGCTCAAGGGCAGTGTTGTCCTTACAACGCTGCCTGTACAGAAGCTCACTATCTGGAAATCTGTAGCTCGGTTTTCTTCATTTCTTTCTTCAATTGAAACTTAATTTCAACTCTAATGACTCCAAACAGATTACAGACTCTTGAGCACATATATAAGCTCATCAAACAAAAGCCAATTACAAATTTAACTTAGGAATAAAAGAGAATGTAAATGCCAAAACTCAAAAAACCATATCAGTGCACAATTTTCATATATCTCATGAAAAAACACACACTAAACCAAAATTAAACCAAATTGAATGCTTAAATGATGCTCTGGTACCAATTGTAGGAGTATATCAGCATGCAGCGGAATCAACATTTTAATTCATCAATTTTGGTTATAAATAAAGTATTCTCATACAATAATAAAAGGGTTTCATGACATACCTTTGTAGAATCTCTTGAAACTCGAATTCAACTGCAAATCTTCTCCAAATCTCATTTTGAACCACCTTAAAGTCTTTCCTATTATTCTCTTGAAGCTTTAGATTGAGTTATAGGACTCAAAATAAGCTTGAATGAAAGGAATTTGGAGAAGAAACACACTGCTGCACCCACTTGAAGAACACATTCTTCAACTCATGTTTTTCAGCAAAAACTCAACTGATGCATATTCGATTTCCACTTCAATCTTCTCTATTTATTGCAGGACAATCATGCAATGAAGGTAGTTGCATGAGAAGCAGCCCATGCTTGGAAGATTGAATAAAAAATCAAGTGGGATTGTTGTGAGCTACTTGGTTAAGGTAATGGAGTTTTCCAACTTTTCATTTTCTTGTGTTTTCCAATTTTCTCCATTTTACAAATTGATTTTCAAAATCAATTTGATTTCAAAAATTGAAAATATTATTATTATTACAAAATTAATTCCATAAATTAATTTTCTAATAAAATTAATAATAATTAAATAATTAAATAATTTAATTAATTCTAATTAATTTAATATTAAATATTAAAATAATTTTACACAAATTCCACCTTCATGAATTCTTATTCATAAATTTAATATTTAAATCATATTTAAATATTATTGATTCTCCAATTCCGTTTAATTCCAAAATTAAACACATAATTATATCACATATAATTACTAATTCTCTTAATTCTAATTTGAACATTTCAAATTTACTTATCACACTACTCTAAGGCTAATCCATTTACGATCTAGTAGGGAGACCTTGTGGACCTATAGATCATGGGCTCCAACGATCCGAGATTAATTGGCTAAACTATTTACACCAAATTAACCTTCATTCGTTAACTAATGGGTTAGTCTACTAAAGCCCATAGTTGCACTCTCCTCACTATAGATATATTATGTCCACTCGAAATAACTATGATTATTAAGTTAACTCTTCACCGGTTGTTCGTAGTAACGATTGGGTCAAATGTCTGTTTTACCCCCAAGATTACCTCTTGTTCCTTAAGTCCCACTGATCCTTTAATGAACAATTGGTTAATGATCCGATCAATAAACTGAGTCCCTTTCAGACCAATGAGAGGGTGAGGCCTCTTGTTCAAGACCTGGAGTCAGCACTTAAGGGAACAATCTCTCTACTATCCCTAAAAGCGGGTAGGAGCGAATTTCATCTTGCACTCTATGTCCCTAACTATCTACCCGGTCTTACCCCTAAAATGAAGGTTTATTGAGCTGGCGCTGTTGAGCCAACCCTCACCTATGCAAATCTAAGGATAATCCCGAATAAATAGGAGTTCATAGTCAGCTCAGGATTAAGGTCAAGTTACCTAGGTCATCGCTTTGAAATAGTCAGTCTTAAACAGTAAATAGTGTTATAAAGTAAGAGTGACTAATTTCGTGGTCCGATCTTGTACAAACCCATTGCACAGGACACCCTCACTTCTTATGTCATTATATGTATGAATTAGAATCACATCGTTTATAGCACTTTATAACTCCTTGTAACGACTACAGAGTGACCGCATCCAATAGTGTTACCAGAATAAGGTACACAACCTCATTCATATACTATAGATCATTTTGACTATTTACTTGAACCTGATCTACTTTTATATCTCCACATAAAGTTTAAGTACTCATGTAATAGTCATGGATCTTTTAGTTTATTAGATTTATTTCTAAAACGAAATAAGCAATCGTAATAACAACTAATTGAATTTTTCAGAATAAGTTTTATTGTTTACAAACCACGAGTTTTAGGACATAAAACCCAACATGTTGGTGGTGTAAGTATATAATAGGAAAAATATGCATAAAACAGAAGAAAATAGAATCATTAAGCACTTTAATTATACTTAATTTGAGTTCAAAAGCATTCTTAAAATAGTTTTTATAAAAAGAAGGTTTCACAGTTTGTATACCTTTGTAGAATCTCTCTTGGTCCTTGCTGAACTCCACGAAATTGATCTCCAAACCACCAAGAGGAGCTTCTCTACTATTCTCAACCTTGGATTGAGTGGTGGAAACTCTAATTTAAGATGGATTGGGCAAGGGATTGGAGAGAGTTTTAGAGTTGAAGAGTTTTTACAGAAATTTCACCACATTTCAGAATGCATGGGCTTCAAAATTCTAAAAAATGAATTATTTAACAAGTTGTAGCATGCAAGCACTCATACATTCAGCTAATTAACACCTCAATTAGCACTAAGTAAGTGGGCAAGGTGTCAAAAAATGGAAAACTCCACTAAAATCCTCAATGTTGGATTTTTCCACTCAAAAATCCAATTTCTCCAATTTTATTATATTTAATTTAAAATTAAATTAAATATAATTTAAATTCAATTTTCCAAAAAATGATTTTCTTAAAAAAATGAAATTAATTTTAATTTAATTAATTAAATAATAATTTCATACCAAATATTAAATTAATAAAATACCTAAATTAAACATGAATCCCTATTCATGTAAATTATATTTAAATCAATATTTAAATATTTTAAACTCACCAATTTACGTTTAATTTAAATTAAAACGTTTAATTATATGAATATAATTATCCAAACCATAAATTGAATTTGAACATTTCAAATTCAAATCCTAATTCCAAATTTGAACACTTCAAATTTGCTCAATTTTCTAATCCAAGGTGTAATGTTTTACGAACTAGTAGAAGGACCTTATAGACCTATAGATCATGAGCTCCAACAATTAGAGATTAACTGGCTAAACTCTTTAAACTGAATTAATCAATATTTGTTAACCACCGAGACATACCACTATAGCTCGATGGTAGTACTCTCCTCACTATAGATATATTTTTGTCCACTTGACTTAACCATAATCAGTAAATCGATCCTTCACAGGTCTATCGTATTTACAGCAAAATTACCATTTTAGTCCTATAAGTACATCTTGCTCCTTAAGCCTCCATTGATCCTCTATTGAAAAATTGGTTCATAGTCCAACTAATAAATCATGTCCCTCTCGGCCATGAGAGGGCGAGACCCTTTTTTTCAAGACCATGAATCAATACTTAAGGGAAAAACCTATATGCTAACCCTCAACGGGTAAGAGCGAATTCCATCTTGCAAGATTATGTCCCTATCTATCTATCCGATCTTATCCCCAAAATGGGAGGTTGGTTGAGCAGTGTCGTTGAACTATTCTCACCTATGTAGATCAAAAGATAATCTCGAGTAAACATGAGTTCGTAGTTAGCTCAGGATTAAGATCAAGTTACCCTCGGTCATCAAATTGATATAATCAATTTTAAGAGTAAATGATTATTATAAAGAAAAAAGTGACTATTTCGTTGTTCGGTCTTATGCAAAACTCTTTTGCACTAGATGCCTCTTCTTGCATGTTTCCACATGAGCGATTTCGTAATCACGTTCTTTGTATCAGTATACAAAGTAAGCCGTATCCACAGTGTCCCCAGGACGAGGTACCCAATCTCATCCATATACTTATAGACCTTTTTGGCTATATACTCTAACTTGATCCTCTTTTATGTCTCTACATAAAGTTACAGTATTCATACTATAGCCATTGATTCATTTATTGGATTTTTATTACAAAATGCAATTTCAATAACACTTTTATTGAATAAATGCTTCAATAATACTTTATTTATAAATAGAATATGTTTCCATGATCATGAACTATGAGTTTTAGGACATTTCCAACAATCTCCCACTTGGACTAAAAACTCCAGAGGGTTACGAATATATACAAATATAAAATGTTGAGAAAATAGAAAATACAATAAACTAGGGCATCTATATATCCTTGACATTTTCCCACTTGCCCTAGATTTATGAAGCTTGTAGTCCCAATCTGACTAGGTGGCCCTTGAACACTTTAGCCGTGAAGGCCTTCGTAAATGGATCAGCAAGATTATCTTTAAAGGCTAGTATCGTGACTATCATGTATCCTCTGTTTACTATCTCTTAGATGAGATGGTACTTTATCTCAATGTGTTTCCCGCGTTTGTGGCTCCTTTGTTCCTTTGGGTTAGCAACCGATCCACTATTATCACAATACAAGGTGATCGACAGATGCATATTTGGAAGTACTTTTAAATCTATCAGGAACTTTCTGAGCCATACTGTTTCTTTAACTGCTTCACATGCAGCTACATATTCAACCTCCATCGTGGAATCCGCAATACAACTCTGTTTGATTCTTCTCCACACTATTGCTCATCCGTGAAGAATAAATACTGATCATGAAGTAGATTTTCTAGAATCTACATCAATCTAAAAATCAGAATCAGATGTATCCCATAAGGATCAAATCCTTAGGACCATACACGAGCATATAGTTCCTCGTTATCCAAAGATACTTGAGGATGTTTTTAATAGCATTCCAATGGTTATGTCTAGGGTTAGACTGAAACCTGCTGACAATTCCAACTGTAAAGCATATGTCGGGACATGTACATAACATAGCATACATCAAGCTCCCGAATGCTAATGCATAAGGAATTCTTTTCATTTACTCATTCTTGAGGTGTCTTAGGACACTGTTCCTTAGACAAATGAATTCTGTGTCTAAAAGGTAACATACTCTTTTTTGAATTTTGCATGTTGTATCTTGACAATATCTTGTCAATATAAGATTCTTGAGATAATGTTAGCGTTTTGTTCTTGTGATTTCGAATAATTTTGATTCCAAGAAATATTGTGCATCTCCCAAATATTTCATTTGAAATTGCGATGTTAGCCATCTCTTTACGTAAGCAAGGAATCCTATCTCATTCCTAATGAGCAAGATATCATCAACATAAAGGATCAAGAAAGCTACAGCCTTGTTGACTATCTTCTTGTAAACAAAAGATTCGTCAACATTCTATTCAAAGCCATAAGATTTGATCGAAATATCAAACCTTATATTCTAGGATCGAGATTCCTATTTCAATCTATAAATGGATCTATTAAGCTTGCAAACCTTTTGCTCCTTACCCTATTCAATAAACCCTTTTGGTTGAGACATGTAAATACTTTCGTCAAGATGACCATTCAAAAAAGCTGTATTGACATCCATTTGCCAGATTTCATAATCATAGAAAGCAACAATGGATAAAAGTATTCTTATAGATTTAATCATGGCAATAGAAGAGAAAGTTTCTTCATAGTCTACCCCCTCTTTTTGGGTAAAATCTTTTGCCACGAGCTTGGCTTTATAGGTTTGCATGTTACCAATTCGGTCTCGTTTTCTATTATAGATCCACTTACAACCAATAGGTTTGACCCTATCTGGTTGATGTACAAGTTTCCAGATAGAATTGAAGTACATCTACTTCATTTCTAGGTCCATGGCTTTAGTCCATCGATCTCTATCTACATCTTCAATTGCCTGTTTAAAGGTTAATGGTGAAGGAAATCGAACACGAAGATTTCCATGAGCAGTGGAATAGATCATTCCAAATTACAATCATGTATGAACATTACAAATTACAGTCGTAAACAAAATAAACGGTTATGCAATCAATACAGAAATTACAGCATGAGAAAACAAATAAACAAAGAGAATTCTCTACGAACATTTGGAGAATTGTTTCCATGTTCCTTGCTCACGAACGCTCGAACAACACAACTGCTCCATAACACGAACACCACGTACTCTTCCTCTACAATCGCTTCGATCACAAATACCCCAGCAACACGAGCGACCTCCACAGAACCTCGACGATGTTGAGTTGAGTCTGACACCACCATGAAGACTACCTTGGTATTATCGGTGTGAGAATCCAGAGGGTGGGCTTGTGTGGACTTTGTTTGAGGTAGAAGGAGGAGGAAACAACAATCGTGTACATGATTGGGCAAGTGGGAGATGGTTGAAACCTATCGTATAGGTCGATGCCCAATCGTTTAGCAAAAGTTAAGCGATCATCTAGCAAAAGCTAAGTGATCGTTTAGCTCATCGTTTAACACCGTGTTTATCGCCTATAAATACTACACGATCGTTTACCTTTTGTCAAGCTATCATTTAGTAAATCCGTATTTACTTGACCAGCTTCATGAGATTCTTTTTTCGAGAGAGAAATCTCAAAATCAATTTTGACAAAAAACTTACTAAAAATAGGAAAACAATTTTCCTTTGATCTCATGGATACCATGAACCACCAAGAACCTCCCACTCAATTGTCTATTAGAGAAAAAGATCTAATTATCCAATAATTAATATTATTATAAATATAAATGATAACAAATTTATCATACTATATTTATAACCTATAGTTTTAATATTTCATCTCATGAAACATATAAACCATATCGTTCTTTTTCTATTCCATGGTACTGATAACAAGCAGAAATGCACGTTATCATAGTGCTGAATCCTTATACAATGTCGGATTGCTTTGATGAAATATGTTAAATTGCATCCATTAAGCATAAATTCTATAGTATTGCAGTCGCATGCGTCCAATGCATTAGAGCAGTTGATCTTTATATTTTTGTGCAGAATAATGTGTTAACACAATACAAATAATGCGATCATAAGAATACATTGGTCGAGCGCAACTTCACCGCAAGACTTTGCGTTGATTGTACACGCAAACATTCACCCAAGGAGAATCACTGCAACATGGTGGACGCATCCAGACGAAAGGAAAATTAAGATCGATGGGATAGAACGCTGATGGCAGTCGGATGCAAATTAAGTTGATAGCCAATAACGGTCACAAAGTACATCCAGCTTTATCGGTGACAATTATCCAGTGCATCAGTCAGGAATTAAAATTGTCCCATCTGTAGAACTAGGAGAGAGAAGCCGCCTTTCACCTTTGATGCCCTATAAATACCAAGTGCATTCTTCAGAGAAGGGGTTAATCAGTCGATTATTTCATCATTTTACAAGTTCGCACCTCTGTTCATAGTCTTCTTTCATTTTAAGGCAGATGGAGGAAGAAGGTGTGCTGATAGATCGTTCCGCAAGCTAGGGAAAGCACAGGAAGCTTTGAATATGATTCAAATACTAATTATATGAATGAGATTCATGTACTTAAATTTAATATAAATATGGTTTATATTAAGAGGAATTAAATATTTGGATATGATCCAAATATCAATATGGATGAGATTCATATAAGTGGATTTAATATAAATGTGATTTATATTAAATGCCATGTATGAGTAAGAGAAAATAAAATCTATAGTTTATGTTGCATTTGATGTAATATAAAACTATAGGCTATATGTTATATTTGATATAACATATAGTGTATATATATAATAAAGTAGTTATTATATATATATATATTTATTTTATTAATTTAATTGAAATTAATAATAAGAGAAGGTGTTATAACTCCTTTCCCCCATTTTTCTCTCATGTTTACTTACGTGGGATTCAAGAAGTTGAATTAATCATCTTCTTCCTTAATTCTCTCTGAGAAGAGTTCTCTCTAAGAGAAAAGTTCTCTGTAGAAATTTCCCTCTCATCCTCTCCATCTCCTTTCCCTCTTCCAAGGACTCATGCAAAGCCCACAACTCTTGCTTGAATCCTTTATCCTAAGAGAATATAGAGAGTTCTTGAGTGGTGGTGTCAGTTCATGAAGAAGGAGATCTGCGTGGAGAAGGAGTTCTGTTTGTGGCTTGTATGAGGGAGTTCTTGAAGAAAGGGTTCTTCAAATGTAAGAGTTTCTAAAACCCTAAGTATTTGTTTTAAAGCATACTGTAATTTTAAGTAAATGCATATCTTGTTGTTGTTTTACTGTAAAACTTTATATTCAATAAAAAAAATGGAACTTGGACGATCTTTGCTTCCGCTCAAAGAATATTTTCTGTAAATTTCCTTCAAAAACAACATTTGCTTCCTCTTCCTTATTTTTCATTAAAGATTGGTAAGTCTAGAGTTCATTGAGAAGAGTCGTCAAGTTGTAATCAATCTTATTCATTACAGCATTCATACGAAAAGTTAGAAAACTCTTTGGAAGAGATTCCATTATCATACCAACTTGGCTCTTCTCAACTATGACGGCCCCGTTTGTCTCTACTATATTGAAGTGGACCATCATGTCCAGGACATATTCTCTAACAGAGGTCCTTTCCTTCTTATGCGAATTATAAACATATTTAATAGCATTGTGTCCTGCCGATGAGGACGGTTGTCCAAACATCCCTTGCAATGACGTCATGATTTCTCTTGCAGTGACCATGGTTTTATGCTTTTTTGTAAGCATGTCAAATATGCTTGCAAAACTATAGGCTCTGGATTTTTCATTTGCTCGGAACCATCTGTCATAGATATCCCAAACATTTCGAGTTGCGTTAGGATTGGGAAGAGGAGGACATTCCTCCATTAAAACAAATCTCAAATCATCAACCATTTATATTGTGTTTATGTTCGACTTCCAATTCGAATAACCTTCTCCATTGAATTTGTAAGAAGCTAAGAGTTGTATAATCGAGTTTGACATGCTGAAACATAAACAAATTCTATAAGTAAATTGTATTTAAATCCAATTTTAGCAAAAGTAATAAAGTACCTGCATTTCTTTATTTATTTGCAATGATAATTTAGTGAATTAGAATAGATGCTACCGAGGGACAGTCAAATACTCCTTAAGTAGAGCAAGACAATCTTAACCAAATACTATATTCAAGATAACTCTTATTCTTATATTCATTTAGTTACCGTTTTCGGTCAAGAACTTACTAACACTTAGTAATTCTTGTAAGTGTGACCCTTCATTTTCAGATGTCATAGAACGGTATGAATATTCCCTTGAATAAGAAGATAATGTTCAAACTGAAACTAAGAAACCCTATACGTTTTTGAAGTTTTGGTTATTCTGAATCCTATGTTACAACCCTCTGAGGGGATCGCCGTGAAAACGACTAACTAGTGCCGCCTAAAAACGACAGCAGACGCAACATAGGAATCTCACAGTTCAAACTAATGGAAGGGACCGTAGGGTATGTTGACACATTTCCTGCACCCACTTACTATGAACTACTTTCCCTATTCACCTTGATATTGACCCATCAAACATTTTCCGAATGAAGCAGTCATGGTAAAAGCGACACGAAGCCGAGTATGGATCTCATAGTGTGAACTCTTAGGGACGCGAGAGCTAAAAATAATATATTGTATATACTATTAATCTCCCACTAAAGTATTCTATTTGGGTATCTCTTGTACTTATGTATATTTCGGCCAAAAAAAATATCCTAAGTCTATGTGGTTTATCCAAGTATAACGTTTATATTTGGATTTAACCTACGACGTCTAAGTGATAAAACCATTTTATTACCTCACACCGCTCATGGATGCTTATAAAACCGATTAACAATGCTCAGTAATTCGATTAAAATCCTTAGGTAGGAGGTGTTACGTAAATCGTCAACTTAAATACCCCTAGTCTTAGACAAGATTATAGACCGATTGAGTCTATAATCATGTTTTATAAGATAATGACCTATTTTAACTATTAAAACAAGTTATTATTGAACCTAATTGAGCATGAATCTTATCTTTGTTATAGATTTCAAATGTCTAAAGTATTTTATAACTCTTATAAAAAAAATAGACATACTATAGCACAAATTAAGCATTCCATTCATTAATATAACAATTATATTACTCTTATGAAACCCTACTCATGCATACTATATACATTATAACCAATTTATAACATATATCAATGCATGAAACATGCTTTCCTATGGTGAGATTTTAAATCTACATGGCATACAATATGCACATATATGTTTAATTTAAATTTAACTTACATCACATGCATAAAATATTTAAACAACACTGATATGGACCAACTTTGGCATTCTAAGCAAGCAATAAACTAATTTATTACAAAAATATAAAACAGCTTGAGGAAGCCTCTGAACCACTTGAACAGACTCGAACTAGACCCGAACCACCTGAAATGACCCTTCAAAGCTCCATTTGAGATTGAATCAGTCCAAAGTAGGCTGAACTGGACCCCATGCCCCCACACCGGTCGAACGGATTGTTTTTGCGAACCAATTCAAGGACGCGCACATTTCTGGGCTGGAATGAGCAGCGTCGCAATGCTCCATCCCAGCGTTGCAACACCTCGAGTTTATTAAGAACACTGTTGCAATGCTATCTAGGCAGCGTTGCCACACTACCTAGCAGTGGTTGCTTCTCCAGGTTTTTCCAACTGAGCTTGCTTGCTTCAATCTTCAATTACAACTTGGTTTCAACTCTATTGACTCCAATAAAATTATAGACTCTCAAGCACACGTTAAAGCTCATAAACCAAGAGCCAATTACAATTTTAACTACTGAATCAAAGAGAATTCTAATTCCAAAGTTGAATTAAAAACCATATCAGTCATCAAACATGCAATGCTAAAAATCCACCCACCAAACTAAAATTAGCGTTAATTGAGTGCTTAAATCATGCTCTATTACCAATTGATAGGAAAAACATGCACTTGTGCTTAAATCATACTCAAACTCAAATTAACGCTGTCATCGTTCGTATGGATGGCTTCGGGTAATTGCATTTTCACGAAAAAGAACTAAATTTTTATTAAAAGGTTAAACGTTTTATTTTGCTCGTTTACAAATGTTTTATTTTGCCCGTTTATGAACGTTTCCTCTTCTCCAAACCCTAGCTGTTTTCCATTATTCTCCTTCTTAACAAGTTCATCAAGTCTGAGAGAGACAGATCTAAACACGTTCCTTCTGCCGATATTTTTTTCTCATCTGTTATGAGCACTTTTCTTCCCATTCTAGTCCATTTTCCAGCAAGTGCACGCCTGAATTTTGAGGCCATGTTAACCTTGGGGAGAAATTAGTAGCATTGAGGTCACACCGTAATCGCATTTAGGGCAATGGTTCCTCCATAGCACAACAACTTTTCGTGACATTTGTTCTAACAATTCAATCACATTCTTCATTCATATCAATTTCATGAACCATCGACCCTTATGGTCTTCATTAATGTCCTCATGATTTCTTTCATCATTTGAAGGTAGTAATATCTCATCATCATCATAAGGCTTGAAAACTCAAAATTTGTGTTTGAATGAACTCTTATAAAGTTATGGAGTGCCATTGAAATAACAACAATTTTTACTTGTTTGTCAAATGAAAAACTATGCATTTGTCAAACAATTTTCCATCTATTCTTCCAAACACCAAATGTTCTATCAATTATGCATCTTAAGGAGGAATGTCTATGGTTTGTTTCTTCATACCTCTTGGTTGGCTTCCATGTCAAAAATGAGGAAGATGATATCCCTCATCTTTATAAGGACCTAAATATCCTTTCATTTGTCGATAATCAGAATCTACCAGATAATATTTTTCTATAAAAACAACAAAATAAACAATAATTAATAGAAATAAATACTAATAAAAATGCGATAAACATTAATGTATCCATTCATTCTAACCTTTAGGTGGATGTGGAAATCCTAAATGTAGTCTTCTTAATGCCTCCACAAAAACTCGAGCATCATGAGCATCACCTTCCCATTCGACCCAAATAGGTGGATGTGGAAATCCTAAATTTAGTCTTCTTAATATCTTCACAAAAACTTGAGCATCATGAGCATCACCTTCCCATCTGGCCCAAAAAAATGTAAAATACATGTTAAAAATCACATATAGCTATAATGTTTTGGGTGAAATACCTTTTCGACCAACGTACGATATATGTTTTCCTTTAGGTGTTACTATCGATATATGAGTACCATCAATTGCCCTAATACAATCTTTGAAATATGGCTAATATTGAGGGTCTTTCTTAATTTTATCAGAAACAAATTTGAAGTGGGATTTGTTCGCTTGATTACATCTACAACCATACGACAAATAACATCTAGAACTGTTTTAAACCACCTTGATAGGTTTCACTTGAGTGCTAAAATCCCTCTTGATTTGTTCTATTTGTTTAACCATGACCTAAGGCAATAAGAACATTGCTAGAGCCTCTTCCATAGGCATAAGTTTAGCTTTATTGAAGTCAATCATTATTCAAGTACTACTAACAATTTCTAAAATATATGTTTTTCTATTCTAAATTGTTGGTGACATCTATCCTCATAACCATTCAAGATCTCTATAAAAAACTTATGACCAGTATGAAAAGACGTCCTACAAGGCTCTTTACAAATATGCATCACAAAATGATGAACTACAACACCATATCCTACTTTTACTAATTGATCAAGCTCATAATCAATATCACTTACATAAAAATCATTGTTGTCAATATTTTAATAATTCCGGATATGTTTGTTATCTATAACATTTTTACTACAAATTTTAGAAATATATTCACATATTTTATTATCTTACATGAAAATATTATTATTATTTAATCAATTTGGGTAAAAATTAACTTTGAAATCTAAATTTAAGATTTATTGAAAGTATGAAGACTAAAGTTAGACAATTGAAAGTACATGGACTAAAATTAAACAAACTTCAAAGTATGGAGACAAAAATAGTATTTTAACCTGTTTTTTTCATAAACATTTCCTTGTTCTTTCGTTCTCTCAGCTCTAGTTCCACTTCTTCTCTAAAACTTCCTTTCTTTGTCTTCGACAACAACACTATCTGGTGATAATGGGAAAGTGAGCAAGAACAAGAATAAAAGCTAGAAAGTAGTTCGGAAGAAGTGAACAAGAATGAGAAGAAGAACAAGAAAAAGAGGCCATCCATATAATAATTACAAAGGAAATGTACTACTATTGCCAAATTGATGACTAAAATTAGGCGAACACAATATGCGATGCATGTCTTAATTTATGCGTTAGCTCTCATGCGCCAGTGGTATTGCGTTGGAATGGAAAATATGCATTGATCTCATATGCAATGACCATGCGTTCCTGTCACAAGTTTTCTTGTGCTCTCGCCAACTATAACGAGAATGCAAGTTTCTCGGGTGATCCGAGGTCGAACTCGGGGACTTATAGCTAAAGGGTATGCGGTGATGTGTTTGCAGCGGGTAAATAAAAGAATGATGAGGGTGATAAGCTAAGCACTACTCCTACTCCCAACTAACAGACAAAGCAGTGGAAGTGTGAATGAGAGGTAGAGACACGACAACGGTTGACGTGTAATAAAATGCATGGAAAAATAGATAAAATGGTGAGGATGTCTTCATCGCAACCCTAAGCTTGACCGCAAGGGTAACCCCAGTCAACGCAAGCTATGCGATCATGCTACACACACTTATGCCTAATTCTATGACGCATGCGATATATATGCGATAGTGTCGAGAGGCCTTATTCGTAAGTCTCTATTCTTGCTCATGTGCTCCCACATATAAACAAGATGACCACATACCACCATATCCTACTTTTGGACGCATGCAATATCCTATCCGTAGGGTGCATACGCTATGTAATAGTAAATGGAGCTTATTCCTAATTTTCCCATTCTTGCTTATGCGATCCAATCCACTCTCTCGAGTCTTAGATTTAGGTTTTAGAGTACTCTCCCGCCTAAATGATGAATGATGTGCTCATAAGACAAGGTAATCGCATAAACCTTGCTGACGTAAGATTATTCCTATCTCTAGTGAACACTTACTTACATTGCTTAATGTGACCAACCACTTACCCTCCCGGGCAGTTAGTTGTTGTTGATTCTACTCATAGACAAGCATTGCGTCTGCTTATAGACAAGTGTTGCTACAACTTCACATTAAGCAAATAAGGTTTTCTCACAACACTCACGCAATTCACACCTCTCGGTGGTTTGCTACATGCTTCATATCTCTATGCCGCATGATTAAGTATGCGATACTCTAGCAATCTAACTCAGTGATGCAATGAAAATTAAGGATGCTAAGTAAATGAAGATGAAGATGGAGTCGAAGGAAAATATAAGAATGTATTGCTCACAAAATGTATTAATTCTTTAAGCCAAAATGTAATTCTTCAAAGAGATCTTTTCTAAGCTTAAATCTGGCAAGCCTCTGCTAAAAAACTTTTCTCATTCTCCGCAACTTTGCATTTAGCTTTTAAGGATGCGTTCGTTCAAAAAAATTCAAAGCTTTGCAATTTTTATTAGAATGCGATGTTGAACCTGGTTACGCTCTTCGTTTTAGCTCGCCCCCACGTCAACTTCGGTTGCGTTCCATATTCAACTCAACTCTTGTCTTACTTAATTTTGCTTGATTTTGTGCTAGACAAAGGAGTTGCGCTTATGCGTTGATCCTGGTGACTTACTTTCGTTTTGGCTTGCCCCCACATGTGTCATGCAGACATCCAACTACGGGTAAGTGCCTTTCACAACTTCACTCTTATCAACATGGGTTTCCCCATTGCGTTGACAGTGGAGTTGATATTCCAATTTTATTTTTAATAGCATCGCAATGTAATGAACATATTTCTCCGGGACTGCTGCCACCCCTAAACTTAGAGGTTGGCAGCCTCTCGTTGCAAAGCTAAAGACAAACTTAACAGGAATACGGTGACAAATGTTTGAATAGAGATTTGCACATAATAAAACTTAGATTGTCAAAATTTGAAGAAGCTATTAAAAGTAAGGGGAGCCTTGCGATGCTTAGTTGACGAATGTAGTGAATTATACGTACCATCATAGATGCATCACAAAGGAAAGCAATCAGACAATGAGAATTTCAAAAGGATAATGCATAAAAGATAACAAGAAAGGGACCTTGAGTAGAACACACTTGCGACCATGTTTTATACTTCATGCGGTTGAAGCCATGCGTTGAAGGATGGAGGGAATTCTTCCATTGTACTGCGCACCAAGGAGAGTTATTGTCGCATCTACAAGGAGTACACGTACCACATCTAATAAAACAGCCACATATCCAAAATAACAATAAAAATAAACTAACTAGGAAAGCAAGGTAAAGATAGAGTAGAAAACGTCCCTGGAGGAATTGGAGTGTTGTCACCGTAAGGAGTCTTCCATGCAGATGATTGCTCTCAACTACTTAGGTCAAGAAGCTCATCCTGACGATTAGAACTTCTGGCAATTGTTGGGCGTATGTTGGCCACCATGTGCTTAGAATTACCTTCAGCTCATGCGACTGATTGCCCTTCTATCTTAGGGTCAATACTGGCTTTCGACGCATCGCCTACACTTCAATATTGTTTGAAACTTGGTCGCACAAGCTATAATACTTCCCAAGGTAAAAAGGTTACTGCAAAAACACAAAACTCAACAAACAATTAGCTGCCAAGTCCTCGGCAACGGCGCCAAAAACTTGATGACTAAAATTAGGCGAACGCAATATACGATGCATGTCTTAAGTTATGCGTTAGTTCTCATGCATCGGTGGTCATGCGTTGGAATGGAAAATATGTGTTGATCTCATATGCAATGATCATGCGTTCCTGTCATAAGTTTCCTTGCACTCTGGCCAAGTATAACGAGAACGCAAGTTTCTCGGATGATCCGAGGTCGAACTCAGGGACTTGTAGCTAAAGGGTATGCGGTGATGTGTTTGCAGCAAATAAATAAAAGAATGATGGGGGTGATAAGCTAAGCACTACTCCTACTCCTAACTAACAGACAAAGCAGTGGAAGTGTGAATAAGAGGTAGAAACACGGCAACGGTTGACGCGTAGTAAAATGCATAGAAAAATAGATAAAATGGTGAGGATGTCTTCATTGCAACCCTAAGCTTGACCGCAAGGGTAACCCCAACCAACACAAGCTATGCGATCATGCTACACATACTTGTGCCTAATTCTAGGACGCATGCGATGTATATGCGATAGTGTCGAGAGGCTTTATTCTTAAGTCTCTATTCCTGCTCATGTGCTCTCACACATAAAAAAGATGACCACATACCACCGTATCTTACTTCTGGACGCATGCAATAACCTATCCGTAGGGTGCATATGCTGTGTAATAGCAAACAGAGCTTATTCCTAAGTTCCCCATTCTTACTTATGCGATCCAATCCGCTCTCTCGAGTCTTAGATTTGGGTTTTAGACTATTCTCCCGAGTATGCCTAAATGATGAATAATGCGCTCATAAGACAAGGTAATCGCATAAACCTGGCTGACATAATATTATTCCTATCTCTAGTGAACACTTGCTTACATTGCTTAATGCGACCAACCACTTACCCTCTCGGGCAGTTAGTTGTTATTGATTCTACTCATAGACAAGCATTGCATCCGCTTATAGATAAGCATTGCTACAACTTCACACTAAGCAAATAAGGTTTTCTCACAACACTCACGTAATGCCCTCCCAGTGGTTTGCTACATGCTTCATATCTCTATGCCGCATGATTAAGTATGCGATACTCTAGCTACAAAGATAGATAATTGAATCCATAATAACACATAATAGTGGATTAGCCGAGATTCTTAATGTCGATCGACGCAAACTCGGTTTCGCATGAATTCCTAACATAATCGCCGCATATTTTACTTAACATCTCTCATAATTCTAAATAAAAGGCCTATAATGATGTGCATTTCTGCTTGTCATCACAGATATTCAAATCTTCATCCTTTATTTATGAAATTAAAAACAAACAAACAAACAAAACATAAATCATTGATGTGATGTGTGTGTCCTAACTTAAGATTTCAAACGCTCTCAAATATTATTCAAAATCTCAGTAACAATCCGACAATCTTTAAGTGATTACTACTGTCTCCGCCAAAACCTCCGACGGCACCAAAAGGCTAGGGTATTTATTCGTAGCTTCTAGTCGCTTGTATGCCTTTCAACTATTTCCTCAGTTAGCCACAAACCAGTCATCAGATTAAAATCATCTTCGGTGAATGTTACCTTCTTCCTCAATATGTTGAAGCTTATAACATTTGGGTTATCATCTTGAACATCCTTAACAAAAAAATGGTGAAATAGCTGCCCATTAAACACAAGGTCCACGTCCAGCAATGGACTAAAGCATGTTTTCCTAAACATGTCCATCTAATATTTAGTAAGCTTCTTCTTGATCAGGTCATTCATTTTGTGGACCATGCAATAGACAATAGTAGGAAAATATTTATCAACAAAGACTGAATGCGTCATCTTAGCAAACTATAACAAACATATACAACATGTAAGTGTGCGATCGTTTTATAAAAGTTAGGCGATCATTTCATAAAATTTGGGTGATTGTTTATAAAGGTTGATTGGTCCTTTAACAAATATTAAACAAAATTTTTATATCATTTAGGCGATCTTTTTATAGTTTGTGATTAATCATTTAATAAAAGTTAGGTGATCGTTTAGAAAACAACATGGGATCAATTTCGACGAGCTATACGAACCCAAAACCCTGGTGCTCAAAAGAACAAAAAAGTCAACATGCATTAAAGGATAAGAACAACATAGTTTAGGTCACAAGAACAGCGGAAAATGGGAAGAAACAACCGACAAAAACGTGATAAAACACGTTTGGAAGAAGATCAAGGACGTCGAGAGACATTGAGAGAAAACATAGAGACAACCACACAATGAGAGCGAAAATGAAGAGAATGTGAACAATCTCTTAGTAAAGTAATTGAAAAGGCACATGTCTTCCATGTTTTAATATTGAGGGTAAAATTAGTATTTCATATACGAAAAAGTGTTGGGATTGATGCCCTAAATCTCGTAGAGTCTTATAGTTTGTAAGCATTGTATGAACAAACATTTCTGTAATTAATAATATTTGATATGTTATTCACTTTGTCTATGAAATATATGATATTTTAGTTTTGCATTAACCAAAAACTAATAAACTAACATCTAAGGTTATCGTTGTAACTTAAAAATGTATGTGGAGACATACAAGTAGATCATGTATAACTGATAACGTAAAAGGTCTGTAGTATATGGATAAGGCTGGGTACCTTATCCTGGTAACGCTATGAGTATGACCCGCTTTGTAGGTGTTACAAATATTGTAAAGTACTACAAATGATCTAATCCTGATCATTCATGTATTAGACATACGAATGGGGATATTCTATACAAAACAGTTTGTATAAGACCGGACCAAAAAATGTTTAGTCTAATTATATAACGTCGTTCATAATAGAGGCTTTAATTTCACTAGGATGACCATAGGTAACATGACCTTAATCCCGAGTAAGTTGTGAACTCTACCTATGAGAGCGATCATTTGATTTGTATGGGTGAGAATGGCTAGATCGCCGACTCAACAGGCCTACCATTTTGGGGATTCGTCTGATTGGGGAGCTGGAAACTCAGCTACACAAGATGGAATTCACTCCTTCCTCGAAGTAGGGGCAAGTAGATAAATTGCTCCCTAAAGAATTGATTCCGGATCTTGAACAATGTAGAGCCACACCCTCTCTTGGCCAGAGAAGGATTTAGTCATAACGGGACTATGGTATATTGTTAATTAGAGGAATCAGTGGTACTTAAGAAGTTAGATGTAACTACGGGGGCAAAATGGTTTTTTGGCCTAGCTATACTTAGGAGCAATTTTTGAAGGGACATCGTACTATTGATTGGTTATATCCAATGGACACAGAAATATATTTGTAGTACGAAGAGTGCAACTGTCGATCTTTAGTGGAGTGCTCGACAGTTAACGGATGGTGGATAATGTGATTAAAGAGTTTAATTAGTTATTCACGTACCGTTGGAGCTTCAAGCTACAGGTCCATAAGGTCCCCTTTGTAGCTCAAAGGATTTAAGTTGAGAATCAGTTTTTGAGTTAATTTGAAATGTTCAAATTAATAAGAGGGAATTTAATTATATATGATATAATTGACATAATGTATATGATACATTATAGTTTGTTTGGAGGAATAAATATTTGAATATGATTCAAATATGTTTTCTATGAATGAGATTCATAGTTGTTAAATTTAATATAAATATGATTTATATTAAAATGCCATAAAATAGAGAAAAATAACTATGGTTTATATATTATATATGATGCAACATTAAAACTATAGGTTATAAATATAATATGATAAGTTGGTTATCATATTCATTTATAACTATTAATTATTTGATAATTAATTCCCTTTTTCTCTCTAACCACACTTAGTGGGAAGTTAATTGGTTTCGTGGCTTTTGGAATAAAATGAAATATGATTTTATGATTCAGTAGACAAGCATTCACGTTTTGAAAGAATACACGATTTTCTTAGAAAGTCTAAGTGATAGACTTGATCGCCTAAATGATTGAGACTGTCTTGCTATGCGATAGCTTTGCCTTCCCTCGATCATCTTCTTCCTCCAACTCCAAAAACACCCTCCTAACCAAAATAGTCAGAGCTCACCACTTCTAGGTTCTCACACCAAGAATACCAAGGTAACTAAGTGGTAGTGTCCTCCTTTGGTTCGAGTTTGGTTACTACTTGCTCGAGGAGTGTTCATGCTTGTTCGACGCGTTTGTGAACGAGTTAGTTTGAGAGATTTGCTTGAAAAAAAGTTCTTCAAAAGTATAATCTCTAAACCTTGTTTCTTTATTCCAAAGCATGTTGTAATTTATGTTTTATGCATAATCTGTTCTATATTGTTGTAAATGTTTATGTTCAATCGAAATGAGATTTAGACGATCCGCTTCCACTCAAAGGTTCTCTGTAAATTCAAGAGTTCCTTCAAAAAGGTCATTGGCAAGCAAGTTTCTAGAAAGAGGTTAGTCATAGAAAAGTTTTTGGGTTTTGTGTCATTTTGTGAAATTTTCAAAGACTCGAACGATTTTGTTTGGGTCCAACAGATGGATGAACTTATTTGAGGGGCCCAAATGAAAAATGGCCCAAGATTAAAAAACAAATGAGAAGTGGGCTTCTGCTTACGTCATTACTGTGTGAAATTACCAACTTGACCCTAGATGTGTGAAAGGGCCTGCTGCTCAGAGTCATTCTCGCTCCATTGCACTCCTCGATTCTTGCTATCGCTCACTAATTATCGCTCTCACTCCCCATCATGCTTCTTGTTCTCACTTTCACATATTTACTCTCCCTATCGCACCCCATCGTGCTTCCTAATTCTTACCCTCGCTCTTGACGTACTCCTCGATTATCGCTCTCGCTCGCTGATTCTCATTCCCCAATTCTTGCTCTCGCTCCTCATTGCAATGGAAGAAGAAGACAAACTCATAACCAACCTAAAGTGAAAATGAAGGTGAATGTAGACGAAGACAAATACAAATGCACGCAAATGTGAAGATGAAGACGAACGCAAACGAAGAAGAACCAACTAAAAGAGGAAGAAGAGAAACGAAGAAAAAATACAGAAAAAAGGAAGAATAAATGACGAACAAGAAATGCAAAAAAAATGAGAAAAAATAAAAAAGCTGAAAAATTAAGAAGTAAGAATAAAAAGGAAGAATGAAGAAGGGTCAAAGTAACATGGTGATGATATCAGTAAAAGGCCAAATATTATTGGTTTTTATATTTGAGAAATTTGTACGGATGGCCCATTTTGGGGGGCCCAACTAAAAAATAACCCACATTGGAGGAATCACTAAAATTTGGCCTTTTGTTTACGTCAGTCGCCTGTAAAATTACCCAACTGTCCCCAAAGATACGCACAATTAGCCCCCCCGACATCCTAGTCTCGATTCCCAATCTCATTCCCCATTCTTGATTCTTATTTTCCGATCCCAATCCACGTCATAATGCACACTTCCTGATCCATTCCTATTCCTAATACTCTCTCCCATTTTCAATCCTCTTTATCGATCACGATGTTGATTCCCATTCCCATTGGAAATTAATGTAGTGTACGAAACTAACAAAGCACGCAATCATATCAAATCAATTTAATGAAACTTGCTTAAGAAGCATCGTTCAAAATTCAAAGAACACAAAATATTTTGTTTGATATCTATTTCTAATAAAGAATTATTATGTCCAAATTTTTTGAAGAACCCATATGTCCAACTGAATGACGCTTAGCATCCCCAACAAACAAAGAATCAATATTATATTAAATAACTAAATATAAGTTGCTGGACACAAGTAAGTAAATGCAGAACTTCATATGCTTTATTTCGTACTTATTCTTTTTTCAAATATAAGACATATCACATTTTATAGGACGTAAACGCTGTACATGACCTGCTATTAATAAAAACAAGCATGTGTCGAGGAAATGTAACAATATAAACGACCACTAACAAGATGAAATATGGGAACAGGTAAGGAATGAAGGAGGTACAGGAACAAGGACCGAGATCGAGTAACGGGGACGATGAACAGGACTGGGAACGAGATTGAGTAATAGAAGTGAGGAACGAGAGCGATATAAGTGATCGAGAAAATGATATAATTGAATTGATTCTCATGGTCTATTTTTTTATATTATTTTGAAGGATGAATACAAAGCAGTTATTCATTTGACATGATGGAAAATGGAGTGACAGTAAACAATGCTATGAGAGAGGTCGTTTGAAGGGCATCGTGGTGTCGAGGGCATTGAGGTAGGCTGAATTTGTTGGGATTGGTGTCCTAATTCTCCTAGAGTCTCGTAGTTTGTAAATTGTACACATTGTTATGAATAAAATAAGAGTTATTTTATTTGGCATTTATTCATATCCAATAAATAAAACTCTGTGGTTATTGTATGTAAACTTAAGCATGTATATGAGATATACAAGTGGATCATGCCTTAAGTGATAATCTAAATAGGTCTATAGTATAAGGATTAATGAGAGATACCTAATCCTGGTGACACTATGGATATGGACCGCTTTATAGAGGTTTACAAGTGTTGTGAACTACTACAAATGGTAGTGTTGGGATTGGTGTCCTAATTCTCCCGGAGTCTCGTTGTTTTTAATTATACACGTTGTTTTATGAATAAAATAACTATTGTTTCATTTTGGCATTTACTCATATCCAATAAACAAAGCTCCATGGTTATCTTATGTAACCTTAAACATGTATATGTGATGTACAAGTGGATCATGCCTTAAGTGATAACTTAAATAGGTCTGTAGTATAAGGATTAAGGTGGGATACCTGATCCTGGTGACACTACGGATACAGTTCGCTTTGTAGAGGTTTGCAAGTATTGTAAACTACTACAGATGGTAGATCCTAACCATCATGTAGAGACGTGCGAGCGGGGGTGTCCTATACAAAGAGTTTGTATAAGACCGGACCACGAGATGACTAGACTCTGTATATAACGCCGTTGATACTAGAGACTTACATCTCACCTAAATGACCATAGGTGACACAACCTCAATCCTAAGTGTTTTGGAATTCCTGCCTTTGAGGGCGGTTCTTTGATTAGTATGAGTGAGAGTGGCTAGATTGTCAAGTCAACATGCCTACCTTTTTGGGGACTTGTCTGATTTGGGATCTGGGAACTTAATATACAAGATGGAATTCACTTCTTTCCCGAAGTAGGGATAAATAGAGAGATTGCTCCTTTAAGGACTGATGATGGGGCTTGAACATAGTGGCCACAGATTCTCTTTCGAAGAGAGGACTCGATCATAGTAGAACTATGACTTATGTTCATTAGAGAGGTCAATGGTACTTAAAAAGTTAGATGTAACTACAGAGACATAACGGTTATTGGCCGAGCTGTATTTACAAGCGATTTGTAAAGGGTTGTTGCACTATTGATTGGTTAAGATGGACACATAATATATTTGTGGTAAGAAGAGTTCAGCTGTCGGTCTTTAGTGGAATGCCTGACAGTTAACGTATGATGGATCCCGTGACTAAAGAGTTTAGCCAGTTATTCACGTACTGTTGGAGCTTCGAACTACAAGTTCACAAGGGCCCCTTAGTAGCTCAATGGAGTTTCAGTTAAGGATCAATTCTTGGTGTTGATTTGAAATGTTCAAATTGACAAGAGGTAATTCGATTATATATGATATGATCGGTATGATGTATGAGATACATCTAGTGGAGGATTAATGTAAATAAGATTTACATTAAGTACCATGGAATAGAAAAAGAGTTATAGTTTATATGTTTCATTAGATGAAATATTAAAACTATAGGTTATAAATATAATATGGTATGTTAGTTATCATTTATATTTATAATAATATTAATTATTGGATAATTAACTATTTTTCTCTAATAACTAGTTGAGTGGGAGGTTATTGGTGGTTTCATGGTAACCGTGAGATAAAAGAAAAAATGTTTTCCTAATTTTAGTAAGAAATGAAAAAGCAATTTTTTGAGATTTCCAATCTCAAAATTACTCACGAGAAGTTGACAAGTAAATTGGATTTACTAAGTGACAGCTTGGATTTAGGAAAGCGATTGTGGAGTGTTAGTAGGTGACAGACACTCAGCTAAGCGATAAGCTAAACGATCGCATAGCTTTTGCTAGAAGATCGCTTAGCTTTTCCTAAACGATTGGGCATCGACCTATACGATAGGTTCTTCCATCTCCCATTTGCTCAACATTTACACGATTGTGTGTCCTCTGGTGTTCTGCCTCAAACAAGTCAACACAGAGCCCACCCTTTGGATTCTCACACCGAGAATACTAAGGTAGCCTTCTTGGTGGTGTCATACTCAACTCGACACTGTCGAGGTTCTATAAAGGCCATTCATGTTGTTCGGGGTGTTCGTGACTAAGACGATCACTTAGTTCGAGTGCGTGGTGTTCGTGCAGTGTAGCGGTCGCGTTGGAAAAGCGTTCGAGGTTGCTATGTTACTGTGATCGAGCGTTCGTGATCAAGGATCTTGGCGATAAGTCTGTAAAAGTGTGTAGTGTTTGTCCTTGATCTTTTGTATATCATCTGTGATTTTTGTAATTAATGCATAACTGTATGTTTTTGTTTCTGATTGTAATTGTAAAGTTCTTATACAATTGTAATTTGGAATGATCTTTCCGCTGCTTATAGAAATCCTCATGTTTGGTTTTCTTCAGGTAGATCCTGACCATTCATGTGGAGACATGCGAGCGGGATGTCCTATACAAAGAGTTTGTATAAGACCGGACCACGAGATAACTAGTATCTTTATATAACGTCGTTGATACTTAAGACTTACATCTTACCTAACGACCATAGGTGACACAACCTCAATCCTAAGTGTTTTGGGAACTCCTGCCTTTGAGGTCGGTCCTTTGATTAGTATGGGTGAAAGTGACCAAATTGCCAACTCAACATGCTTACCTTTTTGGGAATTTGTCTTATTTGGGAGCTGGGAACTCAGTTACACAAGATGGAAATCACTCCTTCCCCGAAATAGGGATAAATATATAGATTACTCTCTTAAGAGCTGATTCCGGGTCTTAAACATAGTGGCCACAACTTCTCTTTGGAAGAGAGGACTCAGTTATAGTAGGACTATGACTTATGTTAATTAGAGGGATCAGTGGTACTTAAGGAGTTAGATGTAACTATAGGGGCATAAAGATGATTGGCCTAGCTGTACTTACGAGCGATCTGTGAAGGGTTATCGCACTGTTGATTGGTTGATATGGACACAAAATATATATGTAGTAAGGAAAGTGCATCTGTCCGTCTTTAATGGATTGCCCGACAGTTAATGGTGGATCCCGTGACTAAAGAATTTAGTTAGTTATTCACGTACCGTAAAAAGCTTCAAGCTACAGGTTCATAAGGTCCCCTTGGTAACTCAATGAATTCAAAATCAGTTCTTGGTGTTGATTTTAAATGTTCAAATTAACAAGAGGAAATTTGATTATATATAATATTATCAGTGTGATGTATGAGATACATCAAATGGAGGATTAATGTAAATGAGATTTACATTAAGTATCATGAAATAGAAAAAGAACTATGGTTTATATGTTTCATGAGATGAAATATTAAAACTATAGGTTATAAATATAATATGGTAAGTTGGTTATCGTATATATTTATAATAATATTAATTATTGGATAATTATATCTTTTTCTCTAATAACCAATTGAGTGGGAGGTTATTGGTGGTTTCATGGTAACTGTGAGATAAAAGGAAAAATGTTTTCCTAAATTTAGAAGATTTTCTATTGTTTCCATTCTAAAAAAGGAACTCACGGATCACTGTCAAGTGAAATTGGTTTCACTAAACGATAGCTAAAAGAGAGACTAAATGATCGTGGAAGTGACACTATACGATAGTTCACTCAGTTGATCGTAGTTAAACAATCGCAGGGCATTTCTTAAACGATAGGTTGGCCTTCTTCTACACGATTGAGCATTCATCTATACGATAGACTCTTGTCATCTCCCACTTGCTCAATCATCTACACGATTGTTACTCCTCCGGTCTCTTCCTCTAACAAGTCCACACAGAGCCTACACTTCTGGATTCTCACACTGAGAATACCAAGGTAGCCATTATGTGGTGTTCACTCAACTCGACTGAATTTGAGGTTTTGAAGGCCGCTTGTTGGGTTCGCGATCTTGGAAGATCGTTGTTTGTTGATCGTGTTGTGTTGTGTTCGTAGTGTTCGAGCATTTGTGTGTTGCTGTCTTGGAGACTAAACGAGCGTTCGTGACCGAGGGAGTTTGAAGAATGAGTCTTCAAAGGTATGTATAATCTTTCCCTTGATTATATTATAAGCATTTTGTAATTTCGTATTGTGCATGACCGGTTAGTTTTCTTTCTTGAGTGTAATTCTGTATGTTCAATTTCAAATGGAATTTGGAATGATCATTCCGCTGCTCATGGAAATCCTCATGTCTGATTTCCTTCAATTGGTATCAGAGCCAGGTTGTTCTGATATTCCAAATTTCACTTCCGTTTGAACTTCTTTTGCAGTTGTGGTGGGTTTTCTGCATTTGCGTTTAAGTGTTAAATGCATTTGTGGATGGCGTTGATGAATGTTTACGATTTAATGGCCTCTGTTTAAAACTTTCTTTTATTACAAAGTATTAATTTGTAAGGGCCCCTGTGTTTTTTGGCATAATTAACATGCAATCGAGTCTGTAATTTAAAGTGTTTGAGTTTTTTGAGTCATTCGTGATGAAGTTTTGAAGCATGGAGATGCAGTTCTTAGTGAGGAAGAAGACCAAGAGCTGGTCGTGTTGTGTAGCCTCAGGTAAACGATCGTTGGGATTTTGCTAAACGATCATGTAGATTTTTCTATGCGATCGTGTAGTATTTACTAAACGATGGGGTAAAGTGTTTGCTCTATCGCATAGCATTGTTTGCCCAATCGCATGGACACTAGAGGTAAACGATCGAGTGGAAGCATTTGATGCTCATCGTTTAATAAAAGACGCGCACACTAAACGATCGTGTAGTTAGCATGCCTCATCACATAGTTACTGACCACACGATCGCGCAGTATACAATACCTAGGTGCTCACTCAGTGATCATTTAGACAATTGTGCTTCATCGCATCGTTGTCATTTAGACGATCGTTTAAGGTTTGTGTTATCCATTGCGTGTTTCACGACTGCATACCTTATGCTTCATCATATAGTAAAAGGTACACAATCGTTTAGCTCTGGAAGCATTGGTAAACGATTGAGTAAAGCATTTACTCTTTCGTGTAGGCGATCACAAGGGATTTTGGTACACGATCAGCAAAGACATGTTCCTTCGCCTAGACAGTTCAAGACCCGGTTTGCTTGTTTGAACCGATGACTCTTTGCTTTTGTAATAGTTAGCTTTAGTTTTGTAGATTTGAGGCTAATTATCCTGGTTCATCAAATTTTGCTTAATATACATGAGATGTATGTGGTTTATATAGCATAATGTATGACATATAGATTTGAAACCCACCTTAGGTTGTGCAATTATTCATGCATCATGTATTCTAAGTGTTATAATATGGCATGATGAAATTACAAGAAAGCATGCACATGCATCATGAAATATAAGAGTTATATTTATGCATGCAATAAGCATATTCATGCATCCTTTATATTATAAGAGTTATAGGATAAGGGTGAATGGAAGCATGTCTGCTTGGTCTGTTGCTGTTTTGTATAAGTGTTATATAAAAAGTAGCAATGAAAGAACAATGCATGGAGCATGACACCTAGGCTATTTATAAGTGTTATGAATGCCTTGTATGTGTTTGCTTTGCGTTGTGAATGGTTTTGGTTGTTTCTATTATAAGCGTTATAATGGAAATTAGAACTAAAATCGATAAGAAAGAGTTGCATGCAAATTTAGGTAAACTCATGTTTTAAAAAGGTCTTAAAATTGGATTGAGATAAATCTAAGTTCAAGGTTCTAATGGGATTAGCAACTTAGTTTAATCTTTTTAAATCGGTTTAATAGGATTAAATTGATTGGCATAAAAGATTAAATTTTTATTAAATCTATCTATAAGGGACCTTTTGTCTAAGGTAGGTTCTGTCTAGGCTGGGGTACTTAAGCTGATGGAAACGACACACTCCTACTTGGGAACCTACTTGGAAAGATGAATTAGATATATTTTCTCCAAACATGCGATAGGTGGTCAAAGACTCCATTAAAAAGTTTAATGGATGATGATCAAAAGTTGTTTCAACTATCCAAGGTAAATGTTACTCTTGGGTAAACCTAAAATGTCACTTAGTTAAAATTCTTAGCCATGTTTTTTTAAGTAAACTAAACCCTAGGTTATAAAATACTCAGTGGGAGGAAGAGATATATATGATATGTCAATTATTCCACTCAGGTTTCTCCCTGAATGTTCACACTGTGAGATTCATGCTTGGCCTCGTGGTACCTTGGGAGCATCCCCCTTCAGATGGTATTTGCATGAGTCAATATCAAGGTGGACGAAAAGAGTGTTTATAGTAAGTGGGTGAAGGGTGTGTGTCAACACGTCTTACGGTCTCTTTTATTGGTTCACACTGTGAGATCATTCTTGAACTCCCTCGTGGCACCCTAGAAGCGCCCCTTTCGGATGGGTTTTGTGCAATTGGTCAATATTAAGGTGAGCTCCAGAAATGGATAGGGCCACTTTAGTTTTTGCCCCAATCGAATTTTTTCCCTACGGATTGGTTGCTTGGGGCTGAACTCTAGGGCCTAAAATGGTAGGTCACACTTATAGGAAATTGTTAAGTAAGTTAATGATTTCTTGACCAAATCAATGATGGCTAGCTGTTATAGAAGCAAAATGTTTTCTGGTATTAATGATTGGTTGAGAATGTCTCAATTCAGAGGAGGGATAAATTGACCACTCTTCGGCGACTTATGTCCTAAACCTTTAGAGCATCATTACGAAACTAGATGTCACACGGGGTTTATGTTAGTTTTGCTAAACCGTATTGGATATTATATGTTTTTCAGCGGGTATTTGCTTAAAACCTAACGTAGGTCAATGTGTTTTTGTTTTCAGCAACATGTTTGATTTTTTGTTAAATGCCTCTAGTTTGATCGATTTCATACAGTGGAAAGAGTCTTGTAAAACGTATTTCGTGGTAAACAACCTCAAGTTTGTCATGGTTGAAGAGTGTCCTCAAGTCCCGACCCTTGATGTGTCACGAAGTGTTCGTAATGCATATGAGGTATGGATGAAGGCTAATTCCTCGGACCAACTTCACATATTGGCTAGCATACCTGATGTTCAAAAGGGTTGAAAACATGGTCATTGCACGTAAGATCATGGACTCATTGCAAGAATTGTTTGAACGTCAGTTCTTACTTTTTAAGCACAAAGGGATAGATGACAAAACTGAAGGAACTCTTATTCAAAAGTACCTATGAGCGGAAGCGGATCTTTCCAATTTATTGTGACAGAATTACCGCATATACATTCAAACATACTTTCATAATGCTAAAGGGATCAAGAAATCATACCAGCTAAAGATTTCTCGAGTCTAAAGTCCCACCGTCTACCTCGAACAGAAGGAATTGGAGAAGATAACATCACTTAGAGCCCTCAATATTCTTAGAGTGAGAATCTAAAGTGTGGACTTTGTTCTGATTTGGTAGAAGAAAGGAGGAATAGCAACTGTACACAATGATCAAGCAAGTGGGAGATGTGGACGTCTATTGCATAGACAATATGCTAGATCGTTTACGTAAAGTGTACGATCGTATAGTAAAAGTAAGCGATCGTCTAAATGATCGTGTAGGAAAAGGTAAATGATCATCTATACGATCGTGTAAGAAAAGGGTGAGCGACCGTCCAAAACAATTGCATAGGAAAAACTAAGTGATCATTTATACGATCGTTTAGTAAATACCGGGAGCTAAACGATCGCTAAGTAAAAAGGTAAACGATCGTTTAGATAATAACGCGCAATGGTGTAATTGGTATGCGATCGCTTAGCAATATCGTATATATAAGCGATCGTGCAATTCTATCGTATAGGCTGATTTTCTAAATGATCAATACCCACGCACACCGAGATCAACATACCGTCTGCTATTTATAATGCACTCATCCATTATTTTAAACGAAGAGGCGCCTTCTCATTTCCTTTATAACTGTCCAATTAATGTGATCTTATCACATTCACAACTTATAAATTAATATCAAATATTAATTATAATATTTTTTCCTCTACTAGATATAAATCATATTTATACCCAATTTCCTCCAAATTAATGTAACTCATACATAATGTTAATTATATCATATTTAGTTAACTCATTCAATTATATCATATATAATTGAACTCCCTCTTGTCAATTTGAAAATTTTAAATTGACCCAAAAAACTGATTCTCAACTTGTATCAAAGCTACTAAGGGGACCTTATGAACCTATGGCTTGAAGCTCCAACGATACGTGAATGGCTGACTAAACTCTTTAGTCACGATATCCATCATTCGTTAACTGCCCGACATTCCACTAAAGACCGACAGTTGAACTCTTCTTGCCATAGATATATTTCTATGTCCATTGGATATAACCAATCATCAGTACGATGACCCTTCACAGATGCTCGTAATTACAGCAGGCCAATTTACCGTTTTCCCCCTATAATAACATCTTCCTCCTTAAGTACCACTAATCCCTCTAATGAACAATACAACATAGTCCTACTATGTGTGAACACCTCTCGGGCCATGAGAAGGTGCGTGGCGCCACATCGTTCAAGCCCTGGAATCAACCCTTAAGGGAGCTATCTATCTACTTACCCCTGCCTCAGGGAAGGAGTGAATTCCATCTTATGTAGCTGAGTTCTCAGCTCCCAAATCAAACGAATCCCCAAAATGGTAGGTTTGAGTCGGTGTTCTGGCCATTTGCACCCATGCAAATCAAAGAATCGCCCTCAATGGCAGAAGTTCCCAACTCACTCAGGATTGAGGTCATGTTACCTATGGTCATCCTAGTGAAGTGAAGTCTCAGTTATGAACGGTGTTATATAATGAGGCGTTAACACTTCGTGGTCAGGTCTTATACAAAATCTTTGTATAGGACGCCCCCACTCATATGTCCCCTACACAAATGACCAGGATTAAATCATCTGTGACAAGTCAGAACACTATGACCATTCCATAAAGCGAGTCGCATCCGTAGCGTTACTAGGATAAGGTTTCCCTCCTATATTCATATACTACAGACCATTTTGGTTATCACTCAAGACATGATCCACTTGTATGTCACCACATACATGTTTAAGTTACATATAGATAACCAGAGATTTTAAGTTTATTGGTTTGTGGTAAAATGAAAAACATCTAATTGTGCAAAGTCAAGTAGTGAAGTAAATATCATTTATATTATACATCACAAGTGTTCGTACAAAGTTTCAGACTTTAGGGCACAAACCCCAACAATCTCCCACTTGTCCTAAAGCAAAGTGGGGAGTACAAGTAAATAGGCACAAAACAATAAACTAGGGCATAAAAACCCAATGCAACAAAATCTCCCACTTGCCTTAGTTCAGCCGCGGGCGGTCTTGTAGACCCATGCTCTGAAGGTGACCCTCAAACACTAGCTGTGAGAGCCTTCGTAAATGTATCAGCAACGTTTTGCTCCGAGGCGATCTTCGTGACGATCACGTCTCCACGATGCACTATCTCGCAGATCAGATGATACTTCCGTTCTATGTATTTGTCGCGCCTATGACTCCTGGGTTCCTTGGAGTTCACCACAGCAACACTATTGTCACAATAGAGGGTGATGGGCCTAAACATATCTGGAATAACTTCCAGCCCTGTCAAGAACTTTCTGAGCCAGAAGGCCTCTTTAGTAGCTTCATAAGTCACTACGTACTCGACCTTCATCGTGGAGTCGGCGATGCTCCCCTACTTAGTGCTCCGCCACACTACAACTCCTCCATTAAGAGTAAATACTCATCTTGAAGTGGACTTTTGAGAGTTCTTATCAGTCTGAAAGTTAGAATCCATGTATCCAGTAAGGATTAAATCCCGAGACCCATACACGAGCATGTAGTCCCTCGTTCTCTAAAGATACTTGAGGATGTTCTTAACTGTTGTCCAATGACCCTAGCCTGGGTTAGAATGATACCTACTGACTATTCCCACAGCATAGCAGATGTCTAGCCTAGTGCAGAGCATCACATACATTAAACTGCCAACGACAGATGCATATGGGTCCCGTCTCATGTCCTAAACCTCTTGAGGCGTCTTAGGACACATGTCCTTAGACAAAGTGACTCCATGCTTGAATGGTAGTAAGCTCTTTTTGGAGTTCTGCATCGAGTACTTGAGCCAGATTTTGTCAATATATAATGCCAGAGACAGCGCTAGCACTTTTTTCTTACAATCCCGAAAGATCTGTATACCTAGAACAAACTGAGCTTCTCCCAAATCTTTCATTTCATTTGGAACTGGGTTGCTACCCAGTTCTTAACTGTAGTCAGTAGACCTACATCATTCACAATGAGTAGTATATCTTCTAGATATAATACTAAGAAAGCTACTGAACTGTTGACTATTTTCTTGTAAACACAAGGTTCATCAACGTTTTGGTCAAAACCATACAATTTGATCGCAGCATCAAACCGAATATCCAAGATCGAGATGCCTGCTTAAGCCCATAAATGGACCCATTCAGAACAGCCGTCTTGACGTCAATTTACCAAATCTCTTAATCATAATAAGTTGCAATGGAAAGGGGGATGCATATCGACTTTAACATGGCAACAGATGAGAAAGTCTCTTCATAGTCGACTCCCTCCACCGGGGTATAATAAGCTACAACAATTGAAAAGGATTTTTAGTTTTCTCTCTCAGCAAAAAAGAAACTCACTGGATCGTCAAGTAAATACAGATTTACTAAACGACGGTTGGGTGAGCTAAACGATCATGCAGTGGCAAGCTAAACGATCGTGCAATATTTATTAAACGATCACTTGCCCAAAGTAAACGATCGTGTAGAGTCTGTAGGCGATAGACCGAGCTAAACGATGAGTTAAACGATCGCATAGCTTTTGCTAGACGATCGCTTAGCTTTATCTAAACGATTGAGCATCGACCTATATGATAGGTCTCCGCCATCTCCCACTTGCCCAGTCGTGTACGTGATCGGTACTTCCTCCTTCGTTTGCCTCATACCAAGTCCAAATAGAGCCCACCCTCTGGATTCTCACACCAAAAATACCAAGGTCGCCTTATTGGTGGTGTCAGACTCAACTCAATACCGTCGAGGTTTTCTGGAGGCCATTCGTGGTGCTGTGGAGGTCGTTCGTGTTGTGGAAGAGTTCGTGACCGAGGAGATCGTTCAAGACGAGCGCGAAGTGTTCGTGCGGTGTTTATTGTTGTGTTGCGGCCGTGTAGATTAAGCGTTCGAGGTTGCTGATTGTTCGAGCGGTCGCGCATCAGAGCGTGGAGACGTATCTTCAAATGTGTATAGAGTTTGCTCTCTGTTCATTTGAGTTTATTCATGCTATAATTTCTGTATGAATTGTATAACCGTTTGTTTTGAAGTCGACTGTAAATTTAATTGTTCATTCATGATTGTGATTTGGAATAATCTTGCTTCCGCTACTCATAGAAATCTCAATTTCGATTTCCTTTAATTGGTATCAAAGCCAGGTTCTCTTATATTCCAAATTACAGATCTAAATTGAATGCATTTTTCAGTCGCGGTGGGTTTTTGTATTATTGGTTAATCTTTTTCTACATTTGGGGATGAATATGATAAACTTTTCGGGTTTAAATTGCCTTTTTGTTAAAGCTTTCAGTATTACAAAGTATTAATTGTAAGGGTCCCTATGTTTTTGGGTGAAATTAACATCGTAATCGAGTATGTAATTCAAAACGCTTGAGATCATCGAGTCATTCGTGATGAAGCTTCGACGCATGGCGATGCAGTTCTCAATGAAGAAGAAGACCAAGTGTTGGTCGGATCGTGTAGTGTTGAGGAATCGCTGATAGGTATGATTGATGATATTCTATGCTCGAAATGATGCATACTACTGCTAGATATGCGTTAATTATGGATGTTCACGTAGTATGCAATGCGTTGTCACAAGTTTCCTTACGATGGAACCAAGTGTAATTCCACCCAAGTTTCTCGGTGTGATCCGAGGTCGAACTCAGGGACTGTTTTAGGTTATTGTGATACGTTCATGATATATGCGACCAGGTTTTCAATCTTTAAAAATGTGTTTGTACAGGTATATAAATTGTGATAAAATAAAGTAAAGCAGTAAAGATGCGATAATAAAATAAAATACAATAAACCTAAACTAGATGATACAAGATACAGGCTTCATGTTACAAGATGCTGGGGTCAAGGTTGGCTGTGAAAGTTCAAGTCTTATGAACAGAATAGAAAGAGAAAGATAAATAATATAAACAGCGTAAGTTCTCAATTGCGTTGAAGCTAGGAATATTGTTTCGCTCTTCTCTTGGCGTACACCTTTCAGTGATCGGCCACGCTCCCACATGTCTATGGTGAAACAGAGAATAATGTAATGAACGCAAGGTTCCTTCCATGTCTGGAAGTACTACTCGTTTTAGTTAACACATTCTTCTAACCCTCTCTCGATAGATCAGAATGGCATCTTCACTTCTGCTCTCACAGGTGAAGATGTCGTCTAACATGCCTTAGCTAAATGCATTTTATACCTTTAACACAGATTAAGTACTTGTTTGATTCATATTAATTGTCAGGGGATTAAAAAGACATCATGGAGAAAATGATTAATAGAGGAACGGAAATAGAAAAAGAATAGTATATGAAATCTATCAAAACGTTTAATATATCTATTAAGCGTTTGATACATGGTGTGCGAATGAAAAGATAAAGAGAAAGTGAAATACAACGATGAAAGAGATAGAATAGATACAAACAAGTGCCAATGTCTTGGCACTGATTCGATGGAGATCTGCTTACCAGTTAGGATGGATTTGATGGTAGGGAGAGCTTCCCTTTCAGGCTCGCTCCACCGGTAGTACAGATCTATGCACAGAGCTTCCGATCGGGTATTTGGCAGAATAGATCTAGATTCACCTCTTGGCCTTATCTCGTCTTCTTCCCGGATTTCTTCACTTAAGCACTCAACTCAGCCTTTTCTCTCAACAGTTTAGCAGCACTTAGCCCCGTATCAAGTAGCATGAGTTTTCTCTGATATAGGGTATTTATAGGTGCAGGTCTTTGACTCCAACCTTGTGATCCCCACTGATGGTTATGGTAATTCCAAGATGGAGGGATATTATTTCTTCTGTTATGCAATCAGATCGTCAATTCTGCACAACCGTTGGTTGTACACATGTTTCAATCCTCTGCTTTTCCATTGCTCAATTGCATCTTTCGATCGTGGATTTGCATACAGTGTTGTTTTTATTACCGCATGCGGTTGAAAGTCAACTCTGGATCGACTGTCGCATTGCGCCGTCATTGCAGTGATCGTCTCTTCATTGTTGATTGACGGGCGCAATGTGACAGAGATGCGTTTATCAGTTTCTCGTGAACCTTGAGCGCAAGCGGTGACTTGGTTTCCTGCAAAACAGAGTAAAATTCAGCTTTTCCTCCATCTTTATGGTGTTAGTGGGTGTAATTGCGATCATTTATAATTATTGAAATTCTAAGCTAATCTTCATACAATCGGCCATATTTACTAACTTTTGGCCGTAATATCTAGATAAGGTGGCATAAATAACTTGTATTTCTACAAGATATCACACCCTTAAATTTAGATATATGCTTGTCCTCAAGCATATCTTCTACTAAGGCAATCATACTCAATTCCTATCCTCTATTTTTGCGACGATTGGTTGCTTCGAATGTTACACTTGGGCACATTTCTTGACATTAAACTTTCCTTCTATCCTTGCTAATTCTTAGCAAACCCTACTTTATTCTTCTATATGACAAAATTCTGCTCAAAGATGCTTTTCTAGTTTTCAAACTAGAATATTTATCTCTTCTTTGTCAAAACAACTTGATGTATTTAAATGCGTTGAGCAAAACTTTGCACCATTTATTCACTTAGAGACTATTGATCATGATTACACTCTTCATTTTGGCTTATCCCCACGGGTGTCATGCGGACATCCAACTATGGTTGTGTGCCAATTTCAACTTTAACTCATGACATTCAGAGGAGTTCTCTTGCATTTTATTATTTTTTGTCTTTTTTCATGCTGCGTTGTTCTTGGAAACCCACCTTCGTTTTGGCTTGCTCCTACGGATGTCATACGAACATCCAACTACGAGCAGGCTCCTTTCACAACTAAACTCTTATTAGGTTGGGACAGTTTGGAGGTTTTCCCTTGCGTTGACATTGGAGTTTTGCATAATTTTTTTTATATATGAAAATAGACGCATTTTCTTAAATACTGCATATTCTTGATCTCATATGCTCAGACCTTTCCCACCCCCAAATTTAAAGATGAGCAAGGCTCTCATTGCGTTGTTTTGATAGATTAGACAAACACTTAGAAGAAAATTGCAAAAAGAAGGTTTGAGCATAACTTTGAAAGATAAAAGGTAAAGTACTGCCAAAATAAGAATTAACTAAGTGTTAGTCAGAAATTACTAAGTATGGGAAATGTTTCTAAGTATAAACATATAATACATCATAGCAATGCAATTAAGATCTTAAAAACAAAAGATTAAGAACATTACAAAAATTGGCAAAGGAAGATAAAGAAAAAGGGCTCAGGCAAAAAGTAGAGTGAATCATGTACTCTAATTGTATTGAATATTAACAAAGTGTACAAATAAGTATAATTGAACGCATTATAAAAATTTTATGTTGCCTGTACAAGAGTCAAAGAATTTGATTAACTTACAAATTTCATTCAGAAGGGTGCATGATTTAAAATTCACACCATGCTTCCAATAAATGCAGATACATTTTTGCCGAGGACGGGCAACACGCATACATCTCCGCAACACACCTCTTAATTAAATACATTTCTGGAGGATACCTCAACATGGTGCATTTAACTAAGGATAGGCAAAAGACATAGATGTGTGCAACACACCCCTCACCGCAATGCATTTGGGTGTATTGGCTGCACAGTATCGCTTGGTACCACTTACTACACCCATCCTCTCATAGTTTACTTTCCTTTCTTCTTAATTCATCAAAAACGCCAGTCGAAAAGACCTTGCGGTGATTTATCCAATCATTCACAACAATTATATGACCACTGCTACTAAATTTAAGATATGGAGAGACATGCAAAATTAAATTGGAAGGAAATACAAAAACATTAAAGACTGATTCTACTAGACAGTAATTGACGGAATTTAGAAAACGGTAAAAGAAAGCTATAAAGAAAGCAAGTAACATAGGTAGGAAGTTCGATTGAAAGAAGTTCTTAGAGTTACCGCAATCGCTTTCCCTGCAAGCAGTTTAATCCTACTTGCTCAAGTCAATGGTGTCCATGTGCCGATCGAAGTTACCTCCATAGTAGGGTTTGATCTGCTGACCATTGACTTTAAATGCGCTGCTCTCGTCTAAATTTGTTAGTTCTACTACACCTGAGGAAAGTTTATCTTGATTCGGAATGGTCCAGACCAGCGAGACTTCAACTTTCCTGGGAACAATCGCAAACGCACGTTGAATAGTAATACCTATTGACCTTCGGTGAATGTCTGGTTGTTTATGCAGTCATCATGCCGTTTCTTTGTTTCCTCCTTATATATCTTAGCATTTTCATAGGCATCCCTTCGCCATTCGACCAACTGATTCAATTGCAACTTCCGGACTTTCCCTGCACTGGCTAAATCAAACTTCAGCTTCTTGCATGCCCACATCGCCTTATGTTCCAACTCAAGCGGCAGATGACAAGCTTTTCCGAAGACCAGGGTGTACGGAGACATGCTAATTGGTGTTTTGTAGGCAGTCCTGTAAGCCCATAGTGCTTCATCAAGCTTGAGTGACCAATCCCTCCTGGCAGTATTAACTACCTTCTCCAAGATAGTTTTAATCTCTCGGTTAGAAATCTCTGTCTGCCCATTAGTTTGTGGGTGATAAGCAGTTGCAACTCAATGGCTGACGTTGAATTTAGTTAACAAGTTGGCAATTATGCGGTTGATAAAGTGAGAGCCCTCATCACTGATTAAGGCCTGTGGCATCCCATAACGAGCAAAAATGTTCTTCTTCAGAAACTTCGCCAAAGTGGCAGCGTCATTCTTGGCACATGCGATGGCCTCAACCCATTTCGATACATAATCAACTGCAACCAGAATATATCGATGACCTTTGAATGGTGGAAACGGGCCCATGAAGTCAATTCCCCAAGCATCAAATAATTCAACCTCTAATATTGACGTCAATGGCATTTCATTTCTTTTAGACATATTCCCCGTCCTTTGACACCTGTCGCATTGCACAATATGAGCATGGGCATTCTTAAATAGTGTTGGCCAAAGGTAGCCGCTCTGTAAGACTTTTGTTGCGGTCATTTGCCCCCCAAAATATCCTTCATATGGGGACTCATGACAGAGCTCTAAAATGTGCTTGGCTTCATGCTCAGGAACACACCGACGTATTATATGATCAGGTCCTTGTCGATATAGGAATGGATCGTCCCAGAAATAAAATTTGGAGTCATGTCTTAGCTTATTCTTCTGCTGGTATGTATAATCATTCAGCAGTTGACCGTAACCTATGAAGTTTACTATGCTCGCATACTAGGGAACATTAATTTCTACTGCCATCAGCAGCTCATCGGGGAATCTTTCCTCAATATCCTTTTCTGTCCCTTGAACATCACAATTTTCCAATCTTGACAAATGATCCGCGACTTGGTTCTCGGTGCCCTTTCGGTCTTTAATTTCTAGGTCAAACTTTTGCATCCTTTTGCATCCTTCTTCGTCATTAAATACTTAATCGTCATTAAATACTTAATCTAGGTCAACACTAACTGTTAACCAGTCCCTGGCAACGACGCCATAAACTTGTTGACGAATCACTGATAGGTATGATTGATGATGTTCTATGCTCGAAATAATGCAATACTACTGCTAGATATGCGTTAATTATGGATGTTCACGTAGTATGCCATGCGTTGTCACAAGTTTCCTTACGATGGAACCAATTGTAATTCCACCGCAAGTTTCTCGGTGTGATCCGAGGTTGAACTCAGGGACTATTTTAGGTTATTGTGATACGTTCATGATATATGCGACCAGGTTTTCAATCTTTAAAAATGTGTTTGTACAAGTATATAAATTGCGATAAAATAAAGTAAAGTAGTAAAGATGTGATAATAAAATAAAATACAATAAACCTAAGCTAGATGATACAAGATACAGGCTTCATGTTACAAGATGTTGGGTCAAGGTTGGCTGTGAAAGTTATGCAAAGACGTGGAATACGGCGACAAGTCTTATGAACAGAATAGAAAGAGAAAGATAAATAATATAAACAATGTAAGTTCTCAATTGCGTTGAAGCTAGAAATATTGTTCTGCTCTTCTCTTGGCGTACACCTTTCAGTGATCGCCCGTGCTCCCACATGTCTGTGGTGAAACAGAGAATAAAGTAATGAACGCAAGGTTCCTTCCATGTCTGGAAGTACTACTCGCTTTAGTTAACGCATTCTTCTAACCCTCTCTCGATAGATCTTCACTTCTGCTCTCACAGGTGAAGATGTCGTCTAGCATGCCTTAGCTAAACGTATTTTATACCTTTAACACAGATTAAGTACTTGTTTGATTCATATTAACTGTCAAGGATTAAAAAGACATCATGGAGAAGTTGATTAATGGAGGAACGGAAATAGACAGAGAATAGTATATGAAAGCTATCAAAACATTTAATATATCTATTAAGCGTTTGATACATGGTGTGTGAATGAAAAGATAAAGAGAAAGTGAAATACAACAATGAAAGAGATAGAACAGATACAAACAAGTTCCAATGTCTTGGCACTGATTCGATGGAGATCTGCTTGCCGGATAGGATGGATTTGATGGTAGGGAGAGCTTTCCTCTCAAGCTCGCTCCACCGGTAGTAGAGATCTATGCACAGAGCTTCCGATCGGGTATTTGGCAGAATAGATCTAGATTCACCTCTTGGCCTTATCTCGTCTTCTTCCCGGATTTCTTCACTTAAGCACTCAACTCAACCTTTTCTCTCAACAGTTTAGCAGCACTTAGCCCCGTATCAAGTAGCATGAGTTTTCTCTGAAATCTATAGGGTATTTATAGGTATAGGTCTTTGACTCTAGCCTTGTGGTCCCCACTAATGGTTATGGTAATACCAAAGATGGAGGGATATTATTCTTTCTGTTATGCAATCAGATCGCCAATTCTGCACAACCGCTGGTTGTACACGTGTTTCAATCCACTTTTGCGTTGCTCAGTTGCATCTTTCGATCGTGGATTTGCATACGATGTTGTTTTTATTACTGCATGCAGTTGAAAGTCAGCTCTGGATCGACTGTCGCATTGCATCGTCATTGCGGTGATCGTCTCTTCATTATTAATTGACGGGCGCAATGTGACAGAGATGCATTGATTAGTTTCTCATAAGCCTTGAGCGCAAGCGGTGACTTTATATCCTGCAAAACAGAATAAAATTCGGCTTGTCCACCATCTTTATGGTGTTAGTGGGTGTAATTGCGATCATTTATAATTATTGTAATTCTAAGCTAATCTTCATACAATCAACACATATTTACTAACTTTTGGCTACAATATCTAGATAAGGTGGCATAAATAACTTGTATTTCTACTACAAGTTATCATGTAGCCTCAGGTAAACGATCGTTGGGATTTAACTAAGCGATCACTTAGATATTTTTTTCTAGACGATCGTGTAGTATTTTCTAATCGATCGTTTAGTTAATGCTAAGCAATGGGGTAAATCGTTTACCATATCACGTAGCTTTGGTTGCGCGATTGCATAGGCGCTGGAGGTAGATGATCGTAGTGGGAGCATGCGATGCTCTTCGTTTAGTAGAAGGCACGCGTTAGACGATCGCTTAGTTACTACCTATGCGATCGTGCGCATGCGATACGGAGACTCTAACTAAGCGATCGCTTAGGTGATGGTGCTTCACTGCATCGTAGTCGCTTAGACGATCGCGGAAGGTGGGCATTGTGCGGAGCACGCTAAGCGATCGTGTACTTCAGGTTTCATCGCTTAGTAAAGGTACGCGATTGTGTAGTAATAACTAAACAATCGTTTGGATTTTTCTAGAAGATTGTATAGTAAATTCCAAATGATCGTTTAACTCTGGAGCGCCGGTAAGCGATAGAACGAAGTTTTTTTTATCATGTAGACAATTGATAGCGGGCAGAAATGCATGTTATTACAGAACAAAGATATAAAATAATGTGGGAATGCGATGGTAAAAATATGCAAAAGCATGTCCAAAAGCATTAAATTGAGAATATTGTGATCGCATGCATCCACCGCATTAAAGCAGCTAATTTATTTATTTTGTGTAGGAAAATGCGTTGGCACAAAGCAGACTACGATCCAAGGGAATTCAGCATCTGCGCGCATTGAAAGATTGTACCACAAAGCCATGCGATCTTATTCGCTCGCGAGAAGCAGCTCAAGAAGGTGGCCGCATAAAGACAGCGCATCAAGGTAAAAGCATAATAAATCATGATGGCACAGAAAGTTGATGACGGTCGATTCCAAATTTAGTTGATAAGCCGTTAACGACATACTGTAGCAAGTACATTCAACTTTTTGGTGACCATTAATCGGCACATCAGTTAGAGATCTAATGACCTCCCATCATTGCAATCATTTGAGAGAAAAGCTTCTTCATCTTAAAGCTCTATAAATACCGAAGGCCAACACTGTTAAAGAAGTTTAGTGTTTTGGGAGTTCGAATTCTACACAGCTTGCCATATACATAGAAGATAGATCATAGATAGCCGTTAGTCTGTATTCATATACTTAGAAGGCGGAGGCGAGCAAAGAGAAGAAGACGCCGAGATATCATTCCTGGTTAGCTCGAGAAACTGCCAGGAAGCACTGCAAACGGAGAGAGGGCCTGCGAAAGCAAGAACATTCTTTTGGGCAGAGTAAAGTAAAATACAGTGTAAAAGCCTCGGGAAGCAAGACATTGCTACCAGACTTCTTATCCCTGTCTTCCATTATTGTTTTATATTCTTAATTAGTTATAAAATGGAATTTTCATCTTAACATCTGTTCAATCTCTTCACATTTCACATGAGTAGCTAAATTTCTGAATGGGTTGAGAAGCCCTTAGCTAGCATGACCTAAGATCTTCATTTTATGCGATCATCTTGTCTTATGTATGCATCCTTCACCCTTTAGAGATACTTGAAAGAATAGTATAAAGAAAGAACCTAGACTTGAAAGAGTCAGGTTAGAATCTGGGCTTGAGAAAGTCAGATTAGAATCGCATAAGCGAGAGATAGAGACTTAGAGATAAGTTATGTTTGCTATCATGCATTGCATGCACCCTAGAAATAGGATATGATAGTATGCGGTTGCCTTGTGTATGTGTGTATCATTCGTCATCGCATAGACAAGAATAGAGGCTTAGATATAAGACCTATAGACATTATCATATACATCGCATGCGTCCTAAAATTAGAAAATATGGCATTTGCATTGAGAGATGACATCTTGTTGTGTGTGTGTGTAGCATGATCGCATAACTTGAACGCAATCTTAGGAAGTGTTAGCTAAATCCCTTCTCAACCCGTTCCCCGCATACTCATTGTAACATTCGCTATCATTAATTCTTTACTCAATACCGCCGCATAGGATTTATACTTTAAACAACATACCACCCAAACTTATTTGATTTTCACCACCGCCAAGGAATAAAAAATTTACCAACAAATAGTGTCTTAGTAGTCCCTGTGTTCGACCCTGAACTTACCAGGAAACCTAGTAGGATTTATACTTGAATTTTACAAGGAAAACTTGCATGTGCAACAGATAATTCATCACCACAATTTCATACCATTATTTCATTGCATTCACGAAGCATTAAGTTTTTGGCGTCGTTGCCGGGGACTATGACAGTACATATTGCGCTAACAGTAACTTTTTTATTTTCATTGCAACTTTCAACCTCTATGCACTGCCTCTCCTTTGGCAAGGGAAGAAGCGGGTGTCGTATGAGCGAAGGACTCATTCCTATGCCTAACTACGACCTAGAGATTGAAAGAACGTTCAGAAGAATACAACGAGACAACCTCCGACAACAACAAGAGAGAAATCCTAGAATAGCGAAACAACTGGCAGACAGAGCAGCAAACGAGAACAATGTCATGGAAAACCCTATTCTCCTGGCTAACGACTGCAATAGGCCCATTCGGGACTATGCATCGCCCAACCTCTATGATTTCTCCCCAGGAATCATAAGGCCGGCCTTGGATGGATCGAGGTTCGAGATGAAGCCGGTTATACTGCAGATGATTCAAACGGTCGGACAGTTTGGTAGAGGGCGTGGTGAAGATCCGCACGCCCATCTCTAGATTGTTATTGAAATTTGCAATACTTTTGTGTTCCCAAACATCTCATCTGAGGAGGTTCGACTCACATTGTTCCCATTTTCACTGTGCGACCAAGCAAGGAAATGGGCCTATTCTCTCGAACCAGAGGAGATAACATCTGGGGAACAAGAAGTAGAGAAGTTTATGAAAAAGTACTTCCCCCCGACAGAAAATGCAAAAAGGAGGAAGTTGATTACAAATTTTGAACAAGATATTGACGAATCGTTCAGCGATGCCTGGGTGAGGTTTAAAAGACTGGTGTGAGATTGTTTGCACAATAGCTTACCAGATTGTCTCCAAATGGAAATTTTTTTATCACAGTTTGAACCCTGCATTGCAGACAGCTGCCAATGCAGTAGCAGCTGGAGGTCTTCTTGACAAAACATATGACGAGGCGAAAAATATCCTTGATCGCATTTCGAAGATTCATGAAGACTGGAGGGAAAGTGATCAACGACTGAGAATTAAAGAAGGTGATGCAAGCAATGGGGCCATCACATCCCTACAAAATCAAATGAATGTGATGATGAACCTGATATAAGGAATCGCAATCAATAGCCCAGGAACGCATAGGGGGCAGGTCAACACAATCGATCAAACGAGAGCCAGTTGTGCCACTTGCGGAGAAACCCATCCGATGGAAGAGTGTCCGAGGAATCCACAATCTTTTTACTTCATAAAGAATAGCGCTTTCTTTAATACTTACAACCCTGGGTGGAGAAACCACCCCAACTTTGCGTGGAAAAATCAACAACAAAATTATCAACTGATGGCGCAAAAAGAAGGGGCACCAAGATTTTTCCTGCGAACAAATGGTTAATCACAAAATCAAGCTAGCAGTTCACAAGCATCGCAATCTTCATCTCTAGAGGGCTTACTAAAGCAGTATATTGAGAATAATGAAACAGTACTCTAAAATTAGGTGATTTCAATCCGCAATCTCAAAATTCAGATAGGACAAATTGCGGGTGAGCTCAAAAGTAGACCATAAGGGGCGTTGTCGAGTTCAACTGAGCTCCAGTGTAACTCAAGGAATACGGGAAAGGAGCAATGTCAAGTTGTGACTTTGCGAAGCGGAAAGACAGTGGCAGAAGAAAAGAAGGAGCCAAGTCGAACCATTCCAGTTGCGATGGAATCCCAGACCCCGTTGACCCAAGAGGAACCAGAAGAATAGAAGACGATGGAACCGGAAGTTGCGTCCACTTTTAAGCCTATGGAACAGGGAACCGTGAAGATACAACTGCCACCATTTCCTCAGAGACTAAAGAAGAAGAAAAATGATGAAGAGCAGTATCATCGCTTCATGGACATGCTGAAACAATTACATATCAACATCCCTTTAACTGAAGCGATTGAACAAATGCCAAAATATGCGAAGTTTCTGAAGGACATGGTGACCAAGAAAAGGAGCACAGGTAAGTTCGCAACGGTGGCTTAACACAAAAGTCAAACACCATTATTCCACAAAAAATGTGCGACCCCAGAAGTTTCATGATACCCTGCTCAATCGGCGGGTTATACATTGGACAAGCACTTTGCGATCTCGGGGCCAGTATAAATTTAATGCCCCTTTCGATTTTCAAACGAATGTGGGGAAGCTGGTGCCCATGACGGTGACTCTTCAGTTGGCAGATAGGTCCCTAGTTCATCCAGAAGGGAAAGTGAAGGATGTCCTGATCTCGATTGACAAATATATCTTACCGGCAGACTTCATCATTCTCGATTATGAAGCAGACAAGGATGTACCCATTATTTTGAGACAACCATTTGTATCCACTGGTCGCGCTCTGATTGATGTGCACAAGGGAAAGATCACGCTGAGTGTGAATGGAAACAAGTTCAGGTTTGACATTATTAAAGCTATGAAGTATCCGGAAGAAGAAGACCTAGCAGATTCCGACAATGAACCCAGTTGTTATGAAGAAGAAAAACTGATGTTGAATGAAGAGAGAAAAGCATAACAACCTTCCTTGAAACAACCACCCACTGTGGAATTGAAACCTTGCCAAACCACCTGAAGTATGCTTTTCTGAGGCAAAATGAAACTCTATCGGTAATAATTTCCTCTACACTTCAAGAAGAACAAGAGCATGTATTGCTGAGCATCCTGAAAAAGTACATAAAATCAATAGGATGGACGCTAGCAAACAATAGAGGAATCAGCCCCCCATATTGCATGCACATAATACTTCTCGAGGAAAGTCAAAAAGGGTCAATCGATCATCAACGCAGACTAAACCCTGTGATGAAGGAGGTCGTGAAAAAGGAGATAATCAAATGGTTGGACACAGGCATTATTTATCCAATTGTCGATAGCACATGGGTCAGCCCCGTGTAATGTGTACCAAAGAAAGGAGGAATGACGGTAGTTCCAAATACAAACAATGAATTAATACTGATGAGTATCATCACTGGCTAGCAGATCTGCATGGACTACCACAAACTCAATGCGGCGACGAAAAAGGATCATTTCCCCTTACCTTTCATTGACCAGATGCTAGACCGCCTAGTAGGAAATGTTTACTTCTGTTTTTTGGACGGGTATGCGAGCTACAACCAAATCATGATTTCTTCTGAAGACTAAGAGAAAACCACATTCACCTACCCCTATGGAACATTTGCCTTTTGATGCATGTCGTTCGGATTATGCAATGTATTGAGCCGTTCCAGAGGTGCATGGTGACCATCTTCTCTGAGTATCTTGAAGATTTAGTGGAAATTTTTATGGACGACTTCTCGATGTATGGGAAAACATATGAAGTCTTTCTAAACAATTTAGAGAAGATACTAAGGAGATGTGAAGAGACAAATCTTGTGCTGAACTGGGAGAAGTGCCACTTCATGGTGAATGAAAGTATTGTGCTCGGGCACGAAGTCTCCAAGGAAGGGTTGGATGTGGATAAGGTGAAGATTGAGGCCATTGAGATGCTCCCACCTCTAGCAAATGTGAAGGCTGTCGGGAGCTTCCTGGGGCATACAGGATTTTATCGATATTTTTTGAAGTCTTTTCGAAGATTGCTCGACCATTGAGTGCACTGCTGGAGGCCAAGAGAACGTTTGACTTTTATGAACAATGCCTCAACGCATTCAAGATACAGAAGAATGCATTAATAATCGTACCGGTGTTGATCGCACCTGACTGGACAAAGTCGTTTAAGCTGATGTGCGATACGAGCGGTTATACAATGGGGGCGGTGCTAGCACAAAAGAAGAAAACAGCGTAACATCCCATCGCATATGCAAGTAGAATCTTGAACCTTGCCCAAACAAATTACACTACCACTAAAAAAGAACGTCTTGCGGTGATCTTTGCACTAGAGAAATTTAGAGCTTACTTGTTGGGATCCAAAGTAATCGTTCACACCGACCACTCGAAAATCAAATATTTGATGACAAAGAAAGATGCAAAGCCAAGGTTGATTCGATGGGTTCTCCTTCTTCAAGAATTCAACATGGAAATCATTTATTGCAAAGGGATAGAGAACCAGGTTACGGACCACCTATAAAGATTAGAAAATCCGAAAGTTATCCGCAACCAGTCGGAGGTGAGCGTAACCTTCCTAGATGAGCAGCTGTTTAAAATTGAAGAGTTACCATGGTATGTAGATGTAGTCAATTATCTGGTTTGTGAACAATTTCCTGAGAACTACACAGCCCACCAAAAGAGATGACTCAGACACGAATGTAAATCATATTATTTGGACGAGCCAAATCTTTACAAGAGGGGGTCAGACCAGATTTTGCACCTATGTGTACCAGAAGCTGCTCACCAGCACATATTATCCCAATACCATGACTCACCATATGGTGGACATTTTGGAGGACAACGCACAACAGCAAAGGTGTTACAAAGTGGATATTTTTGGCCAACTTTATTCAAGGACGCAAGAAACTATGCAATAAAATGTGACAAGTGCCAACGCACAGGGAACATTTCATGGAAAAATGTGATGCCAATGAACATTATCTTAGAATTGGAGCTATTCGACGTATGGGGCATAGACTTCATGGGACCATTTGCACCATCAAATGGTCACAAACACATTCTATTGGCCGTCGATTATGTTTCAAAATGGGTTGAAGCGGTATCGTGCGTCGCAAGCGATGTGGCGGTAGTCTCCAAGTTTTTGCGAAAACATATCTTCACTTGTTTTGGCACCCTATGTGCCATAATAAGTGATGAAGGCTCCAACTTTGTTAATGGCGTATTCAAAAAATTGCTGCTCAAGTACAATATCCTCCATAAGGTCACCACCGCATACCATCCACAGACAAACGGCCAAGCTGAGGTGTCCAATAGAGAAATCAAGCTGATCCTAGAAAAGGTGTGAAGCCTTCACGCAAAGATTGGACCCTGAAGCTGGACGATGCCTTGTGGGCATACAAGACTGCCTATAAAACACCCATAGGCATGTCTCCATATGCCTTGGTGTTTGGGAAGGCATATCACTTACCGCTTGAACTGGAGCAGAAAGCAATGTGGGCAGTGAAGAGGCTCAATTTTGATATAAAGACCGTAAGGGAGGCAAGAAAATTTCAGTTGGTCGAGCTTGATGAATAGAGAACTCAAGCATATGAGAATGGCAAGATCTACAAGGAGCGTGCAAAACATTGGCATGACAAACGACTATGCGAGAAGAATCTCTAAATTAGACAGAAGGTCTTGTTATATAATTCTCGGCTACGACTTTTTCCCGAAAAATTAAAGTCACGATGGTCTGGTCCCTTTATAATCAAAGAGGTATTCTCGCATAGAGCGGTTGAGTTAACCAATGAGGATAGGACCAACACATTCAGAGTTAACGGGCAAAGAGTCAAGATATATCATGGAGGAGACTAGCATCGCGAGAAAACCTCCGTGGACCTAAGGAATTCCTGACTAAAGAAGAAGTGGGCAGTCCCTGTGCAATCATACGATCCAAACTCATCAGAGACGCAATTTTTTTTTAAATATCCTTTTTATATACTTTTTACACCATCATTTTCAAAAAATTAAAAAATAATAAATAATAAAAAATAACTCTGTCTTTTATATTTTTTTACCCTCTCGATGTTTTTATCAACGATTGTGGTAAACGATTGCGATGCAGCTACGTGATAACTGAAAAATGCGATTAGTTTGTTCAGCCATCGCAATCAAAGAAATCGGCTCGTCATAAAGAAGGATGCGATCACAGATGATACAGGCAATAGAGCAAATTTGGGGGTTGTATCTTTCTTTGACTTTATTTATTCCAAATATTGCACTCTCGCATCTCATTCTTAACTTCGATAATTTTATCATCGCATCCTCTTTAGTTGGTGTAATCATTACATGTTGATTACTTTAGTTAGTCACCGCATTTTTTTCCGTACCAATTATGATTTCAATGATGAAACGCATGCCTCTATTTCTCATTCCATGTACTAGAATAAACTTAATTTTAGGACAATCAATTCATGAAATATTCCTAAAAGTTAGTGGTCCACCAGCTTTCTTTTCAAACTGACTTTTACGAAACTTCCTAAGAGCATCGCATGAATTCTTTCAGTCTATCAGCAATGAAGACATTGCTACGTTTAAATTTAGGGGTGCCGGTATATATTTTCAACCTTGCTACCTTTAGACATTGCAAAAAAAAAAAATCATAACGTTGAGATCGGATCTTACACATAGTTGGATGTTCGCATGACACCCATGGGGCAAGTCAAAACGAAGGTAGGAATCGTGATCAGCTCATAAATACAGTAATCACAACTCCGCTGCCAAATGGGCATGAGTTTAGACTAAGAAAGAGCACCTTGCTCGTAGTTGGATGTCTGCATGACACCCGTGGGGGCAAGCCAAAACGAAAGCTAGGCACTTGGATCGGCGCAAGGTCACAAAAAGAATATCTAAACTGTGCAAGGATAAAAATCATTTGGAAACACCCCAATTGAAAATTTTTTTGAACTAAATCATGCGATGCCCTAGAAACAAGTAAATTCTTTTTTAAGGTTAAACTTGCGGTCCCTAAATCTTAGAAATATTTTAAAAAGAGACCTGGATGGAAATTAAGAAGATTTTGGTTCATAAAATTTGAATAAGGCACCTCGAGAAATCTAGGTAAGGAGAAGGTGGCTGACTCTCTAAGGAAAATCTTTAGTTTATTCTTGAGGAAAAGCATTGTTTTAAATTTGGGGGTGTGATGACGGGAAGAAATGCACGTTATTACAGTGCAAAGATATAAAACAATGTGGGAATGCGAGGGTAAAAATATACAAAAGCATGTCCAAAAGCATTAAATTGAGAATATTGCGATCGCATGCGTCCACCGCATTAAAGTAGCTAATTTACTTATTTTGTGCAGGAAAATGCGTTGGCACAAAACACATTGCGATCCAAGGGAATTTGGTGTCGGCGCGCATTGAAAGATTGCGACCGCAAAGCCATGCGATCGTATGCACTCGCGAGAAGCAACTCAAGAAGGTGGCCACATAAAGACGATGCATCAAGGTGAAAGCATAATAAATCATGATGGGACGGAAAGCTGATGACAGTCGAATCCAAATTTAGTTGACAAGCCATTAACGACACATTGTAGCAAGTACATTCAACTTTTTGGTGACCATTAATCGGCGCATCAAACAAAGATTTATTGACCTCCCATCATTGCAATCATTTGAGAGAAAAGCTTCTTCACCTTGAAGCTCTATAAATACTGAAGGCCACCACTGTTAAAGGAGTTTAGAGTTTTGGGAGTTTGAATTCTACACAGTTCGCCATATACATAGAAGATAGATCATAGATAGCCGTTAGTCTGTAATTCATATACTTAGAAGGCGGAGGCGAGCAAAGAGAAGAAGACACCAAGATATCATTCCTGGTTAGCTCGAGAGATTTTCTGTGTGCTATCATGCATTGCATGCACCCTAGAAATAGGATATGATAGTATGCAGTCACCTTGTGTATGTGTGTATCATTCATCATCGCATAGACAAGAATAGAGACTTAAACATAAGTCCTATAGACATTATCGTATACATCGCATGAGTCCTAAAATTAGGAACTATGACATTTGCATTGAGAGATGACATGTTGTTGTGTATGTGTAGCATGATCGCATAACTTGAACGCAATCTTAGGAAGTGTTAGCTAAATCCCTTCTTAACCTGTTCCCCGCATACTCATTGTAACTTTCGCTTTCATTAACTCTTTACTCAATACCGCCACATAGGATTTATACTTTAAACAACATACCAACCAAACTTATTTGATTTTCGCCACCGCAAAGGAATAAAAAATTTACCAATGCATAGTGTCTTAGTAGTCCCTATGTTCGACCCTGGACTTACCAGGAAACCTAGTAGGATTTATACTTGGATTTTACTAGGAAAACTTGCATGTGCAACGCATAATTCACCATCGCAATTTCATACCATTATTTCATCGCATTCACAACACATCAACGATCGCGGGGTGCTTAGTACACGATGGTAGGAGAAGCGATGCTTTTCCAAGTGGTTCAAGACCTGGTTCGTCTATTTGAACTAGAGACTTCTTGTCTTTGTAATAGTTAGCTTTTCTTTTATGTTTTAAGGCACTTTTACCCGGTTCATCAACTTTGATTGCTTATACATGTGATGTATGGTACTTATATGCCAAAGTGTTTGTCATATAGTTAAAACCTACCTTAAGTTGTGCAATTACTCATGCATCATGCATTATAAATGTTATAATCGAGCATGAAGAAATTACTTGAAATCATGCGCATGCATCATGAAATATAAGAGTTATATTTTGCATGCAGTGAGGATTATCATGCATCATCCTTTTATTATAAATGTTATAGTCTAAGGGTGAATCGAAGCATGTTTTGCTTGTTTCATTGCTATTTTGTATAAGTGTTATATAAACAAAGTAGCAATGAATGGACAATGCATTGAGCATGACACTTAGGTCGTTTATAAGCATTATGAATGCCTTGCATGTGTTAGCTTAGCATTGTGGTTGTTTCCGTTTATAAGTGTTATAAAGGAAATTAGACCTAAAACCAATAATTCAGAGTTGCATGCGGACTTAGGGTGAACTCAAGTTTTTTAAAAGGGTTTTAAAATTGGATTGAGATAGAGCTAAGTTCAAATGGTTCTAAAGAGTTTAGTAACCTAGATTAATCTTTTAAAATTGGTTTAATAGGATTAAATTGGTTGAATAAAAGATTAAATTTGTTGTAAACCCATCTATAAGGGACCTTTTATCTAAAGTGGGTTCTGGCTAGGCTGGGTTCCTAAGTTGACGGAAATGTAACACCCCTACCTGGGAACCTACCTAGAAAGGTGAATTAGATAAATTTTCAACAAGCATGCGATGATTTGGTCAAAGACGTCGTTAAAGAGTTTAATGGATGATGATCAAAAGTTATTACACTATCCAAGGTAAATGTTACTCTTGGGAAACCTAAAATTCACCTAGTTAAAATCCTTAGTCGTGTTTTTTCTAAGTAAGCTAAACCCTAGGTTATAAAATACTCAGTGGGAGGAAGAGGCATATCCGATATGTCTATGATTCCACTCATGTTTCTCCCTATATGTTCACACCGTGAGATTCATGCTTGGCCTCGTGGTGCCCAAGATGCATCCCCCTTCGGATGGTTTTTACATGAGTCAATATCAAGGTGAACGAAGTGAGTGTTTATAGTAAGTGGGTACAGGGTGTGTGTCAACACGTCCTATGGTCTCTGTCATTGGTTTACACCGTGAGATCATTCTGTACACCCTCGTGTCGCCTTCGAAGCATCCCCCTTCGGATGGGTTTTGTGCAGTTGGTCAATATTAAGGTGAACTCCAGAAATGGATAGGGTCGCTTTAGGTTTTTCCCAATCAGATTTTTTCCTTTCGGATTGGCCTTTTAGGACGGACCTCTAGGGCTTAAAATGGCGGGTCACACTCACGAGAGATTGTTAAGTAAGTTAATGATCTCTTGGCCAAATCAATGATGGCTTGTCGTTATAGGAACAAGAGTTGTTAACTGGTTGAGAACTTCTCAATTTAGAGGAGGGATGACTGACCTCCCTTCGGGAACTTTTGTCCTAAACCTTTGAAGCCTCGTTGCGAAACTAGATGTCACATGGGGTTCATGTTAGTTTTGCTAAAACCTTATTGGATGATGTTTTTGTTTTACAATGAGTATTTGCTTAAAACCTAGCATAAGTCTATTTGTTTTTATTTTCAGCAACTCGTTAGTATTTTCATTTAATGCTTTTGAAAATGACTGATTATTTATAGTGGAAAGAATCGTGTAAAACGAATTTCCTGGCAAACGACCTCCATCCCACTACTCTTTAAAAGAGAAGACAAGACAATAAATATGATTTATTGGTCTTGGAGACATGTCTGGTAGAGAATGATGATTCTGCCTAGATCCTTGATTTAGGTGCTACCAATCATGTTAGTTCCTCTTACCAAGGATTCAGTTCCTAGTAAACGTTGCCACAGGGAGAGATGACTCTTCAAGTCGATACTGGTGAGGTTGTTTCAACTGTTGCTGTAAGCAGACTGAAGTTATTTATTGACAAGAAACGTTATCTGTTACTGGATAATGTTTTTGTAGTTCCTCATAGTAAAAGGAACTTAATCTCAGTTTCTTGTCTCATTGGACAAGGCTATATCGTCTCCTTTTCTGAGAATAAAGTGTTTATTTTCAACAATGGAATGGAGATTGGTTATGGCTCAATGGAAAATAACTTATATGTAATAAGACCGTTAGTCATAAAGGCCTTGTTTAACATTCAAATGTTCAGTATGGCAACAACAACTAAAAGACCAAAGGTTTCTCCAAAAAAAAACGCCCATCTTTGCCATCTTAGGTTAAGTCAAATCAACCTCAATAAGATTGAGAAGTTGGTGCAAAGTGGACTTCTAAAGAGTTTAGAAGAAAACTCCTTGCCAGTATGTGAATCATGCCTCGAAGGCAAGATGACTAAACGACCTTTTATTGGAAAATGTTATAGAGCCAAAGAAACCTTGGAGCTTGTACATTCAGACCTTTGTGGTCCGATGAATGTTAGAGCTCGAGGTGGGTATGAATATTTCATCTCTTTCATAGATGATTATTCAAGGTTTGGTTATCTCTTCCTAATGCAACGTAAGTCTGAAGCCCTTGACATGTTCAAGGAGTATAAGGCTGAAGTTGAAAACTTGTTAGGTAAAAAGATAAAAACACTATGATCGGATCGTGGTGGAAAGTATATGGACCTCCAATTCCAGAACTATATATAGAACATGAGATTGCATCCCAACTCTCGGCCCCTGGTACACCTTAGCAAAATGGTGTATCAGAAAGGAGAAACATGACCTTGTTGGATATGGTTCGGCCTATGATGAGTTATGCTCATCTTCCAGACTCATTTTGGGGTAAAGCAATGCACACTGCTTGTTATATTCTAAATAATGTTCCCTCAAAAAGTGTTTCTGAAACACCTTTTTATGGAGAGGCCATAAAGGTAGTTTACGCCACTTCAGGATTTGGGGCTGTCCGGCACATGTGCTAGCGACTAACCCAAAGAAGTTGGAATCGCGTTCGAAGGTTTGCCTCTTTGTAGGCTATCCCAAGGAAACGAGGGGAGGATACTTCTATGATCCGAGTGAGAACCAAGTGTTTGTTTCCACTAATGCTATCTTCTTGGAAGAAGATCACATGAGGGATCATAAACCACAAAGTAAGCTGTTTTACATGAGATCTCAAGTGAGACTAAGACTGCTGAGGGTTCAACAAAAGTTGATGAACAGGCTGACAGATCAACAAGAGTTGTTGAGTTCGGGACGTCTAGTCAACCAGCTCAAAAGTTGAGACTACCTCGACGTAGTGGGAGGGTTATGAACCCACCGTATCGTTACATGGGTTTGACTGAAGCCTATAACATCATTACAAATGATGGGGTCGAGGATCCGTTGTCTTTTAAGAAAGCAATGAAGGATGTTGACAAAGATGAATGGGTTAAGGCCATGAACCAGGAAATGGAGTCTATGTACTTCAATAATGTCTGGGAGCTTGTTGATCCACCTGATGGGGTAAGACCTATTGGGTGTAAGTGGATCTTTAAGCGAAAGAGAGGTGTAGATGGAAAGATGCAAACCTTTAAAGCTAGGCTCGTGGCAAAGGGTTATACCCAGGTTGAAAGAGTTGACTATGAGGAAACTTTCCCACCTATTGTCATGCTAAAGTCTATCATGATTCTCTTGTCCATAGCCACATTTTATGATTATGAAATATGGCAAATAGACGTCAAGACTGCCTTTCTGAATGGTAATCTTGAGAAGACCATCTATATGACTCAACCAGGGGGGTTCGTCGTTCCAGATCAAGAGCAAAGGGTTTGTAAGCTTAATATGTCTATTTATGGGTTGAAACAAGCATCTAGATCTTGGAACATCAGATTTGACACTATTGTCAAGTCATTTGGCTTTGATTAGAATGTTGATGAGCCTTGTGTTTACAAGAAGATCATCAACAGCTCAGTAGCTTTCCTGGTACTGTATGTGGATGATATCCTACTCATTGGGAATGATGTAGGGTATCTGACTGACATTAAGAGTTAGCTAGCTGCTCAGTTCCAAATGAAAGATTTGGATGTAGCACAGTATGTTCTCGGGATCCAGATCATTGAGGATCACAAGAACAAACGGTTAGCCCTGTCTCAGGCATCGTACATTGATCAAATGTTGATCAGGTACAGAATGCAGGATTCCAAGAGGGGTTTGTTACCCTTCAGGCATGGAATCATTCTGTCTAAGGATCAATGTCCTAAGTCACCTCACGAAGTTGAGAAGATGAGATGGATTCCCTATGCTTCTGCTGTAAGAAGCTTGATGTATGTAATGTTGTGTACCAGACCCAAAATTTTCTATACAGTAGAGATTGTCAGTTGGTATCAGTTCAATCCAAGATTTGATCACTAGACGGCGGTCAAGACGATCCTTAAGTATCTTCGAAAAACGAAGGACTACATGCTCGTGTATGGAGATAAGGATCTGATCCTTACAGGATACACAGACTCTGACTTTCAGACAGATCGAGATTTTCGCAAATCGACATTGGGGTCAGTGTTTACTCTGAATGGAGAGGCTGTAGTCTGGCGAAGCATTAAGCAAGGATGCATCGCGGACTCCACTATGGAAGCCGAATACGTAGCGGCTTGTGAAGCAACTAAAGAGGATGTTTGGTTGAGGAATTTCCTTTCAGGTTTGGAAGTTGTTCCAAATATGGATTTGCCTATCACTCTTTATTGTGATAACAGCGGGGCTGTAGCAAATTCGAAGGAGCCTCGGAGTCATCGTTGGGGTAAGCACATAGAATGAAAATATCACCTGATCAGGGAGATTGTGCATCGCAGTGATGTGATAGTCACGAAGATCACATCGGAGCACAACGTTGCTAATCCCTTTACAAAGACCCTCAGGGCTAAAATGTTCGAGGGTCACCTAGAGAGTTTAGGTCTGCGGGACATGCGGTATCTCGTCTAGGGCAAGTGGGAGATGATATCAGGGTATGCCTTAATTTATTGTATATTGTACATTTTATTTTGTATTGTACATTAGTCTCCCGAGTCATTAGGACAAGTGGGAGATTGTTGGGATTGGTGTCCTAATTCTCTCAGAGTCTCGTTGTTTTGTAAAGATACACATTGTTCAATAAATAAAATAAGTGTTGTTTAATTATGGCATTTACTCATATCCAATAAACAAAGCTCCTTGGTTATCACATGTGAACTGAAGCACGTATATGTGATATACAAGTGGACCATGCCTTAAGTGATAACCTAAATAAGTCTGTAGTATAAGGATTAAGGTGGGATACCTAATTCTGGTGACACTACAGATACGGCTCGCTTTGTAGAGGTTTGTAGGTATTGTAAACTACTATGAATGGTAGATCCTGACCATTCATGTGGAGACGTACGAGCGGGAGTGTCCTATACAAAGAGTTTGTATAAGATCTGAACCACAAAATGACTAGACTCTATATATAACATCGTTGATACTAGAGACTTACATCTCACCTAAACGACCATAGGTGACATGACCTCAATCCTGAGCGTTTTGGGAACTCCTGCCTTTGAGGGCGGTCTTTTGATTAGTATGTGTGAGAGTGGCTAGATTGCCAACTCAACATGCCTACCATTTTGAGGACTTGTCTGATCTGGGAGCTGGAAACTCAATCCACAAGATGGAATTCACTCCTTTCCCGAAGCAGGGATGAGTAGAGAGATTGATCCCTTAAGGGCTGATTCTGAGGCTTGAACATAGTGGCCATAGCTTCTCTTTGGAAGAGAGGACTCAGTCATAGTAGGACTATGACTTATGTTCATTAGAGGGATCAGTGGTACTTAAGGAGACAGATGTAACTACAGAGGCATAACGGTTATTAGCCTAGCTGTACTTACAAGAGATCTGTGAAGGGTTGTCGCACTACTCATTGGTTAAGATGGACACATAATATATCTGTGGTAAGGAGAGTTCAGTTGTCGGTCTTTAGTGGAGTTTCTGGCAGTTAACGGATGGTGGATCCCATGACTAAAGAGTTTAGTCAGTTATTCATGTACCGTTGGAGCTTCGAGCTACAGGTCCATAAAGTCCCCTTGGTAGCTCAATGGATTCAGTTGAGAATCAGTTCTTGGTGTTGATTTGAAATGTTCAAATTGACAAGAGGTATTTTGATTATATATGATATAATCAGTATGACGTATAAGATACATCTAGTGGAAGATTGATATAAATGAGATTTACATTAAGTACCATGGAATAGAAAAAGAACAATGGTTTATATGTTTCATGAGATGAAATATTAAAACTATAAGTTATAAATATAGTATGATAAGTTGGTTATCATTTATATTTATAATAATATTAATTATTGGATAAATAATTCTTTTTCTTTAATAACCAAGTGAGAGGGTGGTTATTGAATCATGGTAACCGTGAGTTTAAAAGGAAAATGGTTTTCCTATTTTAAAAATAGGGGATTCACAAAACGATTGAAAAGGATTTTTAGTTTTCTTCTCTCGGCGAAAAAGAAACTCACGGGGTCGTTCAAGTAAATACAGATTTACTAAACGACGGTTGGGCGAGCTAAACAATCGTGTAGTGGCAAGCTAAACGATCGTGCAATATTTACTAAACGATCGCATAGTTTTGCTAGACGATCGCTTGCCCAAAGTAAACGATCGCATACAATCTGTAGGTGAAAAATCGAGCTAAACGATGAGCTAAATGATCGCATAGATTTTGTTAGACGATCATTTAGCTTTATCTAAATGATTGGGCATCAACCCATACGTGATCGGCGTTTCCTCCTTCGTCTGCCTCATACCAAGTCCGAACAGAGCCCACCCTCTAGATTCTCACACCGAGAATACCAAAGTCGCCTTGTTGGTGGTGTCAGACTCAACTCGACACCGTCGAGGTTTTCTGGAGGTCGTTCGTGGTGTTGTGGAGGCCGTTCGTGTTATAGAGGAGTTCATGACCAAGGAGATCGTTCAGAACGAGCATGAAGTGTGCATGTGGTGTTCGTTGCTATGTTGCGGTCATGTAGATCGAGCATTCGAGGTTGCTGATTGTTCGAGCGGTCGCGCATCAGAGCGTGGAGACAAATCTTCAAATGTGTGTAGAGTTTGCTCTCGGTTCATTTGAGTTATTCATGTTGTAATTTCTGTATGAATTGTATAACCGTTTATTTTGAAGTCGACTGTAAATGTAATTGTTCATTCATGATTGTGATTTGGAATAATCTTGCTTCTGCTTCTCGTGGAAATCTCAGTTCCGATTTCCTTCAAGAGGCTGAGTTCATCGCACTGTCTGAGGCTTGAAGGAAGGTCTGTGGCTGAAAGGCTTACTAAACGATTTTGGCATAACATAAACAAAGGTCAGAATCTATTGTGATAACCAAAGAATAATCTACTTATCTAAAAACTAACAGTTTCAAAGCAGGACCAAGCACATTGATATTAAATATCATTTCATCAGACACAAGATTGAGAAAGGGGATGTCGAGGTAGTGAAGATTCATACCTTAGACAATGCAGCTGATATAGTAACCAAAACTATTCTATTAAACAAGCTTGGCCAATGCTTGGACCTTCTCGGGTTCAAGTTACCTGAAAAAGGTTAGCTCAAGTCAGCTTAATAAGCAAAGAGGGAAAGGTACTTTGGATGCAAACTTAGAATCATGCTTGTTCTCAAGCATGCGTTATATTCAAGAAATTCTAACTCACCTTCTTGCTTTCCTTTGCGATGACCAGCTTCTTCAGAATATAATTTACTTATACCTCTAACCATCACCGTAATGCTCTCATCCACTTCAGCTGCTTCTTCAAAAAGATCTTTTCTAAGTTTAGATCCGGACAAGCCTTTGCTAAAAAAATTTTTATTCATTCACCACAACTTTGCATTTAGCTTTTGAGAATGTGTTCATTCAAAACACTTCAAAAATTTGTGATGACTTATTCAAATGTGGCGTTGAACCTGGTTACGCTCTTCGTTTTGGCTTACCCCCACGTGTGTCATGCGGGCATCCAACCTCAGTTGCGTTCCATATTCAACTCAACTCTTGTCTTGCTTGATTTGGCTTGCGCCAGACAAAGGAGTTGCGCTTATGCGTTGATCCTGGCAATCTTACCCATAGGAGTTGCACTTATGCATTGATCTTGGCAATCTTACCTTCGTTTTGGCTTGCCCTCACGTGTGTCATGCGGACATCCAACTACGAGTAAGTACCTTTCACAACTTAATTCTTATCAACATGGGTTTCCCCATTTCGTTAACAGTGGAGTTGTTATTCTCAAAATTCTCTCTCTCTCTCTTTTTTTTGGATAAATTAACGCAATGTAATGAATGCAATGCTCCGAGACCGCTGCCACACTCAAACTTAGAGGTTGGCAGCGTTATCACCACAAAGCTAAAAGCAAAATTACAGGAATACTATAATAAGAGTTTGAGCAAAGGTTTGCACATAATAAAACTTAAGACTTTCAAAATTTGAAAAAGCTATTAAAAGTAAGGAGAACCTTGCGATGCTTAGTTAGCGGATGCGGTGAATTATACGTACCATCATAGATGCATCGCAAATAAATGCAATCGGGAAAAGAGAATTTCAAAAGGATAATGCATAAGAGATAACAAGAAAAGACCTTAGGCGGAATAACTCATGTGATTATGTGTTGGAATCCACGCGATCGAAGCCATGCATTGAAAGATGGAGGGACTTCTTCCATTATAATGCGCACCAAGGAGAATTATTTTTCGCACCTATAAGGAGCAAACGTACCACAACCAAGGAAGCAGCCGCATATTCAAAATAACAATAATAATAAAAATAAACTAAACTAAGAAAGCAAGGTAAAGATAGAGTAGAAGCCATCCCTGGAAAAATTGGAGTGTTGTCACCGCAAGAAGTCTCCCATGCAAGAGATTGCTCTCAACTACTTGGTGATGACGAAAAATTAGATGTTAATTACTCAACAACTAAAATTTTGTGGACGCAATATGCTATGCATGTTCTTAATGTATGCGTTGATTATCATGCGTCGTGGTCATGCGCTAGAATGACTATGCGTTAACAAATGTATGTGATGACCATGCATCTTGTCACAAGTTTTCTTGCGCTTACGCCAAGTATAATGCGAACGAAAGTTTCTTGGATGATCCGAGGTCGAACTCAGAGACTTGTAGCTAGATGAATGCGGTAATGTGCATGTAGCAGTTGAATAAAAGAATGATGGGGAGGTTTCTATGCTAACACTACTCCTACTCCTAAATAACAGACAATGCAATGAGAATATGAAAGAGAGGTAGATGCACGATAACTCATGACATGAAATAAATGAATGGAAAAATAGATAAAATGTGGAGATGATTTCATTGCAACCCTTAAGAGTGACCGCAAGGGCAACCTTAGTCAACGCAAGCCATGCGATCATGCTACACACACTAAAAGCCTAAATCTAGGACGTATGCGGTGGGTATGCATAAGTGTCGAGATGACCGCATACAGCCACCATATCCTACTTCCTGGATGCATGCAATATCCTATCTGTAGGGTGCATACGCTGTGTGATAGCAAATGGAGCTTATCTCTAAGTTTCCCAATCTTGCCTATACGTTCCAATCCGCTCTATCGAATCTTAGATTTGGGTTTTAGACTACTCTCTCAAGTATGCCTAAATGATTAATGATGCGCTCATAAGACAAGGTAACCGCATGAACTTTACTGACATAAGATTATTCCTATCTCTAGTGAACAATAACTCATATTGCTTAATGCGACCAACCACTTACCCTCTCGGGCATTTAGTTGTTGCTGACTTTACTCATAGACAAGCATTGCGTCCACCTATAGACAAGCGTTTCTATAGCTTCACACTAAGCAAATAAGGTTTTCTCACACACTCACGCAACGTACACCTCTCGGTGGTTTGCTACATGCTTCATATCTCTAATCCATATGACTAAGTATGCGATACTCTAGCAATCTCACTGAGTGATGCAATGAAAGTTAAGGATGCTAAGTAAAGAAGCTGGAGACGGAATCGAAGGACACATAGAAATGTATTGAACACAAAATGTATTAATTCCTTAATCCCAAAATGTAGTGCAATACAATATGCGAAAAGAAGAGAAAATGAAATGACCAGCTGGAAGCAATGACTTGCTTCCAACGAATGTGTGTCAAGGCTGCCGGTGGTGCCATGGATGAGCGGAGGAGCTGACTCTCTCGAGATCTAGCTCCGATCGTCACTCGAAATGGATGAAGGAGGTGAAGAACTCCCAAGCTTCTTCTCACGCATTTGTCTAGATCACAAGGATCCACCCTAGGCGAACCTCAGGCGAAAACCTTGGATAACTTGAAATTCTGCTCATTGGTTTCTTTATATAGAGCCTGGATAGCCGATAGTATTAATGGACTCCTCTGATTCTAATATTCGTGGAGCGTTTAGTCCTTTCTGAATCTTTACTACTAACGGCGTGGTAGGTGAAATGTCAACATCAGCTTTTGATTTTCTTGAGATATGTGTTGCTGCGTTCATTCCACCAACCTTGTGTTGATCCCATTAGTATGCGTTATCATGTAGCCGCAATCATGAAGTGACCACATTTGCTTAATACCGCAACTCTATACGATGACTATAATCGCTTGACAAGCGCAACTCCCATGCGATGGACGCATACGGCTGATTACCGCAACACTCATGCGTTGATCAAACGCGTTTGCCTTTGCGATGGAGAGTTTTCTCCACATGCGGTCGTCTATGCAGTAGTCCAGTTTCCACGTTTGCGTTCACTTCCTGCATTAGCTACAAAAATAGACAATTGAACACATAATAACGCATAATAATGGGTTAGCCAAGATTCATCATGTTGAACGACGCAAGCTCAATTTCTTATGAATTTCTAACATAATTGTCGCATATTCTACTTAACAGTCCTCATAATTCTAAATAAAAGGCCTAAGATGACATGCATTTCCGCCTCTCATCATTTGGGTCAAGTAGCTTACCCTGACCATTAGAACTTCCGGCAATTATTGGCTGCATGTTGGCTACCATGTGCTTAGAATTACCTTAAGCTCGTGCGACTGATTGCCCTTCTATCTTGGGGTCAATACTGGCTTTCGGTGCATCGCCTACACTTCAATATTGGTTGCAACTTGGTCACACAAGCTACAATACTCCCAAGATAAAAAGGTTGCCTACAGAGACACAAAACTCAACAAACAATTAGCTGCCGGTCCCCGGCAACGGCGCCAAAAACTTGGTGACGAAAAATTAATTACCAAGTCGTCAAGGACTTGATGACTAAAATTAAGTAGACGCAATATGTGATGCATGTCTTAAAGTATGCATTGATTATCATGCGTCGGTGGTCATACGTTGGAATGACACCATGCGTTAACGAATGTATGCGATGACCATGCGTTCCTATCACAAGCTTTCTTGCGCTCACGCCAAATATAACGCGAACGCAATTTTCTCGGGTGATCCGAGGTCGAACTCAGGGACTTGTAGTTAGACATATACGGTGATGTGTATGCGACAGTTGAATCAAAGAATGATGGGAGGGTTCTAACCTAACACTACTTCTACTCCTACTCCTAACTAACAAACAATGCAATGAGAAGTATGAGTGAGAGGTAGAGACACGACAACTGTTGACGCGTAGTAAATGGATGGAAAATAGATAAAACATGAGGATGTCTTTATCGCAACCCTTAAGATTGACCGTAAGTGCAACCTCAGCCAATGTAACCTAATGCGTTCATGCCATACACGCCGCCGCAAATGTATGTGATTTGTATTAGCAAACGGAACTTATTCCTAAGTCTCCATTCTTGCTTATGCAATCTTAATCTAGCTCTCCCGAGCATCGATTCTAACCTAGCTCTCCCGAGTCTTAGGTTCTTTCTTAGAATCTCTCCCGAGTAGCTCTAAAGGTGTGATGGACGCATACATAAGACAAGGTAACTGCAAAAGCCTGGTCGACATAAGATTATTCCTATCTCTAGTGAATACATGCTTACATTGCTTAATACGTCCAACCACTTACCCTCCCGGGCAGTTGATTGTTGCTGACTTTACTCATAGACAAGCATTGCGTATGCCTATAAACAGGCGTTGCTATAGCTTCACATTAAGTGAATAAGGTTTTCTCACACACTCGCACAACGCACACCTTCTGGTGGTTTGCTACATGCTTCATATCTCTAATCCATATGACTAAGTATGGGATACTCTAGTAGTCTCACTAAGTGATGCAATGAAAGTAAGGATGTTAACCAAAGAAAGATGGAGTTGGAATCGATGGAAACATAGAAATGCATTGAACACATAATGTATTAATTCCTTAATCCAAAATGTAATACAATACAATATAAGAAAAGAAGAGAAAATGAAAAGATCAGCTGGAAGCAATGACTTGATTCCAGCAGATGTGTGTCAAGGCTGTCGGTGGTGCCATGGATGGGCGGTGGAGCTGACTCTCCCGAGATCTAGCTCCGATCGAAGGCTCCAGTCGTCACTCGAAATGGATGAAGGAGATGAAGAACTCTCAAGCTTTTCTTGTAACGCATTCGTCTGGATCACAAGGATCCGCCCTAAGGCGAACCTTAGGAAAAAACCTTGGATTCAAACCTTGAGCAAAAACCCTGAATGATTTGAAATTATGCTCGACGACTTCTATTTATAAAGCTTGATCGCCAACAATATTAATGAACTGCTCTGATTTTGACATTAGTGACGCCTTGGTCCTTTTCTGAGTCTCTTCTGCTAACGGCATGGTAGGTGAAATGTCAACATCATCTTTTGATTTTCCCGAGATATGTGTTGATGCGTTCATTCCACCAATCTTGCATTGACCCCTCTATTATGCGTTATCGTGCAGTGACCACATTCGCTTGATTATCGCAACTCTACACGATGACCGCAATCACTTGACGATCGCAACTCCTATGCGATGGATGCATGCGGCTGATCATCGCAACACCCATGCATTGATCGTATGCGTTCGCCTTTGCGATGGAGAGTTTCTTCGCATGCGGTCGTCTATGCGATAGTCTAGCTTTCACGTTTGCATCCACTTCCTACGTTAGCTACAAAAATAGACAATTGAATGCATAATAATGCATAATAATGGGTTAGCCGAGATTCTCAATGCTGAACGCCGCAAACTCATTTTCTCATGAATTCCTAATATAATTACCGCATATTTTACTTAACAGCCTTCATAATTCTAAATAAAAGACCCAAGATGACATGCATTTTTGCAAGTCATCAGGTATTTTGGATGCTTACAAAGGTGGAGATTGTTACAGAAAGACTCAAAATCAAGAAGAACAATGTTGCAGGCAATTGAACCATTGTCGATATCTTTCTGTTATGTGTTGTAACCACCAGAGCTTCATCGTTGACTATATCACCTGCATATAAAATGAAAATGAATGTGAGATGAATGTATGAAGAGAGAATAAGCAAACGAGAAAGCAAGACATTCGTTCTGTAATAAACTTTGAAGAAGAAGTAATAAAAGAGAAGCTCTTGATTTGCAGTGGACGTAGGCCTTTAGTCGAACCACTTAAATTCCTATGTCCTTTCTTTTTAACTCTACGATCGTTTAGCATTTACTAAAGTATCATTTACACGATTGTGTAGTTTCTATCGCATCGTGTACTCGATCATTTAGCTCCGCGTCCAATCGTTTATACGATCGTTTAGCTCTTCAGCTGTCATCTACACAATCATTTAGCTCTTCAGCTATCACCTACACGATCATCTAGCTCTAGTCAACTGTCGTCTACACGATCGTCTAGCACTTCATCCTATCATTTACATAATTGAACTATCGTTTAGTTCTTGGAGCTTCGTCTATACAATTGAGCTTCCATTTGGTAAACGACTGAAGGATTTCAAGCCTCAACATACTACCTCCCCTGATCTTGAATTGTTATTGACCGTTAAATTTGAGTGATTTGTGATTGTGAACGTGAAGATCATAGTCATTGAGACAACACATCTTTCTTGGATTGTTGTCAAATTGATTGGGGGTTTTAGAATTTGATGCTAGTGGTTCAATATTTGGGGATCCTAATTTTCAAATCTTAAGGTTTTCATATCATTTGGCATCAGAGCCTAGGCTCTAGATTGGGTATATTTTTTTCCAGTTGTTTTCCTTGATTGAGTCTTTTCTAATTAGGGTTCTTGTTTGAAAAATCAAAATTGAGATGTTGCACAAAAGATCGAAGAACAATTGAGGAAAAAAATTAATTAGATTGTGGTTCGTGGTTCAGTGACTGTGAAATTGAGAGGAGAAAAATGATAATAAAAAAAAAAAAGGAAGATTGAAATTGAAAAAGAAAAAGAGAAATCGATCGGTGGTGTAGGATTAAATTGAAAACAGAAAAAATAATTAAGGCTTGCAGAAGATAAAAAAAAACAGAGAAGAATTTCTTTGGATTGTGAAAATCGAGAGTGAAAAAAGGAAATTGGAAAATTGGGAGAAGCCTTAACAAGAAAAGAGAAAAAAAAAAAAAAGAAGAAGAATTTCTTTGGATTGTGAAAATTGAGAGTGAAAAAAGGAAATTGGAAAATCGGGGGATGCAGACCTTCAGAGAGGGAAAAAATTGAAGCAGGCACGTCAAGCAATTAGGTTAAGCAAGAACGTCAAGCAAATACCTCAATTTTCATTTATTTTTAAGTCCTTGAAATTAATAAAAAAAATTATTTATCTCAAGAGCATATTTTTTTCTAAGATTAAATTAGGGCAATAAAATTACTGTCTTTAGTATATATTTCTAATTCCTTGTTTCCTTTTTATCATTGATTTGTTTAGTAGTTTACCATCTTTGTTCATCTTGCATAATTCTTTGAATTTTGAATATTAGATTCTTAATTCTTGATATCATATTCTTATTGTTTTTGTCCTAGTTTGTTGGATCTTGAACATTAGGTTCTTGATTTCTAGTTTTGTTTTTGCTGAATTCAACTGGTTCTTGCTTGAGTTTGACACTTTACGACCATTATTTTTTTTTTTTTTTTAGCTTGCTCTTCTGACCTTGATTGCAAATTTTGGCTCATTGTCCTTTTGAGAGCATTCCTTTTTGTGAGAGAGCGCCTAAATTAAAGAGTGTAAACACGAGTGAACATCGCCCATCGAGTGAAACATGTGAGGGAGTGATTGGTGAGGTCCGCTTTTCTTTCACTTATTTTTCCTGTTTTGCAGCAATGTTGGGCAATGGAGTTGTTCCACAGGGGCAGTTACAAGAAGGACTCATTGAAGGAATCATGCAAACTTTGGAGACTTTAATCAATGGAGATTGGATAGAATAAAACAAAGGTTTCAAGCTAGGGAAAAGACCTAATTAAAAAGGCGAGTTGTGGAGGTTCTTAAGGAGGAAGAAGACTCAAAGAAAAATGAATCTAACTCTGACCCTACTATAGTTAGACCAGGAGAGAGGAACGACATGGCCTAAGAGGAAGGGGAGGTTTTCACAATAGGAGGTCGCAAGGTAGAAGAGAAAGTCACCATTGAGATCGAGGTTTTGGAACTATTAAAGTTAAATTTCAAAACTTTTATCGTACGTTTGATCTTGAAGACTTTTTTCAATGGAAACATGAGGCATAACATATTTTTCGTGGTAATGAACTCTCTGAAGAGAAAAAGGTAACTATCTCTAGAACATATTTTAAGGGGTATGCACAAACATGGTGGGATAAGGTGTGTTCTAAGAGGAGAAGGCATCACGAAGGTTTCATGAAAACATGGCTAGAATTGAGAGAGCTTATGAAGAGGCGGTTTGTGCCAAAACATTACTTGAGAGATTGTGCACAAATACTGTAGGCTTTACGTAAAAGGAATAAGAGTGTAAAAGATTATTTCAAGGAGATGGAGATGTTGATGGAAATACTGGAGATAGATGAGGATGAAGAGAACACTATGGCCAAATTTCTTCATGGATTAAATATTGATGTGACTGAACGTATTGAATTGCAAGCGTGTGAGGATATGGAGGAATTAGTGCACCTTGTAGTGAAGGTTGAAAAGCAATTTCAGAGACGCAAATCAAGGTACACTTCAAAAAAAAATTTCTATTCAACTTCTTAGAAACAGGGTGACAAATCCACATAGTCTAAATTTAAAGCCAAGGTAGGAAGTGATAAACATAAAGATAAATGGGAGTCCTCATTGTTGACATATATTTGATGAATGTTTCTATCTTAGGCATACGCATAAACTTGTTTGACATAAAATGCAACGATGCCATAAACTTGTAAGCATAAAAGTTATCTTCTTATGTCATACAACGCTTAAGATGCGGTGATTCTAAATAGGCATATGGATGGTGATGAATGATGGGTCATACAAACTCATGTTACCATAAACTCAATGATTTGGAATGGAAATAGAATGTGGATGTTGTGTTATGCTTATTCAGACACACTTTATTTATGCGATACTACTTCTAGATATGCGTTATTTATGAGAATCTTGTAGTATACTATGCGTTGTCACAAGTTTCCTTGCGTTGGAACCAAGTATAATTCAACCGCAAGTTTCTCGATGTGATCCGAGGTCAAACACAGGGATTGTTTTAGGTTAATTGCATTACATTCGTGATATATACGACCAGGGGTTTTTCAATTTAATAAAAGTGAGGTTTGTATATGCGATAAAGTAAATTTGTGCAATAAAGTAAAGATGCATTAAAATAAATGTGCGATAAAAGTAAAGTGCGGTAAAAGTAAACTTAAGCTATGATGATACAAGATATAGGTTACATGATACGTGATATCAAGATTGAGACTGACTATGAAGATTATACAAAGAATCGTGTTATATGGTGGCAAGGCTTATGTGTGAAGCAGAAAGAGAAAGGATAATTAATATAAACATCGCAAGTTCCTTAATTGCGTTAAAGACATAAGTGCGGTTCCGCTTTCCCTTGGCGTACACCTCTCGGTGATCGGTTGTGTTTCCCCCATCTCTGTGGTGAAACAGGGACGAACATAGTGAACGCAAGGTTGCTTCCATCTCTGGAAGAACTTCTTGCTTTAGTTAACGCATTCTTCTAACCTTTTCTTGACAGATCAAAATGGCATCTTCACTTCTGCTCTCACAGGTGAAGATGTCGTCTAGTATGCTTTAGCTAAACATCTTTATTTCTTTAGCACAGATTAAGTTACTTGTTTAATTCATATTAATCACCAAGGGATTAAGAAAACATCGTGGAGAAAGTGATTAATGGAGGAACAGAAACAGACAGAAATGTGGAAATGATAATGATCACGACAATTAATTATAAAATCAAGCATCTGATACGTGGTTGTGAATGATTTAAACTAAGAAGATGAAATACAATTGATGAATAAGAGTTGGAAACAGATACAGAAGAGTGCCAATGTCTTAACACCGATCTGGATGGAGAGATTGCTTGCCGGCGTATGGAGTGAATGGAAGGATGAGCTTCCCTCTTAGACTTGCTCAACTGGTAGAGTTGATCTAAGTACAGAGCTTCACGACGGGGATTTGGAATGATTCGCCCTGAGACTCACCTCTCGGCCTTGCCTCTTTTCTTCCCGGATCTTCTCCGATCAGCACTCAGATCAGCCTTTCTCTCAATATACAAATATCAAAATAGCCTCGTATCAAGTATCCCCCGTATCAAGTATATCCTTCAGTGAATTCTCTGAGGGTATTTATAGATGAATGCTCTGACTCTCTGCCGAGTGTGGTTCCCACTTTATTGTTATGGAAATTCTGAAAATGGTGGAATAAATATTCCTTCTATTATGCAATCAATTCGTCGAAAATGCACAATGGTTAGTTATACATATGTCAAAATCCTCCGTGATTGCATTGCTCATTTGCATCTTCGATCGTTTGTCCACATGCGGTGTTGTTTTTTTATTACTGCATGCGATTGAAGTTCAACTCTGGATCGACTGTTGCATGCGTCGTTATTGTGTTGATCACCTATTCATTCCTGAATGATGGGTGCAATGCGACGTAGATGCATTAATCTTTTTCTCTTGAGCCATGAACGCATACGGTGACTTGATTTCCTACAAAATAGATTTGAAATATTCTTTTCTACCATCGCAATGGTGTTAGTGGGTGTATTGACAAAAATTTATAATTCTTGCATTTCTTAGCCCATTTCCATACAATTGACGCAACTTTCCTCTCTTTTAATCGTAATATCTAAATAAAGCAGTATACATAACTTGTATTTCTACAAGTTATCACTCATCAAAAGTAAAACCAAAAGTGGAGGCACCCACAGGTTTATAGAGATCTTACGTGTTAGAAATGTCAAAGAGTGAGACACATAAGTCGAGAATATTCTAATAAGAGGACAATGATCATTAGAGAATGAAAGATAGTCACTGATGTGAGTGAAGATGATGAAGAGAGAGAAAAATTAATGAGTGACCAAGAAGGAGAGGAAGAAGTGGAAGATATTTCATAGTTATCCCTTGTCACTAGAAGGGCCTTAAGTACACACATGAAGGAGGATGATTTGAAGAATCAGAGAGAGAATATTTTTCATACACGTTGCCTTGTACAAACCGTACCATGTAGTGTAATGATTGACAGTGGGAGCTGTACGAATGTGGTGAGCTCTAGTTTGATCTTGCGATTAGACTTGGGTACTACACCTCATCCACGACCTTACAAACTACAGTGACTTAATGATTGTGGGGAACTCAAGGTGACTAAGTAGGTGAAGGTTCCTTTTGCCACAGGGAGATATAAGGATAAAGTACTGTGTGATGTGGTGCCCATGCATGCAGGTGAGATATTCCTTAATAGGCCTCAGCAATTTGATAGTAAGGTTATCTATTATGGTTTTCTTAATCATTATACTTTCACACACAATGGTAGGAAAACTGTACTTGTACCCAACCCCTAAAGAAGTGCTTATTGATCAAGAGAAGTTAGAAAAAAGAAGAGAAGAGGTCACAGCAAAAGCAAAAGAAAAAGAGAGCTTGAGACAAAGTGAAGGATTGAGAAAAGAAAAAGAGATCTTGAGAGAAAATGAGGGATTGAGAGAAAATAAAGATCATAGCTCGCAACCTAGAGAGAAAAATAGCAAGTTAGAGTGCTAAATCTTGTGAGGTAAGGAAAAATATATTTTCAAAAAGAACCATACTCATGGTTTCATTTAAAGAAGCTTGTCTACAAGAGGACCTTGACTCCTTTTTGCCGAGTATCTTTGTATCTCTTTTGCGGGAATTAAAGGAAGTCTTTCCCGATGAGTTACCTAAGGAGCTACTGCCTTTAAGGAGCATAGAGGATAAGATTGACTTTATTCCAAATGCTTAGATTCCAAACCGACCAGCCTACCAGACCAATTCACAAGAGGCCAAAAAGATTAAGAAGTAAGTTGATGAGTTGCTTGCTCACAGGTATATACGTGAAAGTTTAAGTCGTTGTAGCGTTCCTATCCTAATAATACCTAAGAAAGATGGATCTTGGAGAATGTGTGTAGATTGTAGGGCTATTAATAAAATTACAATTAAGTATAGGCATCCTATCCCTAGGTTGGATAATATGCTAGATGAATTGTATGGTTATAGCCTTTTTACAAAAATAGACTTAAAATTTGGATAACCATCAAATTAGGATGAATGTTAGAGATGAATGGAAAACCACTTTCAAAACTAAGCATGGTTTATATGAATGGCTAGTTATGCCTTTTGGCTTAACTAATGCCTCTAGTACTTTTATAACACTTATGAATCATGTATTGCATGAATTTTAGGAGAGTTTGTAGTGGTTTATTTTGATGACATCCTAATATATTCTAAGACACTAGAGAATCATGTTATGCATGTTAGTATTCTAGTTGCATTTAGAAAGGAAAAACTTTATGCCAATCTCAAAAAGTGTTGTTTTTACATGGAAAAGGTAAACTTCCTAGATTTTGTAGTTTCTGAACATAGAGTGGAAGTTGATTCTGAGAAGGTTAAAGCAATTAAAGAGTGGCCTACACCTAAGAACACTAGAGAGATTAGGAGTTTTCATGGGTTAGCCGATTTCTATAGGAGGTTCATTATAGATTTTAGTTCCATAGTTGCACCAGTTAATGAACTTATAAAGAAAAATGTAAAGTTTAAGTGGGGACAAGCACAAGAATGCGCTTTCAATGATGATAAGCTATATAATGTGCCTTTAGTTGCCTTACCTAATTTTGAGCTAACATTTGAAACTGAATGTGACGATAGTGGAATAGGGATTGGAGCTGTTTTAATGCAAGATCAAAGACCATTGATGTACTTTAGTGAGAAGCTGATTGGAGCTACCTTGAAATATCCTACATATGACAATGAGCTTTATGCCTTAGTTAAAGCACCACAAACTTAGCAACATTACTTATGGCCAAAGGAGTTTATTATCCATACTGACTATCGAAGCTTACAACACTTGAAAAGCCAACAAAAGTTGAATCGGAGACATGTAAAATGGTTGGAGTTCATTGAAACTTTTCCATATGTGATACGGTATAAGAAAGGTAAGAAAAATGTAGTTCCAGATGCGCTACCTGGGAGGTATGTCTTACTAAACGCCCTTCATACTAGAAGGCTTGGTTTTGAACATATTAAGATATTGTAATCACAAGATACTTGTTTGCACGTATTGTTGAAAATCTCAAGCAAAAATGTGTTGTGTCTGATTATATGATGTTTGATGGGTTTCTGTTTAGGAAGAATAAGCTTTGCATTCCCACTTTTTCTATTCGTGAGCTATTAGTTAAAGAATCACATGAGGGATGTTTAACGGGACATTTTGGGGTTACTAAGTCATATGACATGTTAAATGTGAAGGAACTGATGAAGGTCCTTGAGCGAAAAAGGGGATCAGACCCAAATCTCAATTTTTATAGAATGCTCAATTTTACAGATTCAATATAGAAACTTTATGCATTTAAATAAATTACAACATGCTTAAAACAAAATGAATAAAAGAGAAAAAGAACAATTAGGTTTTCAAAAAAAAAAATTACCTTTGAAGAACCCTTCTTCAAAATATCCTTCTCCAAAAACGTCACGAACAGAATGATCTTCAAATGGCCACCACGACTCAGAACCTCCTGTATTCTCTGGGATGAGAATCCAAGGAGTTTGTGGACTCTTGTAATTTTGGGAGAGGAAAAAAATTAGAGATGGGAGGAGAGGAGATTGGGAATACTGGGATCTCATAACAGTTCTGTGATACTTCCTCTACCAAAACAAAGAAGAAGAAGATCTCCCTCATCAACCACCCACATAATATGTGGGTTGAGAGAGAATAGGGGAAAGAAGTTATTTCTCTTCCTTAATTTCAAATATTAAATTAAATTAAATTTATATGTAGTAACTAATTTATTATACATATATACATAACTATATGTTATATCACATATAACATATAACCTATAGTTTCACTTATCTCACCGATGGCATTTAATATAAATCCATTTATATTAAATTTAATTATACGAATCCAATTCATATAGTTAATATTTGAATCATATTCAAATATTTATTACATTTCATATAAACTTTATAATGTATCAAATACATTATAGTAATTATATCTGTGTCCATTGGATATAATCAGTCAACAATGCAATGACCTTTCACAAATTGCTCGTAAGTACAATTAGGGCAAAATTACTATTTTGCCTCTATAGTTACAACTAACTTCTTAAGTACCACTGATTTCTCTAATGAACAATAAGTCATAATCCAACTATGACTAAACCTCTCTCAGGCCAGAAGAGGGTGTAACGCCACATTGTTCAAGAACCGGAATCAGCCCTTAAAGGGGCAATTTATCTACTTACCCCGAACTTTAGGAAGGAGTGAATTCCATCTTGTGTAGCTGTGTTCCCAACTCCTCAATCAGACAAAACTCCAAATGGTAGTCTTGTTGAGTCGGCGATCTGGCCACTCTCACCCATATAAATCAAAGGACCGTCCTCATAGACAGGAGTTCATTACTCACTCAGGATTCAAGTTATGTCACCTACAGTTATCCTGGTGAAATGTAAGTCTCTATTATGAACGGTGTTATATAATAAGACTAGTCATTTCACGGTCCGGTCTTATAAAAACTCCTTTGTATAGAATACCCCCATCCCCCCCTCCCCCACGCGTGCTCACATGTCTCCATATAAATGATCAGGATCAAATCATTTGTATCACTTTACAATAATTATAAGATCTACAAAATAGGTCGTACTCATAGTGTCACTAGGATAAGGTATCCAGCCTTATCCATCAACTACAGATCATTTAGGTTATCACTTAAACATGATCCACTTGTATGTCTCTACATACATGTTTAAGCTATAGAAGATAACCTTGGATGTTAGTTTATTGGTTTGTGGGTTTAATGCTACTAAATGACAAATAAAACATCTCATATTTTATTAAATAAATAAAATAGTTGTACAATAAAATTACAAACTACAAGACCCTACGAGATTTAGGGTATCAACCCCAATAGAATAAACATTTTTATTGGCCTAGAATGAGACATGATGTATATAAAGAGTATGAGAGATGTATTGCATATAGGGAAGCTAAGTCTAAGTCGAAACAACATGGACTATATTTGCCTTTACCAACTTTTGGTGGACCATGGTTAGATATTTCAATGGATTTTGTGTTAAGTTTACCTTGATTTAAGAGAGGAAATGATAGCGTTTTTTTGGCAGTTGATAAGTTTAGCAAAATGACTCATTTCATTGCATGTAATAAAACTAATGATGCTAAACATATTGTTGACTTATTCTTTAAGGGTGTGGTTAAATTGCATGGCATTCCTAGAAGCATTGTTAATGATAAAGATGTAAAATTTTCAAGTCATTTTTAGAAAGTACTTTGGGAAAAGCTTGGTACTAAGTTAGTTTACTCCACTACATGTCATCCTATGATTGATAGACAAACTGAAGTAGTCAATAGGACAATGGTGACTATGCTTAAAGCTATAATAGATAGAGACACCAAAACTTGGGAGGATTTTCTACAATTTATTGAATTTGCATAGAACAGGGTTGTTCATAGTGTCACTAAATGTACACCGTTTGAGATTATGTACGGATTTAACCCTTTACCCCTATTGATTTGTTGTCTTTGCCTTCTGACGAGATTGTGAATTTTCAAGCTGATGAGAAGGCCACCGCCATTCGAGAGCTACATAAAGAGGTTAAAGAAAGGATCGAAAAGAAAAATGCCAAGGTAGCAGAGAGGGTTAATCAACATCGAAAGCTGATGATATTTAAGGAAGGAGATTGGGGTTCGGTCCACCTTCGGAAGGATAGATTTCCACATCAACGAGATTCTAAGTTAAACCCAAAGGGAGATAGACCTTTTCAAGTGATGAAAAAATCTTGAAAATGCCTACCAAATTGATCCTGAAGGTAAATATGGTGTGAGTTCTACTTTTAATGTTTTTTACTTAACTTCTTTTGATGCATAAAATGAACTTGATTCAAAATGAATCCTTCAAAAGGGGAAAAAGATGATATGAACCAGGACGCCCTTGTGTTACCTTCGGGACCAATCACACACTCAAAAGCCAAAAATCTACAGTTAGCATTGAATTCTCACATTTAAGCAGAGGTGAACTCAATTGAGGGGATTCAAGCAGCAACATCTGATCAGAAGCTTTATAATGGTTTCAGTTGATGCTACAAGATGAAATCGATTGAACTTTGTTAATTTATTTTAATTTAAAAACATACCTTTATTTTTTATTTTTTATTTTTTTTGGTATTTTCATTGTTGGACCCATATATATTTTGTTTGGGTTTTTAGTTCTTTTTAGTTAGGAGTAGAATGGGCTTTCTAAGTCCCTTTAGTTAAGTAGGATGGGTTTAAAGGAGAGGAGAAAAACACAATATGTTAGTTCTTGGATGTTTGAGTTTTTAGGGTTTTCTTTGAATGAAAATTCTTTGGTAGATGATAGAGTTTCATCGCCACTTTTGCAATTCTCGATTCAAGGTTGCATGCTAAGAACATTCAGGTAAGTCTGATCATCTTGCTTGTAGAGTGTTCGAACTAGGAATAAGGAACTAGTTCTCCTTATCTCTTGGTCTTCGATCAAAAGGTAATCCAAATCTAATCCTTGCCTTTGGGATTGTTGTCAAATTGATTGGGGGCTTTAAAATTTGATATTAGGGGCTCAACATTTGGGGTTCCTAATTTTCAAATCCTAGGGTTGGGATGGTAATGTATGGGTCATTAACGTAACGACGAGCTGAAGATCGACTTATGATATGTACGATGGTAATGAGTTGTATAGTATTATCCGTCTGATGTTCATGTCTATCACCACTAGTAGCCAGTGTTCACGAAAATTGTACATTGTGTATACAAAGTCTACATCCGCCCATGTAGGTGATCCTTCATTTTTACCTAACACCATGTTCGTCAGCGACTTCTCACGTGCCCATACCTCAATCGCTTCCACCGAACTCTTCTTAAATATAAACTTGTACAAACTATCGTTGGTGTAGAAGTTCAGGTGAAGCTGTGTGCATGATAAAATGTTATAAAAATAGTATTCATATATGAATACGTCATACGATAGTTAGATTATATGTACAATGTATACAAATGGGAAAATAGTGAATCCAAGTATACATATCTGATGACATAGATTTAATCTCTTGTTCTTTATCTAACTCTAACGCATGGTTTGTGAATGAAATGAATGATGTGCTGTATATGCGCTCAAGTGCTTTTGCGATAAAGACATTTTTTTATGCGATACTACGTCTAAATATATGCGTTATTAATGATATGCTCGTAGTATGCGATGGAGTAGTGCATGTCACAAGTTTCCTTGTGCTGAAACTAAGTATAATTCCAACTCAAGTTTCTCATAATGATCTGAGGTCGAACACAGGGATTGTTTTCATTAATGCGTTACTTAAGTGATACGTGTGACCGGTTTTTAATAATGAATAAAGAATGTTGATTTATACAGAAATGTAAATTGCGATGAAAGTAAAAATGCGTTAATAAAATAAATCCTAAACTAATATGATACACGATACAAGATACATGATACATGGTACTGAGGTCGAGTACTGACTGTGAAGTTGTACAAAGAATCGATGTATACGATGGCAAGTCTTTATGAATGAAGCAGAAAGAGAAATAGTAAATAGTAAAAACATCGCAAGTTTTTCAATTGCGTTAAAGATGCAACGAAGGTTCCGCTTTCTCTTGGCATACACCTCTCGGTGATCGGCCACATCCCCATATCTCTATGGTGAAACAGGGATGAACGTGATGAATGCAAGGTTGTTTCCATCTCTAGAAATACTTCTTGCTTTAGTTAATGTATTCTTCCAACCTTCTCTCGATAGGCGGAATAAACTCTTCACTTCTGCTCTCACAGGTGAAGATGTCGTCGAGCATGCTTTAGCTAAACTTAACTATATCCTCAACACAAATTAACTCACTTGCTTAATTCTTGCTATTTACCCAGGGGATTAAGAACATATCATGGAGAAAATGGGTTATGGATGTACGGAAAGAGACAGAGAGATGACAATGGTGACTATCATAACATTTAATTCTAAAATTAAGTATTCGATACATGTTGTGAATGAAAGATTAGAGAAGATGAATACAGATGATGAAATAGAGATTAGAGACAAATACGGAAAGAGTGTCAACGTCTTGACACAGATCCCGAATGGAGATTGTGCTTATGGCGTGTAGAAGTGGTAGAGAGGAAAGCTTCCCTCTCAGGCTTGCTTTCCCGGTAGAATTGACCTTTGCGCAGAGCTTCAACTACGAGAATTGGAAGGATTCTCTACTCAAAGACTTACCTCTCGAATTTGTCTCGTGGTTCTCCCGGATCTACTCTGTAAGTCGCTTTAGACCAGCCTCTCTCTCCGAATTAGTATATGCACGTCTCTATGTATATATGTATGTATCAATATCTGTATCTGTATATGTATATCTTTTCAGTGAATTTGAAGAAGCTATTTATAGGTAAGGCCTTGGCTCTTTGAATTTGTGGTCCCCACTGTATAGTTATGGTAGTTCCTAAAATGGAAGAATGGAAAAATTCCTTTTGTTACGCAATCAACTCGTCAGAAATGCACAACTAAAAGTTGTACACTTGTCAGAATCTTCCGCAAATGCATTGTTCTTCACATCTTCGATCGATTGCCACATGCGGTGTTATTTTTTATTACCGCATGCGGTTGAAATTTCTTTGATTGTTAGAGCTCTTGATCGATTGTCGCATGCACCGTCATTGCGTTGATCATCTCTTCATTCTTGATTGATGGGCGGAATGCGACGTAGATGCGTTGTTCATTTCTTCTTTGAGCCATGAACGCATGCGGTGACTTATTTCCTGCAAAACTGAAACTGAAACATTCTATTCTACCATCGCAATGGTGTTAGTGGGTGTATTGACGACATTTTATAATTTTCGCATTTCTTAGCCAATTTCTATACTATCGACGCAACTTTTCTTTCTTTTAGCTGTAAAATCTAAATAAAATAGTATAAATAACTTGTATTTCTACAAGTTATCAATATCTTCGATCGCGATCTGAACTTTCTATAAAGAAACTGTAGTATGGTCTCGATTACCAGCAATCCCGCCCGACATTTTTTTAGTACAATAATTCCAAAAAATTAGGTAACATATATACGAAATATATATTACTTACATCACACTCGACCCACTCATTATCCATGATTAGTTCACGAAACACTTGTCGAGCAGTGCAACCTGTCCAAAACAAGGGCCATCTCCCTGGTACATGTGGATCAGCATCATCAGCAGCCAGCCAATCCATAAACGACTTGAACACACCCTCTAGTATCGGATGTGTTGGATCGTACAACACTCTATCTACCTGTGTATATAGTTTGGCTTATTTTTCTCGAAATTTTGGGTTTCTTGACGCCTGCAAGAGGGCTATATGGTTTGCCTTCTTTTCTTTTTCTTTTCGTGCGCCTTTGTTCTTCATTGTCACTTTGTTTTATTATCAGCTTTGTCTTTGTAGGAGCGATCGGGCATGTATCTCCCTTGGGGTCAATGATGGCGATAAGAGTTGGCTCTATGAAGTGGTGATGGTGTCTAGGTCAATGGTGGTGGTGGTAATGGTGATGGTAGTGTCCGGGTCAATGGTGGTGTCAGGGTCAATGGCAGTAGTGGTGACTAGGTCGATGGTGGTAATGGTGGTGTTAAGGTCGATGGTGGTGGTAGTGATGGTGGTATTAGGCTCAATGGCAGTGGCAATTGTAGTGGTAATAGTGGTGGTGTCGGGCTTGATGGCTATGGTAATGGTAGTGGTGGTGGCGGTGCTGGGGTCGATGGTCGTAGTAGTGGTGGTAGTGGTATTGAGGTTGACGGTGTCAGGGGTAATCGTGGTGGTAGTGGTGTTGGAGTCGATGGTGGTGGTAGGGGTAGTGGTAGTGGTGGTGTCAAGGTTGATGGCAGTGGTAGGGGTAATGATGGTAGTGGTGTCAATTGGTGGTGGTAATGGTAGTGAAGGACACATTATTGTATACATAACTGGCAGAATGATTGTGGAAGATCAACAAGGGTTTGCAAATGCGATTCACATTAAGACTTCATCTCCTCTAAAGGTATCTCGACTCTAGCAACTCGTTTGTTTAGTGACAGATTGAGGTCTACCTTACGATGCTTAGTAGGTTTTACCCTTCTTCTTTTCATTAACAAACTAGGGTCTACCTCACGATGCTCGACATCAGTCGACGAGGTTCTTCCATCTCCAACACATCTGAATTATGTGTATCTTGCTCAACAGTATGACCATCCAAATGATCCTGATCCTCATTGTCCATATGATCAAGATCGGGGAGGCTTAAATCTAACTTGGACGACATTCTTTCCTCTTCTAAGAGCTCCACATACACAACCATGTCTTCCACTCGGGTATCTCTATATCGTATCTCATCATCAGACAAGCGAAGAACCCTGATGATAACTGTTTGCATTATGCACTAACTTATTAAGTAAAGACATACAATATAATAATAAAATAGATAGTTATTATAAAAGTTGTTGGTTGGTTACTCACAGTAGAAGAGTTGAATACATCTCTTTGTAGTATTCTATTCGATAGTGAGTATGAACACATCCAATGCAGGAATTGAGGCAGCGCACTATTGTTTAGCTAAATTGTAGTTGTCCTGGCTATTGTAGATATTGTCTCGTATGCCCACACATAACAAAAGTTTTAGTTATTTATCATTATAAGTCAACACAATATTATAGGTCGTGTATGTAATATAAGATTTTTAGTTACCTGGAACGCATGAGGAAAGCCAAGAAGATTATACTTGAACATATAATTCTTATTCAACCGTGCCTTATGCTTGTATGCACCATCCTTGTCCCTCAAGATTCTCTGAAGGCCACCAATGGTCCTCTTCTATAAAATCGTCCCCCAATCCCAACTATTGAAGTATTCCAAGTGTTGCATCCTATCGAGCAAGGACTTGTCAATGTTACTCTGTCTTTTCCTTGCCTGACAAATCCATTTCAAACATATATATAAGACTTACCTTCACCGCATTTAGGTTGTTTACAAACTGTATCTTCTTATAGAGCTTTTCAAAGGTGATCAGAAGGATTTCCATCGCTTGTAGATTGTCTTACAAACTATATCTTCTTATAGAGCTTTTCGAAGGTGATCAAAAGGATCTCCGTCACTTGTAGATTGCGGAAATACTTCATCCGCAATGACTCCATCACTTCAACATTCTCTTCAACTTGCACAGGTGATCACCACAGTCCTATCACCCATAAGAATTCATCCTTTGAAAAATTAAGAATGTGTCCATTCAATCTAAAATTCATGGACTCATCACTCCTCATCCACCTTTCTCAATAGATAGACTAGCAGGCTGTTGAAGACTATATCCATATTTAAGAACCTTCCAAATACAATCCTTCTAAACAAGTGAACTTGTGTATCAGTAAGCTTCTCCTTGATTTTCTGGTTGACAACTCCAATATGAGATGATAAACTTGTAACTTGGCCAGGAAAATGGTCTTCAACATCAATCTTGAACATAGTCATTGAATACTGCAAGTAAACAGATTCAGATAATAGGAAAATAAAATTAACACAGCCAGCTAAAAGAAAGCTCTCTGTAATTTTCTCGGTTCGCTCACTCGATTAGTTTACTTAGTCTCAGTCCCTATGCTCGATTCTCTTACTTGGTATCGATCCCTGGAGTCGATCCTAGTGCTCGATACTCTCAAACGATTCTCCTACTCGATTTTCACTAACATTTCTCTCATATGATTCTCATGCTCGATTCTCTCACTCTATTTTCACTAACTCTTCTCTTAAACAATTCTCATGCTCGATCCACATCCTTGGTTCTCATGCTCGATTTTCAATATCCTCTTATTGAAAATCCTACATCTACCAAATAACATCCCTATAATTGAATTTCTAAACTTAACCCCTAACGATAACAATGAACTAAATGAAAGAACTGCATGCACAAGAACCTAATCCAAAGTAGCGCATGCAAATCAATGAAATAAGAAAACGAAAATGATAAACAAAGATTTTACCTTCCAAGTTAAACGACGCGATGAACACAATATGAGATTTTGTAATTCGTTAGAGGCGCGAGGATTGTAGGAACATTGGTCTAGAGAAACGATTGCATGAGAATCATGTGAGGATGATAGTGATCTAAGAGTGAGAAGCTTCAGAGACACGACTTTTGGTATATATACCATCACTTTTCAAATTTATTTAAAATAGTTGGGTTTACTGGCGAGGATCGGGGATGGAAAAGGTTGTCCTCAAGCATGTCTTATACTTAGGAAATTAAAAATTCACCTTCAGGCTTTTCCTTTGCGATGACAAGCTTTTCAAAATATAATTCACTCGTACTTATAACCTTGGTAGCAATGCTCTACTCAACTTTGGCTACTTCTTTAAAGAGATATTTTCTAAGTTTAAATCTGGTAAGCCTCTTCTCAAAAACCTTTTTACCTATTTCTGGCAACTTTGCGTTCAACTTCTTATAATGCGTTCATTTAAAACGATTCAAAGCTTTGTGATACATTATTAGATTGAGGCGTTGAACCTGGTTACGCTCTTCGTTTTGGCTTGCCCCCACGGGTGTCATGCGGACATCCAACTTCGGTTGCGTGCCTTGTTCAACTCAACTCTTGCCTTAGCTTATTTGGGTTGCACTAAACAGAGGAGTTGTTATTATGCGTTGATTCTGTTCACTTACTTTCGTTTTGGCTTACATGCACGGGTGTCATGCGAAGTATCCAACTACGGGTAAGTGCCTTTCACAACTTTAATTCTTATCAGCTTGGGTTCCCCCTTTTTTGTGCTGACAATGGATTTTTTTTTTTTTTTTTTTTGTTGAAGATTTTATCATCGCAATGTGATGGACGCATTTGCCCAGAGCACTGCCACCCCCAAACTTAGAAAGTAGTAGGGATCTTTGCCAAAAAGCTAAAAACAAACCCATTTAGGAATGTGGTAGAAAATGTTTGAGCAGAGGTTTACACATAATAAAACTTAGACTGTCAAACTTTGAAGAAGCTACTAAAGTGGGGTGAGCTATGCAACTTTTAGGTAGTGCATGTAGTGAATTATAAGTATCATGGATGTTGACTTATCAACACATAAGAAAGCAAGTGGACAAAGGAGAATTTCAGAAGGATAACGCATAAAAGATAACAAGAAAAGATCTATGAGCAGAATAACAATTTCGTTAGTACTTAGAACTCATGCGGAGAAATAGCCATGCGTTGAATGATGGAGAAGATTCTTTTTTCGAACCATCGCACCGAGTGGAATTATTAATGCACCTACACGGAGCGAATGCACATCTCATCCAAGAAAGCAGCCACAAATCCAAAATGACAATAAAAAAATAAATAACTAAAGTTAACTAGGAAAGCAAAGTAAAGATAGAATAGAAGACGTCCCTAGAGAAATTGAAGCGAAGCCACTGCAAGGAATCTTCCATGCAGAAGATTAATCTCAACTGCTTAGGTCAAGAGACTAGTCCTGATCATCGGAACTTCTAGCATTTGATGGCCGCATGTTGGTTAACACGCGCCAATTGCTTTCAGCTCATGCGACAGATAGCCTTTCTATCTCGGGGTCAATATTTGATTTTCGGCGTATCGCATTCACTCAAATATCGTTTGCAACTTGGCCGCACAAGCTACAGTACACCCAAGACAAAAAGGGTTGCCTGCGAAAACACAAAACTTAACAAACTATTAGCTGCCAAGTCCCTGGCAATGGCACCAAAAACTTGTTGCGTTGAAAATGGAGAATAAATATGCGTGCATCTTATGATATGCGTTGATCTTCATGCGTCGATGGTCATGCGTTGGACTAAGAACTATGAAAGATGTGTTTAAGAATATATGCGATGACCATACGTTCCTGCCACAAGTTTTATTGCTCTCTCGCCAAGTATAACGAGAACACAAGTTTTTTGGGGTGATCCGAGGTTGAACTCATAGACTTGCAACTCAATGTTTGTGACGTAATGCATTTGAGGCGATGAATAAAAGTAAAGAGATAAAAGTAAAGGGTTATGCACTACTCCTAAAATTAAGCAATGGAAGTTTAACTAGGAGAATTGATAGAGATGCAACAGTCCTCAATGCATAATAAAGTTCATTATGTTAGGTTGCCCGAGTAATCCCAACTCGCCACACTAACGCATCGCACCTCTCAGTGGCTAGTCGCATGCTTATATCTCTATAATGCATGGTTGCATCGAGCATAAGATCGTGCCTATCTCTAGGAACGATGCATACTCTGGTTTAGTGTGTTCCACTATTCACCCCTCAGGCTATTAGTTGCGGCTAATCAGCTTATAGACAAGCATTGCAACAGCCCATAGACAAGCGTTGCTACCGCCTCACACCAAGTGAAGAGAATTAACTCACTATACTCGCACAACGCACACCTCTCGGTGGGTTGCTACATGCGTTCTATCTCTAGGCTACACGATTGAGTATGTGACCGCCTTTAATAACTAAACGATGAAGGTAAACGATGACATAGATAAAGAAGATGAAGAAGATGGTGCTGAAGGAATTAAGATATGCATTAATTACAAAATGTATTAATGTCTTAAGCCAAAATGTAATACAATACAGAGACAAAAGGAAAAATGGAAGGCTAGATGAAAACAATCTCTTACTTTTCATCCGAAATGCGTCAAAGCTGCTGGTGGCGCCATGGATGGATGGTGGAGATGTCTCTCTCGAGCTCTATCTCTGGCGAAAGCTTTGGTCGTCACTCAAAATGGTTTGTGGAGGTGAAGAATCCTCAAAAAAAATCTCGTTCATGCTCTCATCTGTGATCGCAAGCATCTGCTTTAAGGCAGAAGCTCGGATGCCTTGAAGTGAAGGTCCAAGGTGCTATTTATAGAGTTTAAATGCTGACAGTGTTCATGATTACGTTCTGCCTCACTGCTGCCTTTTTCGCAGTATAGGCAATATCACACCATCTTATCTTGTTGATGCTCCCAAGGTATGCGTTCAAGCTTATTTCTCCTGAATTGCCAACGCATTCCATCTACCTTGCGAGCAGTCTTTTATCACGATTATCACTCTGTGGACGCAATATTCCATGTGGCGAACTAATCTTTATGACAATCAACTCATGTGGTCATCCTTGCAGCGGTCTGGGACTGACGCATGTGATCAATTCCTATAATATCTGCAAAAATGGACACTTTGACGCGGCATAACGCATGATATAGGGTTAGTGAGGATTTTAGGTGCTGATTGATGCAAGCTCCCTTTTCACATGAATTGTTAGTATTATCAATGCATATTCTGCTTGTTAGCCTTGATAATTCTAAATAAAAGGCTACAATAGCTTGTATTTCTACGAGCTATCACACCCCCAAACTTAGAATCATGCTTGTCCTCAAGCATGCCTTATACTTAGGAAATTCAAAATTCACCCTCAGGCTTTTCCTTTGCGATGATAAGTTTTTCAAAATATAATTCACTCATACCCCTAACCTTGGCAACAATGCTCTACTCAACTTTGGCTACTTCTTCAAAGAGATATTTTCTAAGTTTAAATCTGGTAAGCCTCTTCTCAAAAACCTTTTTACCTATTTTTGGCAACTTTGCGTTCAACTTTTTACAATGCATTCATTTAAAACGATTCAAAGCTTTGCGATACATTATTAAATTGAGGCATTGAACCTGGTTATGCTCTTCATTTTAGCTTGCCCCCACAGGTGTCATGCGAACATCCAACTTCAGTTGCGTGCCTTGTTCAACTCAACTTTTGCCTTAGCTTATTTGGGTTGCACTAAACAGAGGAGTTGTTATTATGCGTTGATTCTGGTCACTTACTTTCGTTTTGGTTTACCTGCACTGGTGTCATGCGAAGTATCCAACTACGGGTAAGTGCCTTTCACAACTTTAACTCTTATCAGCTTGGGTTTCCCCTTTTTTGCGTTGACAATGGAGTTTTTTTTTTTTTTTTTTTTTTATTTTATCATCATAATGTGATGGACGCATTTGCCCAGAGTACTACCACCCCCAAACTTAGAAAGTAGCAGGGATCTTTGCCAAAAAGCTAAAAATAAACTCATTCAGGAATGCGGTAGAAGATGTTTGAGCAGAGGTTTAAACATAATAAAACTTAGACTGTCAAACTTTGAAGAAGTTACTAAAGTGAGGTGAGCTGTGCAACTTTTAGTTAGTGGATGTAGTGAATTTTAAGTATCATGGATGTTGATTTATCAATGCATAAGAAAGCAAGCGGACAAAGGAGAATTTCAGAAGGATAACGCATAAAAGATAACAAAAAAAGACCTATGAGCAGAATATCAATTTCGTCAGTATTTAGAACTCATGTAGAGAAATAGCCATGCATTGAATGATGGAGAAGATTCTTTTTTCGAACCACTACACCCGAGTGGAATTATTAACGTACCTATACGAAGCGAACGCACATCTCATCCAAGAAAGTAGCCGTAAATCCAAAATGAAAATAAACAAATAAATATATTAAAGTTAACTAGGAAAGCAAAGTAAAGATAGAATAGAAGACATCCTTGGAGAAATTGGAGTGAAGCCACCGCAAGGAGTCTTCCATGCAGAAGATTGATCTCAACTGCTTAAGTCAAGAGACTCGTCCTGACCATCGGAACTTCCAACATTTGATGGCCGCATGTTGGTTGACACATGCCTGATTGCTTTTAGCTCATGCGACAGATAGCCTTTCTATCTCGGGGTCAATATTTCACTTTTGGCGCATCGTATTCACTCAAATATCGTTTGTAACTTGGCCGCACAATCTACAATAAGCCGAAGACAAAAGGGTTGCCTGCAAAAACACAAAACTTAACAAACTATTAGCTGCCAAGTCCCCGGTAACGGCTCCAAACACTTGCTGCATTGAAAATGGAGAATAAATATGCGTGCATCTTATGATATGCGTTGATCTCCATGCATCGATGGTCATGCGTTGGACTAAGAAATATGAAAGATGCGTTTAAGAATATATGCAATGACCATGTGTTCCTGCCACAAGTTTTCTTACTCTCTCTCCAAGTATAACGAGAACGCAAGTTTCTCGACATGATCCGAGGTCGAACTCAGGGACTTGCAACTCAATGTTTGTGATGTAATATGTTTGAGGCGATGAATAAAAGTAAAGAGATAAAAGTATAGGGTTATGCACTACTCCTACTCCTAACTAAACAAATTAAGCAATGGAAGTTTAACTAGTTGAATTGATAGAGATGCAACAGTCGTCAACACATAATAAAGTTCATTATGTTAGGTCGCCTGAGTAATCCCAGCTCACCACACTAATGCATCGCACCTCTCGGTGGCTAGCCGCATGCTTATATCTCTATAATGCATAGTTGCATCGAGCATAAGATCGGGCTTATCTCTAGGAATGATGCATACTTTGCTTTAGTGTGTTCCACTATTCACCCTCTCAGGCTATTAGTTGCGGCTAATCAGCTCATAGACAAGCATTGCAACAACCCATACACAAGCGTTGCTACCGCCTTACACCAAGCGAAGAGAATTAACTCACTATACTCGCACAACGCACACCTCTCGGTGGGTTGCTACATGCGTCCTATCTTTAGGCTACACGATTGAGTATGCGACCGCCTTTAATAACTAAACGATGAAGGTAAACGATGACATAGATAAAGAAGATGAAGAAGATGGTGCTAAAGGAATTAAGATATTCATTGATTACAAAATGTATTAATTTAAGCCAAAATGTAATACAATACAGAGACAAGGGGAGAAATGGAAGGTTAGATGAAAACAATCTCTTGTTTTTCATTCGAAATGCATCAAGGCTGCTGATGGACCATGGATGGATGGTGGAGATTTCTCTCTCGAGCTCTATCTTCGTCAAAAGCTCCAGTCGTCACTCGGAATGGTTTATGGAGGTGAAAAATCTTCAAAGAAAATCTCGCTCATGCTTTCATCTATGATCGCAAGCATCTGCTTTAAGGCAGAAGTTTGGATGCCTTGAAGTGAAGGTCAAAGGTGCTATTTATTGAGTTTAAACGCCAACAGCGATCATGATTGCGTTCTGCCTCACTGCTTCCTTTGTCACAGTATAGGCAATGTCACATCATCTTATCTTGTTTATGATCCCAATGTATGCATTCAAGCTTATTTCTCCTGAATTACCAACGGATTCCATCTACCTTGCAAGCAATCTTTTGTCACGATTATCACTATGTGGATGCAACATTCCATGCGGTGAAGTAATCTTTATGACAATCAACTCATGCGGTCATCCTTGCGGCGGTCTGGGATTGATGCATGCGATCAATTCCTGTAATATTTGCAAAAATGGACACTTTGACACGGCATAACGCATGATATGGGGTTAGTGAGGATTTTAGGTGCTTATTGATGCAAGCTCACTTTTTACATGAATTCTTAGTATTATCAACACATATTCTGCTTGTTAGCCTTCATAATTCTAAATAAAAGGGTACAATAGCTTGTATTTCTACGAGCTATCATAGGCATTCCACTAAAGACTGACAGTTGAACTCTTCTTGCCATAGATATATTTCTATGTCCATTGGATATAACCAATCATCAGTACAACGAACCTTCATAGATGCTCATAATTACAGCAGGCCAATTTACTATTTTACCCCTATAATTATATCTTCCTCCTTAAGTACCATCGATCCCTCTAATGAATAATACAACATAGTCCTACTATGTGTGAACACCTCTCGAGCCATGAGAAGGTGCTTGGCGCCACATCGTTCAAGCCCTGGAATCCGCCCTAAAGGAAGCTATCTATCTACTTACCCCTGCCTCGGGGAAAGAGTGAATTCCATCTTGTGAAGTTGAGTTCCCAGCTCCCAAATCAAACAAATCCCCAAAATCGTAGGTTTGAGTCGGCGTTCTGGCCACTCGCACCCATGCAAATCAAAGGACCGCCCTCAATGGCAGGAGTTCCCAACTCACTCAGGATTGAGGTCATGTTACCTATGGTCATCCTAGTGAAGTGAAGTCTCAATTATGAACAGTGTTATATAACGAGACATTAACACTTCGTGGTCAGGTCTTATACAACCTCTTTGTATAGGACGCCCCGCTCGCATGTCCTCTACACGAATGATCAGGATTAAACCATCTATGACAAGTCACAACACTTGTGACCATTCCACAAAGCGGGTTGCATCCGTAGTGTTACCAGGATAAGGTTTCCCTCCTATATCCATATACTACAAGCCATTTTGGTTATCACTCAAGACGTGATCCATTTGTATGTCACCACATACATGCTTAAGTTACATACAGATAACTAGGGATATTAAGTATATTGGTTTGTGGTAAAAGCTAAATGTGCAAATTCAAGTAGTGAAGTAAATATCATTTATATTATATATCACAAGTGTTCGTACAAAGTTGTTTATAAACTACTAGACACGAGATTTTAGGGCACAAAGCTCAACAATCTCCTACTTGTTCTAAAGCAAAGTGGGGAGTACAAGTAAACAGGCACAAAACAATAAACTAGGTCCTAAAAACCCAGTGCAACAAAATCTCCTTGCCCTAGTCCAGCCGCGGGTGGTCTCGTAGACCCATGCTATGAAGGTGACCTTCAAACACTGTAGCCGTGAGAGCCTTCGTAAACAAATCAGCAACATTTTTCTCTAAGGCGATCTTCGTGATGATCACGTCACCTGATGCACTATCATGCAGATCAAATTTAACATGGCAACAGGTGAGAAAGTCTCCTCATAGTCGACTCCCTTCACCTGGGTATAACCTTTTGCCATAAGTCGAGTCTTGAAGGTTGCACCTTCCCATCGGCACCCCGTTTGCGCTTGTAGATCCATTTACAACCTATAGTCTTACCCCATTAGGTTGATCTACAAGATACCATACCGAGTTGAACTACATCAGCTCCATCTTGAGATTTATGGCTTTGACCCATTTATCCCAGTCAACATCCTCCATTGCCTTTTTATAGGACAACGGATCCTCAACGTCGCCACTTGTCACTATAGCTAGGATTTCCGTGAAACCTAGATAGCGATTAGGCGGGTTCATAACCCTCCCACTGCGTCGAAGTTCCCTCAACTTTTGAGGTGGAACCGACCTACCAGATGAACTATTATCGACAATTTTGGTTGATGAATCAGATCCTTCAACAACGCTTGTTAAAGCTTTAGTAGTTTCTTTGAAAAGCTGATGACATGCAGAAATGCATGTCATCTTAGTCCTTTTACTTAGAATTATGAAGGTTGTTAAGTAGAACATGCGTCAATCATGCTAGGAATTCACGAGAAAAATAGTTTGCATCGATTAGCATGTCGAATCTCAGCCAACTCGTTATTTTGCGTTAATTATGCGTTCAATGTTCTATTTTTGTAGCTAATGTAGGAAATGAATGCAAACGTGAAAACCGGACCACCGCATAGACAACCACATGCAGAGAAACACTCCATCGCAAAGGCAAACGCATCGATCAACGCATGGATGTTGCGGTAATCAGCCATATGCGTCCATCGCATAGGAGTTGCGCTCGTCAAGCGATGCGATCATCATGTAGAGTTGTGGTATTATGCGAATGGGGCCATTGAATGATTGTGGCTACGCGACAACACATTCTAATGGGATCGATGCAAGGTAGGTGGAATGAACACATCAACGCATCTACCTCAGAAAAACCAAAAGATGATGTTGATGTTTCACCTACCACGCCGTTGGTGGCAGAGGTTCAGAAAGGACTAACACGCCGAACGTCAGACTCAGAGCAGTCCAATTAATGTTGTCGGCGACACAAGCTCTATAAATAGAAGCCGATGTGTAGAAATTCAAGGGATCCAAGGTTTTCACCTGAGGTTCGCCTAAGGCGGATCCTTGCGATCCAGACAAACGCATGAGAAGATGGCTGAGAGTTCTTCACCTCCTTCATCCACCGAGTGACGACCGGAGCCTTCGACCGAAGCTAGATCTCGAAAGAGTTAATTCCTCTGCCTATCCATGGCACCACCGGCAACCTTGACGCACATCCGCTGGGAGAAAATCTTTGCTTCCAGCCGATCATTTCCTTTTCCTTTCTTTCTTATATTGTATTATATCACATCTTGGAATTAAGGAATTAATACAATTTGTTTTCAATGCATTTCTCTGTTCCTTCGACTCCATCTCCATCTTCTTTGCTTAACATCTTTACTTTCATTGCAACACTTAGTGGGATTGCTTGGGCATCGCATACTTAATCATGTGGATTAGGATATGAAACATGTAGTAACCCATCGAGAGGTGTGCATTGCACGAGTGTGTGAGTAATCTTATTTGCTTAGCGTGAAACTGCTACAACGCCTGTCTATAGGCTAACGCATTGCTTGTCTATGAGTGAAGTCAGCAACAATCAACTGTCTGGAAGGGTAAGTGGTTGGATGCATTAAGCAATGTATGCATTGTTCACTAGGGATAGTAACAATCTTGCGACTATCAAGTTCATGTGATTGTCTTGTATTATGTATGTTTCATTCGTCCATTAGGGATACTCGGGAGGGTAGTCTAAGGATAGGATCTAGGTTTGAGAAGGTCAGGTCAAAATCTAGGCTTGGGAGAGTCAGATTAAAACACATAATACAAGAGATAAGAGCTTAGGAATAAGTACTGTTTGCTATTAACCCATCGCATGCATCCTAGAGATAGGATACGATTATGTACGATCACCGTAGCATTATGTACATTTTGCATCATCGCATAGGAAAAGAGTAGAGACTTAGGAATAAGCTCTATGGACACTTTTTCATTCAACACATGCATCCTAGACTTAGGAGCACCGCATTTCCATTGGAAAATGATTTGTCGTGCACGAGTATAGCATGATCACATTGGCTTGCGTTGACTAAGGTTGCCCCTGTGGTCACTCTTAAGGGTTGCAATGAAATCATCTCCGCATTTTATCTATTTTCCCATACATTTATTTCAAGTCAAGGTTTGTCGCATCTCTACCTTTCATGCATATTCTTATTGTGTTGTCTGTTAGATAGAAGTAGGAGTAGGACTAACTTAGCAACATCCCTTCCATTCTTTTATTCAAATTGTCGCATGCACATCACCGCATACATATAGCTACAAGTCCTTGTGTTCGACCTTGAATTACCCGAGAAACTTGTGTTCGTGTTATACTTGGCATGAGTGCAAGAAAACTTGTGCCAGGATGCATGGTCATCACATACATTCATTAACGCATTATCAGTCCAACACATGACCATCGACGCATGACTATCAACGCATATCTTAGGAACATGCATCGCATACTACAGCCACGAGATTTTGGTTGTCGAGTAAAATTGACTTCTAATTTACCGCCGCCAAAAGCTCACTTAACATGACTTTACTACGTGGACTGTGCTCCCTGATATGATCCTTCTCCAGGAAAGTAGCATTCGTGGAAACAAACACCTTGTTTTTGGATGGATCATAAAAGTAAACTCCTCGTGTACCTTTGGGGTAGCCTACAAAGAAGCACAACCTCGATTGTGATTCCAACTTCTTCGGATTTGCCTCAAGCACATGTGTTGGGCAACCTCATATGCAGAAGTGACGTAAACTAGCTTTACGCCCATTCCACAACTCTAGAGGTGTTCTTGCAACACTCTTAGAAGGAACCAGTTGAGAATATATACCGCAGTCCCCACTGCGAAACCCCAAAACGAGTCGGGCAAGAAAGCATAACTCATCATTGAACGAACCATGTCCAACAAGGTTTTGGAGAAACTCGTTGGCGTTTAGACTGAGTTATGATAGATTTAAACATCTCTATATGATGGAGGGAACTTACAGCTAAAGGTCTTAGCACATACAAGTTATTTTCCAGTTTAGCTGTACAAATTTCAACACCATCCTTACGAATAAATGCTTTATTCAATTTAAAAGAAATGGTGTAATTGTATTGTAACGGCCATTTTACAGAAATAAGGTTCCTTTTAAGTTCAGGAACTTCAAAGACTTCTTTTAATATAAGAAACCTATTCTGTAAAGTAAACTGGATGTCTCCCACTGCCACAACTGAGACGACATGCCCGATGCCTACTCGCAACATCATCTCACCATCCTCCAACTGTCGCCAGGATCTAATCCCCTTTTTCTGCCTTGGCCTTAGCCTTGGTATCCTTCTTTTCCTTCAGATAACGAGGACAATTCTTCTTCCAGTGTCCGTCCTAGTTACATTGGAAACATTTTCCTTTTCCAACCGACAGTGGACACTTCTTCTGGGCGACAAGTGGCAGTTTAGCAGGCGCATTACCTTTCCCTTTACCACCCTTCTTCTTCTTCCTCTTTCTAGAGTTAAAAGTGGAAAGTGTAGACTTTGTTCCTAAGGTTGAACCTTGATAGAACCGTTTAGAGGACGAGACAATATTTGCCTCACCTCCCTTTTTCTCCTTACTTTTCAATAAGGATTGGTAAGTCTGCAACTCGTTGAGGAGAGTGGTAAGGGAGTATTTCACTTTGTTAAGAATCGTATTACTGACAAAGTGGAGGAAACTCTCCGGCAATGAATGCAGGATAATGCTAACCTGACTAACCTCATCGATTTTAGACCCATTAATGTCCGCCACGTTGACCATCATATTCAGCACGTGTTCACAAACAGAGGTGCCTTCCTCCATTTTGGAGCTGAAGATGTGTTTCAGAGCCTCATGCTTGAGCTGTCCAGATGACTGTCCGAACATTCCCCGCAGGGATTCCATGATCTCATGAGCTGAGACCTTGGACTCATGTTTCTTGGCCAATACATCTCTAAGATTGGCCAGAATATAGGCTCGGGCCTTCTCATTTGCTCGTATCCAACGCTCGTACACTATCTGAACATTTCGAGTAGCATCCTAAGGTGGAATAGAAGGACATTCCTCCGTAAGGAAAAACTTCAGATCCTCGATGATGAGTATCATCGTGAGCATGTGTTTCCAACTTGAATAGTTTTGGCCATTCAGTTTTTCGGCGCTAAGCAAATTGATAGTGGTAGATGTCATTTAAAAACATTGCTGAAAAAAAAAAAACAAATAACCTTTTATAAGACTTTGCAAAAAACCACATTTTAATTAACCAATTAATTTTTAGCAAAACAGATTCCAAGTACCCTAAGTGAAAAGACTTCTATTTTGCAATGATGCCCCAGTGAGGCAGGACAAACGTCACCGATGGGGTGATTGGATGGCCCTTCACTGGGATGAAACAATCTCAACCATTAGGCAGAACCAACTCTTGGAACTAAACCTAATAGCCACCATTTGTTTGGTCTAAAATAGTTAACCCTTAAGAATCCTGCATAAGTGTAACCCCTCGTTTTTAGCCCCAGAGTCCCACCCTAATGCACTTACCGTAGGGAAAAGACAGATTAGGACAAAAGACTAAGTAACCATATCCTCTTACAAGAGATCAAATAAAGAAACGCGCAAAATAGTCATCCTATAGGGGGGACACACCCAGTGTGCCACGAGGCGATGTACAGAAACTTTATTCAATCCAACGAGGGAGACTGAGGGATATGTTGTCACATTTCCCGCTCCCACTTACTCTGAACACTCTCTCCATCCACCTAGATATTGACCTACCCAAACACCATCCGTTGAGGGACACGCCAAAGGTGCCTCGAGGCCGAGGGTAGATCTCACGGTGTGGACTATGTTGTAGAAACGCGAGAGGTGAAAATGATGCATCAAATGCCCCAAGAACCTCCCATTGAATGTTCTACCTAGGGGTTTATTAACCTAGACAATCTGGCTACTGATTATGATCTAAGTCATTTATAAAATTTGCTCAAAAATAACTTTTGTCTTTGAAAAAAAAATCCAAGTAGTCACATTAAACTCTTAAATAGACTGGCCTTAGTTTGCATGCATCAAATCTATCTAAATTACCTTTCCAGGTAGGTTCCCAGGTAGGGGTGTTCCATTGTCGTCATCTTAAATACCCCAGCCTAGACAGAACCTGTCTTCGATAAAAGGTCTACTATAGATAGACTTGCTACATATTGATCTTTTACTAATTATTTTAATTCTAATTTCATTTTATAACCATTTATAAAATAAACAACTAAAACACTAATCCCACATAACGAAGTATTTGTAACGCTTATAAATATAACGTAAAAAAAATTAAATAAAGCATACATAAATATAACCCGTATATTATATAATGCATGAGCATGCATTTATGTAAATTAAAACATACTTCTCTAAATTATAACACTTATAATAAAGAAAATATGCATGACCTAAGTTGGGGTTTATCTATATGTGCATACCATATGACATATTAAAAACATACATCGCATGTAAAAAATAAAGGATTTATGGACCGGGATGAGCCTTTACAAAACCGGAATGAAATAACCCTATTTATTACATTTTTCATCGAGCAAACCGGTTCACAGGTGAACTGGGTTTTAAACGCCAAGAGGACTCCATCGTGTAGTAAATGTCATAGGTAGACGATCATCCAGCGCAAACTAGACGATAGAAGCAAAATTAAACTATCGCGTAGACGACAATGAAGCAACGAAGCCTGATTGTCTATGTGATCACTTAACACGGTGACAAGTAAACGATTTACCTTGCGTTACTAAGTGATCGTTTAGTTAGTTATTAAGCGATGAAGCTTGCTAACCAAAACGATCGCTTATGCGATCACTCAACGCGGCATCAAGTAAACGATTTACCTTGCATTACTGAGTGATCGTTTAGTCAGTTACTAAGCGATGAAGCTTGCTGACCAAAATGATCGTCTATGCGATCACTTAACGCAGCGTCAGGTAAACGATTTACCTTGCATTACTAAGCGATCGTTTAGTCAGTTACTAAGCGATGAAGCTTGCTGACCAAAACGATTGTCTATACGATCACTTAACGCAGCATCAGGTAAACGATTTACCTTGCATTACTAAGCGATGAAGCTTGCTGACCAAAACGATCGTCTATGCGATCACTTAACACAGCGTCAAGTAAACGATTTACCTTGCATTACTAAGCGATCGTTTAGTCAGTTACTAAGCGATGAAGCTTGCTGACCAAAATGATCGCCTAGTGCGATCGTGCACTAAATGATACGCGAGCATCACATCATCTACACGAACCGATACTCAGTTATCGCGTAACCGATCTTCCACACGATACGATCAACCCTTGATCGCTTACCAAATCATCTACACAATGCGATCATCAGCGATCGCGTACCCCATCGACTGCACGATGCGATCAACACTTGATCGCATACCCCATCATTTAACCAATGCGATCAACAGCGATCGCGTACTCCATCGTCTAACCGATGCGATCAACAGTGATCATGTACTCCATCGACTGCAAGATGCGATCAACCCTTGATCGCATTCCCCATCGTTTACATGTGCGATCAACATTTGATCGCATACCTTCCTCAAAGAACCACAACGCTTGCTCTAATCTTCTTCGCGAACGATTCAAAACTTAAACAGACTTTGAATACAGACTTGATAATGATTATTAATGCCCAAAAAACACAGGGGCTTTTACAAACAACCGCAAATGTAAAAGAATTAAAAAAAACCGAGGCTAACATCCACAAAAAAACATCCATAAATCCGCACATCCACAACAATTTAACAATTTAAACAGTGTAAAAATGCACCCACCAAGAACGTATTCGCAATTCTTTTGCAGCAATGAATTGGAAATCAGAAAACCAAGTGCTCTGATACCAATTGAAGAAACTCTTATTCAAGAGTACCTACGAGCGGAAGCGGATCTTTCCAATTCATTGTGACAGAATTACCGCATATACATTCAAACATACTTTCATAATGCAAAAGGGATCAAGAAATCATACCAGATGAAAATTTCTTCTTCACAGCGAGTCTAAAGCCCAATTGTCTACCTCAAATAATCACGACTCGGTCAGAAGGAAATGGAGAAGACAACACCACTTAGAGCCCTCAGTATTCTTGGAGTAAGAATCCAAAGTGTGGGCTTTGTTCAGATTTGGTAGAGGGAATGAGGAATAGCGACCGTACACAACGATCAAGCAAGTGGGGATGCGGTCGTCTATCGCATAGAAAATATGCTCGATCGTTTAGGTAAAGTATATGATCGTGTAGTAAAAGTAAGCAATCATCTAAACGATCGTGTAGAAAAAGGTAAACGATCGTCTAAATGATCGTGTAGGAAAAGGGTGAGCGATCATCTGAAGGATCGCATAGAAAAACTAAGCGATCGTCTATATGATCGTTTAGTAAATACCGAGAGCTAAACGATCGCTTAGGAAAAAGGTAAACGATCGTTTAAATAATAGCGCGCGATGGTGTAATCGGTATGCGATCGCTTAACAATATCGTATATGTAAGCGATCATGCAGTCCTTATCGTATAGGCACTGATTTTCTAAACGATGACACTATCTTTTTAACAATACCCGCATACCCCGAGATCAACACACCGTCTGCTATTTATAATGCACTCATCCGTTATTTAGAACGAAAAGGCGCCTTCCCATTTCCTTTATAACCGTCAAGTGAATATGATCTTATCACATTCATAACTTATAAATTAATATCAAATATTAATTATAATATTTTTCCTTTACTAGATATAAATCATATTTATATCCAATTTTCTCCAAATTAATGTATCTCATACATAAAGTTAATTATATCATATTTAATTAACTCATTCAATTATATCATATATAATCGAATTCCCTCTTGTCAATTTGAACATTTCAAATTGACCCAAAAACTAACTCTCAACTTGTATCCAAGCTACCAAGGGGATCTTATGGACCTATGGCTCGAAGCTCCAACAATATGTGAATAGCTGACTAAACTCTTTAGTCACGATATCCACCATTCGTTAACTGCCAGGCATTCCACTAAAGACCGACAGTTTTACTCTTCTTGACATAGATATATTTCTATGTCCATTGGATATAACCAATCATTAGTACGACGACCCTTCACAGATGCTCGTTATTATAGCAGGCCAATTTACCGTTTTGCCCCTGTAATTACATCTTCCTCCTTAAGTACCACTGATCCCTCTAATGAACAATACAACATAGTCTTACTATGTATGAATACCTCTCGGGCCATGAGAAGGTGCGTGGCGCCACATTGTTCAAGCCCTGGAATCAGCCCTTAAGGGAGCTATCTATCTACTTACCTCTGTCTCAGGGAAAGAGTGAATTCCATCTTATGAAGCTGAGTTCCCAGCTTCCAAATCAAACGAATCCCCAAAATGGTAGGTTTGAATCGGCATTTTGGCCACTCGCACCCATGCAAATCAAAGGACCGCCCTCATGGCAGGAGTTCCCAACTCACTCAGGATTGAGGTCATGTTACCTATGGTCATTCTAGTGAAGTGAAGTCTCAGTTATGAACGGTGTTATATAACGAGACATTAATACTTTGTGGTCAGGTCTTATACAAACTCTTTGTATAGAATGCCCCCGCTTGCATGTCCTCTACACGAATGATCAGGATCAGACCATTTATGACAAGTCACAACATTTGTGACAATTCCACAAAGCGAGCCGCATCCGTAGCGTTACCAGGATAAGGTTTCCCTCCTATATCCATATACTACAGACCATTTTGGTTATCACTCAATACATGATCCACTTGTATGTCACCACATATATGCTTAAGTTACATACAGATAACCAGAGATATTAAGTTTATTAGTTTGTGGTAAAATCTAAATGTGCAAAGTCAAGTAGTGAAGTAAATATCATTTATATTATACATCACAAGTGTTCTTACAAAGTTGTTTACAAACTACTGGACACGAGACTTTAGGACACAAACCCCAACAAAAAGGGGGTTAAGCTTTCAAGGGCGGTCGGGCTTTCAAGTGATGTAGGCGACTGGGGACCGGGAAGGGGGGTAGGATGGTATGGGATCGGGTGAGACATTGATGAACGTTACTTGTTTTTTACCCAGTTCTGGGCCCCACCGGGTATGGGACCGAGCCAAAAAATAGTAGCATATCTGGAGGGTGAGACCAGTCAACTTGGGACTAGGAAGAGGGACGAAATCGGGAAGTCTTTAGTTTAGCTAGCTGCTTTTTTTGGCCCGATCCTGAGCTCAATCAGGTATGGGAACGAGCCAAAAAACAATAATGTACATTAGAATTTTTTTTTTTTTTTTGGATATTCTGACTCAATGTGTTGTGTTGTGTTACCTTTTAATTCATCTATTTGATGAAAAATGTAGGTTATAATGGAACTAGAAATGAATATTCATCATAATGATCATTTTCCTGTAGCCCTTTCATGTTGTTCCTATATAGAAAAAGTCATCCCTAAAATTAAGAAGAAACTAACTCATCTTGATACAAACATCATCTTCAATGGACCACTGATTCACTATATTTTTCTTTGAGAGGTAGAGGAGCTTGAGAGAGATGTCCTTAGTTTTAATCTTCTAGAGAATAAGGTGTCATTCAACCAAATCGAATTTAACCTTATTACAAGACTAAAATATCAAACAAGGACTGTAAGGAGAGAAAATTCTTTTGTTAGACTTAGAGCTAAATATTTAAATGACAATGAGGGTATGAAGGCATATAGGTTGGACTCTATTTTTTCATCCCTCGAGTTCGAAAACGATGTTGATGTAGTGAAAATTGCATTGTTTTATTTTATTGAGTTTGCTATGATGGATAGAGAAAGGAAAAAAAAAAACAAATGTATTTTGAGAATTTTGTGATCATGGATGATTGGAATGGATTTTGTATGAGGACTGGAGCAAGAAAATTTTTGTAAATGAAACGATTCAAACAAGGACTAAAAGATAAAGTAGAGGCATATAAGGATAATACAGATGAAATATAACAGACCTTACAGTCTTTACAGGTTTCCCCATGTTTTTCAGGTAATTTAGTTCATTTATTTAGTGAATATTCATTTAAGTACACCAACAATACAGTCTTAAATTTCATAGGTATGGGCATACAAAACTATTTCATCATTATCCGGTTGCGTTGCAAACAGATTGAAAGACAATGGCATACTATGCATTTTGAGATGGTCGTGCTCTCATTCTTCTCCATATGGAGTGATTAGAGATGAAGTTTTTGAGTCAAATGTAGCATGTTTCTTTTTAAGCTTTTTGAGTTAGCTTTTATTCATGATTATAGCTTCTTAGTTTATTTATTCATGATTACAATTTTTTGCAGGTAAGAATCACATTGCAATTCGTTCCATCTGAGGAAGAGATCCAGTTTATGAATCATATTATAGAGCCACTATGCCATCCACCTGTACCACTGGAACTACCTTCACCTCCACCCACAAATGATGGCGATTATGTCAGGCCTTTGAACACTAAGGAGGTTGATCATAATGATAGTGAACAAAGGCATCCTGGGAAGAACAAGAAAAAGCGGAAGAAGTATCGCAAATTGATTAAGTTAATTAAATGTCTTGATCGTCACATAGAAAGTATGGAACGTGACCTAAAAAGCATTAAGAAGCACTTGCGACGACTATCGAATGTAAGGATATATCATTGTGAACCTTGTTGTCTGTTCTCTTCATACGTAATTTATCCTATCTAATAATACCTATGCATGCAAGGAAAAGACATTGATTGCACTAGAGGTGGGGACCATGGAGGTACGAGTGATCATGGTGTGACAAATGATGGTGATAGGGATGGTCATTCTCATTGAGCTCTAGATGATCGTGAATGTACTAGGGAACATATAGTTCCAAGTGACGATGCAATGGATGTTATAGATGAAGGGTTGGCCATTGATGGATGGAAGGACGAGGTATGACCTTGTTGAAAAGTTCTTAAACAAAACTTTTGATGTAATCCTTATTGTTGTTATCTTCTTATTGCTACAATTATTATTATTGTTGTCTTCCTTTTTATTGTGTAGGTCAATTTATTGTTGTCATTGTATTCATGTTTTAGTAATAATTAGAGTTTATTTGATCGAATAACACTATAATTGATAATTGAAATTTTATTGTTCTCCCACTTCTTCATTTCTTTAATCAAATAACGGTATAATTGATATAAAAGTGTAGCCATTCTTAGAGAAATTTGTTCTCGCATTTATTGTGTAGGTCATCGATATAAGTTCCCAAGACACAGGAAATCTAAATCTAATAAAAGGTCACTGAGGACGAATGAGAAAAATTTCTTGGAAATTAACTACACTGTGGAAAGACACACAAGGAAGGATGGGAAGAGGCAAAAAATGAAGCAAAAGTACAATCCCACCTTTGAAATATCTGAAGATCTGAACATTAAATTTCAAAAGTTGATGGACAATGTAGACTCTGCTGCAATGATACGAAGAAATCATATGCTCAAATGGATAAAAAAAAATGGTTCAATAGTTTGTTAACACCGTCTGAATCTCATGTGTGTATAGGTGTCCCTATTTAATTAAACATTCAACGTTGTCATGTAGGTAATAGACACATTATTTATGTTCTTAAAGAAGAAAATGCAAGCCCAATCGGACTTGTGTCGTAGCTAATATTATAGTAACAGTACGTTATATATATTAATTCATAGGTTCATCCACTTGTCAATTTATTATTAATTCCTACACTCAACATTGTCTGATTTTCTCATTGGTCTAGAACTTTCTAAGATGTGATTGTCATACTATTGATTGGAGTAAGGTGATCAACGTATTGAAGTACGTCAATGGTACATACATTGACCACGATGTAGCTTGGAGCAACGTTGATGTTGTTTACATGCCTTTCAACCTCTCTAGGATACACTGGGTGCTTGTTTGTGCAAACTTATAGGTTAGAGAATTAATCGTGTTTGATTCATTGATTGGATTACATTCGAATGTAGACTTAGAACGTGAAATGAGATCAGTGTGTGAAAATTTTCCCAGTTTACTCCTTGTTGGTGAGGTAATGGAGTCTAATAATCTTATAATGGATAGATGGACTCTACGCCGAGATGCTTTCATGCCTCAACGATATGAGAGTGGTGACTGTGGTATGTTCGCATGTAAATTTTTTGAATATGATGTAACCGGGTCCAAAACAAATATCTAAACACGAGATAAAATGACATATTTTCGTAGACAATATGCCATTCAGATTTAGGCAAACAGAGCATTGTTTTAGAAGTTCATAAACTTTTTTGTCATTAATGGTTCAAGTGATGAATGAAACTTTATAGTTGGCTTAAATTATTTTTGTTGTTAAGTACTTTGTGCTATGTAAAACATGCAACATATGTTTGTAAACTTCTATTGTAATTAATTCAAACCATCATGCAAAGTACACGTAATTCTCGGTCAGGTTCATGAAAAATATCATCAATGTAACTAGACGTCAATTTCCTATATGGCAGGTCGGGTCTAGAGTTACCTCTACTGGGCCCCAGACCATGCCATGTTCCCAGCACACAGTCGGCCCTAACCGGGTCACCCCATACCCGATTCCTATCCCATGAAGCCCGATCGGGTAATTTCAACCAATTTCTTTCGTACCCAGTGAAGCCCGACCAGGTATGTTAAAAAAATATTTTTTCTGTCTTTTTTTCTACTTATCTCAACATTTCTTTTGTACTCGGTGAATACCCAATGAAGCCCGTCCTGGGTATCTAAAAAAAGGTTTTTTTTTTTGTCTTTCTTTCGTGTTTTTTTTTTTTAAACTTTCAAATATATTTCTTTGTGGCATTAGAAAAAAATCAAGCAATCTAGCATAAATACAAGCAAATAAATTCTAATATGAAAGAAATTCTCGAACTTTTGAATACAAAATGAAATACATACCTTCTTATGGAGTGTACAAAATCACAAATTCGTAAAGTACAAGTTTTGGACTTGACGAAAGACTTTTCATTGTGGATATAATTTGGTGAAGAGAACTTTTTGTGAATCATAATTTCGTGAAGATAATTTTTTGTGAATTAATTTTGGTTGTATAACAACTTTTTGATGTAGGTTGGTAAAGAATCTTTGTGAACTAATTTAATAGATTGGTTGTTCAAATTTAAAAGCGAGCATTTAATAAGGAAGACATAAGAGTAATTATATAATCAAAATTTATCATGCTTACATTATTTTCGTTATCTAATGAATTAAAAAAAAAAAACAAAAAATACAAAATCAAAACCCGGCGGGTCATGTCTGTCGATTAGCCATTTTGTTTCCCCATTCGGGTTTTTCTATTTTTCGCGCTTTAAAAGTTAAAAAGTCGAACCACTGCCTGAGGAATTTCTGTTTCGGCGATCTCTTCTTCAAAGGAATGGCATCCGCTTCCGATTCCCGTTCAAACGGCGTTTCCGGTAGAATCAAATCCGCCGCCACAATTATGCACTCCGAGAATCAATCCCTCCTTGCCGTAACTTGCTCGATACTGCTCTCTTACTTCTTTCTCTGCTTTCAATCTCTTGTTCTGATTGATAAACGAGATATTCTGATTGTTCGAGACAATGAAGTTGCTGTTGCTAAATAAACGTTGTTTTTAGCTTTAACATCTCCATTTCCTATCGAGTATCAGTTCCAGTTCTGTATTCCCTTCATTTTGCGCTTTGAACTGGGGTTTTCTTGATTTCTGAAAGCTGAAACGTTAGGGTCGAGATTATCTTATTGATAAGAATGATTCATAAGGAATTTGACTAATGATGATGGGTTATTTGTTAATTTTTTTTATTGGATTTTATTGTCTTAATTTCAGGAATTGCGGAAGGCGCTGATTATGATGAAGGAAATTGGGGTGGAATTGGAGAGGGACAATCAGTCCAGGATGGTATTGTGAATTATGGACCTTAATTTCGAGCATCATAAATGATTGTCGTTTGTTACTTTGGAAAAGAATGTTGTTGGGTTAGGATAAGATCTTGTAATAAAATACTAAGAAGCAAAGTCTACATAAATTTCAAAGATGTTTTCTAGGACTCTTTTCGTAAGGCTTTATTTTAACATCTTTGGAGTTTCTTTCTTAGTTAATTGAAAATAAGATAAAGGAAAACAAGATATATGTGCAGGGTATTGGGTTTTGGAACTTTCATTATAAACTAGTCACTTTGTCGAACTGTTCAAAATTCAAATATTTGGAATGCATGTTTCCATTTAGTGATTGTGCTACCATCATACATTTTTGTTTTTGACAGACTTTCTGTGGATGCAACGATATGAATAAGATTTATTTGAACTGATTCCTTGCTTAAAAGTTCTGATATTGCTTTCAGTAGGTGTACATCTATCTAATTTCTGCTCCACATGCACTTTTTGGTGAATTTTCTGCTTCTGTCTATCAGATCCAATCTAAGGATAAAAATCACTGTTGTTTTGAACTCTTATCCAATAATTTACTTGGTATTTGAACATGATCTTAGGTCAAGGAGCTTGAAAATTCTGTTGTCGAGCTGTTGAGTACCTATGAAAACTGTAACAATTTTTCATTGGCAATTCAGTCGGTTGGAAATATATATGAACCAAAAGAAGAGGTGCTTAAATCTCTTTCCATGTTGAATTTTCCACTACACATGCTTTTGTTAATTTTGATTGTGTAGGTTCCTTCCTTTTCAGACGTAATATTTTATGTTGATATTTTTAGTTAACAGATTTTGGGAAACTACTTGATGATGAAGTTGCAAAAGTCAGCCAAGATTCATCTTCAAATTTGATGAACCATTCAATAATTCGGCAATTTAGAGAAGCTGTTTGGGTATGCATCTTCATCTCTTTTTCTATAGTCTGGGAATGGCCTTGGCACCCAGAAGAAAATAGATCAGAAAGCCAGGGAATAATTTTTCCCTTTTAATATCAGATCTGATTATAGTTAATTTTTTATCGCATTATCTCACTTTTGTGATTTCTATCGATTGGGCTACAACACTGGTTATGCATGGTTGTAACAAAAAATCCTCAAATATGTGCAAATAATTGTCCCGAATCTGTGAAAATGCCCAAAAGAAAATACATGAGTAGTAAACAAGAGAAACTATTTTACCTATCTGCAATTTACAAATATTTGGAAAGCATTTTATTGCTCTTCCAATTGTAGATTTAATTCTCTCCAGTGCCTTGCCTATCTCCCGGTATTCTTGCAGAATGTTCATCATGCAGGACAACCAATGCCAGGCGAGGAGAAGGAGGACATTGTGATGACCAGTACTCAGTGTAATCTATTGAATGTCACTTGCCCGTTAAGTGGAAAGCCTGTCATTGAATTAACAGAACCCGTTCGCAGGTATATTGCATCTAAACTTATTTTGATGAAGGATAAAGAATTGGAATTATTTCTTTTACTATTGAAAAAATAAGTCTGCCCATCCATTCGCCATGTTACTGACAGCATGGATGTTTAAAGGGAATGGCTACATACTTGCGTTATTTTCTCTGGTTACATTTTTCAAGTGGGTTCCTGAAAATGGAATGAACTAGTCTGCCACTTTGATCTTCTTCTTCCTCTTCTTCTTATGTTTCAGAGCTGAGTCTTTAAATTGTATTTTTGTTCTTTAAACAAGTAATTGTTTTAGGTCGTGGAGAAGGTTCATTCACATGGATTTGGCCTTCTTGTTTTGTTTTTGTTTTCTTTTTTTGTTTTCTTTTTTTTTTTTTTTTTTATCCTATGGTTTCTGTTATGGATCAGTACAAGTGTCTGGCCATCGTGCATTTAAACACTTCTAATAAGTCTCTTTTTGTCTCTACCTTATGCAATGTGTAGTGCGGAATGCAAGCATGTATATGAAAAGGCAGCAATAATGCAGTACCTTAAATCCAAGAAATCTCGCGCTCAATGCCCAGTTGCAGGTATTTGGATCTACTACATTACATATGCTACATACCTAGAGATTGTTTACATTGGCTCGGCTCACTTGACCTCTCTGTCCTTGTAGCCTGTCCTAAGATGTTGCAGCCCGATAAGGTCGTGCCTGATCCGTTCTTACAGATTGAAATTGATGAACTGCGAAAGATATCTAGGCATTCTGATAGGATACGGGACTTCACAGAGCTTGATGCAGATTAGCACCATTGAAGTAGTTTCTTTTCCTCTTCCTTTTTGTTGTTTTTATTGGCGTTGTCATCCTTGTCGTCATTGTTGCTGGGGTCATTCTCTGGATCAAATGTTTTGCTTGGTAAGTTGAGCTAGTTGGGATGTATATGGTATCTATAGTTTGTCTATATCGTCTCGAGTTGAATGGAGAAATTTGGCTTCATTGACAAATTGCCATTGCCCTTTATATTTCGAGTTCTTTTCCTCCAACGCCAGTGTAAAAATCATTACAGTTGAGAGATTGTTTTTGAGAAACATCTTTTAGAACATTGAAAACAGGACAGAAGCAAAAGGCAACGTTGTGTTACTGTTTGGGCGATTTATAACAATAATATTTATAAAAAAAAAAAAAAAACAAACACATTTGAAGAAACTGCTTAGGAAAATTGTGGAATGTGCATTGAACCTGTAGCATTCATCAAAATAAAACGGAAGCAAATATTAGGGGTTTTCAAAAATTGGATGACCCGAAAAAGTTGGATCAAACCGAATTTAACTTGTGAGGTTTGGATTGGGTTATCAATAGTAACATCCCGAATTTTAGAAAAATTTAAGTTAATTATCTAAAATTATTGAGTTTAAATTTCCCTTTCATTTGGGAAATTGGGATTAAATTGAAATAATTGAAAAACTTTTATTGGTCAAATTGAATTTAATTGATTAAATATTTCAATTAATTATTTTGAAAATATTGAATTTTGTTTCTCTTTTATTTTGGATTTTAGGGTCAATTTAAAAAAAATAAAATAATTTAAGGAGATAATCAATTTTATGTTATTTTGAATTGATTTAAATATTTGGAAGGATTTAATTTGTATCAAATTGATAGATCTTATACCATTTAATTTTGGTTTTTGAAGTCAAAATTAAGATAATTTGAAAAGTTAATTGATTTATTAATTTAATAGAATCTTTGGAGATATTGTGATAAAAATATTTTATTTATCTTTTTAAAATTTGAAAAAAAAAAATAAAAGAATTGAGATTTTTTCGAAATTAAATGAGAGTGAAAATAGGCCAAAAATCGGGGAGAAAACAATTTGGTTTTAAGTGACAATTTCCACAAAATTTTTCGATTGCCGAATTTTGAACCGTTGGATCGTGCTCAAATTTGGTCAGTCTGTTCGAGGCATAGAATTTTATTTTGAATGGTTGGATCGTTGTTTGAAGCTCTGATACCAAAAGCTCTGATACCAACGGTAACGACCCAACCTTTCGAGTACTCTGACAAAGGCCGTTACGACTAAATACACATTTAAAACCTAGATATTTTGTTCTAAAAAAATTCATTAAGACAATAAGGATATTTTTCTAAAATAAACTAAAAAATAAATAAATAAAACTTTTATTCAGGGTCCCCTAAAAAAATAATATTCATAAAGAAAACATTCAAGACGTTAAAATTTGTTGTCACGATAAATTCTAGTAAAAAACATTCAAGTGACAAAAACATAGACTGAGCGGAAGCGATTTCTCTTGTCCCCATATGGCTCTGTCACGTGTTTGTCACTCACAAACCTGTTCCTGTCACTCGCCAACCTGTTCCTGTCACTCCTTGAAAAAAAATATAAAAATAAATGTTGAATATAAAAGACTCAGTAAGTGATCCTATTACCGAGATCAGGCTATGCATCAATGAGCAGAGAATGATGGGTCTGTAGCTCAAACAACTACATCTGTCTTAGATGATGAAAAGGAACCAAAGTACGGCCACAACTACTTTATTGACCGTTGCCTAATTCTAAAAAAAAGGAGTTAATTTGTAGTACAGGACTGTGTTTGGTTTCGATTTTGGTTTTGGAGAACCATCATCTTCATAAACCACCCTTTCTATGTGGTGAAGGAGTTGAGTGAGCTACCTGATCCCTAAAACTACCTTCATTTTCCCTAAATGATGTACACCATGCCATTTTCTTATCTTGAAGAAACCGGAGCTCGAAGATTGTGATATACACCATGCCATTTTCCCTAAATGATATACCCTATAGAAAAGTGAGACACTGTCAACGTTCAATCACTTTACACAATTAACCCAAACTCAATTCAAATCAGGGATCAAAATGCTCCAGTCAAATAATAAGAAAGAGTATGATAGAATTCATCGTCTCTGTGAGTCAAAAGGCATCTTAATCAGAAAATCATGCCCATATACCTCTGCACAAAATGGCAGAGCCGAGCGTAAACATTGACATATAGTCGAAACCGACCTCACACTACTTGCACAAGCATCCATGCCTCTGTCTTTTTGGTAGGAGGTATTCTCAACAGTAGCTTATCTTATAAATGGAATGCCTACCACCGTGCTACAAGGTAAAGCGCCCATCAATGTAATGTTTTGCTCTAACCTTGATTTTTTCAATCTCAAGACATTTGGATGTGCTTGCTTCCCCTATCTAAGATCATACCACAGTAAAAAATTCCAATTATACTCGGAGAAATATGTGTATATTGGTCCCAACTCACATCACAAGGGATACATATGTCTCAGTCCATGAGGTCGAATATACACCAGCAGACATGTGAAATTCAATGAGAATGACTTCCCCTTTGCATCCTCATTGTGTACCATGATCGCCCAGACGACAGACAAAACGATCGCTAAACCTCCATCGTTTAGCACGATCGCCCAGACAATTGGCTAGAAGAAAGACAAAATGATTGCAGTCATCATCGTTTAGAACGATCACCCAGACGACAGACAACACAATCGCTCAGCTACCATCGTTTAGAACGATCGCCCAAACAATAGACAACACGATCGTTCAGCTCCCATCGTCTAGAACAATGGCCCAGGCGACAGACAACGCGATCGTTCAGCTCCCATCGTCTAGAACGATCGTCCAGACGAAAGACAACACGATTGCTCAGTCTTCATCGTGTAGAACGATTGCCCAGACAAAAGACAACGATCGCTGAGAGTCCATCAACTAGACAAATCGGTGAAAGTCCATCCTATAGAACGATCACCACAACGAAGAACCACACGATTGCTGAAATTCCATCGTCCAACACGATCGTCCAGGCGATAGCCCCCACCGTAGCTGAGTCTTTAGTCCCAAGCCTTCAAACCATACTCAATAACCTGCTTTAGTCACAGTCATTCCTACACCTCCATCCGCTCCAGACCACGCTTCAACCACTACAAACCAAACATCCTTTCTAGGTTATGTATCCTACCACATTTCAAATCTCTCCCTGACGATGAGCTCTACCCATCATTCATCGGTGCCCCTGACTCAAACCAGCCCAGCCTGACATGACAGCCCCACTATACCACATATACCATATCCTACTGATAATCCATCCTTTACCACCTCGCCAAAGCCTGCCATCTCTTCCCGCTCCTCACCAGTTCCCAATCACCCCATGATAACAAGAGCTAAAACTGGCATATTTAAACCCAAAGTTTGGATAACAAGCAAAACTACTGATTAGTCTCAAACAGAGCCCATAAGAATCACAGTTGCACTTGCAACTCCTCAGTGGAAGAAGGCTATGGATGAGGAATATTCAGCTCTCATAAAGAACAAGACCTGGACATTGGTTCCCCCATCTCCATCACACAATATAGTTGGAAACGAGTGGATATTTCGACTCAAGAGAAACATGGATGGTTCAATACAGAGGTATAAGGCCCGATTAGTTACGAAAGGCTTTCATCAACATCATGGAGTGGACTTCTTTGAGACATTCAGCCCTGTCGTGAAGTCTTCCACAATCCGATTAGTAATTAGTGTTGCTTTGTCACAAGGCTGGTCTCTCAGGCAACTTGACTTCAACAATGTGTTCTTAAATGGAAAACTCGTCGAGGATGTCTATATGTGCCAACCACCCGTGTATGTCAATTCTCTATACCCGAACCATGTCTACAAACTTGACAAGGCTATTTATGGCCTAAAACAAGCACCACGAGCATGGAATACTGTCCCAACCCTGTCTTAACAAAATGAGGATTTCATCAGTCTCGATCGGACATCTCACTGTTTATCTACCGCACGATGGGCTCCATAATATTTCTACTTGTTTATGTTGACGACGTCATTATCATAGGTAACAATTTTCAATTAACAGAGTAACTCATTGAAACTCTTGATGTTCAATTTGCACTTAAGGACCTGGGACAGCTTCGGTATTTCCTGGGAATACAAGTTCATTTTCTAGAATCTAATCTCCTTATAAATCAATCCAAGTATGTGGATGACCTACTGCACAAGCTACAGATGACTGATGTGAAACCAATGCCCTCACCAAGTATGCAAGGCAGAAAACTATCGAAGACTGATGGGCAGCCCATCTCTGATCCTTACATATATCGCAGCACCATCGGCGCCCTTCAGTACTTAACTCACACACGGCCGGACATCATCTATGCAGTCAACCAGCTGAGTCAATTCCTACAAACTCCAACTGATGCACACTGGCAGGCGGCTAAGAGAGTACTTCGCTATATTAGCGGCACAAAACACTATGGCATTTACTTCCAACTAAGCCCGAACTTACATGTCTCTGCCTACTCCAATGCTGATTGGGCCTCCAATCTCGGTGACAGAAAATCGGTTGCTACCTACTACACATTTGTAGGGAATAACATTGTATCATGGTCCTCAAAGAAGCAAACGGTCGTTGCACGGTCGAGTACAGAATCTGAGTACAGGGCACTAGCTCATGCTACATCCGAAGTCCTCTGACTTCAACAACTACTCAATCAAATGGGATTAAAATCAAGAACTCAACCGACCATATGATGCGATAATCTAGGGGCAGGGGCCTTAGCTGCAAACCCGGTGTTTCACTCTCGAACTAAACATATAGAAATTGACATCCACTTTGTCGGGACCATGTTCTAAAAGGCGAAATCACCATCCACTATATTCCTTCGGCAGACCAACTAGCTGATTGCCTCACCAAACCACTCAACAACTCCCACTTCTACACACTGAGATCCAAACTGGGAGTACTTGAAGTACCCTCCAGTTTGAGGGGGGATGTTAGGGAAGAAAATAAAGATGAAAAAGGCAAAGGGAAAGTGGAAGAAAAATAGAAATGAGTCACCACATTCTATTGAGAATTTGTTTTCTCTCCACCAACCAAAACAAGCCAAGTGTAATATTCTTTATTCTTTTGTATTATTATGTAACCACATTATAGGACAATGTGTATATAAAGTAATAGGTTGTATATACCAAACATTGATTGAATACAAAGAAAAAGGAAGTCGAAAAGATATTCTCGAAAATCAAATCTCTTATTGTTAACTAGGTTGTTCAGGTGTGTTTTTCCCCTTTTTCCCTCGTTTTTTTCTTCGTTCATGAATCTCCCGTTAGCAGTCACAAAACTTCCGTCTCTAATTTTTTTTCTCTTCAATCGTTTCTTCTTTTTTGTGATATTGCTGCGAATTTTCGATCGCCTATAAGCTCCATTTCATTTGTCTTTTTCCTCTTCTTATTCCACTTTCTACTTCAATGTCACCATGTTGCTCTCGTTTTCTGCTTCAGTCCTCCATCCATTCGTTGTTTGCCTTCAAAATGTGATCAAATGAGTCTATTTTTCTGCATCTATTATTTATTTATTTTTTCTTTTCTTTTTTTTTTTTGTATCTGTATTTGCTTGTCAGTGACCTCTAAATATGATACAGTGCATTTGCATTAATCTAATTTTTCTTTTTTATTTGTTTTAGGCTCTGAAGTTTTTTTTAATCAATTTTATGATATGGGTATTTTGGACATTTGCCCATTATTATTTTGATTTAAATAATTTTTTTTTTTTTTTATATTTTTACGATTTTGAAAACTTCTTACTATTTCTCCAAACTAAACTTTAAATTTTACTATTTATCTTATTAGCACAAACTTTTTTATGGGTTGGAAGTTGACACTACACCCATATTAATGTTGCCTTCTGAAAAGGAAAGGTATTTAGATTAGGATATTTATAATAGATAGTAAAATAAATATCAGATAGTAAAATAAGAGAAAAATCTAAAAATATATTACATCTTTAAAATATTTGTAAATATGGGAATGTTGACTAGTCAACATTTGAATTTTTCCTAGTTTCCAATTTCTCCCTCTTTTGTCTTGTCTTGTTGTACATGATTTTTCTTTTCTTTCTCCGTTTTTGCTTCTTCCATTTTTTTCATAAGAATTATGAGACTGAGTTTTGTACCCAATACTTGAAATTACCCAATTCATAAGTGACTTAACACCAACAAGCCAATCATCAAGTTTCATTATTATAACAAAATGTTAAATATAAATAACAAATAAAAACGAATTTGAAAGAAACTATTTTTTTAGTATACAAATTTGCACCATTTTTAGAAACGTTTTTTAAAAGTTTGAAATAAGAAACGAGAATAGTTATTAAACAAGTTTATTTCTAAAAAAAATGAAAAATACCGTAATATTTGTTTACAAAATCAAATGAAGAAGAAGGGTTCAGATTAGTTGTTTTCTATTTTTATGGAAGTGCCCTTGAGAGGTATCAAAAAGAAAATGGACCGTTCGAATATTAGGAAAGGATAAAGAAATGGGCAATAAGGTGGTCTAGCTCATTGATAAAAGTTACCACTGATAGCATGTTATCGGTGATAGAAACTAACACTGATAGCACGTTATCGATGATAGAAACTACCACTAATAGCACGTTATCGGTGATAGAAGCTACTACTGATAACATGTCATCGGTGATGGAGAGCTATCACTGGTAGTATGATACCAAAGAGATCATTGATAGCATCTTATCAATGATGTTGTCAGTGAAAGAAGCTTTCACTAATAACCACGATACGAGTGATATTAGTGATATCGGTGATAAAAGTTAGGTGAAATCTATATATCAAGCTGCTTTGAAAGTTCATAACTAGTTATAGAAATCTATCATTGCTAGCTTTAAGTATTAATATTTTAAGATTGATTCTAATTGATGAAAGTCTATCATTGATAGCGACTAATAGCCACTATCAATGATAGCCACGATAGAAGATTATTAGTGATAGCTACTAAATTAATCTTTCAAAGTTGATAGTCATTTATGAAAATCTATCAGTGCCATTAATTGTTTTCCATCATCGTATAGCTCAATCTTTCAAAGTTATTGGTATTTTTTCAATGTTGATAACTACTTATAAAAGTTTATTATTGATAACCACTGATAGTCTTAACTATTAATATTTTAAGGTTGATTCTAATTAATTTAACAGTGTCGAAGTAATATGTCATCACCCTTTTATTCGTTTGAATGGTAATTCAAATGGTCAAATCTATCTTCCAATGATTATAAGGATACAAGATTTTGAATTTGCAGCTATTATTATTTATTATAAGACAACTGTTGCGGTGGCCACACCACATTAAATTATTTTCTTGAGAAGAGTTATGATTTTGCATTTTTGTTTTCAATAAATTGTCATTTAAGATTTTTTGAGACAATGATAGCATAATTGATAGCAAATTAAAGCAAGCTATTATTTTCAGATTTGTATTAATATTTCTCAAACTGAAAGCTACAATTGATAGCAATTGATAGTCGTTATCAGCGACAACTTTCAATTTGAGAAAATTGGGAAGAAGCGAGTAAAAAGGTGGCTAAACGTGAGCTTTTTAGTCTTTTACTATTTTTTGTTTTATATATACAATTATTTTATCCTTGTACTACATACTCTCATTTTGAGTATGAATTCCATTTATGCAACTAGCCCTTTAGATAATTAAAAAGAAGAACTGAAACAATAGAACTAAAATATAATATTTCACAATTTGTAAGATATTTTTGGCTATATATTTTGAATGGGGGATTTTAAAAAATAAGAAAGAAAAAAAAAATACCAACATGAGAATGAAACTAATCCCACAAGAAGAAAAGCAGATCAAAGAGAGAACAAAATATCAAATTGAGAAATCGAAACCTGCTAGAAAATCAACATCAAATCTAAAAATCGAAACTGCTAGAAAATCAACATCAAGGAAATGTTTAAGACGAAAGAGAGAGAAGAAAAAAGGTTAATAGAGGAAGAGAAGGGGAGAATACAAATCACGAATAGTAAAGAAGGGGTTCTGGACCATATGTAAAGAAACATAGATAACAGAGCAAAAAGAAAGAACCTGAGGTAAACAAGTGATGCTGGAACTGGAAGACATTGAAAACAAAAATCATCAAAAAAATGAAAAGGGGTTTCTCCAGAAATCAACAGAAAATAGGACATGGGGGGAGAGGAAAAGATTGGTCGAGCAAAGGGAAACAAACCAGAGAGAAGAAAAAATAATGAAAAATAAGAAAAACCCAGATAAAAGAGAAATGTACTTACTAGCATCCTCATTGGTCAATGCCCAATGTGTTTTCTTCTGGTGGGATTAGTTTCGTTTTAGCCTCTTTTGGCTTTTCTTTTCTTGTGAGATTAGTTTCATTCTTCTGTGTCTTGTCGCGCTAGCGTTAGACTTTGTCGGATTTTCTGCCATTAGGGTAAGATTTTGGATATTGTGAGTTAATTTTGTTTGGTTCTTGAACACCCATTAAGTTTTGGTGTTAAAATCGATTTATCCATGAAGTTGGATATTGGATTTGAGTTTTGTTTCTTTTAGATAGTTGTGATAGACATTATTATCTATGTCTATCACAATAGATGCTGATAGAAGTTTAAGTATCTATCGGTGATAAAAACCGAAAGAAACCTAACATTGGTAGAAACTAATAGAAATCTATCAATGTCTATTAGTGATAGAAACTGATAGAAACTGATAGAAATCTATCAGTATCAATCGATCACTATAGACACTAATAGAAGTTTATCAGTGATAAAAATTGATAAAAGTTTATTATTGATAGAGATGGATAAAAGTTTATCAGTATCTACCAGTGATAGAAACTGATAAAATTCTTAGATACTAATAGAAATTTCTCAGTGTCTATCAGTATTTTTTTGTTATTTCTATAAATAGTTTGACATTTTTTTTTTAATCTACAAATTTTTCTTTTGAATTTTATTTTTTAGATTACAACATTTGAGATTTGAGTGCAAAGTTTGAAACTCTAACCTTTTAATTGAGAGTCAATTTATCATTTAATTTAGCCAAAAAAATTATTAAATAAAATTTTAAACTAAACAATTTAATAATAACAAAATTCAAGTGAGCATAGTAGGTTTGGCAACACGGCCGCGCGTGGGGTGGGGGAGGGTTCCCTGTCCCTACCCTTGTTGGGATTTTATCCCATCCCCACCCCGTTTTCCCTTTTGTTTTTCTATGGGGCTTTTTTTAAAAAAATTTCTCTAAAATTCTTTTTGATTTGGGCTTCAACACTTTAGTTTTTAGTTGACTTAGATTGGACTAAATTAAAAACTAGGTAATGTAAAAAGTTAAATATCTAATATATATATCAAAGGTAGTCAAATCAGGAATTCCCCACGGAGAGTTTTGCCAACCCTAGAGTATAGTGAATAAGTGATAATTGGTCTGTATTGGGCTTTATCCCATACGGGTTTGAGGGAGGGTTAAAAGTTAATTAGGGAAAGGGGGACCATTTTGTCCCTATTCGAATGCGTCTCTTGAAGAGACGCTTTCGACAATATTTTATTTTTATTTTATTTTATTTGTCACATTAAAAATAAAATATTGAACAGACGCATTCTGACCACAAAGGAAGGGTATCTAAGTCACACCAGTGGAATAGCAAAAAGCACTCACCTTAACCAGTCATACTCATTTATGGAGATTCAGGATCTGAAGCTCAAATTAAAGCCATGAAACAAGTAACTACTCCTACTGCAATTGCAATTGGAGGCTTCTTTTAAGCCAGCCCACCAAAGAATTCCACCTCGACTCCCCTCTACCAGAGAATCCATTCATTCCGAGCACCTTCAGTAGCAGCAGGAATGGTATGACACAATCAATAATTCGCTTCATTTTCAATTAGGCCTTACTTTAGCACATTTTGCCAACGAAGTTCTGTAGTTCGGAATAAATATGAAAAACAGGAAATCCCTTTGAACAACCTGCTATAATAGGAAAGCCTAGGTAAAATAATCTTTTTCCCAGCTTTCTACTAAACATGAAGCTAGAACAGATGAAACTAAGAAATCTCTAAAAAGAGGTTGTTTTCTTGCAATTGAATCAAAAGGAATCGTTCTTACCAATTTTGTCGTCTACCACCTCGTTCTACCATAAAAAATCAGCTTCCCTTCATTTCTTCCACCGAATTATCTTTCCCTTCACCGATTTCATCCTCTCCTTCACCGAATTCATCTTCCCCTTCACTGAAACCCTCATTTCATCTTCCCCTTCATCACCGAAGTCTTCCTTTCATCTTCACCCAAAACAAAATTTCCTTCATTTCTTCCACCTTCTTCATTTATTTTCAAATACCGATCATTTTCTACCTTCATTTCCACCTTCATATTATTAATTTGTTTCAGTGTAGTGTTTTATATTTTTGTTATTTAACTTTGAATTAAGTTTTTGATAATTTTTACTGGTTTTTTTAATGTTTATTTTGTTTGCAGTGGATATTATTCAAAGTTTTTTGGTAAGTTGCAATATTTGGTAAGATGCAAAGTTTTTTTGGTAAGGTGCAATATTTTTTTTTTTAATAAGTTGACATATTTTTCTTATAATGGGTTATCATAAGGGAGAATTACATGTGATTTACATTGTATGATATATGTTGGGGTTAAGTATTAAAAATAACTCTAATAAATATAATAAACTTTAATGTAGTCCATTTTACTCTTGGTTGATATTTGGTATTTGGTTGATACTCTGTTGTTGCTTGGTTGGTATTTAGTTATCAAAATGAGCATGTCTTCTTTGGTTAAATATAATAAAGTGTAAGTATGTCTTCTTTGGTTTTTATCTATTTCTTTAAAAATAATTACCTTGCAATCTTATTACTACTTTGGTATTTTTTTTTTAGGATGAAATTTTTTATTTAGGTGATTTTAAATGGAATCAAACAACTCACACTTTGTTCAAAAAGAAGTATAAATTTTCTAACTATTTCTTATGTATATTTCTAAACATCTTACACTTTGTTTTAAAACAACTCACACTTTGTTCAAAATAAACTCAACCTATTTCTTATGCATATCAAATTATGATAATTATTTCAAATATATAGTTTAGAATGTTCAACTGTGATTTTTAAAATATTACATCATAGTCTCAAATTATTTATGTTTAAACATATAAAAAAGTCATTAATAAAAAAAATATTACATAGTAAAAATAATGTAACTCAAATTTTCAAAAATAAAAAATTATTTTTAATTCACGTTGAAAGAAAATTTTAATGAAATCTAAAAATAGGTATTTAAATATGTTCTTAATGGAAAAAAATATTTTTAAATGTAAAATTTATATTTAAATCTTTTTTCATTTTGTCAAAATTTTAAAATTTATTAGTAGTTTTAATATAAAATTAAGAATATGTTTCTAATTGAAAAAAATAGTAATATTACTTTATTTTGTGAAGAAAAGAAAAAAAAAACTAAAACGAATTAAAGAAAGAGTTTAAAGTTAATAATGGTATTGGATTTAAACTAAAAAATTCAATTATTTATGTTTAAACATATAAAAAAGTCATTAATAAAAAAAAATATTACATAGTAAAAATAATGTTTTTTTTCATACTTTTAGTAAAAATAATCTAACACAAATTTTTAAAAATAAAAAATTATCTTTAATTCATGTTGAAAGAAAATTTTAACGAAATGTAAAAATATGTATTTAAATATGTTTTTAATGGAAAAATAAATCTTTTTAAATGTAAAAGTTATATTTAAATCTTTTTTAATTTTGCAAAAAAATTAAAAATTTATAAGTAGTTTTTAATGTAAAATTAAGAATATGTTCTTAATGGAAAAAAAAAATAGTGATATTACTTTATTTTGTGGAGAAAAGAAAAAAAACTAAAACGAATTAAAGAAAGAATTTAAAGTTAATAGTGGTATTAGATTTAAACTAAAATGTTCAATTATTTTGTTTAAACATATAAAAAAATCATTAATAAAAAAATTACATAGTAAAAATAATGTTTTTTTTTTCATACTTTTAGTAAAAATAATCTAACACAAATTTTTTAAAATATAAAATTATCTTTAATTCACGATGAAAGAAAATTTTAACGAAATCTAAAAATAGATATTTAAATATGTTCTTAATGGGAAAAAATAATTCTTTTTAAATGTAAAAGTTATACTTAAATCTTTTTTCATTTTGTCAAAATTTTAAAATTTATTAGTAGCTTTTAATATAAAATTAAGATGAATTAAAAAAAGAATAGTGATATTACCTTATTTTGTGGAGGAAAAAAAAAACTAAAACGAATTAAAGAAATAATTTAAAGTTAATAGTGGTATTGGATTTAAACTAAAATGTTGTATTTTATAATGGATTAATTTGAGAATTTATTTTATATTTAGTTAATTGGACGTTTTATTTCTGAAATGAAACAAAAATATAAAATCTCCATAATTTTGTAGTGATTTTTTTTTTACGGTGGCTATTATTTTTGAGAAAACTCTACAATCAAGTCATTCAAAGAGTATGCATATAGTTATTTACTATTATTTGGAGAAAAGAAAAAAAACTAAAACAAATTAAAGAAAGAATTTAAAGTTAATAGTGGTATTAGATTTAAACTAAAATGTTCAATTATTTATGTTTAAACATATAAAAAAATCATTAATAAAAAAAATTACATAGTAAAAATAATGTTTTTTTTCATACTTTTAGTAAAAATAATCTAACACAAATTTTTAAAAATATAAAATTATCTTTAATTCACGATGAAAGAAAATTTTAACGAAATCTAAAAATAGATATTTAAATATGTTCTTAATGGGAAAAAAATAATTCTTTTTAAATGTAAAAGTTATACTTAAATCTTTTTTCATTTTGCCAAAATTTTAAAATTTATTAGTAGCTTTTAATGTAAAATTAAGACGAATTAAAAAAAGAATAGTGATATTACTTTATTTTGTGGAGGAAAAAAAAACTAAAACGAATTAAAGAAAGAATTTAAAGTTAATAGTGGTATTGGATTTAAACTAAAATGTTGTATTTTATAATGGATTAATTTGAGAATTTATTTTATAGTTGGTTAATTGGACGTTTTATTTCTGAAATGAAACAAAAATATAAAATCTCCATAATTTTGTAGTGATTTTTTTTACAGTGGCTATTATTTTTTAGAAAACTCTACAATCAAGTCATTCAAAGAGTATGCATATAGTTATTTACTATTATTTGGAATGATGTATTGATTATTGAATATTGAATGTTTGAATGTTAATGTTACTGTTAGTAATATTGTGTTGTTGTTGTTGTTATGTTTACGGTTTATCTAGTCAATTTATTTTGGATTATTCACGTTAATATTGTAAATTTTATGGTGATTAAAGAACAAAATTTCATGTCAATATAAAAGAATATTTATGATTGATTTATGGTCAAATGATGATGCATGTCTTCAGTAACAATATTTATAATGATTTTGTACCTACTTTTTATTATTATTTTGTTTGAAGGTAGATATTATTTATAAAAAAAAACATTCCTTTATTTTTACATATTTTAAAAAAATAGTAATAACACATTAATATAGTTGGCCTAATATATACTTACAAATATTATGATAAATATCAGATTGCATTTGCCAAACTACGATGGAAGTTGTGGAATTTTTATGTTATATGCACAGAAACATTGTTAATGGGCCAAACGGGATAGAATATGATAGACAATCATCTGTTCGTATAAACATGCATCGTCAAGTTGACTTCAATACATTAATCGATGGATTATGTGATGCCTTATACATAAATAAAGATGGTGGAGTAGAGGTAATATTTAGATATGGTAGTTATGTAGCGGGATCTACTTTCTATATCTCCATTTCATTACGAAGTGAGACTGATGTATGGTTCATGATGAGCAACGCTCCATACCTTCTAAATAGAGTTGAACTGTATATATCTCAACCCAGTGTCCCAAGTTCAACATCAACGAAAGAAGAAGTTGAAATACTGTTGAGTTAGAGAGTCATGATGTGGAAGATGAGCATTGTGATCTAACTATTGCCACAAACGACGAAGAAGTTGAAATAGACGATGATGATATCGATCTAGATCACTACTGGTCAATTTTATGGCGTACATGAAGTCCCCGAAACATTTACTGAGATAGACCTGAACGAGATGACCATTGAATCCGATTTGATAAGGGGGGAAGACAGTAATATGGGGTTTGATTCACTACTTAAGAGGATGATATTCAATTCCAAATTGGATTTAGAAAATGTAGTGAAAAACTATTCAATCATTCGACACCAAAATTTTGAAGTCATTGAATCGAAGAAAACAACATGGGATGTCAAGTGTAAAAGATATGGCAATGGGTGCACGTGGAGACTTCACGCTGTTTGCCGTAAAAAAACACAGTATTGAAATTACCCAATACAATGACCCGCATTCTTGTGTGTATGCAAGACTGAGTCAGGATCACAATCAATTGGACTCAGATATAATTGCATCTAAGGTAAGCAACATAGTGAAAAAAATCCGTTAGTTGACATCAAAACATTACAAGATATTATCTTGAAAAAGTATGGTTATTCCGTCAGTTAATGGAAAGTGTGGGATGGAAGAAGAAAGGCAATTGTGAAGATATTCAGAGATTGGATCGAATCGTACAATTTGCTACCCAAATTGATGAATATCTTACAAATCACAAGCCTCAGTACAGTCGTCCATTGAAGGCTAAATGAGGTGGATTATGATGAAAGGATTGTAATGTTCAGTAGCGTGTTTTGGTTATTTGGGCCTGTTATTGATGGTTTCAAGCATTGCAGGCCGCTACTTCAAATTGACGCAACCCATTTGTATGGGAAGTATGAAGGAACATTGTTAATAGCTACCTCAGTTGATGCAAATGGTCACGTCTATCTGGTTGTATACGCCATTGTTTTTATGGGACCAGATGGATGAGGATGTTACCACAAGGCCATACAACGATTCGGTTTTGTACTTACAGTGCAACCATAGATCCAAGGTTGTTTGGGAAGACGAGCATATCGATGCAATGCATTATTGGCGAAGAGAGGCTGTTATTCGCAGGCACGAGAACCCAGACCCTCATATATTGAACTATCTATGAGCTGCAGAATTCTACGGAGTCTCTTGTATAAAATTTATACAACTAGACTGGCATCTAATAATGACATTAGTGGAACGATGGCGGCAAGAGGCACACACTTTCCACATGTTGCATGGAGAGTGTACAATTACACTTCAAGATGTAGCCATCCAATTTGAACTCCCGATTAATGGAAGACCATTAATCAAGTCTCTAAATTATGATTGGGAACAACTTTGTGCCCTTCTTTTAGGCGTAACCACGAATGACGCCGTTCTTAAGGGAGGTCGTCTAAGTCTGCCATGGTTAGCTGATCATTTTAAAAACTTCGCCCATCTACCAGACCATGCAGATGAGGAGGACCTACAACGATATACTCGAGCATATATTTTCACGTTGATTGGAGGATTGGTATTTTCTGACAAATCCAACAGCAGAGTGCACCTGATGTATCTTCCTCTCTTGGTGGATTTTGATGTTGCCGGGATTTACAATTGGGACGCTGAATGTCTTGCATGGTTGTATGGGAAACTACACAAGGGTGTAGTTATAGATGGAAAAGACATTGCAGGCCTACTTTTATTGCTACAAATTTGGGCATGAGATAGATTTCCTCTTTTAGCGCCTCGACGACTCCATAGATACGAGAATAACTTAGGTGACAGACCACTTGCAGTAAGGTAAGCATATTTACCTCATTATTGTTGTGTTCATTATGAAATACTAATAGCTAAAATTCAACTTCTGATTGTTGTAGATGGAATGACAACTATTATGTAATTAGAGCACCTACGCATGTTCTAGTACAGTATAGGCACATACTCGATATACATATGCCTAACCAGGTAATATTTTATTAATTCATATATCATATATTCATAATGTTACAATCTTTTGGTTAATTCATTTTTTTGACACATATGCATATAGATTATTTGGGAGCCATATAATCATCTTATCCAACTATTGTCGTCATACTGTCTCGATGGTAATGAGATATGGACATCCAGATGTCCACTCATATGCTTCTTCATTGTGTAGTGACATCACCCAAATCGTGGGATGTGTCAATTTGGGATGTTGCAACAAATTCTTCAACCTTGCAACACAGACGTCCGACTTCATTCACACGATCTAAGGGGCAGGTATGAGCGAGACTGGATTGCATATTTGGCTCCTCAAATTTCAATATGGGAAAATCGACAAGTTTGGTTGGTAATAGACCTCTTATTAACAATGGTGTAGGTACCGAACCTGGTATTCCATTGTGAGCAGGCGGTACATAACTAAAGCAGGAGTATTCTATCACTTGTTGGTATGAGTTTATTGTTTACTATGATTGTTTGATTTTATTTCTTCATTGCATACCAAAATAAATTTTAAAGTCATTAACTTGTTATTAAATTCTTTTTCAGGCCGAGCTTCCAAATTTGCCAATATTTGCTCAAACCTTGCGTAGACTCACCTCGATATATAGAGTGCGATATTTCGATGGTGATGTGCCAATGAAAGTACAAGGTGATCCAGCAAGACATGAGGATGTTCCTATTCGACCTAATGTTCGGAATGAATATTCAACAACGCCACTTGATCATTTTACACATACTTCTATGATGTCTCCCTCAACATTTGAATTTTTTCCAACAACCCTTAGTACATTAAGCATGGAAGAAGGAAAAACTTCACATGTCCATCCAAATATCCATGATCACAATGTAGTGAGGGTATACACTTTGCAGAGGAAAGTCAACCATCAAGTGTAAGAGGGCGTGGTGATCGTGGACACTATGTCACTCAACATGATCGATCTAGGTGTAATAGAGGATCTTCTTCCAGTCGTGAATAAAGAACATTGTACATATGATTAAATTTATTAATGAAATTCAATTACGAAAAAATGCACTTGCAGTCTATAACAGATCCTAAAGAACTTTGAATATTATTTACAATAGTCAAAAGTTAATATCTATATTTTTGCATAAGTTTCTAACAGCTTTAAATAAAAACAATAATTTGAAATTAAAAATTAATATTGAGTATATCGAATCAATCACAAAAATTTCTTAATCTCAAAATAACATTATTGTTTATACGATTAAAAAACTAATAACATTACTATCAAAATAAAAAACGAGATTAGTGAGATTGTTGATTTTAGATAAGAATGATTTAGAACTAAACAAATGAAATCTTATTAATTGTAAAAAAGCATAAGTAATGAAAGAGTTAGGTTTCGGGTTGTTAAAAGAATGAAAAAAATGATAGCAAAAATATTTTATTATTTTATTATTTTTTTAGGGATGCATCTCTTCAAGAAACGCATCCTTTTTTTAATGAATGCGTCTCTTCAAGAGATACATTCAGTGCGAAAAAAATTAATAAAATATTATTCATTACGGGAAAAAAATAAAATAAAATATTGTCGAATGCGTCTCTTGAAGAGACGCATTCGGATGGGGACAAAAAAAGTCTCCCTTTCCCCTAAATAAATTTCAAACTTCCCATTTTCCCTAATTAACTTTCAAAACCCCTTACAAATCTAAATAACCCATCCCATACCTACCTTTATTATACTCATTTTTTTAAATATAATTTAGACATCACAAAAAATTCAGATTTGAAATTTACAAATTTTGTTTTGGTTAAATTACACATTTAATCCCTAAACTTTGAAGTTTATTTGTACTAGTTGGTCCATATCAAAATTATAGATATGATCCTCAATTTTTTTTTTAATTTACGAATTTACTATATACAAAATCGATTTTTTTCCGTTGCATTAGACATGATATTCAAAATTATATCTAATAGATCAATTAATTGTTTTAAAATTTAGAGTCTATGGAAGTTTTGGAAGTACTAAAAATAAAAATGAAAACTTAGTGCCTATTAAAAATAAAATTTAAAATTTAAAGGCTAAATAGATACAAACATAACTCAAAGACTTAGATAATTATTTTAAATGGTAAAACTGTTGTAAATATTTTTCAATATAGATCGTGATAGACAATCATATTTTACTATATTTGTAAATAAATTGACTCATTTTCTTTTTTTTAGAATAGGCGATATTATTATACCACAAAGGGGAACCCACAGCTCAGGATCAAGGCATCAAAACAACAAAGCACAAGCAAAGATAAGGAAACAAAACCAAAACAAAGCCAACAAGATAATACCAGAACAAAACCAACACATAAACACAAACTCGCAAACCACCAAGGAGAAAGCTAGAGAAAAGAACCCAAAATCCCACAAATTAGGGACATAGCAAAACAAAGAACAATGTAAAGTTCCAAAAAAAAAAAAAAATCCGTAAACACACTAGATAAGACCAAGAAGATTAACCCGCCAGGAAGCAACGCGAGCACAAACTGTAGAGATTATAAGGTGAATCAGAGCAGACACCGACCTCGGTCGACCTCCATGTAACCACCGATTACGCTCCTGCCAGATGTAGTATATGGAAGTACACCAGAAAACACGGAACAACTTACTACGCACCCCCTTACCCAACCCCGCTCGACACAACCAACTCAACTCTACATCCCAACCCGTCACCCGATGAGACAAACCCAACTGACGCAAACACCCCAGACCACACCTCTTTCCTAAACCCACACTCGAAAAATAAATGATCCCGCGACTCCACACCTCCCCACACAGAAGACACCCCCACCACACCCCAACTCCTCAACCAATCCCCCGTACCCAACCTGTCCCTCATAGCTAACCACACACAGAAGAAGTGACGCGGAATACCACTCCGCCCATAAAATACCAGCCTAAGACACCCTAGGATGTCGAGGACGCAAACTCTCCCACGCACTAGCGATAGAAAACCGATCACTAGCATCCGACACTCAAACCCAATAATCCTCCTCCCTCACCCTAAGTCCCGGGGCCTGAATAAGACCCCAGATCTCAAGCAGCTCGCAAGACACTGTCGACCACCTTTAACCTCCCTCACCATCCATGAACTCTGACAACCACGCCTTCAAACTACTCTCTGCATAATAAACCACCGTAGACCTACATGAATCCAAAATCGCGCCCCCCGACAGCCAAACATCCCACCGAACAAAATAAGACCGTCCATCGTCGATCATCAAATGAACTAGATGCTTGAATCTATCTCTCGCAAGATAGCCCTCAAGCACCAAGATCTCTCCACCTCACTCCGAACAATCCACAAAGACCGCCCACACAAAACATACTCCTCCAATCACACCATCCATAATGATCCCGATTTAATTAAGAGAGGCCAAAACAACTTCTTAATAGGAGTGGTTCCAAAAGGCCACATTTCACACCCAACTCCCCTCTCCCAACGGCAACGCCTAGATTAAACTTGTAATTTAATTCATTTTTTTTTTTTTTTAGTTTAAATTTAAGCAATCGATAAATGAAAATAAAAATGTAAACTAAAATGATTTTTAATAATCTTCTGAAAAATATATTGTTGCTGCTCAGAATTCGACCACTCCAACGTCCGTCGTCTTCCCCGGCTCCGGTCGACCGTCGGAGTGTACACTGTACAACAACCGCTCACTTCCGTTCATTTCAATCCAATGTTTCTGAGAGCTCCCCTGCTTAAGCTTTCACCAATCTACTCAATCCCATGCCATTCTCTGGTTCCGTTGTCTCTCTCTTCCTCAATTTGTTCTTCTCGCACACCTTTCGATCTCCGATGCCATTCAGCTCTCCCCATATCCCACGAACCATCTTCTTCACCTCCCTCTGAATTCCCCGATGTGGCGGATAATCGTTGGAGGCCCACGTGTTTGTATTTCACACAGGGCAAGTGCACAATGGTATTTTTCAATTCCGGATCTGAGTTGCTGTGTTCGCGTTTTTCGAACGCTTTTTTGTTTTCTTTGCTTCCATTTTCTGAAATGATTGAAGATCCTTCTTGACGGTGGGTGCTAAGTTGCTAGTTTGGTGCTGTACACCACGTGTTCGACGATATTCCTCACAGAGCTTTTGCTCGCTTTTCCTGTGTGTTAAGCTGTCTACTAGTTGAATTTTGATTAGGAACTCCATAATTTGAGAATTGAAGGGTAGGATTATCGAAATGTCATTTTAATTCTAAGAGTGGAAAATTTGTAACACATTTGAACAAAATAGGAAATGTTAGAATTCTAGAAAAGGATACGAATGTACAACCATCTTTCACTGTTGATCAGACTCGTGTTATGTTGTGTGTTCTGATGGTTTTGACTTGATTTCCCAGCTGAAGTTTCGCAGCCGAATTTAGATATTTATTGTCTTGTCTAGATGGATGATCCACTCCACATAAAGAAGTTCAATCATGATATCTCCATGGAGCTTCAGGTAGATGTTGCTAGGTCAAACCATATGCGAATTCAGGACGTTGATTTTTTTCTGGTGCTTGATCTGGAGGGTAAAGTTGAAATAATTGAGTTTCCAGTCATATTGGTCAATGCCAAGACAATGGGTGTGACAGGTTTTTTCCACAGGTTCTACCTGCTTCTTTTTAACGTGCTCATTCTTGCTATTGGTTATGTTATCAATCTCTTTCCACTTGGCAGATTTTATATTTTATGCATCTCTATATTTCCCTGTGACCTGTTTTCTTCTAAAATGGACCTGGAAAAAATTTATGCATAAAATTTATATTTTATGCATCTCTAGCCCTTTACACCACATTTCCTGATGCGCATACTATATAAGTATGGGGTAAAATGTTCACTTATTTTGGAACTATTTTAGAAAATTTGGCTTCTGTGTGGTTGAGAGATGACATTGACTGGCTTTTTATTGCTAGTAACCCGATCATGTCAAATGGTTTAACTTCCAAGAATGTCAACAAATGTTATTCGTGTAATTTAGAACTAGAGATTTATGTTTTTTCTTTCTTGGTTGCCACGTTTGTTAACCACTGCCTTAAATCCTTCCTCAGGTTTGTTAGGCCATCAAGAATGAGTGAACAAAGGATAAATGAGTACATTGAAGGAAAATATGGCAAGTTTGGAGTTGACCGGTATGCTTCTAATCTTGTATGGTGAAGGCTTGATAATGTTCGACATTATTGTGCATCTGCATTCATTTATTTCTGAAGTATCGATCAAACGTTGATCAAGGCCTTGACTTTAGGATGTATTTCAAAACCTGATCGTATGATGTACATGTCCGATGCTACTTTGGTAGGACTAATTTTTTTTTCTGCAGTATGCTGACAACTCCCATTAAGATTCTAATGGAACTTTTTTTTTTACTAGCTGATAGTTCCATATTATAAATTACAGTGTCTGGCATGACACAGCCATACTGTTCAAGGATGTTATTCAAGAGTTCGAAGATTGGCTGGTTCAGCATCAGCTATGGAGGAAGGAACTGGGCGGTGTTCTTGACCGAGCAGCATTTGTGACATGGTAAACCTCCTTTTCTCGATCTACTTTTACACTCGCTAAATTGTTCATTTATTCATATTGTTAATGTGCTATGTGTATCGGGAGTTTGCCCAACAACCACTAGATTTTTTCACCTTGTTATAATGTTAAAGATTGATTATCTAATGATTCATGTTCTCTTTTGCTTGTACCAGTGGCAACTGGGATATAAAAACTCAGGCCCCACATCAATGTAGCGTATCGAAGATGAAACTTCCTGACTATTTTATGGAGTGGATCAATATTAAAGATGTCTATCTCAACTTTTACAATAAGAAGGTACCATATCCTGTCAAAATAAGAGTTTGTAGCATCTTGAGTGGCTTTATTGTTCTGTCGGCAATGGAGAAACAAATTATGTTACTTTTAGGATTCAGAGCTGACGGTTTTACTTCTCTTCGCTTGGATAGATCATACCATAAGCATTACAAAACACAACATATTGGTTTACAATTTTCAAAACAGAGTTCAATATTCATTATTCTACATGGGAAAGACTTGAATGGAAATGACGTTCTCTGTTAGAGTAGATGTTATTGATTGCTTTAGCTTCTGTTGTTCATATACGCCATAATTTGTTTAGTTTCTCTGAGAATGGATCTTATACAACCAATTATTGATGAAGTTCTTTACTTTGGATGGTAATTGGTAGGCGACGGGAATGGCAACAATGATGAGACAACTTGAAATACCCTTGGTGGGAAGCCATCACCTTGGTATAGATGATACAAAGAACATTGTGAGAGTGATGCAGAGAATGGTTGCTGATGGTGCACATTTACAGACCACTGCACGAAGGAATCCCAAATCTCCTCAACATGTTAAGTTTCTTTTTGAGAACCGTATTTAGTGGTGGCTATCTTCAGCAAGTTATCATCAATATTTGTTAGGATGATACATGGAATGGCTAAATCTTGAAGTAGCTAAAGTAGCTACAAGAGATCTCATGAGTTGTAGATGTATTTGTTAATCAGTTCTGATATGTTTCAAGTGTTGAAATTTTACCAATGTGCTTCTCTAATTGTCTCCTTTTATACCTGGTATATTTGATTCTTAAGGCCCCACTTAGTAACCATTCAGTTTTTGGTTTTTAGATTTTTAAAATGAAACTTGTTAGAATTATGATATTGAATATTTGTTTAAGTTCCTGGCATTAACTTCTTGAGCTTTCAGGAGTTGTATCTGGTGGTATCTGTCTTAGAGATTGTTCTTCAAGTTGTCAAATCTATAGAATATTTTTTCTCTTACTTAATTTATTCTGCAGAATGATTTATATGGGTTGTTTTCCTTTTTGGTGATCTGACGATTTTATGTGGAGATTTTTTCCATTATTCTGCTGTGCTATTTAAGCTCAATATGTCCTCATGCTAGGGTTGCTATACATATTATTTTGTAAGATCGTTGAGTGTGTTTGACAGAAAATCTACTATATTGCATCGAATTCAAGAAGGTTTTGTGGTTTGTTTGTGGCGGCGTGTTCTTTACTTGTTCTTACAGTGAGCGTTTCTTGTTCGGTCTTAAGGGGAGCTTAAGACATTATTGATCGAGAAGGATTTCACACGCCTTAGGAGGAGCCTAAGGTATGAATCAAGATTTAGGAAAGCCTAAGTTCTTATGTGAAAGGAGTTCACAAGTATAAGGAAAGATATCATCAAGTGAGAGGGAATCTCACACACTTAGGGGGAGCCTAGGTTTAAGAGAGATGGTTCTTATATGAAGGATAGTTCACAAGTATAAGGAAAGATATTATCAAGTGACAGAGAATCTCACACACTTAGGGGGAGCCTAAGTTTAAGAGAGATGGAGTCTCACATCTAGGGGAGCAGAGGTGATCAGCTAAGTCGGGTTGTATGTGAGTCATTTACAGATAAGTACAACGTTGTAAATTTTTAACTTTTATATATTAGTGAAATATCTTTCCTGGGCACATTGCCCCCAAACGTAGGTGGTTTATCACTGAACTTAGTCACCAATCTCAGTGTATTTATCTTTGATTTACTCTCTGTTTACTATGTTTCTGAATTTGCTAGGACATTGTGTGAGACAATCATATAGTGTGCAATAACTACTTTCCAAAATTTCAATACCTACAAACACTCCAACTTTTAGGTTTCTTGTTTTGTAATCTACTTGATATCCATATTTTTAAAAATCAAGCCACAATTTGAAAACTAAAAAATAGAAAAGAAAAGTTTTTTAAAATTTGTTTTTGTTTTTAAATTTTGGCTAGAAAGATGCAAACCATGGTAAAAAAGGAGAAAAAACTTAATTTTTAAAAATCAAAAATAAAAAATGAAATAGTTACCAAATGGGCCTAAAAGATCGTCTTAAATCTATTAGAAAATGTTGGAAAAATTATTGACGTGTTAACCCCTATGTTGCATTAATCTTGGTTAAATTATAAATTTGATCTTTATTATTTGGAGAAAGTTATATAGAGATTATTTATGAGGCTTTTATCAAACCACAGGGCTTTTATCTATCTATGATTTTTTTTTCTTTTATTACCAATTGATTTTTAGTTTTTAAAAAGTTTAGAATGAGCATCGATGTACCTGGATAAGTTTAGAGGTGACATTTAAAACCATAAAAAATAGTATAAACCATTTAGTTCAATTACAAGTTTAGACCTTGAACTAATTCATATTTATTTGGTCTTTAAACTTTTAGGAGTGTCTAACATGTTTTTAGACTTTTAATTTTGTATATAATGAATTCAGGTATATTCGATCTTTTAAAAGAAAATAATTGACAATTAATCTATTAAGTATAAAAATTAATTTTATGTCTAATAAAAAATTTTTAAATCTCTATTTATATGAATTAAAAAAAATACATGTTATAGATTTATGATTAATGAACATAAAAGCTTATAAATCTTTTATAAAATTTAAAAATTTAGCCATAGAATCAAAAGTTTAGCACTTATAAATACTTAAAAAAATTTAGAGACAACTAAACTAAATTTGTAATTTAACATACCACAAATTAGAACCCTCCGTCCCTGTTTTCCGGTTTAGGGCCACCGGGCTAGAAGACGACCGAAGTGGCGGATATTAGTAGTATGTGAATTTTGGGCGTTGGCCGTCAAAGCGGGAACTTCAACATTATGGAATCTCAGCTCAAAAAGACCTCTAAACCCAAATTGTTGAACCCCAATTGGGCGCTACTCCAACAAGTACTACTTGTTGTTGTTGTTGTTGTTGTTCTTCTTCTTCTTCCTCCCTCCATTCCTCGTTTTCCCCTCTCTTTCCGTCACTGATTTCTATCTATTTTGATCCTGCAGAAGCTCAAACCCCTTGGTTCAAACCATTCACGGTCGTCTACTGTTCCGAAATCCGAAGCTTCATCAAAGACCCTTTTAGGTAAGAGTTCTTCTAATACCCCTCCGTTCAAAGTTGCTTTCCTGCTTTTGGAGGATCACGATTGATTTCGTAGTTTCTCATTTACAGAGAATTATGAATATTTCATGCCCTTGTTTGATGAACTCTGTTGTGCTACCTGTTATCTTTACTTCCATGTTATTGTATGAGCCTTACTAATTCAAACGCAGAAAGTGAAAAGAGGGTTTTGCTGCAATCGTCATTTGAGATGGTGTGTGCTTTTGATTTTAGGAACTGGGGTTTTCAAATTATTGTATCGGGAAGTTCTTAGTTCATGAAATGTTTAGAATGACCAAACAAGTTTTGTTTTGGTTTCATTCTAATGAATTCACGTAGATTTTGTTGTCATAATGTAGTGATTTAGTTAACTTGTGCGACCTGCGTTTACAGGGAAACGCAAGGAAAGATCTGATGTGGAGTCAAATCATTCCCAGAAGAATATTCTCATTCCGGTGAACGATGACTTTAGGTAATCTTTTAGAATTATTTTACATTAGTTGAAGAACATAGAAGTTGTTTTCTACTTACTTTGGATGCATATTGAAAATATTTCTAGTTGTATAATCACCAACTACTGGAGTGGCATTGATAAATGACAGATAATTTTAATGATGATTCAATTCTTGACTATCATAAGCAGCATAGCAAGTTCATGTGACTAAATTATGCTATAAAATTATGAATGAACTTGGAACTAAACATATATATCAAGTTCTATGTGTGGCTTGGCTTCTAATCCTGTAGTTTGGGAAATACCAAATCTGCTAATACATTATGGTACAGCTTCTTCTCATAATTCAAAGATTCAAGTTCTTCAATGCTTGAAAAAAAAAGAAATTCTAAGCTTGAAATTACTTGATTCCCTGCCCTTGTTATCTTTACCAAAAAAGAATTGACTTGTATACTCCAAATCACAATATTCTTGTTTTTCGAAAAAACTCTTATTTCAACTCGTTGGGATTAAAATCCGACGAAACATGTAGAGTAAATAGTTTGGTTCCTTTGGAAGTTTAGCTGAAACGACTACTAACCATCTTCATACTTTTGCCAGTCTTACAGATGTAGTTGCTATGGATTGTGAAATGGTTGGCGTGGGTCAAGGTAACAAAAGTGCCCTTGGACGAGTTACACTGGTATTCATTCCTTTTTTTAGTTTGATCACCTATGATTCGTATCCATGTATTTGGTTTTTTAGCATACACGTGGAGAGAGAACCTCTTTACACCTCTTTCAATCAGGAAAGAGAATGGGTTATTATTATTATTATTATTTTGGAGGGGTTGATAGTTCAACTTTCATTGTCATTAGTAGTAGTTTCTCAGAGCACCAAAGAGTAACGTTTAACCTGTCTATATTATTAGTTGCTAACAGTAGTGCCAATTAATGGCAGGTAAACAAATGGGGGAATGTTATATATGATGAGTTTGTACGCCCTATAGAGCGCGTGGTTGACTTTCGTACTCAAATTAGTGGCATAAGACCCTCCGACTTGAAGAAAGGTGACTTTAGTTTTCCTTTTTTCTTTTAATATGTATATTTTTTTGTTTACATGTATTAAAACCATAATACTCAGCTGCCTAACATGTTTACCTAACAAAATGTATTTTAAGGAAGAGATTGGAGTTATCTGTTTCATTGAAGAGTTTTAATGATGTTGAAGAATCTAATTTCCAGCTATGTACAATTATACAATTATCTATGTACTAAGAGAGAAGTGAAAATTTGAATAAGTAGATTAATGAAAAGCAAATATAGGGTATTGTACTTTGCCCCTTTCTTTCAACAAGATAGTCTGGGATTTGGATTTTTAGTTCCTTGTGCCCAATCAGTCTTTCATCCTTCGATTTCCAACTGGGATTTATAGTCTACTTTACTTTAGGTTTCAGAAATGTCATTGACTAAATTGATATATATTTTTTAATTTCAGCGAAGGATTTTTCAACTGTCCAGAAGAGAGTGGCTGAGTTGATTAAAGGAAAGATTCTTGTTGGCCATGCCTTGCGTAATGATCTTAAGGTATCTAGGTTAATGTAGTTTATGGTTCAAAATATAAACCTGACAAGTTATAGTAAAGTTCTCCATTCATTTGACAGGCATTGCTATTGAGTCATCCCAAGCAGGATGTGAGAGACACCTCCGAGTACCAATTCTTTCAGAAGTAATGATTTGGCTCCCCATTGTACTTTATAACTTCCACCTTTTCAATTCTACTGTGAAATTCATCCGTGTTCTCAAATGTTTGATGAAACAGGGAAGGATGTAGAAGAGCTCTGCGCCATCTTGCAGCTGAGTTTCTTGGCGTTGAGATCCAAAATGGGGAGCACTGTCCTGTTAGTTATCTGATCTTTTCATCCTTTATATTTTTAGTGTCTTTTGTTAAACTGCCAGAGAAATTGAATACCACTTGCGTTGACCTAATGGTCAATAAGGGCCATGAAAATAATAAAGGGGCTTGATAGAGTGGGTTGAATTTTATATCTAAGAGTTTTCTTGACAACCAAATGTTATAGAGTTCGATAGTAATCCCGTGAAACTAATCACTAGTTGAGGTGGAACACATGCTGACTCGAACACTATCATTGAAGAAATTGAAATTGGGTATTGATTACAAGGAACAACTTTAAATTCCAAAAAAGTTGGAAATGTTTACCCAAAATAAAATAAAAAGGGGTTAAATTGCGAATTTACAAGTTTAGTCTATGAACTTTTGACTTTGTCAATTTGGTTCTTAAATTTTCAAAATGGTCTATTAAGTTCTCGAATTTTAATTTTGAGTTTAAGAAATCCTTAAAGTTTAAATGATGTCTAGTAAGGTCCTTGATATATTCAATTTAAAAAAAAAAATGAACCCATAATTGATCTACTAGATATAAAATTTAAATTGTCTAAGAAAATACTAGGATTTCAATTTTATGTTCAGTAGATTTGTGAATTTTAAAAAATATATCAACCAAATCAAGGACGTATTAGGTGCGAGATTAAAAATTTCAGGGATCTATTGGACACAAATTTGGAAGTTTAAGAATTTATTACACTTCTTAAAATCTAGGAACTTATTCAACATAAAATTCAAAGTTAGGGTTGATTAGGTATTTTCTTAAAAGTTCATGGATCTATTTGACCTTGAATGTTTTGGGACTTATTCGATACTTTTGATTTTGAAAGATCATGGACCAAATAGACATAAACGTGAAAGTTTAAGGACTATAGTAGTAATTTAACAAACAAAAAATTATGCTGCCTCCAATATTTTATGGTAGTTACAACTTACAAGGGCCCCACTTAACCACCATGTTACAACTTACAAGAGTCCTACTTCACCATGTTACTTGTTTTCATCCTAAGATTCATGACCACCAAAAGCAAGAAGTCCCATCTAGGTGCAAATTAACTACCCTGTCTGACCTCATTTTGCAAATTCTAGGAATCCATATATCGTTCCGGCTTCCTCTATTAATATCGATGCCAACAGCTTGTGACAAATTTTAACCAGATTGGTTTCTTGACATTATTAATATGTTGTCATGGGACATTTTGTTTTGAAAGATTTGTGAAATTTGGGTGAACTTTCTTTTGTAGGTAGAAGATGCTCGTTCTGCAATGCTGCTCTATCAGAAGAAAAGAAAAGAGTGGGAAAAGAGTGTCAAAGGTGAAATAAAGCTTAAATTGAAGCAGAAGAAACGCAAGCGAAGGAAGAAATCCAAGGATGGAGGTGGTTTTGAATGATCAAATCAAACTCCTAATATCTTAATCCGACTTAGATCTTACAAAAATGTGTAACTTGTTAGTATAGAACTTAGAAGTGGGTAAATTACAGGCATTTGAAACCATGAGTTCCATTCTTTATTATGAGTGAGACTATTGGTCTGTGTTCTTGGCCAATTTTTTGATCCTCAGGCTCGACAAGAATTACAGGTTATCAATATTGTATGGATGCATCAACCTAATATCCTAAAGTGAATAATATTGCTTATGTTGTGATTTTAAGTTATAGTTAGCTATATAATAATGTGAAAGTAAAACAATGGTTATTTTTATTTTTATTTTTTTTATTTTTTATTTTTTTTTAGTACAATAGTTACTGAGATGGGATCCAATTTTTGATCTCAATCTCAAGAACTACTATATTTTGGTGGGAAAGGTAGAGAAATTTGTTGTCATTGAATGTGGGTGAAAAAGTTTGAACTTACTCTATTAGGTCTTAAATCTCTACCATTAGGAATGCCAAATGACATAAGAGAAAGATGAGAGAATACTAAATATGGGTGTGATGTTTACTAAACACCACTTGATTTTTAGGTGAAACTAAGAACTCAAGTTTAGAATTAAGAGGAAAAGTTTTTAGATATCTTGATAGTGATTTCACAAGATGTATTAAGATGATTTGGTACTAATGTTCCTTCGATTAATTGTTCTTGATATGTCTAAGAAAATTCTAAAGACTAGTTCCTCATCTAAATCGGGTGGATCTGTTTTGGTATATAAGACATAAGTAGACTACTGTAATGTTCAGGGACTAAAAGACCTCGTCTGACTCTAGCCGACTCTAGCCACATCACTTATCTTGTTTGGTGTGATCGTTCAATCTACCTTACTTTTAATGAAAGAGAATTTATTTTAACTTTTAAGAAAATAAACCTAGTATATTTATCCTACCTTATTCTCTTAGATTATTGAGCATCTATCCCCTCAACTTTAGTGTACTCACTCCACTTTCTTGTACCATACATTTGATTAAATTGGTCTTCATAAATCCACCTGAAATTATTAATAAAGGTTAGATATTCGTAATTGTTTGAAAATTTGACTTACAACTTAACTAAATTCTTATCATAAGTATAACTAATACATTGTGGTAATACCTCAATTTATAACTAAAATATAGTTGAACAGTAATTAATATGTATTTTTTTTAATTGAGGTGGAATGTTTAAATTTCCGTCCCATATTTGTTGTACTTGGGAAAAAAAAAATCCAATATACAAGTTTCAATATTTTACCATCCATATCATAACCCATTTGCTCCTTTTTTTTTTAAAAAAAAATATATATTTATTTATTAAAAAAGGGCTTGTGGTTAAATGAACTGATAAATTACAATTCTTTTTTTGGAAAGAAGAAAAGCAGTTGTCTGAGTCCAATCAGAAATTTAATTCTGGCAGAGAAATGTGAAATGGGAAATGGAGAGAGACGTTTTGATGCTATTGATTGACCAAATTCACAATCACTTACCTTTCACTTCTCAACAATACACTCTCTTCTCTCGCCGATCACACCCCATTTACTGTGAGTTCCTTCTCCCATTCCTCTCCTTTTCTCTGTTTTACCGATTCTATCTTTGCTTTTTCCCCTTTTTCTGCGCTCAATTACTGATTTTCGTTATCTTTGAGGTCAATTTCTCGCATACCCTTTGTTTGATTTCTCGGGAACTGTTGGAGTTTGGTGGTGATTCCTTCCCACTTGATGAATATTCTAAACTTAGTAGCGTATGATTGTGAGCATTGGGTATTTTCCCTCTTCTTTTTGTTTTCTTTCCTTTGATTTTTTGATGGGTTTTAATTGATGGGGGTAAGTAGCTAGATTGCTTCATTGAAATCCATATTCGTGGGATTTATGAAACCGTTGATGGGTTTGGATGGAATATTATTGCCTTTGCATTTTCAGTATGCATTGTACATTTCTGAACCAAAATGTTGTTTATATTACGTTGTTTGTGATTCTGGCGTGGACTTTGAGCAGAAGCTGTTTAATAAACTTCATTTTATTGAAGCACCTGCCTACTCATAAATTTAGGATTTGGTGAAATTTTTAGGAACATTTTTACATTGATTGTGTCAGTTATTCCTTCACAAATCTCCCAGGTTTTGATTTGTATTTTATTTTTGTCCTTCAAATAAAAATTTTCACTACCCAATATTTCCTGCATATTGATCCTAGGCATTGAAGATAAGGTAAGGATAATTTTATTGGTACACTTGAGACGAAAAGAAATGGGGATTGTTGGCTGTGTTGTGGAGAAATCAGAGGAATGATGTTGAAAAGTCAAAATCCTGCTGCTGATTATCTCGCATGGATTTAGAAAATGGCTAAAGGTTTTGTGGTTGGAGTAATGAAAATATTCCCAAAGTGGTGTAAACACATGATATCCTAAAGTACTGGCGGTGGATAGATGCATTAAAGTTTTCTTTGGGTGCTTGCTCATGTTACCTTTCCCCACTACTTTTCTTCATAATGGTTGTGCTGATCTTTACCTCCTTGTTAGTGCTTGAGAAGCGTTGTGCTAATGTGGAATTTTTCATGATGTATAATTCATATTCCTTGGCATGCGTAGATTCTAAACTTGTTTAAGCTACTGTTATGCTTGCAAGGTTTTTATCTATTCTCTCATATGGAAAGGTAAATTTGCTTCTTTTCAGTATTTTTATCCAGGGGATGGTTCTCTTGTTACATTCAATCACCCATCATTTTAATATAACGAGTTCATCGAGTGAATTCAGTTTGTATAAACTTCATTTTTGTTAATATCATTCAACAGAATACTAATATTTATAACATTTTCGGTTTAAGAGTGGGTATAACTGCACTTTCATGGACATAAGGGAAAGAAATCGTGTCCTTAGTCATACACCTCCAACAATGGATCTGGAATTAGATCGACCAAGTCTTCTTCCAGAGCTTTCTCTTTTGGGCCAGGGAGCTTTCTCACAGTGGAGTAGCCATTCGATGGTTACAACTTCAAGAAACTCTATGAATCCTGACGTTCAACATCTACCTGAGCATGCTAATGGCGCTGTACTCTATGGAGTGAGCCAATACAATGGTTCTAGGATTCAGTGTGCTCAAGATATACAGGTCACAACAGCGGCCAATCCCTGTTCTTATCTAACCTCACCATATGGTAATCAGCATTTCCCATCTCCTAGAAATGGATTGATTGGAAATCCTGTTGATACATATGCCAGGAATAGTCATTTTATTGAGGGCGGATTTCCGTACAAGAGAAGATTTTCTGAAGGGTTCCCTGTGAGTTTCCAGGGTCCCAATAGTTTAGCAAGCTTTGAGTCTTTAAATGCACCTCATGCTCATAGCCATTTGATTAGAGGAGACTTAATGGTTCAGCACCTTCAGCCAACTAACAATGCTCTCTGGTTAGACCAACCTGTAAACTTTAATCTCGAAGATAGAAGCGCCTGGACTTGGAACCAAGCTCCTGCAGGTTTCCCTATTCATGGTATATTTTTCGTCCCCATTCTATTAAAAAGGATTGATTGTTCAGCTATTTATTTTTTGTGGGTTTCACTTTTAATTATTATTAAAGGACATTTGGGGCGCTGAGTTGATTATTTTAGCTAGTGGTTATTATAATATGTAGGTTACAATAGTTTGTGTTTAGGGTGCAGACTATTTTAGTTATAGGAAATAGTAAACACTGTTTTAAAGAGAGAGAGAAAAGGTGGGTGGAAAATAATAGATACTGTAGCAAAAATGGTTTTCAAATAGTATCTACTGTACTTAATTGTAAGTTATAAATAGTTATAAATGCAACTATTATATTTGAAGCCCTAAACATGGAGTGTGCTATAATAACCCATTGCACCAACTTCAAGTTGGTGGCCCAAACACCCCAAGTGTTTTTCTCCTATTTTTGTTTATAGCTATTTTTAGAAGGAAATTGGTTGCATAGTTACATGAAATATTCTTCTTCAGACTACTTCCATGCTACAACATGCTGTTAAAGTATAATGTTGAGCTCTACTGTCAATTATAGTTTAAACTATGTCGGTGTTTATCGCAATACACAACTTTACAGGGGACAGTGGGATTAGAGGCTTTTCAGAAAGTTTTAACTCAGGTCTTCATAGATACAGTGAAATGTCTGGGATAAGTTCTCCAAATTTTCAGCATCCTCCTTCCACAATAATCCAGCATTCCAGTCATCCAGTTCCATTACCACAGGCGCACTTGCAAGGACAAAGAGGCCAAAATATCAGTTTACATCCCCAAGCAGCAGCTACTACACCAAGGGTTCCTTTGAATTCTCCTTATGGCAACATGCACCAGTTTCCAGAGCTAGAGCTTAGGCAAACAAGAGATATTACGTTTGGTGACCGCATAACATATAATCCTCATCAAAGTTGTGTTGATCCAGAGACAACATTCCAACGTCGTTTAACATATCAAATGAGAGTTCCGGAGGAGGATGTAACTGTTCTTTCTATATTTCTGCCACTGTTATACAATTCTATATTTCTGCATTACTTTCTTAATACATGTTAATACCATATTGATGAATTTGAAGTGACGAGATGTATTTGATATATGCAGGAAGTTCCCATACGTGGGGCTCGGGCTTCAGCTTCAGACCCCAATGGTATAGGAGATTTTGCTGATG